>NW_026542595.1:187836691-188504191 GCF_028750875.1 Macrosteles quadrilineatus
ATTCGCAAACACAAAAACGCTGGGATGAAAATATCGCATATTTAAACATGGGTTTAAATTCAGCCGTCCATGAAACAACCAAAGCGACGCCTGCGCGAATTTTCTTAGGACGAGAAATTAATCATCCATTGCAATTACAGTGGGACATCGATCAGGAAAACGATACCGACGTTACAGAGGATTGTATCGCAAAAATCATGGATAATATTAAAATCAGGCCCATCGCAAAAGTAGCGCCAGATATAATAAAAATAGGAATCCATCGCCGTTCAAAGAAAACGATTTGGTATTATATAAAAGGTACATACCAAGTAATAAAGCCAACGAAGTATCGCACAAATTGACTCAAACATGGAAAGGTCCATACGTCGTAACCAATGTGTTAAGTCCAGTAAATGTCAGAATTGAATTAGTCGAGGATCCCAGTGTAAATCGAGTAGTTCATGTATGCCAATTGAAAAAATATTACCAGCGGTAGGCGAATCGTATCGTATTGTTTTGTATGTGTTTAAATGTTTAAATGTGGTAACGTAAAAAAAATTGTAATTGTAAAAAACAAAATATTGTTGTGAAATGGTAATAGTGAGTGATTTCCCTGACAGTGAAAAATCAATGATGTGCAACGGTGTAAGTGTGCTGGGTGACTCGCAGGCCAGACGGATGTGCGAAACATGGACTATGGACGACCCCAGTGTCAACATCGACACCAGTGGGACTCGAGGCGGATGGACAACTACAAACCTATTATCATCCCTAAAATCCATAATGCCACATCTCCGTAAAACATGCTTTCTAATCATTTCTATCAACGACATATTTAAACGAGTCCCCCCAAATCATATCAAATCAAATATCAAAACCATCACAAAACTCATTAAAGCCAGCAGCAGAAATATCATCATTTCAACCCTCCCCCCCACCCTCAACAATAATCCTCAACATCAAACTCAAATCAAAGAAATCAATATTTTCATTCAATCCTTACACAATCCGCCCAGAGTAAGAATTTTACAATTCCACAAGCTATTCCACCCTTTAAATAGTACACGGACGAAGAAATATTATAAACGTAGATATCCTAATGGAAAAAGGGACATTGTTCACCTGTCACGAGAAGGTTATCGCATGCTTATCGCATCACTGACAACACTGCTATCGGACCATTGTTGAGCGCTGGCCCACCCCTCCCCGCTGCACCGCTGACTCACCACAACAATGGACTACTACGCTGCCGACCAACAACAATGTACGAGCCCAGCTGTTCACCACTTCTGACAACACACTCTGCGGGTGGTCACATGGTGATACACCAAAATGTTATTCTGTGCGCGGGATGCCTTTGTGTGTTCAATGAGGGAAATGATCAGTTGGTGTCCTTGTTACAAAATAGATCATTGTCATAGTTTAGTGTTATTGTTGCCATAATTTAAATTGTTGTCGTTATTGTTGATTGTAAATTGTAAATGTGTTATGTGTATCGTCGTGGTCCACCGGCTAGACCAAAAATGCTCCGAGGTAGTACGATAGGTTGGACTGTCCTAGGCCGATCACGGATCATTTTTTTCTGCTAGGGGGCATTTTGTACCGATTTTGTTGTAAAAAGGCAACAAATCAATACAGGGTAACGCGAAGAACAGTCAGCTGGTTTAAACAATAGATCAGTATAGACCAGAATGCACCACGCACTAAAGTAGGAGAGGGGATAAGGTCTAGCCGGATGGTCACTTGCTTCCAGCAGGCCCAGTTCCTACCCAAATCTCATCGTAGCTAGTTCGGTAAAATTGTTTTTCGTTCGTGGAAATTAAATTCATTTCGCGGCGTTTGGTCGGGCAATCTTATTTTTCCTTAAAATCGTACAGCCTATATCCCTAAGGGATATAATTGCCCCGCGATTGGAAATTAGTATCAGTGTCATTGTCAGAAAGTGAAAAAGTTCGTTACCGGCCAACGCAGTTCCGCCATTTGAAAATGGCATGAGATTGTCTGTTTGCGACACTGTCAACACACTTGGTGTTGTACTTGACAAAGACCTCTCTTTTTCTGACCATGTCACATCTGCAGTTCAACGTGCAGTGGGTAGACTGAGAGGTCTTAGCAGATTTAAAACTCTACTGCCAGAATATGCCAAAATGCAACTCATGCGGTCCTTGGTCCTCCCAGCCTTTACATATTGCTTTCCTGCATATGGAAACAGCATCTCTAAGGAGGATATGGCACGAGTTCAAAGAATTCAAAATTCTGCGGTAAGGTTCATTTTTGGCCTTAACCGCTTTGACCACGTGTCCTCCTTCCGAGATGCTGCAAACCTCATCCCAATGGATGAAATATGCAGGAGGCTGACCTGCTGCCTGGTCCACAAAGTGCTCACGCTGGGAGAGCCTCAGTACCTCAGCGAGAGGCTTAAGTACAGGGGGGAGATCTGCCTGCGTGGTACTCGTTCCGACCGCAGGCTTCACTTTCCTAAAGTGAGGCTTGAGGTTGGAAGAAAGTCATTTTCTTATTTTGGCCCGCAGTTGTATAATGGCCTCCCTCAGGACATAAAGAGCTCCAAATCGTATGGCTCATTCAGGGCCGCAATGCAGAAAAACAAATGTAAATTGTAAATGTTTTTTTCTTTGTAGTTTTTCTGTATATTAAATTTCTGTATATATTAGGTTAGTTTAGTTTTAGTTTGACTTGAGTAAGTTTGAAAATCATGTATATGAAACTCGCTTGTAAATAAAGGCCTTTTTATTTATTTATTTATTTTAAAATTACACGTTCGTTTCACGAGTTCAATTGATCGCGTCTTGTAGAATACCGGCTAGTTACATTTCCCAATCCCTTCCCCTTTATTTGTGTCATATTTGTGGACGTCCAAACTGTAAGTAATTTGTGTTATTTATTTGTTAATTTAAGATTTCAGTGAGTCGCACCTTTGAAAATTTTTCCTGTCTTGTTTTGTCATTTCATGTAGAGTAAGCACATGTTCATAGGTTCAAATTCAAATCACTGATTTTCACATCCATTCATATTGTAGCAATCCGCTTTATTAATTAGATTGTAACAACCCTATAGTATTAAGAATAAATAGGTAAAAATGTTTTTATAGGGCAATTCAGAGTTATTTAATAAGATTTTTATAGTGTTGGAATTTTACACAGAGTCATTGTTAATTTTCATTGTTGAGCAAATGGTACAATTCTTTTAAAGAGTGTCACAGTCAGTATCTTTTGGGGGAAACAAATTATTATCAGAGAAGGGAGCAGGTAGCTGGTTCGATTGATACGGAAGTGTTGTTGGAAGTTGTGCCAGTTTGAACATAGATGAACCACCTAAGTGCCAAATTAGCTATAAAATAATAAAGCAACATTCTGATAAACATTACTACGATTGAATACAATATTGTTCAATCAGTTGGACTGCGAGACGACCTTCGTTTTTAATCGTTGGCCAACGAAAGGATTTGCTTGGTACAGGTTATCTCAACCATTAGATTAAATACCACTCTTCCATTGATACTTTCGAGATCGGTGTGAAACCGCACCATACCTCCCCTTTGATAAATCCATTCAACAGTTTCAATAAATTTCCAACTGATTGTGTATCTCAAGGTCATTTTTACTTGAAAGAATACAACAACGACTGTAAACTGAAATAAGTGTATTATTAAATTCTGTGCAATAAACTCCAATTGTTACTCACTTTTAGTTCTCAATAACCTTGGTATTCTAAGTATATGCAATAGTATTTAATTGATAAACAAAAGGTAATTCAGTAAATCATAAGCCACTACAAAAGATTCACCTTTTAAGTGCAACACTAGTCACTAGTGTAGTAGTGAGCAAGTAAATTCAGTGTAGAATTAAGACTGGTAAATTGATCTCATTAAAGGTATTACTTTATTGGAAGAACTACAAACAGTGCCAGGGGCGTCCCCTAAGGACCTTTGGGGAATATTTATATTTTGCAGGGTCCACTCATATTTTTCATTAACATCAAGCTTCCACTGCCAAAAAGCTCTGTCTGATATTTTTATTTTCTAGAGTTCTTCCAACCTAGGGGCAACCAACATTTGTAAAGAATTCATTAAAGAGCATTGCAAGGAGTAAATATATTTAAATATAACATTTAAATATATGAGAGTCTAAGTCTGAGTTTTTTTTCTTTACACTTTTAACACAAATAGATTACTAGTACGGTAAGCAAATAATGAAATTCAAATTGTATTTCAATATTTTGAAATGTAAATTTTTTATTTTTATCTTATAAATGTCTACCATATTTATAATTCTTTGTGTATATCTTTTTACGTTTTTAATGTGGCACTTTTTAAAATTTTTGTAAGGGAGTGGTTCGATCCAATATCATTATTATCAGACAAAATTAATCATTGATCTTAATTCTTTCAGAGACATCATATTGAAAAAACCTTGAGCATCTTTGAACATCCAGGGACCAACTTTATTTCACAACTATCAGAGACTGAACATAAAGAATTCATAGATCTCGTTAGACAAATTATCCTCGGTAAGGTCTGTGTTTTAAACAAAATTATACTGTATAATATTTTATATACAACAAAGACACAATTAATGTTGACTATGGAGTCTGGGGTAGATACTCCTAGTGTTGCAGTAATTCTCTCTGCTTTATTCCAGAATTAACAGGAGGATAAAAAAAATACCCCCGCCGCAGCAAACCTGCAGACTAAGCGAATTTCCATTTGACTAATTGGATTTACACTGAATTGTCTACTTAAAAATATTACATTTATTCCCCATTTAAATAGAATTAGTTTAACAAGTACGTAGGTTTGCTGCATCGGGGAGGGTAAAACTGTTTTTTTTAATTCGTAAAATGTTTATAGTTAGTAATAAATAAAAACATTTTCCAAATTTGATCAAAATATGTTCATAAACAAGCAAACTACAACAGTTTACTTATTCTCCATAAGAATAACATGGGAATTTTAAATTTACAATTTTTTGGAATTTTCTCCGTAACCATTAGGCGCATAGTAACGCTTTAATATACTAAATTATTTGTTTTTTTAAGCTCTACAAAATGGTTTGAAAAGAAATTGCTAAATTTTATGTTTTTTGGGTCAAAAATGAGAAAAAACTATTTTTACCCCATAAAACCCCCCGTAAACCCCTGTTCCCATGGTCCGATCATGTTGGATTGCGAACTCGTTCGAATAAACGTAGGTTTACACGTTTGTACCGAATTTCATCAAAATCGGATCATTTTTGCTCGATTTATCGTGCTAACGGACACACATATATATACCGGTATATATATATAAATACTTGACAATGGACTTAGTTCCGAAACATGTCGTCATGAAAAATAAAATAATTACTAAAAGGGTACTTTGTTATATATGTTTTAATTTTATAAATATATAAATATATATATATATATGAATTTGAACGGATGGTGTTTTTGGCCTCTAGGGACCTCAAAACGAAAAAAAAAATCGGTCCCGCGCCCAGGTCTTACCATGAGTACTACGGTAATAGCTTATTCCCTATATGGGAAATTCGCTAAAAATAGGCGAGTGAGCCCCATAACAATTTACCAAAAGATTGTACTTTGAGGGAACATCCTTTTTTCATATACAACTTTTGGACAAACAATATTAAAATATTTCTTTTTTAAATTCTCCAAAAAATTTATTTATTTTATGGTTGTTTTTTTACAATGCAAACTAGCATTTCTATCAATTTTTAAATAAGAGACTTCTTTTTAACACTTATTTCCAGTCACTTACATGGATTGCACATGTTTATAGCAATATTTATGTTTAAAGAAGGTTCTCTTCAGATGCATTCATTACAAATTCATTTGACTAATTTAAATATCTGTCATCCAGCTGGGTGATGTAAGGGAGTTCCTCTATAAGAATTCTGTACCATCTGAATAACAGTAAGCGTTTTTTATGAATTTAGTTCTTGAATTTCTCAGTCAACAAATTATTTTGTTATTTTATATACAAATGTTAAAGTTTGCTTTCTACTGCAGCAACAGACCTAAAGAGACATTTCCAAGTTTTATTGGAAGAGCAGACAATGGCGAGTGAAGGTTATAACAGAACTAACGCAAGACATAGAGAATTGTTACGATCAGTCGTCATCAGCTCGGCGGATCTGAGTGATCTGACAAAGGGTCGGAGAACTGCGAGAAAATCTGCTGTAAGTTCTCAACGATCTATCTAAAAGTATCTCTTCTCTTGGGTTAAGTAGATGATATTTAACAAAAACGCTATTCATCTATATACAGGATGAGGCAAACTTTTGAAATGCATTATAAAAAAATCTAAATAAAAACAATTTTGAAATTTAAGAAGTTGTTTCATGAGCATTTTTGTTAATAGGGTAATTTATTTACGACCTGATGATTTTTCCACCCCTCCTAAGATCTACAGTATAAATACTACTATATATAAAGTTAGACTTACCTAACAAAGGGAAAATTACAATAACTTGTGATTCGAATTAAGCTTAAGAAAAGGCTTTTTTAAAACAAAAAAATCTATGTTTGCAGAAACTAGTCAACATGGAATTTTTTGACCAAGGAGATAAAGAAAAGGCGATGGGACTATTGCCTCTAAAAATGATGGATAGAACACACACCAACATAGCAGAAGAACAGGCTAAATTCATCTCCAGAGTGGTCATGCCTGTTTATCGGTAAGGTTTGAAATTTTTACTAAATATGATTAAAATGGTTATTGACTAGAATTTATCAGGTAAACTTTATCGTTTCTATTTTGTATCATTCTGAATCCAAAAATAGCCATTTCTTTTATCAGCTGAGATCTTCAAAAGTCATCAAACTCTGCTAACCATACAAATAAGATCAACAGACTTTGTCTGTCCCAAAATTTACATTTCTGTACAAAACAAAATGTTCTACTTTAAACAATTAAAGTTGAGGTTTTGCTCAGTAAGATCTTTTCTACAACCCGCTTAACCTTGTATGTAAAACACTGTCTTGGTCCAAAATTGGTCAATTTCATGACTAGCATAAGTATGCAGTAACTGAAAAATTAGATTGAGAAAAAAACAGACAAATATTACTTTTACGATAACCACCATTTTAAAACCATTTTTTTTTTTAAGCTAAGAAGTGGGAACATTTTCCTTGGAAGCAAGATAAACAAATAGATGAACAGGCAACTTTTTCTCTTCTGACAATAAATTAAAAATGTGATACAAGTTACACTAAAATGGAATGATGAATACAATGTAGGCCTGTTGTATATTAAATTACAATTTATCATACATATTTTCTGATTTCCAGGGTACTTGCAGCATTGTGTCCTGAAGTCCAAGGTTGTATAAATAAATTGGAAAACAATTTACAGTTTTGGCAAAATGCTATGTCCTACTTTGAAGAGCAATCAAACAGAAACCGAAGCCAGTTAGAAATACTCGAAGATGTTGAACTAGATAAAATCTCTCTCTTCAGAAAAAATAAAGAACCCAGTGATTATGGTTCCTAGAATTTGAGGCACCAAAACTAAGGGAACTCAAGTTTCTTGTCTCCATCCACCATCCCCCACCCTCAAACAAAAAGTAAAATAGTGAGCAGTATCAGTATTTTTTTGCATTAACAATTATGATAATCTTTCAGTGTGTAGGTGAATTGACCATGGTGTGTAGGAGTCAGAAGTCATACTGTATAAGTAAACAGTAGTACATAGTACAAATGGTATAGGTAACTTGTCTTTTTCTGCCTTCATAGCTTTTCAAAATTTACTTTAGTATTTTATTAGTTGTCAAGCATTATAAGGCTAATGGTAGGTAAACGAATACAACAAAACACTATTTTACCTTAAATTAAATTTATTTCTCTCCACCACACAACACAATATGAGCTCTGGAAGACAGTTCAGTGCTTAGTTAATAATTCTGTAATCTAAATGAACAAATAAGTAGTATACTACTTAACAGGAAAACTAACTGTTAACAGCATTCTTTTTAAGAATAGGATAGAACTTTTACAATATGTAACACCGGTTGTAACAACAATGAGAACCAACGTGGTTCATTTTGAAAATCGCAACCTTCAATGGATTTTTAAAAACTAAGATATTATTTTAAGGAACTTATTTTTTAAAGCTAGTTTTAATGAGATTGTACATTAGACAAAGAACGGGGTACAATTGATGAGGAGTTTGGAGCACAAGATTAGTTAGAATATAGAAACTGATTTTCACTTTATAACGATTTATATTTATTAAAGAGCCACAAATTTGCTTAAGCTTAACTATTTTGATTTCAATAATATTTTGATCATGACTAGGTTATTACCAACACGCCAACAATGTTGAACTATTGAGTTCCGTTAGTTATATTTTATGGAGATATGAGTTCAGCTAATATATTTGTTGAGTGCCAAGTGTGCTCGACTGTATCTCTGTATCTAAATCAATTAATATTTTGATTTAAAACTTGGTAAATTGTTTACAGACTGAAAAATGTGAGTAGGCAAGTACTATTTTGATTGATTGCACAATATTTGGACGTCAACAATAGTCTATAATGGCTGTTGCATGCTTCTCACAACATAATAGTTTATAAACACAAATTTACAATAGCATCTATGTTCTACATAGCTACCTACTATAATAATACAACACAAACTTGTTTACTACTATACACCCTAAATGGTCTAGACGAAAAATACAGCAACGAACATCTAGTTGGAAAACAATTATAAAAGAAACAAAATAATAAAGCAAATTTATCATTCATAGATTTTATCTACTTTATCTGAGGACTTTAAATAGTTGCAAAATAATTTCCTCAATTGGATCTAATCAGTGGCGTAGCCAGGTTTGTAGTGCCTTGGAGCAGAAGTAGCCCCCGGGTTAAACCGCCCTCCCAAACAACAAAAATCACCGTTCATATATTAATTTTCCTATTAAAGGTCCTTGCAGAAGTTTTGATAGTAAGCACTTAAAACACGACGTAGGCCTAACTATTTGTTCAATTCACAAAAAATTACAAGTTGAATATTAGTGCAATTAGTTAAATATACTTCGGTACTCCATGGTACCATCTTCAGACTGACTCTAAGGATACTAAGATATTTTAAGTGCCAAAATATATCGCATCTTTGCATACTTTTTAGTTTATTGGGTAATAATAGAATACTTCGTTACTAAGGCCTAAAAAGATGACTCCTATCTACACAGATTATGTACGGACAGATGTTACTGTCATTTAGTTGCAATAAGTATTACTCCGCCTACACAATAATAAATTCATATTTTATCACTTGAAATCTTTTACATTTCAATGTGTCTTAATGTCAATAAAGGGGTTTGTGTATAGTAAAGTATAACACGATGATAAACACACAGATTTTAATAATAATACGATAGTATATTTGTTATTCAGGCCTACTTTTTTTCGGCGAAACCAGCAGACAACTTCAATAGCCATAAAACTGTACAGCTGATATTCTCGACTTAATGTGACCCTTTAATGCCCAAAAGTTGTATTTTCCGATGAGTTCCGCCCCTCCCCCCAAAGACTTCCGACCTGGAGTGACTGCTCCACGTTCGCTACGCCACTCAATCCAATGGTTTTTGCTTCTATTTTTTTCAAAAGGTCAGCAGTGAAAGTATCAAATGTGTTTTAGGGTTTTATTTAAAAGTTATCGTACAACACCTTACCAACAAGTAAAATATAAATATTCATTGACAGTCACAATCATGGTTACAGTAAAATGCAAAGATGTTAACGGATATTTCAGCCTTTAATGGGGTAGGGAATTTAAGTTTGTATCAATGGAACTCTAAGAGAACGCAACAAGTTTTTTTTTTTTAACTAACATAATTTTGGATAGTCACGTATAAATTCAAATTCTTTGATTATTCACAAGCACGCAATCAGATGAAAATTATTTGATGTACTAAAAAAAAACATACAACCTCTATCTAAAACCAAAATAAAATATTAAAAATAGTCTTCAACATAATAAAAACCACTAAAGATTCTATCAACTTAAAAACATACAATTTATATAAACACTACTCATAAATACCTTATTAATCTAAAAATAAACAAAAATCTACAAAAAGGCATCAGAGATACTGGCAAAAAATTACAATAGCTACAACACTTAAACGACCCTCTACAGTATACAGCTAGGCTTACTAATCTAGATAACTTTAGGCGTTGATATCTTGGTTCACTCTAGATATGACACACTGAACAGACTAGCTCTAGAATATGGCACATATAACATGTAACAATATACTAACATTCATACCAGGCTACTGCATCAAGATGAAATTGTGATATGTGATCAATAGGCCTGTGGTAATGGAAATTTAAGTATGAACTGTTGAGCGTAAAAACATATCACACACCAATGGTTTCATTTTGATTTAAAAATAGGTTGGTATATATAAACTATTTATCAGCAAACGGTTGACCATGTAAAAATTTTGGTACTTTTTAACAACACTACAGGAAATTTTGCTCAGCAGTGTATGTCGTGAGATTTTACAACTAACAGCAAGTGTTGTTACTGTGTTAGGCTACTAAGTACTACCATGGAATAAATAACTAGACCAGAAGTCTCACTGAGTTGGTAAAAATCTGTAAAAATCTGTTGGTAAAATTGTTGTGTCTGAATCTGCTAGTGTCTACATCAGAATCTTTAGTAGTTCTGATGTTGTTGTGATTTTTAATAGCTATTTACATTACAAGTGTAGTAAGAGCGTTTTTACATCACGCAGGTGAATGTTGTGCAACGAGCGGAAGCGAGTTGCATAATTCTCCTAAGTGATGTAAACAAGCTCTTGCGTAATGTGTAACGTACCTTGACCCGACAATATACAGGAGGTCACGAACAATATTTTTCATTATCAGGAAAAAGAGCCAGTGTACCCAATCAATGATCTTTTTACCTAAGAAGATAATAGAAAACCAAAGAAACAAAAACATTATTGTAAATCAAGAACGAAAATAAAGATGTTTGCCTTTATTCGTCTCTGTTGTCTCTTTAAACACTACGTATTAGCTCAGTGAGAGTCCTGGGTTAGGTCATTATTATGAGATACTACAGAGACAATCCTCATGTATAACTTGTGAATATATTAAGGAGAGGAAATGTTTCATACAATCTAGGAAATCTGTTGAATAGCCACTTACATCTTGATGTAATGAATAATTATCTTTCAGAACACTTATAGTATTATTCATTCAGTAACGCTTACTTATTAGTAATAAATAGTGTCTGCAATAATCCTACAACGTATACTCTCAAAAATCAACTTTGAACAATAAGCAAAAACATATCTTAATTATCTTTAAGCAACTAACATTTGCCTATAATAATAAAATCATTAACACAACAACAGATTCTTAACAAAAGAAAACATAATTATTTAAATGGTTTTAAATTAGGGTGGAACAGTTATGGTAATGAGCCAAAGAAAAACTGCTATAAACTGGTTTCTAATTAATACAAAATATCCTACACAACAGTATTTCCCAAAAGAATACTTTAAGTAGTTTGAAAACTGATTGCAAAAGTACACAATCAGTGATCAGTACTGCTTGTAATTTTGAACTACTTATTCATTTTTTAGGAAGCACCATTTTGATTTTCTAGGACCATTTTATGACTAGTTTTCTTAAAGAAAGTTAATTAAATGAGAACACATAGCAATTAAAGCTTTATAAAAGGAATGTTTGAATTACATTTCAAACTTTGTACTCATATAATAAATTAAATATAATACTCTTACCAGTCTAATGAAATAAGTCAATCTTAGTTTCCAACTGATTATTCAGTTTTAACATTATAGTGGTATTAATTCTAATCCAAATTCTTTTATTCACTCATACCATCTTGAGAATTATAAGTACAAATGTCAAATATAAGAGTGTCATAATGTATTTGGACAAATAGATCTTCTATTAGTAAATTTATTTTCTCAAAATAAATGTAATGGTTGTTTTAAATATTTTTTTTTATCGGGAATTAAATGTGAGTTTTTTGTGAACAGTTTTGTACTGTAAATGACTAATAATATTTAATTATAGGAACAAAATGTTACAATGCTGTTTACAACAACTTGTGTTGTGTTACCACAGCATAATGTAACAAATATGTTTAGTTATAGAAAGATTTCTGTATAAACCCTCATAATTCCAAACATGTATATACAATCTATCAAGATATAGTTATTTACACAATCTATGAATGAAAAGGCTTGGCTTAAGAACTGCGCATTACATCAAAAACTCCTTCCTTATTATTAAAAAAAGGTAGCAAACCTTGAACTAGTCATTCAATTAGTTAAGGATTAACAGAGATATGACTACAGTCGTACTTCACTCATATTTGGGTTAAAATAAGCACCTAGGTGGTGTCCCAATCTCAAAATGATAATGACTCCTTTGCTAATAAAAATAAAAAATTACATTGGTATTCGCAATGTCGTCACAGTATCAATGTTTGCTTGGACGACCAACAGTTAAAAGTTTTTGCTTTCTCCCCCACATACTTATTTTTCACCAAGTTTTTGGGTGATGACTGAGATGTCTGTAAGTGTCTCCAAAACAATATTGATAATTTTATTTTTATTTTTATCGATAGACTTTCATGGTTATATACTGTAAAATATTGTTGTTTGAGTTTCTCACCTAACTATAAAATTATGTGAAAGATAAATGTTTCGGCCTCAATGTAAAGTACCATCTTCAGGTTGACTTAATTTACGCACAGATTCAGATTGGTTACTCTACATTGAGGATGAAAAGTTTGTGAAAAAATTGATAATCTATTCTATTTTACAGTCACCATCTCAACACCATGAATCTACAGATTTCAATAAACTTTTCATTGCTAACAGACATTTTCATCTGATCAGAATGACACCCACATGTCTGTGAAAATTACTAAAAATCATTCAATTTTTTCCCAAAATCTGTGAAGAATGGCCCAAGTAAATTTATGACTGAGGGGGAAAAAGTATTAGTTGATTCCTAAACCCATTTACTTATTACTTTACTTTAATAACTTAAGTTTCAAAAGGCCTGTATTATCCATTACATTTAAAATAATAAAAAGATTTATTGGTAGTCATGTAAGAAGAATAAAGGTAATCATTTTTGTTCTAGTAACAAATAAGATAACAAAGAATAAAATGAAGTTACATAGATAATAAAAAAAAAATAACCTAAGTACTAGCTATTATAGGCCTAAATCATTATTTTGTAACAAATTAAACATTTTTAAACAAATAATTTTTTCATGATACGATTAATTTAAAAACCGGATATCCGGAGGATAGGCAAACAGAAGGCACAAATATCAGTCCAAATGCTTTACAAAATAACTAAACAAGAACAGAAGCACAATCGTCAATATGATGAATATATTTCAGTTTACCATTAGGCCCTCAAGATTGGTATAGTGTTCAAGTATTTTTTGAATATTCAAAGAGATATGTTTAGTTGTCAAAAGTGATTGGATTAGACAGTTAATAACATAGTACAAAACCACGTATAGTATACAGTTACATTAGACTTCCTTGTCCGCCCCTAGAACAGGACCATTGTCAGAAATTTTAAAAAACCAAACCGATAATATACACAAATTAGTGTGTGTCACACAGGGGACCAAACAGATCCAAACAAATGGAAGTCTACTGTGCTGACATCACTATAATTGTCACAATTGGTAACATTCATTCCAATCCAGAGCAAGTCTTAAAGGAACTGTGCAAAATACAAAATTTGATTGTTTACTCAACCTCCCAAATCACAACACCAACGTAAAGCCAAATATTTGACTTTGATTAACTTTAATAAACTAATAACTTTAATAGAGATATCTGGTACAAAATGCAATGTGGTTAGGTTAGGATTTGACTACTGATCAAACTAGACATTCCATCCCCATTTTTAAGTTGTCAAAAGTTTTTTATCAAAGTCGTTGTAGTCTATGGGAACCACCGACAGTTTGTGCTGATGTAACTTACTGTCGGATACACAAACTTTTTACCTAGTCAAACCGATGAAACAACTTTTTGTGAGCTATAGCAACTGTTATGACCCATAAACTATGTTAAGAAAAAATAAGGTAGAAAATAGAATTTTAGGCACGAGCGCATTCTGTGTCTGGCTCACACAACTACGTTCTTTTTAAATAAAAATTTAGCGACAGCTGGTCCACATATATGGGATGTCTAATTTAGTGTCCAATAGTCAATGGTTTAGGGTAAAGTCAAAATAAATTTTAGTTGTTACACATAGAGCACAAGAGTCTAGATTTAAGAGGTTTTTTGTGAAGATGGCTGCTTTACTTGAGTGGGAAATAGTCCACTACCACAAGAAACCCAAAACTGGACACTATACACTAAAATTAGAATTTTCAGTTATTGGGTTGCGTCTGAAGACAACTCTCTGTCCAAATTGCTGCCAATGACAGTGAAATGTCCTAATTTTTACATAGTTTTAAGATTACTAAGTTTTGGGGTTCTTGTGCTAGAGTGTACTTTCCCATTCAAGTTAACCTGCCTCACAAAAAGTCCTTAAAAATAAGTTTACAGTGCCAAATGGGTTCTATTCTTTGTCACAATTTAATCATTTTTGCACTATTAATACAACTGCCTGCTATGACAACATATACAATGCTATGAATGTGTTTGAACAAAACAAAATCAAATGAAGCACTTACCAGTAGGGTTAACTAAGGTATCCGTCTCACAAGTTCCTGCTTTTAAAAAATCCTCACTGCATGCAAGATGTGATCAAACTTTTCAAATACTGAAATTTAATCTGAAAAAATAAAATAAGGTTTTTAAAAATAGTTTTTAATTAGAAGATTTTAAAGTATGTAAGGAGAATAATTGTTATCATTAGACACAGAAGTGTAATACACATTATCAAGGCTATAGCTAAAAAAAATAACAGGAGTCATGAAAATGATCACAATCGACACTCAACAGAGTAGGTAACAAATAGTTTAGTTAGTAGATTAAGGCTGCTGAACAGCTTTTATTAGTTCCATCCACTCCATCCTAATACAAATACTATGTAAAAAAGTTTCCAAGAACACCTGAGAGAACTTAGCTACAATCTACATTGTAAAAAACTTAAAGGGGTTATGTGTTCAAACCAATGATGCTTCACTGGAGTCCTAAAAGCTAACATTTAAATTTATCAAAATTTTTGCTTAAAGAAAGTTAGAAAAGTATTTCTAAAAAAGACTCTAAAAAAAGACTAGTAAAAGACTCAGTATTTCAAGATGATTATAATCTAGCTGGGTAGCTGAGTAGGATGATTGCCTCATTGAAGGTTACCGGTTTGATCATGAGAAAAGTCAGTAGCTTCTTAAAGGTTTGAATCTGGGCCTAGCTGTCCTTGGTCAGTCTTTTAATAAAATGGTCTTGGCTATAGAAATTACCTGTATTAGCCAGTATCAAGCTACATAATGCAGATCACTCCATCACACACTCATATCGAGGTTAAAATACAAGTACACCCATTATCTCATCTCAATTATTGCAGCAATACGATTTTGAAGTATTCCCCACAATTTTACCGAAAGAAAGTTATGACTGTAGGCTATATGTATAAGATTCAAACTCAAATCAACTAAATATTTATTGATGAGACACAAACCTAACAAGTTTTGCAACAACAAAGTCAAATTAAACGTACCTGTATGTCACTCTTCTGTCGAGTGTAATATGTCGTCCAAGCCAGAGTCAGATAATATCTCGATGGCAGACTTGCCACTCCTGGTCTGGTCTTGGAAGTAAGGAATAGCCTTCTGCCAACATTCCAGGTTGAGCCTTATCTGCTCTTGGCATGCCTTAGCCTCTGGGTAGAGAGATACGAGCACACTGCAAAGTACAAACAGTTTGAAATTTCTTAAATCTTCAAGGCGTCATTTTGCAACGGTAGTTTTTTCCAGATCATGCTAAACTATCCCTCGCTTTACTCTTTCCGCTTTATCTTTTCTCGGAAAAAGGCATGATTTAATTCACAATCATCATCAAAATAGAATTCAATAATACCTAGGTTTTTTTTTGTCCTAAGACGCTAGGCACGGGCCTGGGATTGTTTTTCACGTTACTTCAGGCTAGACCTAGGGGTTGCGGCATCATCACTTAGATAAAATCCATTGGTGACTTGGCGGGGATCGAACCCGGGACCTCAGGGACTGAAGTCCCGCGCTCTAACCACTACGCCAGCTCGCTCCCCAAGCGATAATACCTAGTGGGGTCTACTAGAGTTTTGGGTCCATATTTACAACTAAATGGTTCTCTTAAGGGTTTGTAAACTTTTGTAGTAGGTACAAACCTTTTGTGTTTCTTATAGTCTTTTTAAAACCATAAATAAAAACATTCTCTTTCTGATGCACTTTAGCAAAAGCTGTAAAAGATTGAGCAGCTAATAGACCATGTACTGTATACAGTCTTAGTTGAAAATAATTCAATGATTTGGCATCAGATGTCCCCAGCTACTACTGGATTGCTTCATATTGCCTTAATTAAAATTCTTTGAAAAAGTAGTAGCCTGTTTTAAGTAAAAGTAATTATAACACTTTTTTTAGTTAAAACCCCTGAGAATTTATTTGTAAATTTCAAACAAATTTTAAAAACTCTCAACTTTGTGCTGGTCATGATCGCATATAAACTATACTGTATTTGAATCCTTCAAACTCTGCTACTCACTCGTAGACAGGACTGACTACATGAGATAGGAACTCTACTTGGAGATCTGGGATTTTGGCCTTATCCCTGTCCATCATGTCCATGGGGTCTACCCCCATAGCCTTCTCCATGTCACCCTGAGTGAAGAACTCATCGTAGATTAACTTCTGAAAAAAGTAAGTTACATTTTTAGACATAGTTATGAATATTTGCTGTCTCAGAACAATTATATTATTCCTATTATGTGCTTAAAGATTAGGTTACCTCCAAGTGGTTTGAAAAATAAAAATGTAATTCTTTGTGGTCCAAAAGACTATTAGGTTGCCTCAATCAGTCATAGCAACTCAGGTAGAGACAGCTGATGTTGAAAAAAATCCATGCTGTTTGTGTCAACAATGTCATAGAAAGAGAGGGCAGCTCTTAGCATGAAGTATTAACACTCCCCCTTCCCAAACAGCCCCAGATGAAAAAATTATTATATTTTTCTAGCACTTTATTACATTTATACTTTAAATAAACATACAAAAATTACATCTCTGTATGGATATATACGTACTGTTCGCAAATAAAAAAATAGGCCTATGTATGTACCTGCAACCCATCTTTACAAATGTAACAGCAATTATCGAGAGTAAAAAGTGGCTACGTTATTTATGGGTCAATAATTTTTTTTAAAGAACATTATATTTAATTCCAACATATAAAAAATGTAAATTAGAACAAAATTTATGTTTTAGAAAGTAAATAAATAGCACCATTGTACCCGTTTGATAATGTGCAAACACCAATTAGTTTGTCTACAGGTACAGCGGAAATATCCGTCACCCATCCAATAAGGGTTGTGACAAACTATATAAACATTAAAACCATTTGTAGAATCAGGATGGAGAGAGTGACAGCTTGATTTACAATCTTAAAGATTGAAATAATGTCAGTAGGTAGGACATGTGTATGAGACTGACCGCAACACGTCGACACATGGTCCAGTCCTTCGTCTGATCGCTGATGTCAGCACAAGAGATGATAAGGCCTCTGAGCAGCTCTCGATGACGGTCTCGGCTCTCGTCAAATCCCGACACGGACATTTGCTTCTCTTCCGGCAACATTTTGAAATGCACCACCATGTCTGTGGCTGCAACACAACATAGTTTTTGTCAAAGTGAAAAGCTCATGGGTGTCATCCTAGTCAACTGGTTAGCTGGGCATCGGTATGCCAATGGTAGTTTATAGTACACTCTCTTATTAGCTATTTTGATGAGCCACTATTCTTGGAAACCACATTTCAAAATGATACAGGGAAAATGTTTATAGTTATTTAAAAGTTCATCTTCTCTGGACAGTCTATTTGAAGAAACCCAAAACACTTAATTTTGAGAGCAATCTTTAGACAAAAAGAATTTATTAAAGTCTATCGCAATATCAGGGTAAAATGTAAATGACTATTAAAAGACTTTTCCAAGTAAATACATATTTTCTAAAATATTTTGCAATTTACTTCAAACAAACACTAACATATCAATATTATACAGAAATAATTTTCACTATAAATCCTCACAACATATAAATAACTTTATAATTTGTCTGTATTTTACTTCAACTGCATTCTTTATATGTATTTATGCGGTAAACATGAATAAACATACCAAGTATCATCTCGCTGATTAGGTCGATGAACTGTTTGAACGCTGTTTCGTCCAAGTGAGCGACGATGTTGCAGCCTTCAGTGTTGAGAATACACATTGTCTGTGAAACATGGTGCCTCTGTGGGAAAGGGACAGTAATGAGTAAACAAGAAAACGAGGTTTTAATATTTACTGGGCTATGCTAGGAGAAGAATATAAGAAATTATAAGAAATTAGCCTTTAAGCACAGAGGCTGTTTTGAATAAAAAATCTTATTAAATTTCCAGTAATCAATGGTTGGAATTTAAAGGATATTTCGATTCAAAATAATTGACAAGTTTAAGTTTTTTTTCAAACTTTTCTTCACAACAGTGGCTGCAACAATGTCACAGGTCAAGTAAGTCTAACCACTCGCTAGGACATTTCCTGTAACCTTGCAAATTTTATAATTGATTTGAGTTTTGATTTAGGTTTTAGTTATCCCAGATTTTCAGTTTAACCTGGTGCAATCAATTAAAAAGTTAAAATGTTTCCCTAATTTTGAGTTTTATTTATTTAAAATACATATGTCACTTTCTGACCGACTATTATGCATGTGCGATGTTACATTGTTATATCACCTCCATAACGGAACCCTCAGAGCTGTAGAGCCGAGCGAGTGAGTTGCCCGACCGTAGCTGGAACTGGTTGGTTGTGCCTCGGTGGTCAATGTCGTGACACATTGCAGACACCAACAACGCCAGCCCCTCTAGTGGCCTGTACAACAAACCATTCTGTTATTTGAGGTATCATAGCAGAAAATTCGTTAGCTATTCGTTCCAAACCAAAACAATATAAATTGAAAATTTATTTCTGTACATTAAAAATGGAGTCAATATTTTCATAGCCCGGTAACCAAGCTTTCACATTCTTAACAAATACACATTAGCTGCCACAAAAAAAAAAAAAAAAAACAGCTGTAACAGCACTACTGACGGTGTTGCCACTTCGAAGGTCGCGGCCTGGAGTTAAATATGGTTGTGGTACAAGTCATACGCATGTGGCTGTCAGAACTATATGAAATGTGAACCAACAAAAGCACCAAATAAAAGAATCTCTAATTACATTTGTTTCCTAATGCTTTTTTCAAACTTAAATAAGTATAATTTAAGCACTTATTTTAGCATTAAATCAAATACAACTCAAGCTGAAGAAAAAAATTTCTAAAATGTTTGTATTTTTTCTTTTTTTGCAAAAAGTGATAATGTTAGCTGAAATCCTGCTTCTGCATTTAAACTTACGTTAAATGTTTCCTTTCCATGATCCGGCAGTTTTTCATCACAATGAAGGCAAAATGAAGAACTGCAAAAGCGTGAGACCAGTTGTGGTAAGGTGTATCCCTGTACCCTCTTTGGGCATAGAGGATGAACCTTCGACAAGGAGAAAAAAACCAGTTACTGTATAAGATTAATTTGTCATGTCTTCAGCATCCCACAACTATAAGAGCATTCATACACTTAGTAACAAGGATGCAGAATATTTTTTATTTGAACATTATCACACAATATTATGTAAACATGCTTTATGATGGGTAAAACCGTAAAACTAAAAGTAAGGTTTAAATCAAACTTTTAATTTCCTCTCAATTTTTTTTTTTAATTTGCAGCCAATTATATTCCCTATTAAATTTGAGGGAATTTTGAAAATAAAGGAATGACAATGGAAATTAACAATATTTTTTATTCCAAAATAACTTCTAGAAAAGTTTAAATAAAATAAACAGAAGAAAAACTCTTTTAATACAACACATTTAACAAAAACAGTTATCAGAAGTAAAAAAATTTTAATATTGTTTGAAAGACAGAAATAATTTCCCAAAACCTAACTGAAAAATGTCCTTTGCTTTGGATGCAAAATGTTGAATAATGAATGATTGCTAACCATCCCTGTTGTAAACTTCCGTGATACATGTTTTTGTGCTTAACCTTTGGCAAAGAGCTCAATAAACTTGAAAATAAAATTAAGTTTACCTTAACAACGTGTGAACAGGAATGTTGAAATGTTTGATGAATCCCATGTCTTCAAACATCTTCAGGCAAAGACAAGGGGTTTCACTTATGGGTATATTGCGTGGATTAAAATTGAAATCGGTAAAATTGGGCAGATCATGGGGAACTTTGCAGTCCAAAACCCTCTGCACATCTTCATCACTCACCTGAAAATATAACCTCAAGTTCAATTCTGTCAACCCGTTTCCACATGTGTTCATGACAAATTTCACTATCTGAACTTTAATGATTTACAAGACATAATTTAAAATATATTACATATCAAATTTATTTGTAAATCGGACAAACTGAATTGGGATTTTGTGTTCTAGATCAGAATCATAATCCCATTTTCAGTTAAATCTTTGAATTACTTACACAATTAACTCCTGCCTATTATCTTATCCTGTCACCATTCCAGTCCCTACGCTGATTTGTAAAAGAAGTTCTACTGTAATAGCGAATGAAAAACTTTTTAAATAGGGTAGAGGAAAAATATATTCCTAAAGATATACATTACTCAAACAACTTATCTAATTACAGTATTTCCTTGCATAGTGCAACAACACTTTCACAAGTAAGTATTACACCATTTTTCTCAGCTGTTTTTACTCCTGAGAACACTTTTCTGTATTCACGTACCTTCATGTAGTACATCATGAGTTCGTTGGACAGTTTGCTGCGCGCCTGTGCATCCTGCACCTTCTTATACACCAAACTGTGCATGATGCTAATGCCACAATAGACACTGAACGCCATCGCCACTTCCTCGTCAAACTGGTCAAAGTGTGTTCCGTCAACTTTGTTCACGAGCTCTGCGACACCGATGACGCGGGACTCGTCTACGATGGGGAAACACAAAATGTTTCTGAAAAAACAAAATTGTGTATTAGTTTTGTTGTGCTGTCAAACAATTTGGGACTTCAGGACTTGAATTTATCGGAAAATTTGACATGTTTCAATTAAAGTATTATAAATTAAAATTTATTACTCGAGGAAACTAGATAGGAGGAGATAGAAAATAACTGTTTCTGAAGATAACTACTAATATTTATTAAACTCAGTTCATTTGAGCAGAAAAAAGAGGATTTCATTTGACTTGTTGGTATTTTTGTTTGTTTCGTAGCGTTTTTTTCCAACTGTGCCCAAGGAAGCTAATGCACCAAAGCAATTGAGAAAGAATTACAACTAGTAAAAAATAAGAAACTGGACTGATAGAAGGCTACTTGTCTTAAACACCTCGTCTTTTCATCAAATACTGATATTTAATGAATACAAACCTTATAAGAAGTGAAATGCTTTTGGAGAATAGACTCAAATTTTGCACCGAAATGAGCTTCGTGCGGCCGCCGCTATTCCATCTCTCTTTTAGCCCATTGCACTTTGTTTCAATCTTTGTCACTAAGTCATATCGGTAGCTAATTTTTGGAAAAGCGAAGTCTGATTTCCGGACACGGAAAGTAAGTACTAAGTCAGTTGACTTGGCCGCGCGCTCGTGATAGTAGCACTTTGCTACTTAGCGGCCACCGCGGAACTATACTATAAGTTTGCATTCATTGATTATTTCTAGTCAAATAATATTTTGTATTAAGTAATAAGTCCGGATGTATCAACATTTTTATTTACAAATATTCATCATGTAACACTTTAAAAAATATCCTTCCATACTAAAGACGCTATTACTGTAGGTTGTACAGGAACCTACAGACTAGGGATGAGCATCGATGGTTGATTTTTTCAAAACATCGATGTTTTCTACATCGATGGTAGAATACCGATGTTTTTGTTAATGTTTATGGCCAAGTATTGAAATATCGATGTTTTCCATGACTGATTGTATTATTTTTAGGTTAATTAGCTGTTGCAGTACAGAGATGAGACAACAAACTGATTAACATCGATGTTTTAGCCCCAAAAACAGCGATGTTTTCTAGACAATGTTATCGGTAGATTGATGGTCATCCCTAACCTAGACCCTTGATTGATTTACTTTTTTGTTTTGATAGACCTAGAAAACAAAATCAGGTTGTTTCATCCTCCATTTAATTTAGAAACGAAATTCAACTGTACCACTGATAACAGTCCGTTAACTCAGCCTGTACACTTATTCAGGCTACCTAGGATGGTGTAAAAGTGGTGACGATGCACTCATGAAGATAAATATGTAGATCTATATGATTTCATGTTTTTAATATATGCTTACTAATAAGTCTATTTAACTTTGAAAAAAAAAATGGATGTCAATTGTTAGGTAAAACGGATTTTTAAACTAAGTGTAATCACTTATTTATGAATGTATCAGCAAACTCCAACACTTGAAAAAGGTGGCAACCAAACATGTAAACTATTACAAAATTTTAAAAATTGTAATAACGATGAGTAATAGTTCAGAGTTCATATCTTAAGAATTTCAGGGATATAAATTATGGGACTAATTTAAAACTCAAAAGCCGTTGTAATTTCTGTGTTTTGTACTTATTTGAGGGTATATAAAAAATTCAGAATTACGTGAAAACAAATGAACATCAATCAATACGCATACCTTGTGCGGAAACCAGTGTGTTTGTCGACTTCTCTATAAAACAATGGATGATTGTATGCATCTCTAATGTTGACTAGGACTCCTGACTGAGCTACATGGCCAGCAATGCCCTGGCCTGACTTGATCTTCACCTCGGTCACAGGCTACAAACATATCAAAATATATAACTAAACCAAAGTTAAAGCATATTCATAATTGAATTTTTTTACCATAGAAAAGAAGTTGACGGCCTCTTTTAACCTTGTATTTTCCTGTCTACATAGGCTATGGTTCTAAATGATTAGCGATGGACCTAGAAATTATTACCTGACAAAGTCTTCAGTTAAACATATTAATAGCCCAAATAAACCACTTGAAAAGGTTATTGTATGAACTAAGAAAAACAGAGAGTGTTACTTGGTAAACATCATGAGTTGACAGTATGCCTACCTCCCCAGCCTTGAAGCCATCAAAAACCTTGGATTCGAGATCCCCTTGTTCGTCCAACAGAAACAACGAACACCTCTCTGCATTGGTCAACTTGCGAGCCTCCGTCATTATCTCTCTCAACAAGTCAGTTACATCTCCTGTTCAACAAATTTACAAGTTGTTCAGTCTACATGTATATAACTCAGATTTTATGGAGAGAGTTAATTACTCAAGAGGTAAAACTTCATGGATTAGGATTGGCTTCTGGCTAGGCAAAACTAACAATTTAATTGTTATCTGTGTGTGTTTGTAATGTCAAATCTCCTCTAATACAAGGCCGGGACGAGATAAAAGTGGTAACGCTGCAGCCTTGGCCTAACAAAAAAGCGGTCGCACCGATTCACTATGGAACATCTCTGCTATGTTTACACGTTAGTTATCTCTGTTATTACCATGGCAATAAGGCGGCCAGTGTGACGTTGACACACACCAACACCTCAGCTTTGAATTAGAGGAGGTTATGGTCAAAGCCAAATATTGCGGTTTAATTTCACTGCAGCTGTTTTGGGCTGTGTAAGGTAAGTCATAACTGTAATGTATTCTAAGTTCTAAACACTATTAGGTCAACCAATATTAAATGTTACCTTTAGTTCCAGTTGTGTAATTTGTAATTGAAAACTTCTGACAAAATCCGCCATTTTTCATTTACTGTAAACATTATTATTTTAAGTCTCCGCTATGTAGCAATTTTTTTTTTATCCAGAGATTGAAACTTTTATGAAAATTAACTATGATCACTTAAGAACAGAGAATAGTAAGTCATAAAGCATCACACATATTGGAACGCTTGTGCTCAGGTGTGCATCCATAATTTCTTAAATAAATCATTTTATTGTAAGCTAAGATCAAAATTTGTACACAATTTTTTTTTTATATCATAACAGTAGGAATGAAAATAATCAAATCCTATCCTATCCTATACTCTAAAACAAGCGTGTGTACCATAGGGGAAAATCTTTTTATTGTGTGGATATTAGATTTTTTATTGAATTTGGGGTATTTGGCCACAAGAAATCAATTGGAGTTGGTCACAAGGCAGGAAAAAATCCAGTTTCCGTCCTAGAGCCCTTGAAAGTTCTTATGTTATCGTCAATAATTTTTTTAGCTGCAGTTAACCAAAACTGCTGATTCATGTTATTCTTAATATCATCATTTATTTTGATTTGATGTGTAAACAAAAATAATTGTATTGGTTACTTTGGATTAAAAGTTTGTCATATATAGTATGGTTTACTAGGTACATTAGTAATATTATCAAGGTTAATTTTCAAGTTAAAAATAAATTGCGGAAGACCTCAGAAGTGTAAATGTAAATATATATACATAATTTGCAAGGGCGAGAGGTACTATAGATCGTCGGGATACAAATTTGACCTCTTCATCTACCCGATCATTTTGAGCAAGAGCGTCGAAGAATCGCTGCTCGACGTTGGCAAAAGAACGTCAGCGCAACTCCTCAAGTCGCCATGTCAGAATATACAGGATTAGGACAGTTTTACGTGGCGGAGCCATATATTTCCCTGAGAACGAGTGCGAAACAATACCGGCAGAGATTCATTCGGCAATTGCTGTCTACATGGGAAATACGAATAGGCCTACACGCCGTCATGATTTCCGAACGAACTCCCGCTGCTCTGAAATTCGTGGGTGTGATCCAGCTCATTGGGGTTTTCATACATGTTATGTTTTTTGTGGCCTACTCTAATGTTAAGTACCAAAACGGCTTGAACATGGTCTTACCGCCAACAAATCCAACTCACACCCGCAACGTAGTATTGAAAGAAGTTCTAAACAATCTTTCAAATGCTCCTGGAAGTTGAAACGTAAAACATGTTGATTGCAATGTAGGCTACATATTTGTATCATGAATGTAGGTATATTTATTTGAATCATATAGATAGGCTATAATTTTTCACATTTATTACATGATAAATATATTTTATTTTAGTTAATTAAGTTTTATCTAATACGTTTTAATTCAAGCAAAGCTCAGTGTTCCTGTACTGGTAAATTGTCACATTGTTATATGTGAAGTGTCACACCCCCTGTAAACTTTCTGGGACGAATGAATATTTGATTCCATCTCATGACTGAACATAATGAACTTTAGTCGTAGCAATAGGTCAATAAGAATCAATGCTTCGTGAATTGTAGGGTATTGACTTTTGTTTTTGGTCTTTCCCATAGCTTAAGACTGAACTGAAATAGATTTGTGAAGTGAAACAAAACATTACTGTATATTAGGTATTTGATAATATGATTTACAAAAAATAAAATTCCAAAGCAAAAAAAGTCTCAGTAAATATGCCATGTTTACGATTAGACTTAATCATACTATCCAGAAGAAGGAAAATCGTTAATATCTTCTTCTTATCTAATTTATCTAACTTATCTAATTTTATGTAGGTATGACTCAATATTAAGAAAACTTTCAAGATTTCTTTGGTTCAACAACCAAGAAAAAATAATCAATACTGTGATGAACCCCCTTCACATGGAGAAGCCAATGATACAAACAAAGAGTGAAATAAGACTTTCACTCTAAGGCTTCTTATTGCCTCTTATTGGATTGCCCCAAAGCAATACAAGTTTTACGGTTAAAGGGCACTAAATAAGTTTGTATTCAGAAAATCATTGTAGTAGCAAAACAATTAGGGCTAGTATGAAAGCAAGAAATTCAACATAAATAAATACCTTTAAACAATACATCACAGTAAAGAGATTAACAATGCACAAAACAATACATTTTGTGTCTTGAGATGAAAAGAATAATATAATATTTATTTTCCATAATTTTGGTATAAATTTTACCAGGAAATAAAAAAAAACGTTAGGATTGTCAACAATCAAAACTATCCATCCCTTAACAACGAGTGGTAATAAGCAAGACAGTTACTGTTTTGAACGCTTGGCTACCAGACCCCCTGTAGTCTTCCACCCGAGGGGCCAATTTGTCCCCTGCAGAACACAATTACTTAACAATGGGGGGCAAATCTTTCCCTTCACAGACCATTTAATTACTTAAACACTACCTGGTCACGATTTATCACTATGATTTTGATTGTTACTTTTGATGAGTAAAAATGAATTGAATAACATATACAACAACATTGAAAACATATCGTTTTAAAATAAATTAAAATTACTAGGATTGTAAAGTCTAAAAGTAATCTTGCTAACACTAAAGCTCATTAAGTTCAGTCATCAGATGGATTTAAATGATCATTCTTCCCACATACATTACAGAACTTTGACCCTTCACATACAAAAATGTGACAATTTATTCAACCATTTGACTATTGTTGATTCTTAATGTAATGATTTTAAAACATTTTTAAACGTCATCAACAAATGGTTTTAGAGACAACAGAATAAAAATTAAGGAATCCAAATGACTAAAGTCTGTTCTTTCTAAACAAATTCTCTACCAGCCAGTTCAAATCAAAACATCAGTTCAAAATGAAATTATACTAATCAATTAATTGAGTTAAGAGATGATTAAATCGCAAAAAGATTATTAAAATCAGGTAGTAAATATCTCAACTAAATAAACCTTGAATGTGTGAAAAATCATTTTTAAAGTTGATTGGAAGCTTTTACAATAAACAAGATTTATATGACTGATGGGAATTTTGTTGAAAAAACTATTATTTGATAACTCACCCAGATGTGTTATTAAGTTTCTTGCTCCTTTCAGCAATGAATAGCACCGTAAATGTAGCCTTTTCTGTTCTTCATAAGCTAAAGTGTTCAAGATTGTCCCCAAACAATGCCTATGGAACATATATAAAAACTCAACCTCAACCAATATAATTTTAAAATGATAGGGTTTTTTACATTCCGTTTTTAATTGACTGCTCTCTAAAATATTTAACTTATAAATACTGCAATAAAAAATTATATAATATAGTGGGTACAGCAAAAATTTAAACCGTATAAATAGCCTAAAACACAAAGAACCCATTTGGTTCAAACATAATGATTTCCCAGTGCCAACTTTTTGATATACTGAGAAACGATGTAATATCTCATCTCAACTTAACTAACAAGGTAAGAAATATGTTACAGAATAGTATAGCCTACCTTATCAACATGGACAGAATAAAGTAAAAACAAAAACTATGAGTACCTAATTACTATAATGTAAACACTTATCAAAATGGAGCCGTCAGTTAAAATTTAAAAAAATATAATTTTCAAATAGTTGTTTGACCTCCGGATTACTGTATTATACAGGGAACGGCACGATTTAGAAAAATCACAAATAATTCATATAGACAAAATTATAGTTGTTTTAACATAAATCTTTAGCACATGAGTGGAAATTAATGTTTCACCTTAAAAATAATAATTTTGTTTAATCAAATTTTGTTTAATTTTTTTGTTTTTGCTCCAGTATTTTTGTTTTTGGGTCAGTAAAATGGCGTTCTTGGTTTAGCACACATTGTTGAATTCTGAGATGAAATCCACCCTTGAAGTTTTTTTGCGTTTGCAAAACGTCTGCAATCGTTTTGTAGCGCTTTGTTCTGCTAGCAGTGGCTTCAAAGTTATGCATCCAAAGAAGGATAGCTTTTCTTGATGGCATGGGAGCCTGTGGCGATAGACTGAACTTACAATAGAAAGTGCACTGAGCACAAATCACACTATCCACGTTTTTAAATATGCCTTTACAGCAAACGCATGTTGTGAAAATGTCCAACGCTCCATGGCTACTGAAATTTCCACTTGTATAGATTCTCAAGGTCATTTCCCCCGTGCTCTAATTTTCCTCATCAGCCTATTCCTAAAAGCGTCAGCTATTCCTCATCAGCTGGTGACAGAATCTTGCTGTTTCACTGCCTCACCCTGTACTTAAAATGGATATGTTTTATTGAAATCTGTTTCATAACGACCTTCGAATGAAGTGATTACCACCTGAGGCCTGATGATGGTTCAGAAGAACCGAAACTAGTTTCCAAAACAGCAACAAAGGAATACTATATGCAGGTAGTATAAACCATTTTAAAAATAAAAATAAAAAAGTCCAAACTATTGGACATAAATGTTGGAATCAAACATATGCTGAAAAAGAGGGTATACCATTATTAGTAGGTCAACTATGGAGTAATCAGAACAAAACATGAACTTTCTAATATGTCTACAAATACATCAGAATGTTAATCTAGAATAAGTCTAACCCCAAGGATATTCCTCGTCTGTACTCCCATAATATACTGCTAGATAAACAGATTGTGATGTATGCAGTTATAAGTTACAGTGTGACAGAAAAATATTTCCTGCATTGTAAATGGCACTAGCAAACTAAAGTTATCGAATAGAGATGCGGGGATCATGTGGGGAGGTGTTCGGATAGATTTACGTATTTACTATAGTTTCCCAAGCAGTGCTAAGTCATGCTGCTAGGCAGACTGTGTAAACGACCAAAACAATAGGGCTTACATCTAGTAGGATATAAGGTTAGACTAATCACTTCGCAAACAATACATTTACCTAAATGTCTACAATATCAGTGTAAATTTCTGACATACGACCCTTACCTTAGACATTCAGTGACGTACAGACTATAGTTGTACTCTAAGCCAGGGCTGTATCCACCCAGACAGTACAACAGCACTAGACCACGTACAGGGTGGTGAACAGGCACACAATACAGGTTGTCTACTACGCCAGCTGTGCAGACGACACGTAGCAAGTCAGGGCCCAGCTGGGTGGGGTCCACTTCAGCTGATTGGGAGGTAAAGATACACTGCTTGAAAGCTGTCTCGGTCACCTAGTGAACAAATATAAAAAAAAAACTTAAAATTAATCAAATCAAATCAAAATATCTTTATTCGTACAAGACAAGTACATGTTAGTACATCTGAATAGTGTCAACTTAGCTTTTTAAATTAACATTTGCTTAATTATTCATATACTCTTCTATGGAATATAATACTTTGCAAACCAAGTAAGTTTTTAGTTTTAGTTTAAATTTTGAACTGTTTATTTGACACTTTAATTCTTTTGGCAATTTTCTGAAATAACTTGCTCCTTTGTAAGACGGCTTCTTTGTGTAAAATTCAAGTCTATGGTGAGTGGGTATGATTTCATTCTTTTTTTGCGTGTTGTAATGGTGTGTTTCTTGTTCTAAAATTGTATCCTTCTTATTGTTTAAAAATATCATAATAGTGTCTAAAATAAACTGACCATAAACTGTTAACATGTATAGCATTTTAAAATGTTCCCTGCATGATGTACCTGGATGTAGGTTTTTTATTATTCTAATCGCTTTCTTTTGTTCTTTAAGTATTTTACCTAGATTTTCTAATTTAGATGAGCCATACAGACAAATTCCAAATGAAATGTGTGAATGAATGTATGAATGGTAAATAATTTTAAGAGTGGATTCACTGCACATCCCTGCCATTCTTCTTAGTGCGTACATGCCAGAATTGATTTTAGCTAAAACGTTGTCTACAAGCTTATTCCAATCCAAGTTATTATCTATTGTTAGACCAAGACATTTTGTACTTGTGACAAGCTCAATAGGCTCAGTATTTACACAAATCAAGGGTTCTTTTTTGATCCTTGATTGGGCTGTTTTAAATGAAATGTAGTTAGTTTTCTCAATATTTAAGTGGAGGTTGTGATTTTCAAAAAAAGTAATCATTTTTCCTATTTCAGTGAATGATAAAATTTCCACCTGTTCTAAATTATTACCCGATACTTTAAGATTTGAATCATCAGCATATAGGCAGAGGTTTGTGTTATCTGAGTTTGATAATGATTTAAAAATTCCGACACATGGTTCACCAGCATCTATTGAGTCTATCACTGATTCAATAAAAGAAACACTAGCAGTTGTCACTGATTTCCCGCTACAAAACCCATGTTGGGAGCTATCCACGAGATGGTGTTCTTCAAGAAAATGTGTTAGTTGTATGTAAACTGCCTTTTCATAAATTTTAGATAAAGTTGGTAATAAAGATAGCGGCCGATAATTTGATGGATTTTTTTCTTCATTCTTTTTATGTAGGCCTATGGGAATAATTTTTTAGCTATTTTTAATTGGGTTGGAAAACTTCCTGAGATAAAAGAAGAATTAACTAAGTGGCATAAAACTTGACCAAGTTCAAATTTTACTGCTTTTAGCAAAATAACAGGGATATCATCATACCCACTTGAGAATTTGTTCTTAAATGTATTAATGATGTCTTCAATTTCTCTAGTTGTGACCTCTTTTAGTCTAAATCCATCCACTGAATTGCATAAAAGCATGACTCCTCCCTTACGAGATAATTTCCTTGAGTAATGTGAGCCAACCGTATAGTTATTAATGTTCAAACGTTCAATTTCCTCCTCTTAAGGATCCTCACTTAACTTTAGGAGACATGTTTGTTCATGACTTAGATATAAAATTAAAAGACATAAGCAAAAGAATGGGTTCTTAATTGTTCTTGTAAATCGCTGTTAAAGAAATTAAATATCTTAAATGTTCCTATAATGTCTACTTTCACAAAACCTTTTTAATGGTAGGCCTACCATCAAGCTTCGCAAGTTCTTTTATAATGACAATTTGTACCACGGACATAGCAGGAGAGTTGAAAATAATTTTCAATTTTCCATTCATTTTCATTGTATCATTCAAAAGACACCAACACTCATGGAAAAACTTTAACAATTAAGTTGCCAAGATCAAATGTTTGTTGTTTGTGAAATATAATTGAATTGGCTATCTAACAAAATAAACACAACACAGAGTAGATTATAAATCTAACTCAGCAACTGGAACTGAAGAGGGAAAATTCTGAATTCAATACAATTCTGTAGGGGGGGAAATGGGGGCAAATTATCATTACAATGGAGTAGACTATAAGAAATATATCACTAATACTAAAATGTTCACATTGTGTTATTTAATTTCAAGTGAAAAGGGCAGCATATAATCCTATGATTAGATTTAAACTGTGTGTTTATTTTTATGAAGGCAGTGTGTAGGGGAGGCCAAGTACCATTTAGGGTACCATTGGCCACAGCAGTAAGTAGGCCTAAATAAGTTTTCTTTAAAAACGAGATCTTAAGCTTTTTTTTTTACCAACATGATAACGGTTTTACTTACAACAAATCTAAAGTCCTTATCAAGTTCCTTGTCACTTATGACTTGGATGATGCCATCTTGTGATGTTTGGTCTAAGAAGATAAAAAATGCCTGTTTTACACTGGTTTCATCTTCAATCTGAAAGAAAAGAAGGCTTTTATGGTAGGGTTAAATAATTAACCAGATTACTACAGTTAATTAATTACCAAGTTAGTTACCAGGTTATAATTAATTAGGAACTATTTTAAGGCCAAATACTATACAGATTAAATTTTGTCAAATAATTTAATATCAATATAGGTATGAAAATACAAAGCTTTTATTTAAAAGGACGTTTTAATACAATTTTTTTTTACAAAACAGCCTCAAATTCAAAATCGTTATAAAGTTGTGTATTAGGTGTGGAATTGTAACAATAAATTTCAAAGCCCATTTTAGCTATTTGAGAAGTCATACAAACCTGACTTATTTTAATGATTAAGTTGACTTAAATACAGACAAATTGTATAGAGAATTGTGATTTCCTTCATTTAACATATAGGAAATACGAGCGTTATTTACAGGTCAACTTATACAGGTAACTTATATTCATTCTTATAGGTAAATAGCTTATCGCCTCTGGAAATTTGCTATGAAACCAAAATCAACCAGCTTTTTACTGATTTTGATTTTGTGAGTATAGTTTGTTTTTTAAATTGGCGTAGAGAGAACAAACAGCTAACATTATTAAAAGGTTTAGCACAAAATCTAATAAATAAATTCACGCCTCCTTACATATCTGTTGACTTTGTGTTGGAGCTTCGTGGCATTGAGATCACCGAGAGAGGAATAAAGGGCAAACAGTTTTGAAGGATTGCTAGCTTTGAGAGCGAAATCTGAGCATCTGACAGTTTGTGGTGCCGTAGAATCTTCTGAGTTTTGTTGTTCCATCCTAAAATATAAACATTTTAAGAATAGTTACAATACATATTTGATATTGAGTTAGGTAACTAGCCTAAGTAACTTAATATGAGTAACTTAAAACAGTTTTTGAAAGAAATTTGTTGTATAAGTCAGGCAGTAGAATGATTGAGCTAGATCTTCAAGTTCAAGGAACTTTAACTTGATCTTTACTGGGAAATAAGCCTTTGGACTAGCCTACATTTTTATTGAAACTTCATCTAAGAAATTAGAATTAAGTTGGTAACTTATTGCTAGTCAGGGGCGAATATAAGGAGGGGACCAGGGGGCCGAAGATGGATAGGCCTATGAAGAAAAATAGGTACCGGTACCATAATATGAATTGTTTGTCATGAATGATGCGCTAAGTTATCTTGGTGGCAGATAGTGATAATTTGTGCGAGTTCGGGTTTATTCAGTCTGACTCAAGCTCCTGTCCGCCGCCGGGCTATCTTCGCTTGCAGCATTGACCGTTGGAGACCATCATATCTAACCAGCGAAAGGGGAGGGGAGTAATGAGGCGTTCAGTCAGCTCAGTCGTAGCCATTGCTATCGTTTGTTATTTACATCTGTTCGACATATAGGCCTATTGTACTGAAATGTTAAAGTTTTGCAGTTCGCACAAAAGAATACTTATACAGTAGTTAGAATCCCTCTGAATATGATAATCACAATTGCGTATTTGACTCCTTACTCCTTAGGTTTTGACAAGTGTTTACAGATGGGATGTCACACTGTAAAATCTTGACCAATGATTTTTTGATTTAAGTAAGTTAATTGAAATATTTTCTTCATTGGGCTTGAATAGATAAATTTTTATGATTTAATTGAACGATATAATGATACAGCATAATCTTGGTAAAGTAAAGGTCACATTTAGTGCAAATTACCGCAGAAAATATGAGATAAAATATCATGGCCTGTCTACTTGAAATTACTTAACCTAACCTTAAATTAATCTCGGACCCTCCAAAAAAATATTCTATATCTGCCACTGTCGCCAGTAAAAATAGCTACTGCCTTTAAAACTCAGTTAACCATTATTGGGCTCTAAATTAATTATCCTGGCTAATAAAACAGCTGATCTTAGTCGGTTACAAAGATACATGTCATATCACTCCATTCCATTCTACACGCATCCTTTGCTCATAAGTTTTCAGGTTAAAATACTCACCTAGGTTGCGTCCCAATCTCAATTGATGATAATAATAAGCAAAGATAATAATAAGACACATGCTGTACCACATCAGTCAACTCATGATTGGATACTTATGATTGTCTACATAAGACATAAATTGATCTATAAGCAATTACGTGCAATCAAACTTGTCATGGAAGCTTGAAATGCACAAGTCAGTCATAAACTAAGTACAAAAGTAAAACATACTACACTAAAGCAAGATAAGTTAATGTTACTATAGCCATAGCTAAGTTAATATAGCTTTGCAGAAAAATAAAGGCTAAACTTAATATGCAAGACTACTTTGCAAATTAGAAAACTAATGGATTTTGTTATAACTTAGCTCATAAAAAGATTTCAGGATCAAATTATCTTTTTCCTTTTTTATTCAAAAGCTATAAATTTATTATCATCACCGTTTGTGAGGTTGGAGACTTTTGCCAAAAGAACCAATGATGTATTTTGACACAAAAACTAGCAGGCTTTAATATAGTCCAACTAGATGGAAAGATTGGCATATTATTAAAAAAAGAATTAAAAATACCCTACTGTTATGATAAAGTGTTTGCAAAATATACCTATTTAGCAGAACAGGTGACCTACTGTGTTCTTGGTTCAAGGCATTAATATGTACTTTAAATCAATAAAAACAGTAATAGTTGCTTATTTATAACACTATGAACAATTTCCACTACAATAATTTTGCCTTTGGTCTTAACCATTACATTTCAATGGGAAAATATTCCCAGACTGTCTAGTCTAGTTGAAACACAACATAATCAGTCCAACACGAGCTATTGTTTGGTTTTTAGATCAAAATAAAAACAAATTAACAAATATCTGACATATCAGCTGTAAAACAAAAATACTTTTTGTACTGTAAATTAACAAAACACCTGACAAGAAGTAAAAGTGGAAACAGCCTAGAGTAAAAATGTAGCTTTATAGCCCATTGGCATTGGTTATATATGTCCACAAAAAATATATACAAATACTGTGTAGAATAGAACACTTTAATCAAATGCCATAGGGCTAAACCCAAGACTAAACTAAAATCTCCAAACCAAGAAACTAACTTGACTATCCTTTTATCTTTTATCACCACATAGCTTGAAAAGAGGTAAATAAGTTAGTATTTATTTACTATCATAAACAATTTTTAATGTTTCAAAATAACTTTAAATACACAGGTTTTAACGTGCAATGACTTAAATAAGTTTTTGATATAAGTCCTTGAAATAACGGATAACCCCAAATAGGCCTAAATAGTATGGTTAGGTTATAAGTTGTACATTTCATTTATTTTTATTTAAACTTAGTTATGCCACCTACTATTTTTTTTCACATAACTATTCATCTCACATTTTTTTTCTTGTAACTCCATTTACATCATATTTTCACCACATCATATCACCTGTCATTTATTTATTTATTTATTGCATTTGATAAATAATGTTATGTTTGGACGCAACTACACAGTCGACGCACAGGCTCGCTGCCCATGTCGGCTTATTCCCTATTAACATGTACGCTTTTTTTAAACATAGATGTAATGTAAAGGTTAATTTTATTTTATTCTTTTAAATTCACTTATGTTTTTTTCTTCCTTTAAATATTTGTGTACATATTCTGTAAATAATTTGTTGGAATAAAGAAATAATTCATTCATTCATTAATTCAGAATGAATTGGAATGTGACAGCATCCCACCAACCGATTACATGGCCAACCTAACAACACGAAACACCGAACAGCAAAAACAGTTTCACGTTTTTCTCTAACGTTAACGTTTAACCAGAGAGTAGTGACTCAAGTTATAATCTACAGTGGTTAGGACAAGGACAATGTTGTTGTTGTTCAGTTGTCTGCAACGCAATAGAAAGAGAAACTGAAAGGAAAACAATAAAACAGCTGATTCACTTGTTTTGTTTATTGTTTTGTTCTTTGTTCTGTCCATCCATATCAACGTCTGTATGTTTTGTTTTCGTTTTCACTCACAGTCACAGCAGTCACAGATTTGGTGGTTCTGCTAAGTTCTGAATGTTCTGTTTTGGGAATTGCAAGTGGAAGTGAACAAGTTCCGCGATTTATTTTGATCGGGACTAGACCTAACTGTGTCAAAATTCTTGAGCAAATATAAATTTAGATTGCAGTTGTTATGTCTATGGTATTTTAATGTTTTTATTTTGGTCCTAAATGCATTGTTAAAGTTTAATTTTACAGTTAGGTAATTGTTGGAAAATGAAAAAAATGTAATTTTGAACACTCCATATAAGGCCTAGTCTCTCCACAAAGCTAGCCTACTTCTTGAACTTTGATTTATGTAAATTTTATTCAGCAGTGGTTTAGGCGTGAATGATTAATGACAAAATGGATATGTTTATTGTGAGTATTAGCAATCTAACCCAGCTATAACTTAAATTAGTCTTTTTAGAACTTGACCTCTTATCTTAGGCCTAACTTATAATAGTTCTAGAAATTTAAATCTCTCTTATTCGTTTTAGAACAGTTTGCCCCCCTTTGTAGGGATTATTGCAATATTATCGATATCAATGCATATCGATATTTTCGTTTCGATATTTCCGATATTGTATCAATATTGGGGTTTTGATAATATCGTGATATCGGAAGAATTTTGTCGATATCGGTTCTCGATATTGAATTTTCTAAGTTTAGATAAAGTTTTACTTAGTGATAACTTAGGTATCGACATACCTCCATACCTTCTTACCGAGTTAAGCTATGTACAAGATAAAATCCACAATAACTTAATATGGGAATAACTTAGGTTGTAGGTTTTGGTGTCCTACGTGGACCTGGCATTGCAGATGTCGAGCTCGCAATTTTCCATTGCCATTCTCTTCTTTGTTTCTGGACCTCTGAGTGAAGGGTTCTTGTTTTTTTTTCACCAAATAGGCTAAGTAACTTTATTCCTGTTGTTTATTTATCTAAAAGGTCTACATTGTAAAATATATAGGCCCTACCTCATGTGAGACTTGAGATACTGGGAAAGTTAGCCTACTTAAACTGGTAGGCCTATATATTTCGGTACTTTTGTATTATACAGCGCTCTGCGGTGGTTATGTTAGGTTGGGTTAGCATAAATAAATGTTTAGGACTTTCCTCGTTTTTTTATGAATCGAACGATACCAGAGGAGTCATACTTTCGCCCGCCAAATCCCCTCCAAGTGGGCCAAGGTGAGGTCATTGACTGGAGCACGCGCATCGCCTGTAATCGCAGCTAGCGGCGGCAACGCACTCAACTCAATCCTCGCCGACATCGCTGCCTTTTGGGAGGTAGAACTCAAAGGCCGCTAATCGTAATCATGTCAAATAAAATTGGTCAGTAACTAGTAAGTCAATTAAAGTAGGTATGTTCTTTTTTTCAATTAGGCTATGTTGTTATTTTCGGTCTCCTGTGAAAAAAATTAAAAAAAGTGGTCCCCGTATAATACGACAGTTCTTAATTTCATTTAGGTGCCTTCTAGCGAATTTTAAATTTTGATATCTTACTTTATTGCTCTCCGTTTGTCATGTACAGTACTTATCAAGTTTAAAATACCAAAAGAAAATAATATTCACACCATTTGAAGGTTTATTTAAAGTCAATTGCAATAGGTACCGTATGCTAACTTATAGGTTTGGTCTCACACTTTATTATTAATTTTGATTTGACAGTAAAGCTGTTTGATATATTAACACGCCAAACATTCTGTTAAGGCTGGGATATGTCAGGCTTTGGATTACCTGGGTTTTGGCTTTAAACAAGTCATTTTATATAACAAATTTCCTGTAGGTAGCCTATAGGAAATAAGCTGTTACTGAAGGTCTCATGCAAAGACTTCGACCCGAAACAGATTTAGACCTACTTTATTGTTTTGATGTCCGCAAAGGCCATAAACACCATCAGTTTAAATTCATATATGTTATGTCCGTTAGCAAATTAACAGTTATCAACTGATTTTGATAAAATTTTGATTCAAACGTGTGAACAAAATACTTGTTGTTAAGTGTATTTATTCAAACAAGTTCGTGAACCAGTTTGATTGGATTATGGGAACGAGGTTTTATAGAGGACTTTGATTTTATGGGGTTACATAGGGTATTTTTCAAATTTTTGACCCTCAAAACATTTCACTATTCTCTCTAACCTTCTGTAGAGCTTAAATACCCTAGTTTGGCACAGTTTTAAACTCCAGTTTAAACAGTTATCTAATATTTTTGACAATTTAAGTTAATAGCTTAAGTTGTTTAATTTAATGTGATTATTTCTCCATTTTAGGGTATCCTGAAAGCAATCTTTTTTGGTTTGGTAGACAGTTTAAAAGGAACAATCGTTATATTTTACCTTGACAAAAAAATCAAACAGCAAGCAAATCAACGGTCACCTTTCAAGGATGTGAAAAATGATGGAACACCCAAAAGAAGATCATCAAATTTACAGACAATGAAGAAGCAGGAGTAAGTATTCTTTATCCTATTCATGTGTGAAGGCAACTTGCAATTCGTAAAATCTACAAATATGCTTTTGATGGTTCAGATGTTATTTAAATGGAATGAGGTTGAAACGCTATAAATTGTGAGAAGGTAGAGTGCCAACTTGGATCATTCTCAAAATAAGCTCATGCCAAAGGAGTTTTTTAACTGCTATATAGAATCAGTCAGCCGAAGTAAAATACTTGCTCCTAAAAGATTATAAAAGGTAGATTACCTCTTAACAATTATTTTTGAATTGATCAGCGTTTGTCAAAACTTTTGGCTTGTCAAAGTGGGTTGTTAATATTACAAATTCATGCCTTTATTTGACTCTTCTGATAATATTATAAAGGTTATAAATTGCCAAAAAGTAAGCATAGCCTATTAAGTTATTATAATAATTTTAACTGGTTTCGAAGAGTTATTTTGGAATGAACCTGGGAATCTGTAATATTAATTTAGTATTTAGTACCGGTACTGTACTACCAAATAGCCCAGCTATAGAACTATTTAAACGTATACTTAACAGGCTTTATCGTAGACATAAGATGAGTGGCTGATTTGTAATTTAAGGGTTAGAGAGCTAGCTTACCTTAGAAATTAGTGGATACACAATAAAAGGTCACAAAACTATCTGACCATGGTTCTGAGGGTATGCTCATTATAACCTAGTATTTTGTTTTTTTTTGTATTAGACATTGGCTTAAATTTTCTCAGGTATGCTAGCTAAAATCTATCCTAAAAAAATCATAACATTCAACATCAGCGTACAAATGTGGTATGACTGGCTGTGAACCCTACCGGGTTCGTCAGGACAACCCTTTAGCAGCTTTGTTCTAACTGTCCTCTGAAAATACACATGGATTAAAGGACCTACTCTTTCTTGTTTTAGCGTATTGCATACCATACAATATGTCAACCCCATATCTACATACCCTCATGTCTGAGATTAAACTCACCAATTAAATGGATTATGGGTTCAAAATGGAAAAAGTTAGTAGTTTTAATGGAAGACGAACTTAAGGCTTCCAATAGGTTGACAATTATTGGGATAACACAGTCAGTTTGTGTTATTGAGTATTATTTAATGTTGTATTAGTGTTTGGGGAGCGAGCTGGCGTAGTGGTTAGAGCGCGGGACTTCAGTCCTTGAGGTCCCGGGTTCGATCCCCGCCACGTCACCAATGGATTTTATCTAAGTGATAATGTCGCAACCCCTAGGTCTAGCCTGAAGTAATGTGAAAAACAATCCCAGGCTCGTGCCTAGCGTCCTAGGACAAAAAAAAAAATAAATAAATAAATAAAAAAAATAATAAATAGGTAATAGGTTGACAATAAAGAAAATGTTATTATATTAACGAGTATACGTCTGTTACATTTTTTGTGCAATCCAACCTTTATTTGCTTACTTGACCTTGGAATAACAGAGACTTTACTGTAACATAAAATAATATCATCCTATAGAGTTTTCTTTCTCCCTGTCATAGAGAACCTAAGATCCTGCAACGTACATTGCAGTGCTGTCTACTCAATGGTGGTGTATTCTGGTTTTCTCTGGTGCTGTTTGAATACGTGTTGTTGCCGACGCTGCGCCAAGTATTGTACATGGTGTTCGGCCCCAGTTCAGCCACGGGTAGAGCCGTTTGGTCATGGATGGAACCGTTCCTTCATTTGACATTTAGCACTTTTTGGGTACTTCCGATCTTTCTGCTCAGCAAAGTGGTCAACGCACTGTGGTTTCAGGTAGCCTATGTCCTCTTAATTTTGTCTAACCATTGGATTAATCCAATTGGTACAATGTCATGTCAAAATGTAATAAACAAACTAGGTCCATGGTACACTTAATTCAAGGTTTGTAAGAAAATTTTAGTTGAAATAATTTAAGTTTTAGTTTCTGAACCCTCAAGAATTCATTGAAGCAATTTTTGTCACAAAGGATTTCAATAACCTCTTGGTTGTAGCTGTGAAATTTAAAGTGGTTAGGCAAAATGCAAGCAGTTTTCCCCTACACTGATACTGATAGACAGTAGGTATGTTACTAAATAGTATTGTTCCCTTGCCTTTTTGGGATAAATTGTGACAGTGAACGTTGCTGATTCAAAGTAAAATTTATAATTTATGGGCTACTAATATATTTAGACCGAAATCTATTAAATTGTGCAACTATTAGGCCTACTAACATTAAGTAAACATGTAAGTCGCACATACAAATAAGTTATGTTTAACGGCCACACCACTACTAATAGTTATTAGCAAAATAGCTTTTTTCTTTTCTATTCTCTATTATTGAGGATGTTGTGTGGATGCAGGACATAGCTGACTCAGCGTACAGGCACACTCGTGGAACACCTCAGCAGTTCTCTAGTATTAGTAAGCTGGTTGCTGATACACTCTTCAGTGTCCTCGTACAGTTCCTCTTCCTGGCACAGGTTAGTTCCGTTACAAAATAAACGGTAAACTGACACATAGTTTCTTCCATTGGCATGTAGCTGAAATTAAACATCCTACTACTTTTATTTATGAGTAAATACGTATACTAGGTGAAAGGTGGGGGTGGATGTTAGTTTTATTTTAAAATGTTAAATATTGCAAAAACTGTTAAGTGTAATTTTTACAGAGTTTGGGTTATGTAATTTTGTTCAAACTTTAAAGGGCGATAACACAGAAAATTGTAAGTAAAATCTGAGTTTTCTGTCACCTTATTCAACGAGATAATCACCATTAGAAATAAAAATTTCAAAAATGCCTGGAGATACCATGGATTAGTACCCACATACCAAATTTCATCAAAATCGGGCCCGCTGGTGTAGTCTGTAGCTCTTTGGGGGGTTCAGGGAGACCCCAAAATGGATATTTAATTAAAAAAATCAAATACCCCTGCCGCAGCAAACCTGCAGACTAAGCAAATTTCCATTTGTCTGATTCCATTTTTACTCAAATGTTTCTTTAAATATATGTCAGACTCATTATTATCTATTTTCACTAACCCATGTGACTATTATACAATTTTGTTCTTACCCTCGTGAAAGATAACTAATTTAATAAGCAGATAATCAAAATGGTTTTGACCGTTAGGATAGGTTATCTAAGATTCACAAAGAAACTGAAGTGGATTTAGGAAAACAGAAATAGTAATTAATTGCTGATAGCCTACTGAAGCCATTATTGGTTAACTATCATGTTTGTCAGCAATTTCCTTTTTCCATATTAATTTGAGAAACTTTTATGGTAATAGTTTTTATCTATTGGTTCTAAATTTATTTGAAAAGTAAATAAGAAATTTTTAAAATTATACTGAACTGAAACACTGATACTGGTCTTAAAACATCAGCAATTTTTATCATAATGTGGTCAAGAAAAAAATAATGACAACAGTTAAAGTCTAAAACACATAATATGTTAGAAATGCTAGTTCCCAAATAGAATATTATTATCACTTTTTTAAAGATAGCTAATATCAATGTTATAACTTACTTTTTAAAAAGTGGCACCCAAATATTGTAGTATAGAATATTTTTGCTAAAAATACAAACTATGTATTGTTTGTAAGTGTTGACTTTTAGAATTGTGAAAGTTGAAAAGTATGTTTTGATATGTGTAAAAAACACATGCTAGAAATAACTGTTTCGAATGGGCTTTTGCTTCATTTTATCAATCACATTTTAAACAAGGCATTTTGATACCAGTAGTGGAAATAGCTTTAAACTTTGCTGGAGTACCAGATACTGTTAATCGCTATTGGATTATTGGCAATGTATTTTTTGCCCTTATAGTAGAATCTCTTTCAAACATACCGCTTGTTTTAGGTATAAACATGCATGGCACTGTTTTAAATTTGTGAACTGAGAAATGTGTCCTGAAGTACTAACCAGCTTACTTGGGTGTCAAGCCAACAGGGAAATACGGAATTGTACCGGAAAACCGGGGAAAGTCTGTCTATTGTACGTCAATTTTGTATGGGACTGACAAATTCGAAATAATCTTGCTATGTCTCATCGTCCATTCATTTTGTGTTCCATTGTTTATCTTATAAGGTTTCGTAGTAAGAAAAAAGATCGTGGGAGACGATCATGATGTTGCCATTATCACAGTGTTTTTGTGATTGTGGGAGTAGTTGATGGCTAATTAGTCATTTTGGCTAATAAGTATATTGTGACTGGTTATGCAAATATACTTAATTTCTGGCTATTCCGACAAATTTATTAATCCAAACATGGTCCGGTGTCGATTAGTTCGGATTAGCGGGACTCTATCCTACTCATATTTACTTGTAAAATATTTAAGTGATTTGTGTAAGTAACATTATTGTGTTGCCAGACTATGCTGGTAGGTTTGCTGCCTATCCCAGTGCTTGCTGAAGCTCTCAGTCTTGTACACATGTGTCTACTTTACTCTCTGTACTCGTTTGAGTACAAGTGGTTCAACATGGGCTGGGAGCTGCATCGTAGACTCACCTACATTGAGAACAACTGGCCGTACTTCATTGGGTTTGGTCTGCCATTGGCTGTACTCACTGGATACCATCCTAGCTACATCATCAGGTAAATTAGCTGTAGTCGTACTAAGGTTTTGATAGTATTGGTTTTCTAAAGTATGTATGTACGCTGTGTTTGTAATCGCTCGCTCTCTTGGTGGAATATTGTACCAATACTATCAGATGCTTGAAACAAAATGTCAAAATATCAAAAAGCAACTTAGGTAAAATCCTGATATTTCAGAAGGAAGCTCTGAGCTTTATACTAGCTGCGTGTAAAAAATCCGGCTTGTAGCTTGTAAACTCGCCCCGTGTGAACGGGGCTTTAAACCATGTCCTCACCCATAACTGCAATAAGCATTTGATACTTATATGCCAACCCCGTACGAAGGACGGGTACTCTGCTAGTTTACCATAAGATTCTTATTATTTTATTTATGTATGTATATACAAGATAAATAAAGAAATTTGACTTTGACTTACTGGAACCCATTGGCCAGTATTTTTTTTTTTTTTTCCTATATATTGTATAAATAATTGTGTAAGTATAAATAATTGTAAAAGTATAAATTGTGACATTCTTTCTTATATTTCTCAATTCTTGATGGCAACTAAATTACATGAGATGTTCTCGGTTTGAAGTTTACGGTTAGGGATTTCTATCACTCTAGACTGAAACAAAAATTTTTCAACCTAAAGTTTTGTACTCTAGGTGTAAATGAATCTAGAAGATAACAAGGTCAAAAGCCATGTAGGGCAGTGTCAGTAATCACAATAAATGAGAACATATGCTAAGAGTTGTAAAGTTTTAATAGGCAAACTAGAGTAAACAAAGAGAAGATAAAAGATTGTTTGATTGGCCTACTCAAACTGTAAAGAGAGATGAAATATATTTCACTAAGAATTTTACTATAATAAACCATAGATTTAAAAATTCATTTACAATTATTTAAAAATTTTGGCATCATGACTGTTTATAGTTTGTACATTTAAGAAGTGATCATGTATTGTAAGCTTCACTTTGATGAATTGGGTTTACTAGGGGAAAGTCATTCTTACAATACTAGAAATAGGCTAAACATATCAATGCCTATTCACAAACTAGAATTTTACAAAAAGAAAACTACATATTCTGGAGGAAAATTTTATAATAATTTACCAGATAACATTAAAAAATAAGTTAGTATTATTAAGTTTAAAAAATTGCTAAAGAATTATTTAATTTCAAGACCACTGTATTCTTTAGAAGAATTTTAGTATGTTTAGTTTTTAATTTAGTCTTATGATTATGACAATATACTTGATGCAATTCTATGTACTAATTTCATGTACAATAATGAAATAAAGAATGTTGAATTGAATTGAATTGAATAACGTGAGAATTGCTGAAGCATTAAGCTGCACTTTCACATGTTTACAGTCAGAGTTTTCTAAACAGTGATTTATTTGTTCCAGCGGCTGCATATTCTCCATTCTGTTTCCACTTTTTATCATTAGCGGCAATGAAGCAGATCCTGTCACGAATGTTTGGTATGTACAATAAATAAATATGATACCAGTCTAAAATTAAAAAATGTAAAAGTTAATGCAAAAGATTAGGAAGGAAACGGTTACATTTGATATAGATTCCAAATTAATCTAAGTAGTTTTTACCTATATTCTCCATTAATAAGCCTCAATGCATAATAAAGACAGTCATCTGTCTTAATTTCTTAAATAACTCAAATAAAATGTTGGTGAACTACACTCAATGCATCATTAATAAATTTTGTGAAGTGTTAACTTTCAACAATCTGCTTGTCCATGTAGTCAGTAGTAAATATAAACGAGTAAGTAGCTAATAACTATTAAATATTTGATCACCTCTCATGCTGTTTGCAAGGCATCAAATCTCTTTTGGAAAACTTACACTTTAGCATAGTTGATGATAAGTTTTACTTGTATGAAAATAATCTTAATTTGTTGAAGATTGCAGTCACCCCTTGATAATCTGACACTTTTTATCCGGCGTACGTGGAAGTGTTACGTGCCTTCGGCAGTCTCATCAGCAGAAACAATAAGCCTATGTTGGACACAAATCTAGTTTTCTCCCCAATCTTATGTCCTGTCCTTTTAGTAGCCTAGTTTCAACCAATTATGTTTTCATCTTGTGTATTGCCTTCCGGATTACTTGTAGTGCGACCGGTTTCGATGTCTATGGCATCATTGTCAAGCTGGACGTAAAAATCGCTCCTAGGAGGTCGTCATGAGTCTTGAAAAACATGTAATACATAACACGTACACAAACAAAAAACGATAAAATGCACTAATGACGACTTAAGGATTACTTGGACAGAATCAAGGTAACTTAACCTCTTGTATACAATTATGTTTTGTTATTAGGTACTTTTGTACTGCCGGCCCTTTTATCTATCAGACTATCAAGGAACCACTGTATATCAGCTATTATTTTGTATTTTGCATCTATTATTATACTGTTTATCACAGACACTTTAAATGTTTGCAGCGACACAAGACTGAAGCTATTTTCACCTGTGATCACAATCTCCAACGCTTTGTTCAATCGCACCATTGGAACTAGAGCTGTTATCAGATGATTCTGTCATTGTACTTAACTACGCTTGTGTCTTTCATCAAGAATCATAATGCAAGTGAAGTATCAAAGTTTACTACCACATCTGATTTCATCTATTTACACTTTACAGAATGATAAATGCGCAAAAGCAACTTAGTTTTATTGATTTTGTTTTGTAATTATAAAGTTGGTATAGTTTGGGATAATTTTTTTATATTGTAGAGTAGGCCAACATTTTCTAAACATAACATACTCAATATCTCTCTTTGGCGTACTTCAAAACTGAATTACCGTGACATGTTGTGACAAAAACAAGTATTACACCTAATTAGTGATGGTTAAATCCAGGAATTTTGAATCTTGAATACCAATCCGAAAACTAAAAAAATCAAATCTCGAATCTTCGAATCTCAAATACCAAAAGTGATTAAAAATGGTCTTATGATGATTAAAAAAGCAAGAATGGAATAGGAACCATTTAAAAATAAATATAACACTAACCATAAATGACTACTCATTGCAATGAAAAGTTACGTTATTACTTTTGACACACGTTAAAAATAACAGACAACTAATCGGTTACATTTTTTAATCTATTAACCTAAATCGAACAATCGGTCGGTATACTTTATTTGGACGGCAAATATTCATTATTGGTTATTTATGGTTGTTGTAGGTACACATGTTAATTTTAAATTTGTTGATTGATAGTATACTCTGTTCATAAAATGGCAATGTCACACACAATACTTTATGTATATTACGCCATCAATAACCTCTATGGGTAGTCAATGTCATAGTACTATATTTTACGACGTCAATAACCTCTATGGTTAGTCAATGTCATAGTACTATATATTACTACGACAATAACCTCCAAGGTTAGTCTATGTCACAGTACTGTATATTACGAGTATTACGACGTCAATAACCTCTATGGTTAGTCAATGTCATAGTACTATATATTACTACGACAATAACCTCCAAGGTTAGTCTATGTCACAGTACTATATATTACGAGTATTACGACGTCAATAACCTCCAAGGTTAGTCTATGTCACAGTACTGTATATTACGAGTATTACGACGTCAATAACCTCTATGGTTAGTCAATGTCACAGTACTGTATACTACGAGTATTACGACGTCAATAACCTTTATGGTTATGCAATGTCGCAGTACATGCCTTATTATTCTATTCTAAAAAAATGTTTATTTTCGAATCTTTGAATCTTGAATCCGAATCTTTCCTCAGGATTCGGTGGATTCAAAATTCGGATTTGACACATCCCTACACCTAATTTACTCTGATACCACCCTCAACCTACAAATAAGACTTGTATTGATTTAATTCTAAATTTTGTTATAGTAATAATAAAATCGTAAAAAATTAATTTCAGCAAATGCAATAATCAGATGTGGTTGTATGAAAAGTGGTTGTTATATTTACCATTAAGAGTTTCATTTAGACTTAATAGTCATTATTACTAGATTTAGCTGTTAGATCTACCACATATACCGTACTGAGAAATTTTTCCTAGTACGTTGGCGTTTAGTGCTTATTAAATTTGCACATTCGGTCCCTTAAAGTAGAATTTAATTTGCTATTCTGGTATTTGTGTCACACTATGGATCGATATGGTTACCATATAATTTTACATATTTTGCCAACTTTAAAAATTTGAATTTAAAAAAATGTGAATTGATTTTCCAGATGAAAGAAATGTGTATGACCAAAATATATTTTACAGTAATAAGTATGTAATTATTTTTAATATGTATGACATTTGATTTTACTTAAAACTGCTATTGTAAACCTCATTCATGATTAGTAGAATAGCTCAGGTGGTTGCATAAGTACTTGAACAATTCTTTGGTTGTCATCGAGGGCATGACTTGTACATTATCCAAAATCGATACATGATAGATTACTTTTAATCCAACAACGATTCAGTCTTAGCCTTATTTGTGAAAGTAGGCTAACAAATGATCCAAAATAAGCTCAGTGATAAACACCATTTTACTAAAAAATTTACAGTAAAAAAGAGTTGTCAGTCAAACATAGAATTACAGCCCGATTTCTGTAGATTTAGATACATAAATATACTGGTTAGGTTACCTGTCCTTTCATTTTAGCGAATTTCTCATATAGGGCATTTTTATCACTGTAGGTCTGGCAAGACCAGGACCAGGGACTGTTTAACTTTTTCTTTTTATCCGATTTTGATGAAATTTTGTATGAACGTGAAAACCTACATTTATTTGAACAAGGTCATGAACCAGCATGATCAGACTATGGGAATTGGTGTTTATGTGGTAAAAATAGGTTTAAAAAAAATGTTTAACCCTAAAAACATAAAATTTTGCAATTTCTTTCCAAATTATTTTGTACAGCTTAAAAAACTAAAAATTTAAAATACCATGTTATTCTTATGGATGATTAAACTGTTGTAGTTTGCTTGTTCATGAAAATATTTTGATCAAATTTGGAAAATTTAATATTTCCTACTATTACTATTTCACTAAAATAACACTGTATTTTCTTCCCTGTAGCAGCAAAGCTATCTACTCATTAAACTAATGCTATTTAAATGGGGAATAAATCTTAAATTTTTAAGGAGATATTTTAGAGAAAATCTAGTCAAGGCAGATGGAAATTTAATTTATCAGCATGTAGGTTCTCTGCGGAGAAGGTATTTTTTTGTTCTTGTTGTCAAATCAATCATGTTAATACAGTATAATAATACAAGACTGTGTATTTTGTATTATGGTAAAAATAAATTTCCTCATACGTAAATTTTCTTAACATTTTACGCAAACTCTATATTTTATTACAAGTTTTAACACATAAAATAAGTATTTTACAATAATAAACAAATATACAGGGTGACAATTAAGTCTGGAACCTCTTTTAATTTTTAAACCCCAATAGAAAGAAATACCAAAGTTCACTCGTGCTTACTGGGGATAGTAACGCACACATCTGCCCAATTACCGACCGGATAACCCCTTTGGGGGACGGTCCACAAGGAGTCAGACAAAATTCTTAGTGGCAGCATAGGTCGAGTTTGGTATCAAATTAAAGGTCTACGTTTGGAAAATACAACGCCACAAATCCGTACTCAAACGGACAACCAAGTCAAAAGTGGCAGCCGTTCAAATATTTTTTTAATCTGCCATTTTGAATCTTTGAACGGCTGTCATTTTTTACCCAGCTGATGTTTTGAGCTCAAATTTGCGGCATTGTATTCTATTAATTACCTGTAATGTGATGTGCATATCGACCTATGCCTACGTTTATGATTTTCATCCGACTTCTAGCAGGTGCCATTGTCCGTTTGAGTTCGGATTTGAGGCAATGTATTATTTTACCAACAGAGACCTTTAATTTGATACCAACCTCGACCTATGCTGCTATTTAAGAATTTTGTCTGACTCCTTGTGGACCATCCCCCAAAGGGGTTGTCCGGTCGGTAATTAAGCATATGTGTGTGTTAATATCACCAGTTAACACGTGTGAACTTTGGTTTTTTTTATTGTTGATTTAAATTTAAAAAAGAGGTTCTTGATTTAATTTTCACGCCGTATGCTAATGCCTTTTGTAAACACCTATAATATGCTATTTTAGTCCATTAACTATTTTTATATTCAAGTTATTGAATCAGTGGTGTTGCTTAATAAAAACAGTTTTCTAATTATTTTATGAAGTATCTGTCTACAAATATAATACATACTTTGTATTACTTACGTCATTACTATGTACTGAAAACTACTGTAACTATATTTGGTTATAGTTTTTTTTTCTTGTGTGTGATTTATAATTTTGGATTGGTTTATTAATTTTTACTATAAACTGATTAAAAAAGCTTTAAAATCTGACAAGTCATAGAGATTTATTTCAAGATATTGTCTAGGTATTAAATATGTGTGTTTTCTTTATTGTTTAAAATTTGAAAATACTATAGCATTGATTTCAAAACAATTTAGAAATTTAATTTTGCTTTAATTTTTAGCAGTGGCCCATTTTAAATGATACTATCTGAATTCAAAAAGAAGAATCTTGGTTGTTTGGTTGACGCTGTAAGCTTACACTTTCCATCAACATTTATGATTTGTACATTCTTTACTGTGCTTGCTTTATGGATTTGTTTTTTTGTGTATGTTGATTTTAAATTGAAAATATATATTTAGGATATTTGAAATGCATGTTCCTTTTATTTAAAATAAGTGAACTGTGGTGATAGATTAAGATTTGTAGTTTAATAAGAGATTTTTAATTTATTTGTACATTACTGTGTCAAATAATGTAAATAATGTTTACAATAATTGATTGTTGCTTTTTTACTTTTTTTGTTACTACGCTTTTGTCACTCAATTTTGAAATACATGTTAAGTTAGGCCTACAGTAAATCTAATTCACTCATGGACCAAACTTAAAGAAATTTAAATTATGCATCTTGCTTCCAGTATACTATACAATATGACTTAACAAAACTGAAAACATAGATTTTCTACTTGTGAGTTGTTTTCATGCGACTACAAAGTATTTTTTGGCACATTTTTGATTGACTTGCAGACTGATAAAGCTAATAGGTAAATGGCATGTACATGTGTTTGTATTTATGAAAAAATAGTGTCTGTAAAATAAAGTCTGTTGAAACTTGTAATTATTGCTAAGCAAAGCTAACTGATTACTTAAGGTACGTTTTGCTTGGAGCGACAGGTGCGACGGTCGCGCAGCGACTGTCGCTAAGCGGCTGTCGCGGGACACTGATCTTAGGGGTTTTGCATAGTCCTGTTTTGCTTGGAGCTACTGTCGCTTGAGCCGCGAGCTGCAGTCGCTGGGTACTGCTCCAAGACCAGTCAGGAGCGACAGTCGCTTAGCGACAGTTACATTTCTGATTGTTTTTATAGTGTACACCATTCTGACAAGTTCGGTAACCTTTTATTTTCGCTATATGGCGTTGGCCAACGTCTGTGATTAAGTTAAATTTTAGTGGTGAAGAAGACGACAGTTTATTAGAAGAAGTGGCAAAATACCCCGCGCTTTATGATTTGAAACATATCTCCTACAAAGACCAAAGAATTAAGGACAACGTCAGGTTAGTTTAAACCTGACGTTGTCCTTTTTTCTTTGGTCTTATTATTTTACAAGTTATTTTAATATATTAGTAAGTTAGGTTATTTAGATTGTCGACTTAAAAGACTTCTAATTAAATTTTCGTTTAGGTGATTCAAAAAAATATTGCTCTGTATAAATGGCTATTGATCAAATTGGCTTAAAAGTCAGGCGTGTTATATTTAAATATATAAAATGCCAATTATTAAAGTAATGTGGTTATTCAAATATTAATGGAGTATATAATGTAATTGGTATTTTTTTTCATTTACAATACAATCAATAAAATATAATTTTCACTCTGTGAGGAGGTTGTTTATAACACTGATTTCCAATTCAAGTTATGCTTGTGTACTGCAATTTACGGAGAAATTGAGTAATTTTATTACATTTTGGCTTGTGACATGGCAGTTTTGGAATGTTTCTTATAACAAATAACTAGGCCTATAAGGAATACTTTATTTGTTAAGTTTTACCTGTTTTACTAAGTGAATTTATCGATTTTATTTAGTGACTTTATACTTAGTGAGCACTTTTGAGGTTAGGTGCACTGACGGTACCACGTCTCGTGACGCCATAGAAGTTGTCGCTCCAAGCAAAACAGTCTACCATCCCGCGACTGCCGCTCGGCGACAGTCGCTGCGCGACCGTCGCACCTGTCGCTTCAGGCAAAACGTACCTTTAGGCGGCTAACCCTTAGTTTTTGGTAAGAGACTATTTTTGGTGGTCTTAATTAGTCAGCTGTACTGACTGCTGTCTTTTTTATTTAAATTAAAAAAATGTTACAGTTACATAATTACAGTTTTTGTGTACCTCCATGTAAGTGGCATTTTTTAATGTTTGGTTTTGAAAGGTAATGGTCCAAACCCTGGTCTTGTTACTATAATGCCGACCTGTTCTTGCTCGCATTACTAATTGATTTTATCGGATGAATTTGAAATGGGCCTAAAAGTTGAAACTAGCCAATATAAACAATCTAAAGGCCAGCAGCAGGCAAAAAATGTTTTGCTTCCATTGCAGTGAAAACAACTGTTTTTAATACAATAGTTATTTGTGTAACTAGTGAGCAAAGTGGCACTTTGCTGCACACGAGAGCAATGATCTCGATTACACATTATATTTTTCCTACAGTCACTATAAAGCATATAAATAATTAGTCTATCAAACACTATACAACACGTTTTTAGGTTCAGCTGGCAACACAAATAGGTGCCCTAGAGAGAGTAGTCACCGGTCCGTATCACTCCGCTATTTTTTCCTCGGCAAGCAATGTGCTCCGCGACTTGAGAAAATAGTTCCGTATGTTTTTGTAATTTGAAGTGGTTTCCGCGCCTAAAAAAATGCTTTTAAGGTATTTTCTTGTTTATTAAGAACGTAGTAATGTTTTAAAAACGTTTAAAAGAAAAGTCCAGAAAGTTCAGAAATACCGAAACTATAAACACAAAATGACAGGTTAAATCGTTGTTATAATTGTCAATCAGCTGCTCATAGTATTATTATCTTGTGTTGCCAACCTATTTCCAAGCGTACACGGATTACGTGCATAAAAGAACCACGCTGTTTTGTGTCGTTTCGTTGGAATCCTGATGTGCGCCGAAGTATAAACTGTACGACAGAGTATAAATATGCAGCAATTAGCAGCTTTCTGTACTATAAACAGTACAAGGAAGCCAACTTTTTCGGGTGACTGTAGGAAAAAATGTTTTTGTTACATTGCAGTGAAACCAACTGTTTTAATACATGCACAGGGGACTGAAACAGCGTTTAGGAAAACAGAATGAGCTGGAGTCAGATAAAAGTTCCTGTGTATTATGTTTTTAAAATACATTAAAATCTGTTTTACTGTTTGTATGATATTTAAATTTAGAATGAACATGCACAATATATAGCTCAATGTAGTAGTGTAGCTTGACTGAGAAACTATTCATTTAGGGTTGATCATTTAGATGCGCCAATCTCCCTGTAACATATTGCAGTTCTAATGTTGCTATTCTTTACAACTGGCCACAGAGAATTAAGGCTCAGAGTTAACTTAATTATAAGACAGTGCAATTTCATCTCTAGAATCTTGCACCGGAAATATACTGCCTTGTGAAGGGCAACTAAGAGCCTGAGCTACTGAGCACTGGGCGGAAATTCCTATCGCACAGGGTCTTCCTCCAATGAGAGCATTATAGTACATCATGGCGAAGGATGTGGTGTTGGTCTTTGCCCTAGACACCAGCGACTAGTGCTAGACACCACTTGAATGTACCATTGAACATGTCCTCTGTACCTTACTTCTCTGAGAACTGGTTAATAATAGAGACCATTTAACGTTGTAAACACTTTGTTATATACACATTTTTACTGCAGCAATATTACAACCACAATCTCAGATCATTTTTGTTTCCAAGACTAGTCAAATGCCACATGTTGTTGGTCACAAGATACCCCTAGAAGTTCTAAGAATCTTGATCCTTTGTTCTTTATTCTTTAGTATGTCGATGCTCAATAAATCCTTCCTGCTGTTTTGGTCGCAAAGCATTTATTCTATTTGTTGTGCAATATCTTTATTCTTAATTCAGAATGAAATTCAGGGTTTCACCTTCAAAATGTATAAACAAACTATAGAGTCTCGTTACCTTTGTTCAGTTTTTTGTGCCAATGACGAATTTTATTAATAGTTAAATGTGCTTTAGATATAAAAGTAACAATTTTACTGGCACAATCCCATTAGAGCACCTTATACTTCTGATTAAAATTTTTTACAACTGGAGATAATTTATTGTTAACTGTAATTTGTGCCTCTTGCAACTATTTTTGCAATATACAGTATCAAATAAATGTACATAATATTATTTTTTCACCTTTATGATCCTAGTGTACTGCATGGGAAAACAGAAAACAAACTGTAATCTCGAGTGCAAATGGACTAATTTTTACTGTCCTACAATTTGATTACATTGATTTTCCAACACAACCTAAAATAAGTGATTGCATGATGTTGGTTGAATGTGCCATTTGATACACTTATATTACAAGTGTTTTTGTAAAGGGACAGAGTTTAGCTAACTTACCTGAGTAAATAGTCTAGAACTTAGATAAGGTACACAAATAAAAATCAACAAAAACATAACACTGATATATTGTCATAATATAGGACCAGAGTGTATTTATTTTAATGAATTTAAATAATTGTGAGTAATTATTTATCACTCATTAGGACGTAATATAAGTGTTACGTTACGTGATATTTTATTTGTAAATCTATCAGCCCCTGGAATCTTATTTTTCTCAGGTAAGCATCTTCATCCCTTTAGGAAAACTCTTTACCAGCCACTTAGGCTTTTCCTTTCAAATTCATAATACAATTGAAATTCCCAAAGCTAATTGAGCAGTAGATTCTGGAAAGTGGTCACGTTATTTTCCCCGTAACTGTCCTCAGGCTCTTGCTTGATGAGGTGTGTTCGAGTGAAGTTGATTGTTCTCAGAAGAGCCTCGTAGCTGAGTGCGGCGTCTTGCTCTGGAATCACCAAACCTTCCGACGCTCGGCTCAGGTCAAACTTGGTCCAGACGTAGCCTTATGGGCACAAAACATTAATTACCTTTTACATTGTGATTCCTAGATTTTTTTGTGACTAATTTAGCATCTTTGTGGTGACTACTGTGAAATACTCTGAGTGGTTACTCTCAGGGCTGATGTTACTAGAACCTGGACTAGGTGCACTCTATGCAAGGTGGCGCAAAATATTTTGAACAAATTGTTTTGTCAGAAAACTTGTATACAAAACATGTTCACATATTTTTGCACACCCTTGACAAATCCCATTCACCTGCCCTGTATAATATACTTTATCTAATGCTATGCATTCCATCTTTGGAAAATAAAAGTGTGCTACACCATGTTCTAATGCAGTTGTTTTGAGTCGTAGGATAATCTGGAACTTTGGATGAAATGTCAAGTTCTAACTGTTCTAAGATTTTTTCTGTCCCACTATGTTTGTAAAGTTGAAATGTTATAATATTTACAAATTCTGTTTAGGTAGGTTACTTAGGTTAGGCTCCTTAGTTTCACGGTTAGGGTAGCCTGAAAAATTTCATACTAAAACAATTCCTTAGTAGTATAATCTGTAATATTGCGAGTAAGCTGGTAGAGCTTGTGGCTTCAGAGTCCAAGGTCTCGGGGGTTCAAAAAAAAATATGACCAATCACCAATAGCTACATTCGTATGTTCGCCATTTCAAAGTACATATTAAAAACACAGTATAACTATTGCGTGTTGAAACCCACTTGTTTTCCCAAGCTGGAATGCTTAGCGTTTGACAGTATTATTAACCTATGCCACATGGATTTGTCTGTGATGCAGTGTCGCATATGCACCATTAAGTATGCACTGTGTGTGTGAGGAAAATACCCTACTCTATCCACTCACCATGGCATTTGCGCACGCCCGGAGAGCTCTGAATGAGGTGGTGGATGGTCGGATGTGAGAGCCCGAAGAAGTCTGCACCCCTACCTCTAGTGTTGACTACCTCAGTCCCGACCACTCTGTTGATCTCTTGTAACAGCTGAGCGTGACACTCGTCCAGTGAGTAACCACCGATAACCTTCAGGTCTGAGTCAGCCACTATCTCAAACCTGAAAACATTTTATTATATACATTCAAGAAAAATCCACACATTGAACTCGAAAAATATTTTCCAGTAGCATCATTGGAAATTTCCTGATTAACACAATCACCACCAGTTTACTCAAGACTACCAATACAGAGCAGTGTGACGGGTGATGGGCATCGTGTTAAGGAAATTAGGTAATAGGCACCGTATTATTTTCTACACAGAAACGTATAATGACACAGTCTTAAATTAATTATGTAGTCTCGCTTGTCCTGTACTTCTACAAGTACTTAACTCTTGGTTAATGAGGCAGAATATTAACAATTCTCTTCCTACCCATTAAAATCAAAGTTAAGAAATTCCTGGGCCCAGATGTCAATTGTCATTGGGCTATCAATTAAACATGTCTATATCAATAAAATTGGCTGTCTAACAAAATTTAAACACTAGGCAGGTAGTATTGAGATTATGAGTATGAAATAGGTCTACTGTGCTATAAAAAAATGCAACAATCCTTTCAAAAAGATTAGATGGTCGCCCCAATGGTTGGTTCTGCATTACATCACTGTTTTTAATATTTACTTTAACTATCTTCAAACACAGTCGAGGAAGTAAATATATGCAATTAATATCCCTGACTTTATTCAAGCTTGCAGAACTTTGTTACAAGCTTATTCCAAAAATTGATTCTTCAAGGTTCCAAATAAGGAGAAACACAATCTACGCTCGTCTTTTACTGAGCTCTTAGCACTCCAGAGTGAAGAACAAGGATAATTATTATTGTAATCCTACCTGGGGCTAGTACCACCGTCCAGTATGGTACATGTGTACACACACTGTTTCTCTGGGTCTTTGAGACTGCCGTAGGTGCGGGTGGAGCAATAACCAACCGGAAATATCAAGTCATCTGTGTGATACTCCGGTCTGTCTGTCAACACCTATCATGACAAATCATAAGCAGAGTTGAACATGGATTGCAATTTGAGCAGACACAGTGGAACTGTACATATTAAGCATAACTATTTAGTTTCTTTATTTGAAACCTAGACTTCAGATTGTACATGTGTCTTTTGACTTTTTAACTAAATAAGTGTTGCCAAGACAGGGTTGCCACCACAGTGGGATGATATAATTCATGCAGAATTCATGGTTTTCATTGGTAGTTTACAAAAAAATCATGGTCGATGCACTTATACAATTTCAACACAATTGAGTTTTGCTGATTTCGATTTCATAAACTGACGTTAAAGAGGCAGTTTCTTTGTGTGTTACTTTTGACTAACCTTTCATACTTAATATACAACTGTTTTAGAGTGATTTATAAACATTCAAAACAAAGTTCAAAACAAAACTGGTCCAGCTCATATTCTATATGAGATATTGGAGAAGAATTGAAAAATATATTAAGTCTAGGTCTTATTCAGTCTTTCCACTGTAATAAAACAAAAATCCCAACTCACCCAGCCAAAAAAGTCCTGTTTCATCCAGTTTTATCCCCCTACATAATTGCCATAAAATGTGCATTCTGGTTTATCTTATTCCACGACGTACTAAGATATGATGGTTTTATCCAAAAAGCTAAAAAAATCAGCCGTCAGTGTCGGAAATTTGGTTTTATTGAGCACCCCGTTTCAATTCCGTGCATGGTCTAAAACTTCTGTTTTTGTAATTTAAGTCCCCATACCCCTTTTTCATACGCAGGGGTTCGCCTACTAATGATTTTTCGAACCATATACAGTCCTCGGGAAGTCTCAGCTGACATCAGCATCTTTGAATGACTTGGAATGAAATAAGTAATTGTTTCTGACCGTGGAACATGTTAAATAATCATCTCCACACAGTATTTTCATGGTGTTCGTTTCTATGAACTGTTTTTAAATATAAAATATTTTTTATTTGGAAAATTTAATGGTACTGGGTACTGGTCGAATAATTGTTCCTGATTTTGAAAATTCATGGTCCAATTGAGAAATCCATGCATAATCCATGCCTTTTTTCATGGTCTCAAGAATTCATGCATAATTCAAGCTTTTCAAGGTTTTCATGGCTGGTGGCAACCCTGCAAGATTATCAAAAGTAACCAACAACAGCTGTTAACTTAATTGTTTTCGGACACAATTTTTTTCTACACCGTGGCACTCCGTTCGCTAAAAGATTTGTATTTAAAGGAACGTGAAGTGGTTGACGAGGAATTTTTAAAAGAGATTCAGCTGTTAGGAATGAGTCCATGGGATACACACAAAAATGTTCCATGGTAGCCACAATTAGAATCACTATTAGACCTAAATACACTGATAGACAGCCCGATCAACTAAGCAACGCTTAAGACATTAACAAAAAAAAACTACATACGGTACAAAATTAAATTCTTTGATTACAATTTCTAAACATAAAGAACTAGTAGGATAAATTTATGACAATATTACTACTACCAACCTCTCCTAAACTGTGAACAGTCAAGTCTCCTAACTTGATAGGGAACTTGGGCCGCCCGGTGATATCTAATGGAATTGTGTGTAGAACTTTTTTTCTTTTCGTAGCTGGTGACTTTTTAGCTGCTTTGCTTGCACTCTTCATGCTGTCTGATTATCAAAGAAACAATCAATGACCACCTGATTAGTACAGCCAATCCTATACTCTTATATGGGCAATGTTTGCTTGTATGCGCTTGCACAAAGATCTCGAAAACGGCTTTGACAATTTCCTTCAAATAATGTTGTAAATAAGATTGATTTCTGACCTAAAAACGTGTTTCATGGAGAATAATAAACAATAATAGAAATAAATATAACAGCTGATTATAAACAAACCTTAAAACAAAGAGGTTTTTAATTTTAATTTATGGCTGGAGAACAGTGAGATACTATCCTTACAACCAAGCGTGTAATAGTAAAAAGGTGACGCCGAGCAACGCTCAGTCCTCCTGATACTCTGATTAAACTGTCTTATCACTAGGAATGACTTAAGACCTTTTAAGTTTTCACATAAGTGGAATTATAGCTATGGATAAAGTTGGCTTTACCTGTTCTAAAGTACCGTTTTATGATGATGTTTAGTGTAAAACAAAAAACAGATTTGAAATAGTGTTAGATATTGAAAAAAGGCTGAAGACAAATATTTATGATAAATCTTTTCTAAATAATGTATGAGCTTAGCTTTAATGTTGAAGGAGGTTTAATAAAGTTATAATGTTTAGGTTCTTAACATATACCCGCTTCTCTCAAGTGATTCTTACGTTTGGATTTAACCAAAAACTTAAGATCTCATATGATTTAAAACACCAAAATAAGGAGCTACACTAGCATTAATCTAGTGTTTGCGGTGGCCACAGAACTCCTGGGGGAAAAATTCATGCATTTTCCCTGTAGCAAAACCTATTTCTGCTGGTCACCAAATGTAGGTTTTTACCTGGGTCTGTGGGGCCAGAGGGGTCAGTTAGGTTATAAAACGATTTAAGGGCCAAGCTCGGATCGAGTGTGGAAAGTATTTGTGGAGTGTGAGATAGAATATTGAAGATTTTGTCGCGATCATGGGTAAGGTTCATGGTTTTGTTTGATCATGGGAGATGATGATTATGATGCTGTGACCAAGGAACATTTTCGAGATTTTGTTGTCAATATGCCACGACAATGGAACGTATTCAAGATTTTGCCATAACCTAGGAAAATGTTCATGATTTTGTCGTGATCATGGATGACAGCTCAATTTTACCGTTACGGTAGAAGATGTTCACAATTTTGCTGTGACCGGAGACAATGATAACAATGTTTTAACAGTCAGGGTTTTCGTGCACTAACGGAGTTTCATGAATGTTTACACAAGCAAATATGTTACTACAAAATGCACCCTTCTAAGTTTTTCTTAAGTCTTACAACATAAATGGCACTAAAATCAGGTCTTCATGGTGAAATTTTAAAATTCACCCACAACAAATTTACACAATTTGTACGATAGCTTCCAGTTTTTCCCAGAATTCCAAGTCTAACAAGTCTAAATTTTGAATTTTTATAGAAATGATAGTAGGCAATACCTGTAGATTCCGAAGAACGTTTCTTGTTAAGTGGTTTCTTAGTGCCAGAGCCAATGGAATGGTCAACATTTGGACTGCTTCGACTAAAGTTGTTTTGCTCACCTTCTAAAACATTTTTTGATTAATCAACTGACCCAGCACCCAAACTAACTTAAATAAGAAGAAATATAACTAACATTAGTTCAAATTCACATTGTAATATTTACAGTCAAGTCAAAACATTCTTTATTCGTTATAGTGTCACATTACATGAACTTGATTAGTCATTAACTAAATTCAAAATTGCTAACAGCTAAATAAATAGGATACATAAAAAGAGTACTAAGTACTTTATTTTTACTTTTAACAAAACCATGATTGAATGAATTACAGTATTTGGAATTCAAATTAAGTTAACTGTTTTTTACTAATACTGAAGAAGTCTGTTACTGAGTAGCAGGGAGTTCTTATAAAACTATGTAAGATGTCTTATTAGTGTAAAATTCGAGATTATGCCGAGGTAGGTTAGTTTGTAATCTGGTGTTATATTAATTGTCTGTTGAGGTGGATGATAGTTGGATCTGTTTTGCATAAATTATTGTTTCATAAATGTAAAGACTATAAACTGTTAGTCTCATCTCACTTGCTCTCACAGGTGAGATTTAATGAACCAAAGTGTTCCAATGAAAGAAGTATTAAAAAATGCATACTTTTATACTTTATACTTTCTTATTAAATATAAGTAGACCCTCACCAAAGCTACCATGCTTTACAAATGCTGTCAGGCAAACTATTTAGCTTGAATCAAATTTTTTGCATCTGCTGTTGTGTAATGTATTGTTAAAATAAAAAAAATAATTAATTACAAGAGATAAATTACAATGAAGAAATGTGTGAAATTCTACACTCACATTTACAAAAGTAAATCAAATGGAACAAGCTCAAAGGTTAGGGTAATGATGGTGTAATGTTAGTCTAAGGGCCCTATGTCTAGTACATTCTTTCTTATAGAAATTGTGAACTATGGGTGGTGTCTCACTTATCATGTATATTTGTCGTGAGTAATGTGGTAAAAAGTATTGTTTATGCAACTCACCTGGAAAGGTGTAATTGGTATCCACAAGAAATTTAACTATGATGCTCACACTGTTTACAGCTACTTAGACTCTGCCTTGTAGAGGGTAATATCATAGACAAAAATATAATATAGACCGTCAGCTGTGCTGCAGTTAGCAGAAGTTTTGGTGTCCACCGCTAGGTTTGCCGTGTAGTTACGGCGCACACCGCTGCAGCGTCTGCTAGTCGCATACGGCTCCTGCGCTCCCCGCCTGCAGCGGTGTGCGCCGTAACTACACGGCAAACCCTAGGGTGGGCACCGGAACCTTCCTTTGATAGTCTCTATTTATTCTATTTGTCTATGGTAATATATAGGCTACCATTAACTTTTGGTAAAAAGTGAATGAACTTTTTCCAAACATCTTTGGAAAATTCCAATTTGAATCTTAAACAATAACAATAGGTAGACCATCCGTATCACCGTAACTTTAAACAAAAATCAACATAAAACAAATATACACCTCCCAAACACTGTACTTGTTGATAGAAGAAAATCTACCTGTGATGCCATTGAACATCTGCAATTTCTTGAGAAGATAGTTTCTTTCTTCTTTAACAAGGAGTATTTTTTCTTCCATCAATGTGACTTGATCACACAATGCTGCATTTTCCTGGCAAATAAACAAGAATTATAAAATACTATCTATCTATATATTAATACGCAAGCAGTTTTCTTTTCACAGTCATAACTCAATAAAGGCTTGATGGATTTTAAAGTTCGAGGTGTCAAATTAAAGGTATTTTCACCTCTATATATTAATACGCAAGCAGTTTTCTTTTCACAGTCATAACTCAATAACGGCTTGATGGATTTTAAAGTTCGAGGTGTCAAATTAAAGGTATTTTCACCTAGATGTGCAAATACGTCTCAGAATACTAAGAAAGGGCATCACTTAAGTACAGCCATAGACTAACCAACACAAGTAGACTTCTCATCCCATTGTAAATTTTGAAGCTCGTTTTTCATGTCTAGTTCATGTACGCCACACTGGGCGCTAGTGTCGATGAAGTTTTGTTTCTATTATTTTAGGGTTAATTTCTTGATTTGTGCTTTACTGTTTGGTTAAATAACTAGGGGACAATGTATTGTTTATGATTAGATCGTATTATTTGGTTAAACGAGGTTTTAAATTACTGTATTAACGGGAAACAAATTGTAAACAAAACACGACCTCTACATAAACCGTACAGAACTAACAATAAAATTGTCTTCAGCTGTTCCATTAATGTTTTATCTATGGTACAGCTAAGGGCTAAAGTTTGGAAGGCGGCGCCATCTGTTGACATTTGATCAAACTTAAATTTCCCTTTGTTTACAAATAACATATGGACGTAGTTTGAAATAGTTTTTAAGGTTAACCACAGACTGCAGGACTGCAAAGCTGGAATTTATATTTTGTTTCAATCTGTTAACTAAGTCTGGTTCATAATGAAGAGCATCCTATCAATACTAGACAACAGAGTGTTTAAGAAAAAATATTTAATTCTTTTTAGTTTTTAAGTTTGACCATAGGCTGCAGGACTTATTTATTCCAGAGCAAAGCCGGAATTTTATATTTTTATCAAAACATCTGTTAACTAAATCTGTTTCTTAAATAAAGAGTTTCTTAGCAAGACTTGACAACAAATAGTTTGTAAACAGTTGAATGTATTTACTTTACATCGTATTTTACTGAATTATTGTGTTGTTTTGGTTACAGTTTGGTGTGTTGAAATGAATGTTTGAAAGTGATTATTTCCAGTACAGTTACATCACCATATCATGTAATTTACAATGTGTATAACAATTCCGTTGTAGTGTTTTCTGTTGTTTGGTTTACTTTCGTAATTTATCTAAATTTAAAATAATATGCCACCAGTAAGACGAAGACTGTGAGTGGCTGGAGGAAACGCGAACGTAGCCGCTTGCATCAATCTCCTAATGTATCATTTGAAGATTACAGAGTTGCAACCATCGTGTGGGATACATCTAACCTTGGACAAATGAACGTTAAATGTTTAGGCTACATTGTGGTGGCTTACATTTTAAGCAAAAAAAAAAAAAGAGTCTGGCCGATACAGTTTAATTGTTACTCTTTGTTGCCATAAATGAGAGAACCATTTACATCATCAGAGGAATTCACCATACTTTCAGGAACTTATTGGAAACTCCGAATCTGAAATCAGGGCTGTGAGGCTTGGATCTAGAAATTATTAGAATAAAAGTTGTCAATTCAATTCCGCCTTTGCCATGGTCAGCTCTGAAGCTCATTTAGATGAGAGGATCATACAAGGGATCTACAATTTCAAGATCCACAACACTTGAAAGGAAAGATTCAATGAAAAAATATGTGGGAAATAGGGTCACATTGCCAACCCATTTGCCCAATCTTTTAAAACTGAGGCAGAAATGTGTAGGGACGAGAGCACCGAGGAGTTAAGGGAAATTCTTATGTACATAATAAGAGACAAAATAATTGGCTTTCCTCGCTACAATGATGCGACCTGTATAAATGTTGCCGCTATTTTTAAAGCTGAAAACAGAGGACCGCCAGACCAAATAAATCTTTTTCTTTTTTTTCAAAAACTAATAATGATAAACGCGAAGCCGTTCTAGATACGTCATTAGATCCACTTGCTTGCCCTCTAATGTTCCCAACTGGAGACTTTGGTGGGGCCCCTAATTTAAACACGCCTAAAACAGAACCTGTCGTAGAAATAATTTAACAGTACTATATTACGTGTCGTACTGGTTTACGTCAAGAGAGGGATTTGGCTTGCAACATTAGGCCGGAAAAGCTCACTTTACAGTGTGTGGTTGACATCTACGTTCTCATAGTGGGGACCCACCTACAATACATAAGAGATGACCAAAGCAGTATGAGAGCAGATCTATATTTAAATATTGTAGGTTAGTTTTATAATTTGTTACAACATAATATTTTTCGTATTTCTATAATCAGTCATAGACTTTAGAATTACTCTTTCATTGAGGTCTTGCTGTTTATGTTTTTGTTGTTTATTTTTGTATTACAAGTTGCAGTTTTGCTCGATTTCGAGCAACAGGTTATCTAGTATCTATAAAAGAGGAACTATGTGTGTGTGTGTGTGTGTGTATATATATATATATATATACACACACATTATTTATGTATTGTCTATGTGTATGTGTATATACATTATGGACTCCGAAACCGCTCGACAGATTGTAATGAAACTTTCAGGCATTATTAAGCATCTTTCAAGGATGGTTCAAGTGAAGTTTGGTGCAGATCTATCAAAAGGGCTCTGCCCCAGAGGGTTTTATGTGGGCCAATGTCAGACTTTTTGATCTACAATGTTTACAAATAAATATAATTTAAAAGCAGATGTTTACTTTCACCAAACTTTTTTGTAGGTTTGAATAATTACAAAATTCTATATTAGCATTAGTCATGATTTGAAATAGTGCCACAGTGTTTCTACAGAGTGCAGCACAGAAAACTATTTTACTTTTGAATAAGTCCAAATGTATTAAACCCCAATCGCAGCACACCTGTGCACTTAACAACGTTTAAATTCTCCAATGTTAAATACTAAAACATAAAAACCTTTATCAAAGTATTATTCAAAATCATTAAGACCAAAACTAGAGACACTTGGAGGGTTAAGTAAAGATTAGGCTATGTATTGGCATTCCTTGTGCAACCAAACCTGCACCTACTATGAAAATAAGTTGGTTTAACCCTCCGAGTATCCCTTGTTTTGGCCTTAATGTCTGCCTATTTTTTGCTCATTTGCAAGGTTTTATTAAAACGGATCTGAGAAGCTTGAAAACAATGTTAATTATACTGTTCTATATACCATTTTGTTTGGAAAATCATGGGCTTCAATATTATACATAAAACATAAGGAACATTTGTTTCAAAAAAATTTTGTAGGTAAAAAAAAAAATATTTTGGAAAAAAAAATAAGTTCGCGCTCAATGAAATTGTATAAATTATAGGCCTACAAAATATTTGAAAATAGCCACTTTGTCCTAAATTTTATAAGAATTACATATATATAATAATATAAGAAGTAGATTTGCAAATAAATAAGTTATGGGCAAAAAACAGATTTCAGTACATAGCCTTTAGCTAAGAATGCATAGCCTAACCGTAGCTAGGAATCAGGCTGATAATTTACATCAATATCACTACCTACTTCTTCAGGATCATCAACCAGCCCTTCAAAATCACTTAAAGCTTCTTATAATGCACCACGTATATCACTACTTTTGCTTTTTAACACTAAAACAATGATAAACGTAATAAAACACATCAGTCATCGGTGCGAGGTTAACCAAGCTGTTTACAAATACGCACATCAGCTTTCTGCTACAATAATTTCGGAACTACAATGAAAAGCGCTTAGAGACAGACCTCCGGAGAAAGCTCTGAATCTGACAAATAAAACGATACCTAACTCGATCCAGTTCAATCCGATTTTGTCAGTCATAGAGCCTTCGCCGTAAACAGTGTTTGTGAGTCGATGCATCGACACAAAACACTACCTACACAAAGTGTGTTATGTGTCGAAGCATCGACAAAAACACTCGGAGGGTTAAGTATGGTCAAATACTAGGTTAGCGATCCAAACCCATAAACTTAATGTGTTGTAGATGTGCCAATCGGAATCAAACCCATCCCTCCCCAGACGGAGGTCCGAGACACTAACCACTAGGCTAGCAATAAGTTAACTTATTATTGCCCTAAACCTAGAAAAAATTGCATGGGATACTTACAAAAACAACATCTTTAATGGCTCTTTTCATAAATTTATATTTCCTTTTGTATTTTTCTTGTTCTGAGATGGGATCTTCTTGTTTGATAAACTTGTGAGAGTAACTTGAAGAATTACCATAGGAAAACATTTTCACTCTGTCTCAATCACTGGTGTGAGAAAGTCTTTAAGAAATATACCCTATTATTACCTCTATCCTCTAAGATAGAGGCTCTAAGATCATAACTTTTTCTTTGGTTCCGATTCCAAGTAACGAATAAGGAATTAAACTAGAACTGAACTTTTAATGTAATATTCTAACCAGAACCTATTCATAACCTAGTTTTACTGAAGAAATATTGGTCAATCAATTGATCAATAAGTAATTGAAACACTCAGACCCCGTCCCGTAGTCAAAGTCGATAGTCTAAGCTCAAGTAAGTTGGTAGTTGGTATATTATTATGTAAATGTAAATTTAAAATTTATGTTGTTGTTAGTTGTTCAGTTGCTGTAGGCCTATTCCTATTGTTAGTTAAGGTTATGCGCTGCTAAGCTATGTTTATGTTTAATGTTTATCTTATCTATTATCTTCTCCTTATTTTGTAGTTTGCTTTGAAAAGCTGGCTTGGCTAAGTAACATGTAGCTACACTATGTCACCTCAAAGGCGGCCGTGCTCAAAACATGATTGTTCTATAAAAAGTGATTAAATATATAATTTCCCGAACTGGCTTTTGTTTTACTTTATTTGTGTTTTAAGGCCTTTGTGTTTTTTCATACGGGATATCTATAAAATATTTTGAAAATTATTATAAAATTGCAGCCACATAGTCCTCTGAATTTTAGATGATTTTAGTCAATCTCAGGAGTGCCCTGAGGATCCCTCGGTGGATTTTATTTGTTGGCCCTCTATATTGATAACATATAGTAGCATAGTCTATTATAGTAGTATATGTAGTAAGTATATGTATTTGTTTTGATGGTTGTTATTGTTTTTATAATAATAAAAACAATAACAATCAAATCAAAACAAATACATACTAATTTGACAGTTACAATCAGGTGATCTTTTGTTTGCAATCTGAGTGACGTCAGAAAAAAAAACAGAAAAACATCCGATGAATCTACTATTCCACTTCGGATCGACTTCGTGTTTGTGTTTCCAATCCAATTTATACTTCTTCTTTTTGCCGGTCGCCATTATTTGGGAATAACAGCGAAGTGAAGTGTATTAGTGTATCTCAGGTCAGGCCAATTCAATTTATTTATTTATGCCTGCAGGCTACATTCATCATTGTTGATTGATTTGACTTTATTTGCCAAATGGCTGAGTACTTGGCATCTATTTTCGGAACAGAAAAAGACAAGTAAGTTACCTTATATAACCTTCTTTATTTTCATGGTTATGATAACGTTAGGCCTAGGCCTATTGTTTTAGGCTTCTTAACACGTTCGCTGCTACCATAGTCAAAAATAATTAAATATAGACCGTCAGCTGTGCTGCGATTACCATTAGTGATGTGACGAGTTGAGTGACTCGACTCGCCAACTGCCGTGAACTCGAGTTACGAGTCGAGTCAGACTCAACTTGAAACTCGACCCGTAACCAATGCATCATGGGAGTCCGCAACGACTCAGAGTCGACCAATTGGGTAATATTTTTGCGAGTCGGCCGACTCGGTAGCGGCCAATTGCGTATCAGCTTTATGAGTCGAGTCGCCTCGACTATAGACGTTCCGAGTTCGTGTAAGTTCAGCATTCTCCGTACGGGTTCTATTATACAATTTGAACTGACACAGATCCCGCCAGACTCGCACTCGGCCAATAGGGTTTCAGTTATACGAGTCAACTCAACTCACGTTCCGCCAATAGCGTTGAATCTATGCGAGTCGACTTGTAAAACCGTGACGCTCTTGGCCGTAAGCGAGTCAACTTGTTACGTCCCGAGTTCGTAAAGGTTTGGCTTTCTCCGTATGAGTTCGGTTTCTTGACTCGCTTTGAGGCTGTGAGCCAATAGCGTTTAAGTTTTGCGAGTCGGACTCGTTACGTTACGAGTTCGCGTAGCTTCGGCAATCTCCGTACGAGTTCGTACCAACTCGAGTTGTGAATGAGATGACTCGAGTTGACTCGACTCGGGTCTTGACTCGAGTCAACTCAACTCGTCACATCACTAATTACCATAGGTTCTGGCGCACACCACTCGAAGCGCTCGGCAATGTTTCGTTAGTTCCTGTGATTGGCAAAGTGTTCGAAACCATAATAAAATCACAATTAATGAAGTTTTTGGAATACCATGGCCTAATATCTGAAGATTGGCAATTTGGGTTTCGAACGGGTAGATGGCCACGGATGCGGTAAGGCGCTTGGTGCAGCATGTGCTAAATTCTTATGAAAACGCCTCTCTTACTCAGGCAACTCTAGTTAACCTAAGTAAAGCGTTTGATTGTGTTCCCCATGGTTTACTTTTGAATAAACTGAGTACAACGGTATCCGTGCCACAGAACTCAATCTTTTTAAGTCTTAGGCCTACTTATCAGACCGCAGGCAGCAGGTTGATGTTGCGGGTGTATTGTCAAATGAGAGTGAGGTTTTTTGCGGAGTGCCCCAGGGCTCGGTGTTAGGCCCTGTTCTTTTCCTTATAATGATTAATGATTTGGAAAAATGTATGTCCTGTAGGCTACCTCTGTGATTTATGCGGATGATTCCACTTTCTTAAATAGTCAAGGTAGGCCTAGTGAACTCATGGTGCTGTCCAAACTTTCCCTCAATGAAGCTAGGAACTGGTTCAGTGTCAATGGGTTTTTTATGAATCTTGAAAAGATTCAAACTATTGTTTTTAGATTAGGTCGCACACACTAAGGAAGAAAAGAATTTTTCGTCAAGTGTAAATTTATTAGGCATAGATTTGGATAGTGACTTAAGCTGGTCAACCCATTTATATAACTTAAGTAAGAAATTGTAAAGAGTTTTATTTTTAATTAGACGTCTCCACCCACATTCTAATAATTTTAAAGCTTCAAAAAAGGCTGTAAGACTGTTGACCAATTCAGGGTTAAGGGACCATTGTAAACCTCTTTTTAAAGCGACAGGTATCCTGACAACTGTAAATTGGTATATATTAGAGTGTGTTATTTTTGTAAACACTTTCAAACAACTTTTTTTCAAACACTTTGTTTAAGTACCTCACTTTTTGTTTCTGTATAGTTCTGTGTTTTTCAAATGATTTTTAACTATTTATTTTCTTGTTGTCTTTGTTATATTTAGTGAAGATTCCATGTTATACTATCTAGAATCTATGGCCCTTTTTGGTACCTTTTTTTGGTAACGAGGTCTATTGTAACATCTGTTATTTAATGACCAATAAAGATTTATTAATTTAATGCAACTACACACGGGCGCTTCCAGTGGTCTGCGCCAGAACCTATGGTTACCATGGTAACCGCATCACGGCTGACAGTCTATATTTAATTATTTTTGTCTATGCTGCTACGTTCCGGAACGTCAAACGGGCCACGGCGCCAGGAGCTAGGAACGTTCCGGAACGGCGCTATTCATTGTTGTTTAACGTTACCATGGATCAGCCAGCTCGTCACGAGCGTCCTATATTTCTTTGCAGCTCGTGGGGACGTACTTTTCTGACAATAAAAAAAAATAGTTTCCCAAAATCGTCACCAGGGTCGTTTAGAACAGGGCTTTGTCCAAAGCTAGTTTTATTGCAGAACATTGCCATCCAGTATAACTACTGTTGTTTTTACTGTAATTCAGTGTATCAGCTGCAATGTTAAGCAGCGGCAAGCGTTAGTTCAGCTCCTGGCACCGTCCCGGCATTTAGCGGTCAGCAGCAAACGTTTTAAAAAACTAATCACCACTATTCTTGATGATTAGGCTTAGCTGTTCTGGAAGTGAAGCAAATAGGCCTAAAACAACTAAACTAGGCTATAATGGCATAGGTAGCAGAACTTGGAAATGTGCATGACCAGGCTAAGGTTTGGGATTCCTTAATTAATTCAATTAGAAACTCCTTGGATACAGGACACATAACATATTCCTTGGACAAGAGTACACATTATAGCAACGTATACCAACTCCTCAAAGCTAGGCTATATACAAGGGGAAATAAGTTTCAAGGATTAGGCTACTTAGGGAGAAAATCCCTGACGGGTACGCTTTAGTTTAGGGCCTACGCCCCACATTTACTATTATACATTAACTACTTACCAGCTGATTATAAAATGAAACTGTTCTAAACTAACCTAACCTAACCAAACAGAGCTGTATTAGTAAATGTGGGGTGTAAACTGTCCCCCGTCAAAAATTCCCACTCCCAAAGCCACAAGTTAAACTTGCACCTAGCCAGTCTTCTGAGAAACTGCTATTAAGTTAGATAATTTTTTCAAGAGAAAAACGCATAGGGCCTAAACTATTTCTTTTAAGCGCCGAAAATTACCGATTTCTAGCGATTTAAACCGATTCTTCTGAGTGAAAAAGGCGTTTTCCCCCTAAAGTGCCAGAGGAATAGTGCTTAAAATAGCCCAGGTTTTGTTAATAATGTTGTAGAATAAATGCAATTAAGTAGTACATTATAAGTCCAGTATTACCAAAAAACTGTTTTTATAACTTAGATTAATACAATTGAATTTCTGCCGAATTTTAGGAACATTTAAATCAATCCGAGTAATTAGGACTGCAAATCGCAACCCATAACAAAGTTTAAAAAATCATTCAGGTACGGTATTTATTTAGAATTCAAATCATTGCCATAAGTTATTAATATCACCCACTCATATCTGCTTTGCTATAACTTCAATCTGAGAATTCTAGCCCATTATACCACCTTCTTTGAAAGACATCTTACATAATGCTATCAAACAGTTTACTCTCCCTCTTCTAATCAAATCCACATCAGATCCGGGATGCTTAAAAAGGAACTTGAGGTAATTTCTCACGGGTAAAGGCTAAACTGTACTAGACCTACAATGTCTGCGCTTTTCTCGCAAAAATTCCTTACGATAATATATTCTACTCAGGTTGCGGAGCTGTAGGCCTATCCAATTTCTTTTTCCTGTAGTAGGCAGGCCTGTGAATGTTTAAAATACAGTACTAAGATATTTGCATGCAATGCTGACTTCAATTTTACTAAGTGTTTTTTCTTATTTTCAGAGTTAATTGTTCATTTTACTTCAAGATCGGAGCATGTCGCCATGGTGACAGATGCTCTCGGATACACAACAAGCCGACCTTCAGTCAGGTTAGAATTAAGCATTTTTAGTAGGCCTAGGGCTACTCTAATAGTCTTCAATTTGATGCAACCACGATAATGTTACGTGCCCAGTGTTCAACTTTTATTTTATTTTATTTATTTTTAAACGGTTGCACCATTTTACAAGAAAAATACAATTAATTTTTACAAGAAAAACTTAATCTTTATGAAGTATAATTGCTACTTTTTAGAAATGCTCTATCTACTTAAGTTAGTCTACTACCACGTCTTTTCATTAGCTATTCTTTTACTACTGTCAACATTTAATAATTCTTCTGCAGTCACATTTCTAAGCGTCATTGTTATTTTTGTTAGGGGTTTTTTTTTTGTTAAGCTATTTTCGGTTAACATTTTTTAAATATATCCTAATAAATAAGTTAGGTTTGTGTATGAAACCAACTTGGGAATAATTTGCCTTCCTCATTTAACACACTCAAAAGTTCTCATAACAATCCTAATCAGAATAGAGCCATTTTTATGTGATTCAGTTAGGTAGTATATTTGGTGATCTTTATGATAAAATATTTATGATATATTTCAAGACTAAGTTAAGGAAAGAATAGCCTGTTCTTGGATGAGATTAGAGATCATTGAAGTTTGGATACAATAGCTATTTTAAATGGGTATTTTTGTCATATTGCTATAGTCCTCGCCACCCTAAGTTGAGGCAGCCAAAGGCCGCACTAGTTAATACGCCGTGCGGCCTTGGGCTGCCTCAACTTAGGGTGGCGAGGACTATATGCTATTGACTGTTAGCGTTGACTAGTCAATGCTATTAGTTAGATGCTTTCCGATTTCTGAATTGTATTGCAGTGATACTGTCAAATTTAATTTAGGCTATAACATTGCGGAAGGAAGGATCCAAATAGTTGATTCTTCTCTTTGCAAAACGTAAAAATATCTATTGCACAACTCTGAATGTGAAACAAATATTTGTTAAAGCTTGAATTTTTCATTTTAGTATTTATCTTCCTCATCTTAGTTTAAAACAACTTTGATTGATGGTGTAGGCTACTCAAAATATCTGATAATAATTAATTAACAATTATTAACACAGGGTTGCCACCAGCCATGAAAACCTTGAAAAGCGTGAATTATGCGTGAATTTAGGTGACCATGAAAAAGTGCGTGAATTATGCGTGAATTTCGTCATTGGACCATGAATTCTCAAAATCATTATTAACAATTCAGCCAAAACCCCTAAATGTGCTGAATCAAATACTCCGTATTAAAACCATTCTCGAAATGAACACCGAGATAAAACGTCAAAGTGGGAGTGTCGAGATAAAAAGTTTTGTTGCCATGCCACGAACAGAAACGATTGCGTAGTTTATTCAAGGTCAAATCCGATCGTAACCGACGTCTGCCGAGTAGTCTAGAGATGGGAATTATCGTTGTTTTCCGGCAACGGTTATAACGATAACGCACTGCCCAATAACGTGTTGCGGCAACCTGTTATTTCAATAACGATTGCCAACTCAACTCGTTGCCGCTATAAACCGTTGTCCGCCGGTCGGTGTTGCGGCGTTCAGTTATCATTGTCGGTTGATCAGTTCAGTTTTCTTTTCAGTTGTAGTCGGGAGTCGGGCGTTGCCGCGTTGTCCAGACAGGATGCGTTATTCTAGTTCGTTTCAGAAGTTATCGTTGCTCTGGTAGCGTTGCGGCAACGGCACTAATGGCAATGCATGTTTTCGTTTTCGTTGTCCGCGCGGCTTTCCTGCAACATTGTGTAGATAGATACGTTATTATAATAACAGGGAGTTCTCCGCAACGTGTTGCCGCGATAACGTTGCCGTGGCCGCAACACTGTTATTCATCCTGTTATGTTATAACGCCCATCTCTACCGAGTACCGATCTACCGATAAAATCGATGCTTTCGGAGCTAAAACATCGATCACATCGATGTTTGTTCCGAGTTTCTCGTCTGTTCTCTGCACTGTAACAGCCAATTAACCTAAAACCAATACAATTCAGTTACGGAAAACATCAATATTTCATTACTTTTGTTGGCCTAAAAGACCGATGTAACAAATCAAATCATCGGTTCGGTAATCTACCATCGATGTAAACAAATAACTTCGAACATCGATAGAAAAGACATCGATGTTTCGAAAACATCGACAATCGGGATTGATGCTCGCTCTCATTCTCTACTCTCTACTCTAGTGTTCGTGTGGAAGGAAATTCAGAGTAACCATAACCTAAAAGTTTTAAACTGATCTGAGTGATCTGAAACGAGTCAAACGTTTGAAGTAGTGGTGGACACTGGACAGTTGATCACTTGTTGCACTCGTGATTCCGTTTTGTGCTTCTTATAATTGATTACCCAACACTCAGTGGAACAAGTGTTCAAATTAAATATTTTTTATTACTGATATATTATACTTCCGATACTTTACAACGTTAAAATAAGAAGTACCTTGCCTTGCCATAAAGGTCAAAATGGCTTGCGCCGGCTGGAACTTAATCGTCTGCTGTGTTTGTTTTGGTCAAATATGTCGTCATTTCAAACTACTGTCAGTGTTTAGTAAATGTGTTACAACGTGAGATTAAGTTTATTTATTTAGGCCTAAGTTGCAAGAAGTCAATGTTGTGCTGAAAAATGGTGATTTCGTTCTGAGGAAGGTAAATGTAAATGTTTTGTTGAAGCATTAACTAGGTGTTTTTAGTCAATACGAATCTAACTAATGAGATGTAAATTTAATTAAATAATTGTTTTAACTGTGATTTAAACCTGTGTAGGCAAATAATAATATATAAACTGATCCAATCTGAAGAAACATCCTCCTAACTAAGTTTATTTTAACCTTTTCTGTAATGTAATTAATTATTTTTTTATTACTTAATGTAAGTTAGCCTATGTCTAAACTTACATACATTCCATAACTTTTGTTTCGTTCTTAGCTTTAACTAAATATTTATTTACATAATCTTACCTTTTTAGAGTGTTATTATCAGTCAGTCGGTAACCTTTAATCTTCTCAATAAATAAAAGTTGGTTCAGGCCTAACTTAGCCTAGATTCAGCTTTGGATTACAATGTTGTAGGCTAGCCTACTGTGTTACTGTATAAAGTAATAAATTGCATGTGCGTTTTAGTAGGCCTAGATATGGCCCATTACTAAGATAACCGTTTCTTGATCATGTTCATAACATTTGTTTTTATAGTAGCCTATTATCTTAATTTGATGTTTAGACAGTAAAGTTGTAGGCCATTGCTGGATTAACTAAGAAACCTTTTATGTTTAGATGCAATGTTTTTTAGGTTAGGCCTAGACCTAACTACCAATCCGACTTATTTTTTATTTATTATTTCTTCTAACGTTTGAATTTATCATTAGGCCTATGATGTTGTTAAATCAGATGTTTCAATTTTTTAAATAATTACATCGTATTATCACACACAAGATTTTTATTAATATCCTTTTTCATCTGTGATTTTACTTTTTTTAGACTGGATAAATTATATTAAATTCTTATTTTTAACTCTAAAATAAACGCATGAAATGTGTTTTATTTGATAGTAGCACACAAAACTATATATTGTCGATAAATTAATGTACAATTCTGAACTAGGCAACACTCTTTTATGGTGAAATTGTGCGAGCATATACCCCATGAATTTTTCAAAACTACCAATGAAAACCTTGAATTATGCATGAATTTTTTTATCTCACTTTGGTGGCAACCCTGTAACAGTTTAGGCTAATAACAAATTATTGTCCTTTGCTTCTTTTTACAGACAGTTTTGCTTCAGAATTTGTATGTGAACCCTCAAAACTCAGCAAAATCTGCAGATGGATCTCATTGTAAGTTGGTTGATACTCTAGTTATTCTTGTTTCAATATTTTTACATTAATTACCCTACCATAGTTACAATAGTTTACATACTGCATTATTAGTTTGCGATTTAAGCAATTGTCTTGTCCAGTAACCTAATACATCAGACCTTGCGTCAAATCCGGTAGTTCTGATTTCTTGCTTACTTATTCATGATGTTGGCCCAATGAATAATTCAAGTTTGAGACCTAGGGCGCCGAACGCAACCTTGTCAAAAATCAGTGAAATTTCCAACTTCCTACTTTAGTTTTTGGCAATTGTAACCCTGAAGGACAAATTTTTTAAAATTAATAATGGGTTTGAAGTAGGCTAAATTCCCTACACTTTGACACAAAAACCGTATCTGTAGACTTAATATTTACCGTGATGCAGCCTTTCAAATAATATTGATACACCGGTATTTTCAAACTTTGCAATTTTTTGCAATATTTTATTAGTTTTCACCCTGCATCTTCGGGAAACGCCCTTCTATAATATTCTAGGGGATTTTAAAGAGGTTTGAGGGGCCCAAAGATCACCCCCTCGACCTCTAAATATTTTACATTTCTTATTTCCATCTCCGGTTATATTTATCGAAGTCTTTTCCGTATGTTTTATGATAGGCTGTTAGCCTAAAAAAGAAAAAGAAGTGTGAATAAAGATTCTTAATGATAAGCTATGAATTATGAAATAACTTAACAAATATTTAATACGCAAGTACATCAAGGGTTACAAGGTACAAGGGGCTCAATAAAGTAATAAATTAAATTAATTTAGCCCTCTTTGGAGTGCGAGGTTAAGGTTCGTCGGTATCTGGATCGTTAAATATTCATGGTATATCCATATCCAGGAGGGGCGAAGTATCATCGATGTCTTGTGTAAACAAGGCATCCTCCATCATGTCGACATAGGGTAGATCAACGCTGAGAAATGGTCTAATTCTACTGCAACATCCGGTACCTAGTCACAGGAAGCCCTGCTGCAGTGCTTTTGATAGAGCTTTGTTTGGCAAAATCGATTATTTCTTGCATGTAGCACCACCAAATCATGTGTTCTCAAATATACGCTCTTTTATTTTAAGAGCCCATTCGTCACCACGTTTTTCAGCTGCTTCCAAGTTGTATTGAGAGACGTCTTTTGCACAGTATGACATTGATTCTTTTTTCTGGCCTTTTCTTCCTTTGAGACACAAGGAACTCTTCAGTTATTTGGTCTCCACAGAGAAAACAGTATTCTCTTAAATGTAACTGCTCTGTTACTGATCTTGTAACCCTTGATGCTGCAACATTTGAATCTCCACTGCAAATAGCTGCTTGGATCAACTTCAAATTGTTGCATTTCATCTAATAAGCACTGTGCACATATATCTCACTTACACCCTTCAGTAAATGCTCATTTTCTCGGTTTTTAAGAGAAACGGTGCAATGCAGGTTTTTACACCTATCTTTCCTTTAACAGCACTTCACCTTCACTTAAAGTTTCCTTACATATAAAACACAAACCCGCTCTGGGACTGGGATCAGTCTGTAGATATTTATTTAGAAAACAATTATAAAAACATTAATTAATAAACAACGATGAATTAACTATATGGTTATTCGACAGCTTTACAGTACTATCTCCAATGGTTAAGGCCATTAACCAAATAAAATTATAGGCATATGGCACATCAAAATGAAGCTCAGATTGTGTAGATTTGCCGAAAAGTATTGGTATGAACAAATTCTCTTAGGGCTCTGCCCCACAGGCCGATTTCCATTGGGATAAAACCTTACACGTTTTAGAAGTTAACGTTATTCGACTAATCTTTCATTTACTTCCTCAGTATATGGGGCCAAAAATTTACAGCAAATTACCCGCTGAGATTACAAACGTTGCCTCGTTCTCTAAATTTAAATTATATTTAAAAAAAATTCTTTTGGAGATGGCATTTTACTCACTAGAAGAATATCTGGAAGATGTGTATATTTGAAAGATATTACTTCTCCCATAAGTAGCCTATTGATTGCTTTATTTCTTTTTTAACCTATTTTATTATTTAGATTTATCATTGTAGTATTAGACTTTGTGACAAATCACCTGTCAAAAGAATTTATGTAATGTGGCGATGTTAAATAAATTGATAAATAAATATTTCAATAAGTGTTTAAATATGTAGCTGATGTTAACATCTTCCTTCTAAATTTTAAATCATGAATGAACACAAACATTGTATGATAAGTAATAATTGTGATCTCATTTGTTATATTAAGCAACATACAACACGGGATTACACAAATTTTTTCGCAGGCTGTCTTGCAGAAAGTTTTGGGGAAGATTGAGTTAAGAATTCACAATGTTATTGTAACTGCAGGTGATGATCGTTATGTCGTACGATCAAGGATAATGATTTAATTATTTTGCCGCCTTAGAGGGAGTTAGATATATTGAAATGAAATATTACCTCGTACTAATTATTTCTAATGTTTTAAGGATATTTGTTGACTGTCAAATATTTGTATTTCTTTAAAATAGCTTTTGCGCTGATGCTCTTATAGTTTATTTGAATTTATGAATCTCATTAGCCTAAGTTACTCATGTACTTAAATATACAGACTGTCCCAAAAGTCCCGGACCGGTTTAATATTTCCTAAACGACAACAGATAAATCAATAAAATTTTGCACATTAACACCACACTAAAAAATTTACTTTTTTAAGGAACTATCAGTTTTCTGTCATATCATGGGGACGTCCCACGAGGAGTCAGAAGGAAATCTTAAATAGGAGCATAGGTCAATATGCACATCAGTTTAAAGGGCTTAGCTAGCAGAGTTCAATGCCGGAAACCGCGCCTCGAAAGGATCACCCGTTACAAAATGGCGGCCGTTCAAAGATTTCTAGAACCTGCCATTTTGAATCTTTGAACGACTGCCATTTTTTACTCAGGCGTTCTTTTGAGCTTGAATTTACGGCATTGTAATCTACTAGTGAAGACCTTTAATTTGATGTGCATATCGACCTATGCTTACGCTAACAAAAATGTTCTGACTCCTAGGGCTCTGCCCCCAAATGCAAATTAAATGAATCTTTGAACCACTGTTACTCTTGACTTGGTTGTCCGTTTGAGTTTAAATTTGCAGCATTATATTCTGCTAGTAAAGACCTTTAATCTGATGTACATGTCAACCTTTGCTTCTATTTAAGATTTCCTTCTCACTCCTTGCGGGACGTCCCCATGATGTGACAGAAAATTTATATTTCCATAAAAAAGTAGATTTTTAGGTGTGATGTTGATGTACCAAATCTTGTTGATTTATCTGTTGTCGTTTAGAAAATATTAAACCGGTCCGGGACTTTTGGGACAGTCTGTATATTTCAATAATATATTTACACTCATGCTTGGTTGCCAATACCTCAACGGCACCCCAGTACTTTAGGTGCAGTTCTTTGAGAGCTTATAAGCGTTTTTGCTTGAAGAAACTTACCCAGTATTTGATTATGGGCTTCCGCAAGAGTTTTTAAACATAACTTGTTGCCTCTTTGTTTTAGTGATCAGCAATGTATCCGACGAGGAAATGCAAGAGCATTATGACAACTTCTTTGAAGATGTGTTCGTAGAATGTGAGGACAAGGTAAGGTATATCCTTATAAAAATTTTTAATTTGTTATAAAAACTCAATCATAGGCAGACTCAGTATTTAAATGTATTAATAAAATGGGATTGTGTATCCTTTATTTCAATACAAAAAAGTTTTAAACTGCATGGCGTTTCTAAGAATCTATATATGCAGTAAAATTGTTATAAATTCAAATATTTTAGGTGTTCATTAACAATTTTACTACAATATTTTACACCTAGCTTGAAAGGTGTATCTTTTAAATAAACTTTCTTATGTTTTCACAATTTTAAAAGAATTCTGGCACTCATTTTTTAAAAATTTTCATTTTTTAAAACCATACAGGTACAAGAGCATACCATACACCAGAGTGAACAAACAGTAACGAATGCGCAATTCACTTTGGTGTGACCGACGCCTCGAGCGGCAACAAACACCAATCGGCCAGGTTTGGTAGTGCTCGGTAGTCGCATGTTTGCGCCTGCTCCATCCATTGTCGGTTTCGTAGCGAATGATCAAAGGAAATTTAGGTTGACTCGAGTTCAGTGCTTGCTTTAGTGTGACCACATCGGAGTGATTCCAGTCTGGTACTTACCTGTTTCTACATTACTGCTATCAACAGAGTTGTTTAGGTAGTTTGTTTAGTTGATCTATTTCCATCCCCACTGCACTCATTTATGATTATGGTCTCCGTGGAGTTCTTATGATGGCCGGAGCTAAGCGAACGACGTTTCAATCTAGACGATTCATGTGTGTTCACTCTTGTGTGACTACTCCCATTCTCAGGTGTTTGCAAATGCTAGCAAACCACAGCGAATACCAGTGAACGTTCGGTTCCCTTCTGTTTGCTCTGGTGTTACCGCACCTTAAGAAACCATTCAAAGATTTCCTGAATAGTTTATTTCCTATGAATTTTAGTAGGCCTACATCTTGTTGTTTTACTCTTTGGCGAGGAATCATAAATCATGGCAATATTCTTTTTTCATCCTGCAACTTACTATTAACTGAACATAGATGTGTTTGTAGCCTATATGAACATTTAGTAATAGTATATACTGTGAGATTGCCGTGCAATTTAGAAACACCCTGTAATTCCTATGACTCGTTAGGCTTATATATGAAGTAGGTAAGTAGTACTGTTTTACTGCTGTATTACAACTAGCCTACCAATATGGCTTTAATTATTGCAAAAAAATAATGGAGGATTTTTTACCTTTATTTTATATTTGCCTGGCCCACTAGACCCTAAATATTTAATTTTATTTTTATGTCTGTTTCAAACCAGGGGAAATGTTTTGCTATCTAATCTTCACAATAAAAATAGTTTTTAGTTGTTTTTGTTTTTTAAACTTAACTCTAATCAATTAAATAAATCCTTGTTTGATTATTTTCCAGTATGGTGAGATAGAAGAAATGAACGTGTGTGACAACTTAGGAGATCATCTAGTTGGAAATGTTTATATCAAGGTTTGTATGGTTTACTAAGATCAACTCTTATTATATGTAGTTAAGCTTACTTAGTTTAGGAGAGGGACTTGAAAGTCTTTGCTTTTAAAGGAAAATACAAGTACATAATTATTTATTATAATATATGTATAGTTAATTATTTTTTGTCTCATAAAATTACCATGAACATTTTATTGTTGTGTCCTGTTGTTTGGTTTTTCTTTTTCTTTAGTTCTCACTTTCAGTTACATTTTACTAATCTTACAATGGGAAAACTTATTCTGTTGCCTATTGTATGTATGACATAAACACCCATAGTCTTCTTCTACTTGGATGGTGTAACCAAACATTAAAACACAATTATTAGCCTTCTTTAGTTTGTAAAAATGTATTCTCAAATACTAGTGTAGAGCTGTGGCTAACTTTGCTCAACCACTCTTGAAAAGCAAAACAGCCACCTGACCGAAGTAGAAGTATATGAAGTTCCGAACCTCATGAGTGACGTAACTGCCGAAGCTTCTACCCACAACACAGTGCCAAGTCGGGCTGTACTTTCTGTCAAACTCCTTCTTTATATAGGACGCTATGTCTTTTTCCACTGTATATTTCTGTATAGCCTGACTGGCCAAGTCTACAGCGTCACGCTGCATATCGTCTGTCATATCCACACTCTTTATTGTCACTCTCTCATCAGTAATTGACATTGTGCAAGTTCTTCTACTTGTTCAGATATTTTAACTTGAAATTTAGACCTGGAAATAATTGTCAAGTAAAGGTTTAGGTACCTGGGATTCATGTTCCCTCTATTTATTGTAACAGCCTATGTTACTAACTATTTTTGTTAATTTAGTTTAACATTAATCTTACTTTAGTTCCATCAGACATTTAATTTTGTTTTTTAATTTTGTTGTGGCTAGTTTCTGCTACCATCCCATTGAGCATGTATTTACCTACTTTGTATTGTCGCCATTTCAATGATAAGTATTATATCATAATTAAAATACACATTTGTTGACCTTAAACAATTTTAGGATTTTATATTTATTGCTAAAATGTTTTATGTAAGATGAAGCTGTCTGAGTAGTTGATTGGTTATTGTGCTCTGAAAGTCTTTGGTTTGTTACTAAGATAGACCAATACTGAGCCCAATGCGTTTGGTTTTCAGGTTCTTAATTAAGCTTTCTAACAGAAGATCAGCGTTATATATTATTAGCAAGAATAGGGTTTGGACCTTTCTCTCAAAAATGTCAATGGCATAGGTAAATATAAAAATATGAAAAAATGGATTTTTGATTGATATGATTATTAATGGACTGCAATTCAATGTATGCACAGTTTCGAAGAGAAGAGGATGCTGAGAAAGCTGTCAATGACCTCAACAACCGTTGGTTCGGTGGACGGCCAGTTTATGCCGAGTTGAGCCCAGTCACCGACTTTCGTGAAGCATGTTGCCGACAGTATGAAATGGGGTTAGTGTTAGCTTTTTTAACTGTAGTGATTGGAATTCTTCATTTAGTAACATTTTAATTTTTCAACCATTATAATCATTGACCATTCCCTACATTACTTACATTTAATTTATTCTCTGTGCACCTAAGACTATTCCATTAAAATAACTGAAAAATGTATGCGCTTACCTGATCTTGTTTGATAAAAATGTCCTAATTTTAAGTGGGATGCTGATTGTGTTTAAATTGTTACCATGGTAATACCGTGAATTATTTTTAACTAGGAAGTCATCTAAGTATTTTACAAGCTCTCTTAGCAATCCAGAAATCTTCTTTTCGTGCAAAAGCTGTTGATTATACCCTTAGCAAATTTAGAATTCTTTTGGTCAGCATCAAAAGTGAATGCAATCTCAAAGAAGCTGCTGGCCTGGTGTTTATGGTGTATTGGACAGTGACAGCAAACTTTAGCTGAGCAAACAAGGATAAAAACATGATTATGTTAATGCAGACTTAACAACGTAGACCCAGAGTATTGCCAGTCTAGAATGCAGCACTGATAGCCTTGGCCTGGGTTCAAATCTAGCCAATCACCTTTGGTTTTTTTAGCTATGTTATGTTATGGTGATTTTAGGCTACTTTGGGCTCAACATTTCCTCACCCTGAAAATAATAAGGATTTAAAGATTTAAAGAATTAATTTTGAGTTTGAGTTGAGTTTTTGAGTTTGATTTAAAGAATTAGATGTTATTTATTGAAAACGTCATCAAAATTGTGTTTTTTTGTTGTAGAAATTGGAAGTTGTGAAAATCGATCTAAAATTTTGTCAAAATTGTGTATTTTTTAAGTAGAAATTTGATCAACTTGATAGGTGAAAACAATTTTTTTATGAGAAGAACCTCGTACGCAAATTTAAGTTTCCCTTTTTGTTCTTAGAAAATAAAAACTATACAAAAAAGTAGTGTAAACGATTCTAACACATGTGTTTACTTATATGTAGTTCAAATGTATGTTGTATAAGATTATTGGAAACAAGATGGTCCAGTGCTAGGACCAAGCGTTAGTGTTTATACCTTTTTTTCTCATTCCGTTTCCTTACACTAACCATCTCTATATAGGCTTACTGCCTCTAGATATGTTTTGTTTGACTGTTTTCAATGTTTGCAGAGAATGCACTAGAAGTGGTTTCTGCAACTTCATGCACTTGAAGCCGATCTCTCGTGAACTGAGGCGTTACTTGTACAGTCGCAAGAAGAAGAGCGGCAGGAGGTGAGCGTTTTGTGAATCAATTACATTTAAGTTTCAATTTTATGTAAGTATTACACATTGAGGGTGTTGTAAACTGGAAAGACTGCAATTAGTTTACACTATTTACAAACAAAGGTTTGATGTAAGATTCACAGATGGGCATTTTGCAAAGCAAAATCATTAGTCTACTAATTATGTTACAGTATATAGGTACTAGGTATCTTAGTTCTAACCTACAAAAAATATTTTTTCGGGTTTCTAGATTTTATGTTACTGTGAGTAAATTTTATCTAAAAATAGTTTTATAAATCATAAGTCATAAGTAAGATGAATGTTGTGGAACATTTTTTATGCCGTGCTCCTTTGTTACTTAACTGTGTGAGCAAGATGAGATATATTACTTACCAGCAGGTCTATAATAAATGCTTTGTGGTTGGCTGACCAGGATTTGCTTTTAAATGTTATACCTTACTATTTAAGAATTTTGAGTTTTAAGCTTTCTTTTATTCTTAAAATTTGAGATTTTTTTTAAAATTAGAAAATAACATGGAAAATGCCATTACTACAAGTTATCTTAAAGAGTAGCTTAAGAATAAGCTTGGAAAGAAATTTGGCGCTGATCCGTTCAGTAGTTAAGGTAGTACGGTAGTTAACTTCAAAGTCCTTTTTTAAAACGTTTTGACCCACCCTGTAAATACTAAAGATAATTAGGTTAAAGATAATTACATTTTTTTTGTACCAAAATGATCGGGGTGATTAGACCTTTAAACTGATGTATCACACAACCCATGTTTACATTTGACAATTTCTCAAAAAGCACCCCTACCCCCCAAATTGGGCCATTTTGGGGCATTTTTCAAAATTGAAAATAATTTTATTGGATTTGGCATGTCCAAATTAGGGGGAAATGATAACAAAAAAGTGTTAAAATCCGCAACTTTGAACACAACAGATATGGAAAGTTTTCAAATGAACACCCTGTATATTATAACTATAATGGATGGTTTACATTTAGAGATGTTTGGAGTTCTGTTTTAAAACAATCGTGTCATCATAAACACGTGTTGATGTGAAGTTCAGTCGAGGGTTTCATCAATGATCACAAGTGATGTCAATAGCATCATATGTTTTGTTTTTTGAACTTCACATTGAAAGCTGATAGAGGGTTTTGTTCGGTGTTTAACTAATTTTACATTACCCACAGCTCATGGTCTAAAGGAACCAGTTTAATACAAATACGTGCATGTCTAGTTATTATCTTTATTTTTTATTTTTGTCTTTTTTATTGTTTATTATGTAATGATCATTGTTTGGTTATGCCAGGTCTCGCAGTCGCAGCAGGGACCATGTTGGATCTCGCAGGTCCCGCTCTCCACGTCCGAGAAAGGATCGCGACCGTCGTCGAGACAGAGAGGGTCGTTCTGGTCGCTACTGAGGTAATTCAACCTATAGCCAAAAATGCCATTACAACATTGTGAATGGGTGGTAAACATTTAGAAATTAATGCTTATTATGGTGATGTAAGAATATTTAACTTATAATTTAGAGCAGCACCCTCATAAACAAGCTTAATATTTAAAAATCAAATTTTGATGAATTTACTCTTCCTCTCTTTTTACGTCATACAAAGTTCTCCAGGGGACGAAATATTGCATATTTTCTGTGTCTTGTGTGTACTAAGGCATACCTGGATTATCTCAAAGTTGAGATATCTGATATCCATTTATTCTAAACTTTACAATTTTGGCCTGGAACCTTTTCTTAACCAAACTTTTCTGATCGAATAAAAAAGTGTTTATTTTGTAATTATTGTATATCAACACTATTACTAAAACTTAACCTATGTAAACAAGTACACAGACTTACTGTCGGTATAGGAATTTTTAAAAAGGAATAGAGTTCAGCTAACTTATCTGAGTAAATTGAGTCCAGGGGATAATATACAATAAAAGAACACAAAACATAACACTGATATTTCGTCCTGAGGAAGGACTTCTTCTAAGAATATGTTGAAGATATAATAAACCTTCTAGCGGTTTGAGTTATTATATGAACAAACCATACCCCATACCCCTTCAATACCATACCCCTTGGTAATTTTATTTATTTTAAAATTAAATTTATTAATACCTAACCATTTTTTAAGGTTGGCTGTGACTAAAGAAATTCGATGAAGTTGTGTTGTAAATCCGGACAAATCAGTATACAGTTCGTTAAATCACTTTATGACAGCTGTGTTGTTTAAATGCCAAAAGGTGCTGTTTTGAAATTTTTTTAAATATTTACACACTTTGTTTCAGGAGCTAGAAGACATGGGAGAAATCCTTGAGATCATATTATTTTACCAGAACTTTTGATTTTGTGAGTGTTAAATTTTTTTGTATTTGTAGTGTCTCAAACATAAAGAACTGTATTATGCCACTTGACATTCAGTGAATAATTTCTGGTTAGAATTTGAAATACATTTTCATTTCATACATATTTGTGTTGTGAACTATATTCTCCCCAATTTGTTTTCCCCAGTAAGAGTTTTGAAATAAGCTTGTATCCTTTTCATATTCAAAAGTTTTCAAGTAGATGTAGCCTACGATTGAATCTAATGGGTTTTCAATTTTCACATGTAAACAAAAATCTTACAATATTAATATTTTAAACTTTTAAAATATGTATGTACATACCTATCAATTACTGTATATGTTTATAAATATTTTTTTTTAATTGTAATTACATTAGTGTGATAATAACTTCAAAATAATGAAACTTTTTAGTACCCTTTCCATTAATCTTTAAAACTCTTAACTGTGTCAAGTATCAGGAGGCCTCTAGTCCCGTCTTTATCTTTGTTGAGCCAGGCCTATATCAACATTTTTAATACCCATGTATATTTTGGGTCTTTGATGAGCAAACAAACTTTAGTGATAACACATATAAGATTGAGGCCTCTTCTTTGACTTGCAAAATGGGAGGATTTCAGCGACAAGGTTTAGCAGCTGTTGCAGGTGATCTTTTTACTATTTATGATTTTATTTTCGCAGTACCCAACCATAGATAATCATACACCATGTGTTCTTTCCTATCTACAGACTATTTTAAGGGCTGTAAACCTAAATATATATAAAACCTATATATACCATGTATTTAGGCATGTACAATAAAATAAGTACATTTTTAAGTTCTGGATTTTTCCCAGCAACTTTTATGAAATATATAAAAATTTTTTTATTTTAAAACAATTTTCAGTCTAAATTCAAGCCAAAACATACTTGTTAGCAAGTATTGATAAAAATATTTTTATTTTATAATATTATTTTACTATGAAATTGCCTACAGTTGAAATGTACAATCTTATTGAGACCTGCAAACAATATTAAATAATTTTTATTTCCTAATTTTATTATTATATGTACCGCGGATTTAATTAATACTACTACATTCAGATTTTAGCTCAAGTAATTAACTGTTTTCTATGTGCTGTGTCTTTTAGAAATCTGGGTGACTCAACAATGTAATTGGTTGTTGGCAGTTATCAGAGATCTGATAAAAATGGACTAATAAAAACATTTAACATTTCCTTTCAAATTCATGTTGGATTATTTACTTGATACTTGATGATGTCCCACTAGCATCACTCCTGCGACGTGGTCGTCAAAATGGGTAGAAACACAATAATAGGCCTAATTGAACAGATCTTCTACTTTAAAATAGGCCACTTCACATAAATATTCCTTTAACATCTTCTTGAATTTATTGATATTCTGCTCTTGAATAATGTTCCTTGGTAGTGAGTTGTAGATCTTGACACTACTAAAATATGGGCTCTTGCAGGCCAAAGTTGAGTTAAATTGGGGTACATGTACTTGATTAGCTCTTCTCGTGTTGTACTGGTGGACCAGATTGTTTGTGAAAAAGATGTCCGGATTATTTCTCACCAATATGGCAGATTCTAAAATAAATAGTGATGGGAGGGTTAAAATTCCAAGGTCCTTGGACCTACTGTGAGCAAGACGTTGAGCACCACACATTCTCCTAATAATTCGTTTCTGGAGGAGAAAGATCCTATTGGCCATGGTACTACCTCCCCAGAACACTATTCCATAAGATATTATACTGTGAAAACATCCATAATAAACTTTTAACAAAATGTCAGGCTGGACCAATTTCTGGAGCCTAGTAATTAAATTGATTACAGATCTTAATCTTGAAGCTATTGAATTAATATGTACATCCCACTTGAGATTTTCTGTTATGTGCAGATTAATCATTATATTTATTTCTGCGACAATGTTCTTTTGTAGTATTTTAAATATACAATATATTGGGGGAGCGAGCTGGCGTAGTGGTTAGAGCGCGGGACTTCAGTCCCTGAGGTCCCGGGTTCGATCCCCGCCAAGTCACCAATGGATTTTATCTAAGTGATAATGCCGCAACCCCTAGGTCTAGCCTGAAGTAATGTGAAAAACAATCCCAGGCTCGTGCCTAGCGTCTTAGGAAAAAAAAAAAATATATATATACAGTTTGCTGGCAAAAGCTTTTACTTAGTTCAATGTCTTTCGTCAGTGTTTTCAAGTGGTGGGCTTAGTTTTTTGATTGGTTGCATGTATTTTGCAACGGTCAACAGTCAGAAGTATACAAATTATACTAGAATGGTGTCATTATTTACAAGTTAACTCTTCAACTGATACTGTCCATGGTTTCTTCATTGCATCTTGAATTAGATTAAGTAGGCATAATCTAGTGATATCATCATATAATATTAATAACTCCAATACAACTCCATCCAACTCACCCATACAATACCAGAAATAAATCGGAAATCATACCCACTCATCACAGATTGCAACTCTACACAAAAAAAACCATCATATGCAGGAGCAAAGTTTTTTAGAACTTTACCTAAAGAAATAAAAAAAGAAAATAATGTTAATAAATTTAAAATTAAGTTAAAAAATTATATTACATCAAATCCTATTTATTCAATTGAGGAGTATAACCAGTTGTAAAAATATGTATTATAAGCCCTGTTAGCTATAAGGAAATGACACTATTCCGTTGTATGACTCATGTACACATTACGAATAAAGATTGATTTGATATTAGGATTGACTGATAAAGATTTTGTCAATTATGTCAAGGCTATTGTTATTTGTCAAAACATGAACATTGTTTTCTTTTTTTTTCTTTGTGGCTAAATTAGTTTGTGACATGAAATGTTCAAAGGTTTACAGGTGAAGTAATGGTGTTTTAATTATTGACAGAATGGAAGTAAATTTCACAACAACTACACCAATTCTAACAGTAACATTAACTTTGATACTATTAGTGATTTATAAGAGAACACAGTTTATTTATACTTTAATACTTTTCATTGAAATGGCGACCATACAAAGTAGGTATTTTAAGCCAAGTATAATTTTGAAAAGTTTGATAACTGGGACTAACTTCTACTTTTGAACAGTGTTTTCTTTACTAATCACTGGCATATTACTTAAATAATACAACCTTAGTTTGGGAATTCACTAATTAACTTAAAAAAATATTTAGGCTTTTAAAATACATTACTAGGGTGATTTAAATGCCAAATGTAAAATGTTTTGGCGTTTTAAACTACGCCAAAGGTGTTGTCTAAAGAGAGAAACAGTCTGATCAATCCATTACTCATTATTGACTAAAGTCTTTACTTTTTATGAACACTGTTGGTTGGAAATTAAATATTTAAGTTTTCCACCTAGAAGGAGTACATTGCTACAACCAAGTGAGGTAGTCCACTACTGCAACACTTATGAGATATGATTGTTTGATTTGATAGTTGCAAGTGTTATGGCTCAATTGTTTAGGAGGGGCATTGAAGACAGTGTTAGACATGACAAGTTCAGTTAATTTAAACACAGCTTGTGAGTGAAAAATAAATGGAACATCTTAAAATTTGAGTGAGCACCATATGCTTAACGGCAGGTTCTAAACTTAAACACATACTATTAAACTACATTAACTAAAGGGTTTTTAATATAAACTGTTGAACTGCCGATTATAAATATTTATGGTTTCGTTTAGTAATGTGACCTGTTAAGGACAATAAAGGATTTCTGATTTCTGGTTATTGGTAACCAATAAAAACTATGCAAAAAACAATTTATGTACCTTAAGACTCACCATCGGCAGCATAAGAGAAACCCCTTAATGTCACAGCAAAATAACTAATAGAGTGTAGGGAACAATAGAGAGATTAATCAATAAACATGATATAGAATTAAACAATACAAGAGGTGTATTAGAGATAAGATTAGTAACTGTCATCACAAATCTATTGAGGACCTCAACCTACATTAGAATGGGAGGATACGGAAGGCAATGTGCAGCAGCGCTCGCAGGTAGGTGTACAATGAGAATATTTTTTATCTGTGCAAACAATATTTTAATAATATGGATACTGAATTTGTTTTTTTAAATAATATTTTTTGTGTAAAGGGGTACCCACAGGCAAATTTTCAAAATTTACAAGTGAACTGACACATTTTTAGGCCGTTTTTAACTCTATTAATCACAGTTTAGAGGCAAAAACTATGGTTTGACTTAAAAATATTGACAAACAAATATAAGAATTTTGAAGACATTAAAATGTTTTTGTATTAACATCAAGATTCTTTGACCATAAAAATGTGAACGTTGAAAGCTATTAACTTACCTTCTCAGTGAAGATTACCCATTTATCTAGTGTAAATTGGATACTCGAGGCGGGGCCTATACCCCCCTAGCCCCTCTCCATTCCGCCACTGGTTAGATTGGATTTTCACTGAAATACTTCCCTTGACAAATTTGTATTTTACCGAGTGCTTAGGTAAAAATTCACCTTAAATGAAAGAAATAAGCCTATAGAAAATATATAAGTAAAAATTAAACTCTTACTGGTTTGAGGCTAATGAATTAAAACTGAATGAAGACAAGACACAGAGACTTTTTTAGTACTCTCAATCATCGCGTACAAGATGTAACCAGCGTAAATATTCTTGGTTTTTCAATTGATCTAAAACTTGCTTGGCATCCAATCAGTTTGTGAAAGTGTCCTGGGTGGTCCATCTCCTTCGGAAGTTGACTAGGATTGTCAGTAAACCCTATTTGCTTGTAGTATATCACCCTCGTTTCCATAGTATTTTAAGCTATGGTCTCCTACTCTGGGACCATGCACCAACATGACAAGAAACTCTCAAATTACAGAAAAAAAACAGTACATATTTTAACTTTTAGTAAAAGATTTGACCATTGTAAACCTCTGTTTGTCAGCACCGGAATTTTAACAATCTACAGTCAATACATTTTTATGTCAGCTGCCCATGTGAAGGCAAATAATCTACACAAATTCCCTCCAAGAAATACTGTACACAGCCATAGTACAAGACATTGCTCTGACCTGAACATGCCCTTCTGCAGGCTGTCAAAAACCAAAAACTCATTCCCAATGCTTGCCCTGAAGGTTTACAACCAAAACCAAGAAGAAACAGCCTTTCGTTGTGTCTTGAAGAATTTGTTGAGACAAGTCATACTACAGCCTACATGATTATCTAAATGAGAAACTTAATGAGTAAATTAAAATGAGTAAGCCTACGGCAAAATCATTCACCCCCTAAGTACTTATTTAAAGTTTTCTAATTTCAATCTATGGAAAGTTTTAGTGTACATATACTGTAAAGTGTAAATATACTAAATTGATGCAACCTATCCGGCTCTGCTAGTCTCGGTCAAGGAGGAGGTAATAAGGGGTTTTGAATTAAATTATACTGGACCATTTAGTTTTTTACATAATGGCTGCAATGTAAATTGTGCATTTTTCAAAAAGTCCATGATAATGAATGCTTGGACCCGCCTTGACAGGGCTTTGGATTTGAAATTGACAGGGGAAGTTGAGCCATGATTCCATGGATGGTTTTTGGATTCGGGGGTGATATGAGATCTCCATTTCTTATTCAATTTGGACTCAATATTTCATAACCTTCTTCCTCGTAACACATAAAACATTCAAAACACTCCCCAGCCATTTTCCTGTGTGGTCTTCTTTTTCACAGCCATTTTTAAACTCCCTTTAACCCAGTGCTTCCAAACCTAACCCACTAGTGGGTCGCAGACGGATTTTTGGTGGGTCGTGGGTTGACTCTTGAATCGTAACATCGAGCTCAGACACCGTGCGTTACAGTAGCCGTACACGATTTGGCAATGCGGCCTCCCCCCCACCCACACGACCGGTTTTCTCCCACTAGGTCTTGCTCTCTCACTCGCACACAGTTTCAGACTCGGCTCTTATTGGCATTGTCAGTCCAGTCTGGCAACTGCATTTCCTTGCAGTAGGAGTAATAACGGATGATAGTGGCTTGATACTTTTTCTTGAGTTGTTTTGTTTTTAAAGTATTGAAGTAGTGTTATGACTATCAACGATAGAGAATTGGCTGAAAACTGAGTCTGTTAAGAGGAAACCGGAATCAACTGACGAAGGTGAGCTTAGTCGTCCTTCTACTAGCAATGACGTTAAAGAGCCTCGAGTATCGTTAAATGTTAAGAAAGGGAAAAAAATATTTCGAAAATATTGTCCTGAATACCTCCAATACGTTGAGGTACGTTTATTTACGTTTATAGGTACCGATGATGAACCTATGCCCCATTGCGTAATTTGTTTTGAAACCCTGGCTAATGAAAGTATGAAGCCTTCAGAACTTCAGGGGCACATTTCAACAAAAAATCCAGAATGCTTGAATAAACCTTTGACATTTTTTCAAAGTAAGAAAAAATAAGAACTATTTTCAACTCGGTCGAATTTGGAGAATGTGTGATCGCCTGATCGGGGAAAGGTAATAAACAAATTATCACGGCCTCATACCAGTTGTCTTTGCCAACCGCTAAAAATGGTGCTCCGCACACAGCAGATGAGAACCTTATTTTGCCTGGGGCAAAAATAATTTTGTACCTTCTGTTTGACGAAAAAGCTGGTCAACAGATAAGTCAAATACTACTGTCCAACACTACAGTGAAACGTAGAATTGACTAAATGTCTGGTAATGTAATGGAGAGTTTGCGCCTTTAAATTTCTAACTTTAATCCAGACATAGAATCACTAGTTCAGTAAAAACAATGCCAAAAGTCACACTAGCCTTAGAGATGAAATATTTGTAATATCGAATAATCAACAAACTCCTTTCCTTTTTTCTATGCTGCGTTTTTATTTCATATGATTGACCACACGTTTATTAATATAAATAAATAAATCATAAAATATATGTAATAAAAACATTTGTAAATAGCGACTGGTGGGGGATGGGTCGTGGGAATAGATAAATATCCGAAGGTAGGCCGCCAAAAATAAAAGGTTGGGAACCGCTGTAGTGGCATAAACGTCAGTCATCTCTCGATGAATGACTGCAGTCAATATGTTTCTTTCAGTCAAAAAAGCATCCTTAACCATATCTCAACTGCGGTGTGAGATATAATTTAAATAAATTTAAGACATGGCTAAGCGTACACATCAGCTACATAACTAAAAATAGCTTGACTCTGTTCACAAATGATCCCAGTAGCAGCGAGCCGCCTGGTTACATACGAACCATGGAGCTATCCACACAAATGGTCCAGATTACTTAAAAAATGCCCCTCATATTTAATTGTAAAATGTAAAAACAGTAGGCTTGAATATATACCTAAACATAAAATTCAGATTAAAAGTACCCTCCTTCTTCACCCTGTATTAAATCGCAATTTAAGCGAGCTAGCAAGCATTTTACCTACCAATAGTCTTTTTTATCAATAATAATTTTAATAACCATAACATTTTTTCAGGGTCAATTGCAATATTCAGTACTGGTATGGCTTACGGATGGGTCTCGCCAGTACTAAACACAATCACAGATGAAAATGGAGAAATACGAGCTTCAAAAGAACAATATTCCTGGATCGCTGCTGATGTTGAGATCGGGTTTTTTTCCACTCCGTTCCTCGCAAGCTATCTAATGGACAAGTTCGGAAGAAAAAGACCAATGTTGATTACTGTTTTGCTGTCACTTGTTTCGTGGACTCTGACAATCACCACAAGATCGGTAAATATTCTTTATTTGAAGAGGATCCTGGACGGCATGGTGGGAGGCGTGATGTTGACAGTTACTCCGGTTTACTTGGCAGAGATAGCAGAGGCCAGCATCCGTGGATCAGTGTTGCTATCAATCACTGTCACTTGGTTTGCCGGGACACTCGCACAGTTTTGTATTGGAACTTATCTGTCGTACAACGTCAGTGCAGCAGTCAACCTCATTCCGCCTCTAGCTTACTGTGTTTTGTTTTCCTTTCTCCCAGAATCGCCTTATTACCTAATGATGAAGAAGGAAGATAAAAAGGCGGCCAAATCACTATCTTGGTTTCGTGACATCCAAATAGATCAAGCGGCTAAAGAATTGACAGAGATCTCAGATTATCTAAAGCGAGATGCAGAAAACAAAAAGTCGTGGTACGATGTCATGGTGAACCCTATCTATAGAAGGTGCTTGTTTGTGGTGCTAGTAATAAGTTTAGCAGTGAATCTGACTGGTGTAACAGCTGTATTCGCATATGCTACAAAGATTTTTGCTGGCACGTCAAATGGCTTTTTAAATCCTGACATATGTTCAGTCGTAATCGCGTCTTTGTTTTTCGTAATTTCTATTCCTGTATGTTTATTAATTGATAAAATCGGAAGACGCCCTTTACTATTAATATCTACTACTGGATGTTGTCTTTCAAGTTTGTTATCTGCTGGTTACTTTTACTATAAAGATCAAATAGTTTATACTTGGATCCCACTGGTAACAGTAGGTTTGTATAGTGTTTTTGTGTCAGTAGGACTGAACCCTGTCACCATAGCTTTTCAAGGGGAATTATTTCCGTCCAGTGTGAAAAGTGTCGCATCCGGTATGGTGCAAGTGTTTCTCACCATCACATCATTCGTTGGTATTAAAATGTTTTATTTGGTAGAAAGTTATTTTGGACTGTACGTCAATTATATTATTTACGCTGTTGTAGGATTTATAGCATCAATATTGCTATACATTTACGCCCCAGAGACTAAAAACAAAACTTTCAACCAACTGTTGGTAGAGTTGCAGGGAGTTAAAGTAAAAGATGAACTGCAAGAAATGGAGGAATTAAAGAGTTTGAATCAAGTAACTTAGAGGTATGGTAAGGTATAACCCATAACCATACCTATAATACAGGGCCAAGATGAGATAAAAGTGGTAACACACCACTGTCCCAGCAAACCAAAACAACAGTTGCACTAATTTTAATTCACAATATAGTAGAGCATATACACAGTGTTTTTGTTATTGTATACTGCTATTACCAAACCTTTGCTGTTGCTAAAGACCAACATTGTGCCTTGTATTAGAGGAGGCTATGCCTTCAGGCTTGGATTTTTTTACAGTGATGTAAATTAAAATTATTCAATAAAATAGTTTCTTACTTTTTTGTACTTCTTGTAGTTCTTACTAGAGCCTGATAAACAACCTAATGTTAGTTTAAATACCCCCGCTGCAAAAACCTGCAGACTAAGCAAATTTCCATTTGACCGATTGGATTTCCAATGAAATCTATTTAAATAACATTACATTTAACAAGTTACCTAGGTTTGCTGCTACAGTGGTAATAAAGTCGGGATTTTTAGTAAAATATCAATAGCTTGGTGCAAAATTATTTACTTTTCCAAGTTTGATCAAAATATACCCGTAGCAAAAAAAAAAAAAAAAAACCACTACAGTTTACTTATTCTTCATAATAGCAAGGTAAATTGATAGAACTAGATGGCTCATCTCTGTGTTAAAGTTGTCACCAGTTTTAAATACCGGAACTTAATACTTTTACTTTGAAATGGCGACAATATGAATGTAGGTATTGTAAGCCAATTATGAATGGAGATGAGTGTAGTACTGTAGTAAGAGTGGCGCAATCTTGTAGTCTTGTTAGTGACTAAGGCGACATATTCCTTAGACACAGCTGTTAATTACTAGCTCATACAGCCAATGGCCACCATAGGGACCTACAGCTTATAGTGGAATCTGAACCACATTTTTGCTTTGTAATTAACGAATTGGTCTAATTATCAGGATGGTACTGCGGATAGTCACTCACTAGTGTGAACATTAATCCACACCAGGGAGTATCCCATAAACAGTGCATGCCTATAAATATCCACAATTCCCTCAGTAGCTGGATTACAGGACGATACCACTGTCCCAGTCATATAAAATATAAAAAATACGTAGTTAGTGAGCCATCGACAGGTTACGCTGATTTAAATGACTACCTTCTGTCGAATATGGAGACTTTTTAACCGAGTTATACTAATAGGACGAGACAACTTACTGTAAGTTATGTCTTCCCTTTCTCAAATCTTGTCACAATCTCTACAAAAATGTATCAAGTCACTTTCATTAAAACTTTGTAGTCATAACATAGTATGACTTAGTCAGTGTGCTAGTCATGGAAATAGTCATTCTTTTATTAATCTGAATAAATTTAACCACAATTAGCATATTTTAGTGTCAAGCAACACTATAAGGCATGTAAATTTAGCCTAAAACCTTATAACTCTGCTACAATTTGATTAATGCAGGTTTCATCTCTAAGAAGCCCTATTATTTTGTTAATAAATGAAGATGTGATGTGAAAACTGTTCAAACTTTCATTTTATTAATACAAATAAGGATTTTTTATGATGGGAGACAGCTTCCTTTGGATCACTTTTTTTCAAACAATTGCATTAAATTTATTTGAAAAGATATTGGTAAATGATGTAGCGATCATGGTATATGTGTAAGCACGGTTTGATCAGCAGAAAGTAGAAGAGCTCAAGTAGACTCACGACACTGAAGCCAAGAAAGAACGACAATAGGGACCCAAAAGACCCTGAAATAAAGAAATGTATAGCTTAAAAATTGTGCAATGACAATCATGATTGAATTATCATTTGAGAAATAAAATTGTTACATATTTCAATTGTTAAGTTATATAGTACCAGTACATGAAATAGGAATGTAGAAAAACATGCCTATCAGTTATCAATTGGTGCAGTATTCCATAACGAGTCGAAACTTTGATACAGTACCAACCCAGAATTTGAGAATAGATTAACAACTATTATATTAAAAATATTTATATGGCCAAAGAAGAATTGTAAAATTAATTATTGCTTTTGAGTTTATATTGTCTTATAAAATCCACTATGCTGTAAGGACAAATGAAGAAAACATAATCTTTTTTGCAATAACCTCAACATTTTTAAAATTTTTTTAAAATTTGTGTAGTATTCCCAGGTAATTGCACCTTGTACTACAAACCTCTTAATCCTAAACCTCAAATAACGATATAGGTTTACCTTATGGTTGCCAGGTTCTTGAAGTTTTGTCTGATGAATTTTTGATGAATGAATTATTGTTTTAGCCTGGTGAATATGTATCTACTTTAGTGACATCATCAGAAGCAAATTACACTAATACTACACTATTTATTTTCAATCTTTACGGCCAAAACTATAGAAGTAGTTGAAGGGCGACGGACAATGAGGGGGATAAAAGCCCGGGTGAAAAAGTGTGTCTGTGGACTTAATATGTAAATGATATAAATCACATTTTTATAACTTAAAAAAGATTCATAATAGTAAGTGGCTTATATAATAACATTCTAATTTACCAAGCAGTGAAGTAAAGGATGTGTACACATCCCTTCTCAGACGAGTAGCGATCAGATTCCGAGGGAATACGTACATCAAACTGTACTCTCCATTGGACAGGTTGAGGCCTCGACTGTCAACAAAATTGTGCCTCACATTTTAACAGGGTTAAAAGTTTTTAAGCCCACAAAAATGTTACTACAGTATTTTAATTTTGTTTGAAAACTTGAGGTATAAATATTAAACCAGGTACAGATACCTTGTTATCAATGTTATCAATTATCATCACCATTAATATTTTACAATTACAAATCAAAGGTAAAAGGTACTATAACTAAAATAATTAAGTACAACTTTCGGCTAAAAGTATTCTAAGTATTGTATTCTTGGTTTGAAGTTAATTTTTGGTGACGGTGAGTTTATGTTATCTAGTAGATTATTGCTGACATTTTACATTGCTATTAGTAAAAAAAACAGCCTTCGGACTTGAGGAGGGGTGTCCTGAGAACAGGATCGGGTTCCAGATCCCGAAACTTTTTAAAATGGTTTTTCACTAATCCTAATGGAAAATGTCTGCAGTAATGTGTTAGACTTACTAAAAGTAAGTGGAGGTGTCGTAATGAGTGAAGTTGAGTTGGCTGCGGCTAGTGTCAGCTGAGTACTGGGTGTAGTAGCACCTCGGCTTGCAACCACACGGTGTCGGCCACTTGGTCCTTAGCTGCTGAACGTCAACATGTGTGAACTCATCACTCAGCATGTACGAGTTGATCAGGGCTGTCAAACAAACAACAGTTACTGTAGACTGTACTGAGTGTAGTAGCACCTCGGCTTGCAACCACACGGTGTCGGCCACTTGGTCCTTAGCTGCTGAACGTCAACATGTGTGAACTCATCACTCAGCATGTACGAGTTGATCAGGGCTGTCAAACAAACAACAGTTACTGTAGACTGTACTGAGTGTAGTAGCACCTCGGCTTGCAACCACACGGTGTCGGCCACTTGGTCCTTAGCTGCTGAACGTCAACATGTGTGAACTCATCACTCAGCATGTACGAGTTGATCAGGGCTGTCAAACAAACAACAGTTACTGTAGACTGTACTGAGTGTAGTAGCACCTCGGCTTGCAACCACTCGGTGTCGGCCACTTGGTCCTTAGCTGCTGAACGTCAACATGTGTGAACTCATCACTCAGCATGTACGAGTTGATCAGGGCTGCCAAACAAACAGCAGTTACTGTAGACTGTACTGAGTGTAGTAGCACCTCGGCTTGCAACCACACGGTGTCGGCCACTTGGTCCTTAGCTGCTGAACGTCAACATGTGTGAACTCATCACTCAGCATGTACGAGTTGATCAGGGCTGTCAAACAAACAGCAGTTACTGTAGACTGTACTGATTGACGTTTTGTTTGAAACTATTTTTTTCAATTTGGTATTCAAATTTCTTAATGAACAGAAAATGAAGTAGTTACATTTGGAGACTTAATATTGAAAGACAAACAAAATATCATAAGCCATTCATCTGTTATTTGCTTGGCGAGTTTTGTCATTGCAAACGGTTTTTTTTTAACTCATTACGAACATATATATCTGTCAAACATACCTCATCATTTTTTAGGATTTTTTGAGAGGATAGCAGGCTTATCTGAATGGGAAAGAGTCCAAACTGGCACAGGAACACAAAACTTTACACTATATACACAAAACATTAGAATATTTCACTGTCACTGACAGCATTTTCAACTACGGAAGAGAGAGTTTAACTCCCAAAACTCTCTTCCTTAGTTGAAAATGCTGTCAGTGACAGTGAAATATTCTAATGTTTTGTGTATATAGTGTAAAGTTTTGTGTTCCTGTGCCAGTTTGGACTCTTTCCCATTCAGGTAAGCCTGCTATCCTCTCAAAAAATCCTAAAAAAATCTAGGCCCTTGTGCTCTATGCTACACCCTTATCTCATCATTTGTTATTTTAAAAAGTGGAATTCCAACATTTTTGATCAGGGACTCTTTTAAATACAGCAAGATGTATCTCAAATTTTTGTGGTAGTTACAATAACTCGGAATACCAGGGGAAGATGACAACTGTTTATATAATTTTACTACTGATATACAATTTTTTTTAAGGGATTGTAAAGGAAACATAACTGAAAAAAAGTATTGAACTGATTATGTTTGTAATGACTTATTGATAGATAAAATAAGTAATTCACTTTTTAATTACCTTGATGAGAAGCTAAGCACGGCAAGTCATTTAAGTCACACACCCTATCCATATCTGGAAAATTAAAATCATTGTAGATGAGACGATAAATTTTAAAAGTTTAATGAATACATAATGTGACACTTATTCTAAGCAAACCTGTTCATGAAAATAGGTGTTTTCTCAGTAGGACAGGCCTACATCCGAATGGTTATTGCAGTATTATGATACAGTTTTTTTTTTTACTCTATTCCTTTATTTGTGTTTATGTTAACTGTTATATGTCTGTACGATTCATTATAAAATTCTATGACGACATTTTGATAAAATGTATCAACAAAGATCTATATTTAAAATAGTTGGTGAATCAGCCCGATCTGGCAAGGGAAGTGGGAGTTTGTACCTCTATAAATATTTATTGTTTGACCTTTTTGTTCAAATAAATTTAAGATAATTAAAATACTTATACCAATGTCCAAACGAGACAGACGTTTCTACTCCCAGTTGGTGTTCTACTCTATTGACTTTAGACTGCTGCAATATGTTAAATTGTTGTAATACATGATGCAAACGACACTAACTGGTTGTGTAGTATGTAGTAAGAACACATCCGCAGTATCTCTCCGTGATGTTGATCTTGCATTCCTCCAGACAATTGTGATAGGTGTACAACTTGAAGTAGGCCAAACTCACCTGTAATTGAAGATGAATCATATGAGATGGTATGTGGCGATCGATTTTGATTGGAAACTCCAATCATCATCAGATCCAATAGGCGAATAACAACCTCGATGGTACCCCTACTATTTTATACTATTGGTTACTGAAAGTTCCAATAACAATACAAGTAAACTAAAGAAATTAATGAACAAGTAAATTTTGAATCCAGTTGTACTTTTAGAAACTTCTTACATGGAAGTTCTAGTGGGGAAATTTGCTAACAGGTAAATTTTAGAAGAAAATGTGTCTCACCTCGTTTTCAATGACACAATCTCTCAAGCTGGTGTCGAGAGCCTTCACCTCTGCACTGGTGGTGGTGAGCGCAGGAGTGTATGACACCATGATGAGAGTAGAAGGAGCGACCACGACTAGACGAGCTGTCTCTGAGATGTAGCTGCGAGGGCGACTGATCAGTAACTGTCAACACAGAACTGATACAGACTGGGACGGGTGGCGTCGTCCTGTAATCCAGCTACTAGGAGGTCACGAATTGTGGATATTTATGGGGATGCACTGTGGATGCGGTGCTCCCTGGTGTGGATTAATGTCCGCACTAGTGAGTACTACGACTATCCGCAGTACTATCCTGATAATTAGACCAATTCGTAAATTACAAGGAAAAATGTGGTTCGGATTCCACTATAAACTGTAGGTCCCTTAATTGCCATTAGCTGTATGGGCTATTAATTAACAGCTGTGTCTAAGGAATATGTCGGCCTTAGTCACTAACAAGACTACAAGATCGCGCCACTCATCCTACACTCATCCTTCACTCATATTTGGGTTAAAATACGCACATAGTGGCGTCCCCATCTTAAATAATTGATAATTGATAATTGACAGTCACAAGCATAATGATAACAGCAGTGTATTCATTATGCTTCAGATTATTGGACTGGGCAAAAGTGTAAAGTGAATTTATTTTCTTTAACTAGGTTTTAGCTCAGGATGTTTTTTTTTATATTACTTCACTAGAATGTAATATAAAATTACATTACTGCAAAAATTTAATTATAAATTGTACTTAGAGATTATTACAATTGAGGCCTATTCCGGTAAAAGGGCACATAGGCCAAAATGCAGTTTTGAGTATTTGAGACGTAAAGTATTCCTCTTGTAATTGCATAATCAACATTTTTTCCTAACATTACCTTAAAATAATTTTAATTTAGATCTAATTATTAGATCTAATTGTGTTACTATTCAGCTTTTGATATTCAAAATGTTAATTACTCAAAATTTGTCGTTAATTTATGTTTTTATATGATAAACAAAATGTGTTATATGCTGTACACATTGTTAGGAAAAAATATTCCAGGGAGCCAACTGTTGAGATAACTAAACAAAATTGACTGTGGTTACACAGTACAATATGGCGGTTCGTTTGAGCTACTTTCCGGAAAAAGGGCACATAGGCCTATGTGCCCTTTTTTCGGAAAAGGCCTCAATTATTACTAGAAAAAATAAGTCGGTTATGAGGGATTTTAGTCGGGATTAAAGTCCCACGCTCTAACACTAGATCAGCTCGCTCCACTAAGTACTAAGTGATACTAGGCTAGGTACTCAAAAATACTGAAGACGGACAAGGTATGTTAACCTTTATATTCCAATTTAACAGTCTTGGTGACTTGTACAGGAATCTCAGCCATCTTAAATCTTTATTTGGATTAAAATAACCCTTAAAGAGGTTATTATTCCCCATTGGCTTTTTTATAAGAACATATTTGTTTAAATTATGATCAGTTGGATAATTTAATGGGTGTTAATCTTTTAGTTGCAGTTTAAGGAAACGTGTGCTACAAACATTTACTGACTTGGGCAAACGTTTTGTCATGACGTTGTGACAAAACGTTTGCCTGTGCCGCATCGTGTGTGGAACTAGTTCCCGAATTTTATGTTAAATCGTATTCGTCCGTCAATGTCTTGTGTTTTAATTATTTAAATGTCATTGTTTTGTGTGTTTGTAAAACTTGACGACCTCGCAAGAGTGACAAGAGCCTGATGATGAGGTTATAACCTCGAAACCGGTAGCTCATTACTACAAATTTTAGGATCATAGACGGAAAACAGGTAATCTTATACCATATTAATTTTCAAGAAGCGATCCTGGACCAAATAACATCATTATGAAGCAAGCATTGACTTTTAACTTACTTTGGTACCATAGGAGGAGAACATCGTGGCGTGATAGTCATTCTTGTCAGTTCTCACGAGGATTACAAGTCCGTCATCACTGCCTGTTGTTGCGACACTTTTTTCCAAAGGATGTGGACCATTCTCTGTCTCCTCACTGTTCATATCAGTTACGAAATTCCATAATTGAAACCAAGAACTTCATTAATCTTATTGTGTGCTAACTTACTTGTTACATATCATTGCAGTGGGCATCTCAATATATGCATACATGCAGTATCAGTCAAAACTATAAGAAAACTTGACACATGTGTGCTATGGTTTAGTATGAGTGGTGAAAATTAATATTTAATGATAATTCACAATGCATGTTTAAGAGGTATGATGAGTAACTAGTCTCATACTAATTAACGTCGTTCCCAATCTACTTTTCCATAAATTATATATGTTTTTCAGACTCATAGTGATTGTTCCCACACTGGAAAATTGACAACTCACAGAGTTTGAGTAATAAAATATAAGTATTGCGGTTGAATATAACACTTTTATAAATATATTTAAAGTTTAAAAAGAGATTTCAAACAAGTGTTCCAACTTACAATGAGCTGTTGTGGTCTCCAATGTAGTTAAAGGCGCAACAGTAGCCCTCGAATGTCTTGACCATACGGAACATTTTGCGACAATCTTGAGTCTTATCTTGCCAAGCACATCTTACAATCAGCTCATCACAAGGTACTGCAAGCTGACAAGGTCAGTTATCTACTTACTGATGTCTACGTAAATTCTGATGTATCTCCTATTTCCCTTGAGAAAATATGAGGGCAACCTGTGAATTAGTCTCCATCGAGTTCCTGACACAGCAAAGTGAGCTAGTTAAAATCTGAGAGACCAAAGCCACATTCTTTACTTCATCACATACTCTTTTAGCTGGCTCCCATCCATAGGGGACAATATGTCTCATTGTAGTATTCTAAAACATTTAAGAGAAAATTGATGCTTCCGCCATGAAGGTTTCCGTTTATGATAAGGTTCCTGTAGAAAGGACTAGCCCTGTTGATTACTATTGCTAGTTGACAGATACATGCAGAAAAGTGTTTTGGTGTATGAAATGCTTATAAGTGGAGTACATATTTGAGAAATAGATGACAATCTGTTTTAATCAAGGCAGTGGTTGCATATGAAAAAAACTATAATGGCTGATTGAACTAACAAATATGAATAAAGAATATTATGTGTTACCAACAGTTTAAGCTTCTTCCCCATGGGAAACATCACTCAATTAAAAAACTTTTACCAACCTTCTAATTGCATATTTTAAGAGCTAAAATCACTAATCTTATTCAATTCAAAACTTCTTCATTAATTCTGTAACATGTAAGTTGTTTACAAAGAATAGAGTCACACCTAACCTAAATTATACATATTAGTAATATCTAAAAATACATCCCACAGTTGAGTTTTCAGCTCTTAGGATAATATAATATACAACATACGTTACACACGTCACTCCAAGAAATTATGGAAAAAAATAAAATAAAATAACTACAACTGAGTCTTAAAAATTAATAAAAACAATACTTGAAATAAGGATTATATACATACAGTAATTACTATATCCTAGAATAAACACGTCCAGCAAAGATTTTTCTAATTTTAATTTTCAGGTATGTCTTAATATTAATTTTGACCACGAGAAAAAATGTTGGAGAGAGTAAAACGTTGATTCAATCAAGTATGCCTTCAATAGTCTCAAAAACTTATTTTGGTTTTTTTTCCAATTTAATATTTCCCGGGAGGCCATCAAAAAATCTATTTCCTACATATGTTGTTTTCTTTTTGAAAAATTCCAAATTATGTTGTTCTACTAAACGATGAGCTCTAGAACCCAGGTGAAGTGACGCTTAAACAAGTAGCCGGTATCCCTGGTTAGGATTGAGGGGCAACCCTCTTTCCGAAAGGTTGCTTCGGCAGCCGGTGAGCTTGATGACCTTAAGTCATCCTCCCATGGTGTACCAAAGGTCGGTGCGTATGCTTCGGCCTACATCATGGGGCCCGGGTATGTTTAATTATAGGTAACGGGTTAGCAGTCAGGGAGTCTCTTGCTCTTATGACAAAACGAAATGGAAATAGAATGAATTATAAGAATGTGTTGTATTGCCAATCGAAATCCTATTGCCAAGTAATGTAAATTTTATTGTTTCATAAATGTATAAACTGTAAACTGTGAATATTTTTAAATCTTTTAAAATATGTTTTACAGAATCTTTTGATTTTAAATTAAACATTATTCTTAAGGGGGTTCCCTACCTCGAACTGTTTTCAATTTTCTGCGACCCTGGTGAGTTTAGTTGGAACTACAAGACGACAAAATATTCCCTAGGATTGCTGTCTGCTGGTCCATTTAACATTATTGTGGTCCCTCCGCGAGACAGTAGTTTCGATAAAGGCCGCTAGAGTCCAGGCTAGAGTCCGTCAGAATCATAGCACTTTTCGCCGTGCAAGGTTTTACGCGGTTTCATTTTGCACATACAAAAAATAATCTTTTCTTGAAACTAAAAGTGACTTGATATTTTTAGTTAAATTTCGCACTAATATTGCTTTATTAAAAATCGATAATTTCATAAAAAGATATTATTATTCAACTGTAAAGTTCACTAACTTTGACAAGTCGTTGCCCTTGATTACGTAAGCATAGACATTTTTTAAAAAGCAAACTTAGTAGAACCACTCTTTATGTACAAAATGGTGTTTGGTTCACAATTTAAATGTTAAAACTAGAATCGCTATATGATACCGCGCGAAGCGGTTTTCTGACGTTTTTCGGCGGGGGTAGGGAACCCTCTTAAAGCTCTTTTTTGCTATATCAGAATTTTATCCTTAGTTTATGAATACAAAACCGACTACTCATATTATCCAGGGTGTCCCGGAACTCTCTACCAATATTTTAGGGCATTGCTCCCGGGTAAGAAACATACCTAAATATCATATTTAAATTGTCCGGAAGTCCTTAGTTACTCACACAGCCACCATTTTGTTTTTTCAGTTATTAATTTTTTTCTAAAGAATGGTTAAATATACGAAATGGAAACTTTGCACAAACATTTATGACAACTAGACAAAGCTACCAAAAAATTTTGAAGATTTTTCAAATTCATAAAACAAAATGGCAGCCGGTCAAAATTTTGTGTCTTAAATAACTTGAAAACCATTGATTTTACAAAAATTTTAAACGGCCGCCATTTTGTTTTATGAATTTGAAAAATCTTCATAATTTTTTGGTAGCTTTGTCTTGTTGTCATAAATGTTTGTGCAAAGTTTCCATTTCGTATGTTTAACCATTCTTAAAAAAAAAATCAATAACTGAAAAAAAACAAAATGGCGGCTGTGTGAGTAACTAAGGACTTCCGGACAATTTAAATATGATATTTAGGTATGTTTCTTACCCAGGAGCAATGCCCTAAAATATTGGTAGAGAGTTCCGGGACACCCTGTATTGTTTCACTATACTTGCAATAAAAAGACTAAACTAGGGACCGTTTTAAGTACTGGAAGCAAACAAATTCGGTACTTACTTCCTTCATCAGGGTTTCAATTGACACTTTATTCAGAAAGAGGGTGGTTTTCAAAGCGTTTGGTGCTAAAAATGCACTTCTGCCTCGAAACATGGCAATAGGTAATAAACGCATCTCTTCAAAGACTTGGTCCTTGCTTATGTTTCGAGGAAATGTCCTAGTAATGATAAAAAAAACATTTAAATTAAAATTTAAACACCAGTTCATGTAAAAATCAAATTTCGGCATGATTTTAAGCTCAGAGAATAGATTTGAGATTAATAATGCCCCGAATAAGGAAGGTATATTTTTGTGGTTGAAGCAGTTGGTCTATGAGCCTTTACAAATTGTTTGCATAATGGAAAGTAGTCATTACATACATACAAAAATAAATCACAGGGTTCTTTATTGGTCTAAATTAAGTAAAGTTTTAGATTAAAACATTGACTATTAGATTAATTTAAACATAGACACGTATTTAAGACTTAATAATAATACCTATGCTACAATCATTTTAGTTAAACAATTAAAGTTAAGAATATAAAATTTCAATAAAGGCTAGAATACAAGCTCCTAGCGGGCTTTGAAACAGAGCTCGTAAACGTTAACTACTACAATTACTCACTCAATAGTCAATAAAAGTTTGAGAAAAGATGTCTCTGTCGGCGACTTTACACAGTCTTTACTCTAAGACTTTTAAGCACACTAGATAGTAAATTATACAGTACCCCAAACAAATTACAGTAATGTTGAATAGTGTCCTCACTATTGACTTGGTAAGGTTTTTGATCTTACCAATTACCAAGAAGTCTAAGTGCGGCTCTCCGGCTAACCAAGTTGAAACTGCAAGCGGTCACCGCGGGGAAATGTACTTGTCCTATAGGGAATTGCATTGTGTCAATGTTGGCAACGGTTTTATTGTTGACGGTGAAGTCCAAAGCTTGCCATAGCCAGTAGGCTGTCAGACCCACTGCCACAGTCATTGTAACCACCCATATGAATCTGATAAAAGATCATACACAAGAACTACTTCAATTTATTATTAAACCTAGCCTAAGTCTAACTATAAATGTAGGATGTAGACATTCACAATTGATATATATTTTTTTTTAATGGAGAAATGATTACAAGGATTCCATTGTTTGTTGCTGAGTGAAATTCAATTATGGATATGGCTAGTTTACTCTCAGATAATTCCCATAACTGCTTTTGTTAACATCTAAATAAAATGTGTCATGTTTTTCTTCTAGAGGAATATCATACCTTACATATAAAAAAACCTGAATCCCAACTAATAAAAAAAAACAATACATTACATATTTAATTCCACTCGTGTGATTTGTTTTGGTTAGCCCAAGTCAAATTCAGTAGATCAATGTTAATAAAGGTTGTACTTTGAACAGCACAGTAAAAAAAAAAAAAAAACAGTAGGTTAGGTAGTAGTAGCAGAGATAATACCTTCTATGGATAAAAACTTATCTTTTGGAGGGATATCAAAATTTGTGATTAAAAAAGAGAATATCTGAAAAACACCTTTGCTTGGAAGTTATTTTCTTGCTAACAGCATATTTGAATCCATGAAGAGAAGTGTTCTCTGAGAATTTTTTCACCTGAAAAATGAATAATTTGTAAGGAGGCTCTAATGATTTGATAAATAAGTTTGGACTATCTAGATATTTGATAATTTTCCCAAAGAAGATAGTGTTAGCACTAGTTAGTTAGTACTTTTTGTCCATGGTACTTTTCACTTCCAGATATTAACCAAATAATTTATCAGACCACAACCATAAAAGACTAATTTTAGGCTACTGGTCACTTGGTTTTTGTGCACAGTCACCTTTCAGCAACATTCACAACAGCCTCCCTAACATTTAGAATACAAATTTTTAAAATCTGCCATAACAATTTAAGAATATTGCCCAACAAGCATCAAATGACTGTAACTAAAATTTTTTGCAACTAAGAACTCAGGTAATAATTGAAATTCACACAGATATTTGAGCACTAATTTATTAAGCTAAAAAAAACTTTCTAAACTAAATACAAAAATTAAGTCTTACATTCAGTCTTACAAACGTCGAGTGAAAAAGTGACATAGCACATCAGGACTTAACACACTAAAAATACAAAGGAGGAACATAAACGTGAAAGTTAGAGAGCACTAAAGTTCAAAACATTATTGAATTCATTGCTTGAGTAGATTGCTACAAGTTTAACTCTCCATCTTTTCGCCATTCTGTTCAGCAGTTGGAGTCTTGGGAGCCTGTTTCACAGCTGGCTTGTTGGTCTGGGTGATAGGAATGGAGATTCCTTTGGCAGTGTCCTTCTGCACCTTAGGAGCCTCGAGTTGCAGCACTCCGTCAGAGGACAAGTGTGACTTGAGAGCCTCTCTGTTGACATCAGCTGGGAGCTTGTATCGCCGGGTGAACTGGCGTGATACGAAACCGTGTTCGTCGCTACGTTCCTCATGTTTACCTTCGATGACAATGAAATCATCGACTATCTTCACACTCAGCTCTTCAGGACGGAACTGCTGCACGTCCAGGTTGATCCTGAACGTGTCCTTGTCGCTGGCGATGCAGGATGTGCCGCTGTTGAGAGCTCCGCTAGCAGTGCGCCAGGGCCGCATGTAGCCGGATCGTAGTGGCATGGACAACACAGAAACCTCGGGCTGGATTAGGTCACTCGGCAGCAATCCGAGACCGAAGTGCTGGTCGTGGAGCGAGGGCCTCTGTGCCTCCTGGAGCAGGTCATTCAGCAAGTATGGCAGGATCGACATCTGAAACATTTTCATTCTATTTTAAAAATACTTACAACTTTTTTGTTCAGTGGCACAACACTTAAACACTATTGATTACTTGGATGGCAACCGCAACTTATATGATTCTTGCCTCACTGATAGTTAGGATAGCGTATCGTTAGAGACGTAATAAATAATAGATTATAACAGATATATTTAAGACGTAAAATAAGATTCCTATTTACCAAACAAATCTCCCTCAATGTTTGTTATAGGTCTACTAGTCGATTAAAATTGACACTCGTTTTATCAGGTTACCGTGTGCCCCAAGTCAACAATATTGTGATTGTGTAAAGATGAGATTTAACTTTTTCTTGGGTTGAGAATATTAATTACCGTACCACAGTTCCTGTACCATGTTTTTCTTCTATATAGTAGTTAGTTGTGACCCAAGGGAACTGTTAAGTTAATACAGTGCAGTCTCTAAGAAGTTCTAGTGGGCTGAAAACCTTATGAGGTGTTTTTAGGACTGATTTAAGCCTACCTAACATGTCTTATTAATTTTGTACTGCTAATGTGTAAATCACCTCAAGCAAAAAACACATTTCTTTATATTTTATTTAGTTAACTTAAATAATTTATTATTCAATGATCAAGCACAAAGCAATTAACAATAATTTTAAGGTTGGCTATCACTTTAGGCCACAGGAAGAGTTTACTACTTTCCAGAGACTGTTGTACAGGAAGTTAATCTAAAATTTACAAATGTTTAAGAAGAGGAGTTAAAAAATGCAAGACAAAAATGAGGCAAATTATTCATTTTTATCAAAGTAATTGTAATAAACTAATAAGGAGCTATACAGAACACTTAATCTGGTTATATAAATGGTTGATTTGATCATCAAAAATGGTAAATAGGTTAAATTATTCATGTTTTTTTTTTTAATTATTCATGTCAATTTGTTTTTGTTGTAATGTGTTTTGGCACATGTCCAATATCTTTTTCAGGTGAAAATTCTTATGTCAAAACTTGTTTTAATGAGCATGCTTTCTTTCAAATTTTTGTTTTAAGTTTTAAGCAATAAATACCTCAAAGGTACATAGAGTAGGCCTACCTACCGTGGTGTCACCTTGGTTAAAATATTTAATAATTTGATGAAGTTTATTAATAAATAAATATATATATTATTATGATTGCAAAAATTCATTTTATTTTAGCGAATTTCCCTATAGGGAAGTAGCTATTACCGTAGGTCTCATGGTAAGACCTAAGCCCGGGACCGATTTACTTTTTCATTTTGATGTCCCCAGAGGCCAAAAACACCATTCGTTCAAATTTTTATATATCTATATATAGAGATATATATATATATATATGTGTCCATCCGCACGATAACTTGAGTAATTTTTGTCCGATTTTGATAAAATTTGGTTTGAAGGTGTAAGGCAGGATAAACTTGAATGAGTTCGCGAACCAGCATGATCGGACTATGGGAACGGGGGTTTATGGGGGTTTTATGGGGTAAAAATAGGGTTTTTCCATTTTTGACCCTAAAAACACAAAATTTCACAATTTCTTTTTAAACCATTTTGTAGAGCTTAAAAAAACAAATAATTTAGTATATTGAAGCGTTATTATGCGCCTAATTGTTACGGAGAAAATTCAAAAAAATTGTAATTTTAAAATTCTCATGTTATTGTTATGGAGAATAAGTCAACTGTTGTAGTTTGCTTGTTTATGAACATATTTTGATCAAATTTGGAAAATACATTAATTTCTTACTAAACCACAGTACCTTTTAACATTTTACATAAAAAAAAACATTTTACCCTCCCTGTTGCAGCAAACCTAAGTACTCATTGAACTACAGTAATTCTGTTTAAACTTGGAATAGGCTAAATGTGATATTTTTAAGGAGACATTTTAGTTTAAATCCAATCAGGCAAATGGAAATTCGCTAAGTCTGCAGGTTTGCTGCGGCGGGGGTATTTTATTTATTAATTGAATGTAGCTAGAGTAATGTCATATTTTCCCCTATATTCAGCATAGTTAACTTGATAATACTGATTTTTTTCATAAGATTTAAACTATAAATGCCTAAGTTACAGCTTTTTGAAATTTTACAATATTCGCCGTTCTAAGTCTCGGAGAGAGCGAAAACGTCCATTTTTCCAAAAGTTTAAAATGCTATAAATCAAAAACCGTTTGAGATAAAGAGTTGAAATTTGGAATATTTTCATATCTTAGTAGGAAGATCATAACCTCCAAGTTTCATCAAATTTGAGGTGGGTGACATGGCCTGGATGATTTGATGTGGAATGACCCAGCCGTATTGCGGAAAATACGTCCGCGAGCAATATTAACGATGATGCCAACAGATAGAGGACACTTCAACGGACACGACAGTATCAACATCATGTACCTGGGGGATTTTTATGGGGGGTAAAACCAGCAATAAGTAGTGCGCGCGCCCGATAAAATCTATTGCCGGCCGTATTGCGGAAAAATACGTCCGCGAGCAATATTACCGATGATGCCAACAGATAGAGGACACTTCAACGGACAAGACAGTATCAACATCATGTACCTGGGGGATTTTTTATGGGGGGTAAAACCAGCAATAAGTAGTGCGCGCGCCCGATAAAATCTATTGCCGGCCGTATTGCGGAAACGTAGGTCTGCGAGCAATATTGACGATGATGTCAACAGATAGAGGACACTTCAACGGACACAACAGTATCAACATCATGTACCTGGGGGATTTTTATGGGGGGTAAAACCAGCAATAAGTAGTGCGCGCGCCCGATAAAATCTATTGCCGGCCGTTTTGCGGGAAAATACGACCGCGGAGTGTTGCCAAGTGTCCTCTATCTGTTGGCATTATCGTTAATATTGCTCGCGGACGTATTTTTCCGCAATACGGCTGGCAATAGATTTTATCGGGCGCGCGCACTACTTATTGCTGGTTTTACCCCCCATAAAAAATCCCCCAGGTACATGATGTTGATACTGTTGGGTCCGTTGAAGTGTCCTCTATCTGTTGACATCATCGTTAATATTGCTCGCAGACGTATTTTTCCGCAATACGTCCAGCAATAGATTTTATCGTGCGCGCGCACTACTTATTGCCAGGTTCACACAAGTTTCAAATCCCATCGTAAACTTTACATTTTTGTCAAAGATTTTGCTTTGAATGCCATTACCCTACTTCTTAACTGTAGGCTACATCTGTTGTTAGAATTAGGTACAGTTTCTTAACAGGGCTACGCTAACTTAATATTGATTGAAACTATCGATTCAAATAGTAGGCCCTAACTTAAATCTTCATGAGATTTTTTCACCATCACCAAGTTTGGTTGGAGGGTGCTGCAGGCAGCGCATTAATTCCTTCCCCAATGGGTTAACTTGTTGCATCAGGTAATTTGCAAAAATCAGGTGTAAGCCTAAAATATCACTCCAATCCACACACGCCCCGCATTCTTACATCTTTATTTTAAAGTTAAGTAATTAAGCCTATTAAATAATGCAACAGTCTAGATTAAACGTTAGTTGGGTCGGGGCTAGGTAAAAATTATAGTAAAAAGAGGACAGGCTAACTTGGCAGAGCATGAAGTCTAAAAGAGTGGCAACTTTCAACATGAAATAAGTTTGATACCGAATTCTGTAGGCCTATATTGTAGGTAATGCCAATAAGTGGTACGAATGATTGAATAATTTATTAAACTTACCTCGTCAACTGTGTTGTAGTTATCAGAAGAACTTGCAGAACGCTGAAGTACAAGTCGAAAATATATAAACCGGTAACAACACTGACAGTCAAGACGTGACAACGCGTGAAACACTTCAAACTCAATGGCGGTTAGCAGCCGATCGTCGTATTTATGTGTTCAAGCGTAGCCTTCTGGATCGTTCAAGAGTGTTCTGGAAGGCTCCACAATGAAAAACAGGAACACAGAGGAACAATCTAGAAGAATCTTGTAATTTTACGCCTCTGGATTGGGAAAGCCAGAATGTCAGCATAGCCGCATAGCACAAACAAATATATATAGTCAATGGTCTTACCTTCCACCATGGGTCATACATGTAATAATGACAAGTTTATTTATTTTTTAATCAACAATATTGAACTCACTGTCTTTATTGAAAACTATCACCATTAGCCTCCTCTCTAGCACTGTATTGTTCGACGATATTCCTCGGTAAACCAATTTAGAACGATTAACAGGATTATTGAGTATAGGCTATACATTAAACAAATCAAATCAAAATCAAAATTTTATTGGGCCATTCGCCATTCAACATTATAAAGTAATAGGCTAAGTCAGAAATTAACAAAACGACAATCCTCTTGGATCCTCTTGATGTAACGGTTTGTATACATAAAGAGATCATCAATTCTATTACCTTAGATTTATGGGAAGTGCCCACATGTACACATACTTTTTGGTCAGTGCCACTCTAGGCGCCACTATAGATGGGGTGTTCATGTATTTTCCTTAGCTACTGTATCTCTGTTCTTTGGATCCTCCCATGGTGGAACTTCCACCATGGGATCCTCCAATCTTCGTTATACTGAACAAATTCATATATTTTTACACCAATCTATTCTCAAACAAATTAAGTTACAGTATATGAGAGAAAATTTAAAAACGTACGTTTTCAGGAAAAGCACTTTGCAAGTTTGTTTCCCCTTTTTTCAAAACTTTTATTATTTTTTTATTTCATTAACATTTGAAGTTTCATAAAATGTCCATGGTAACGCAATATCTTTGGTAGTTATTTTTTAAAAGAGCATCTTTAGTAGAAAAACACAAAATCCTGTCACGACCATAACGGACGTTTAAATGAATATTAAAAATGGTTAATATTATTTTTATAACTATGTTTTGCTATAAACTAAATTACTTTTATGACCATTAAACAATAAAAAGGTCACTAAGCTTTTGGTATATTTGGTCTTTATTAGAAAAAAATAAAAAAACTCAAAAAATTGAAAAAAAGCCAATAAAATCTTTTTAAGTTTGTATAACTACGAAAAAACTTACCTGAGACCCGAAAAATCGTTATGTTTGTATAGAGGTGTGCTTCTTTTGTGTATAAAACATTGAAATATGACGATATTTTAATTTTTGAAATTGTTATGATAGAAATCATAAACGTGATGGTCAGGGACAAGCGGTACGGTCGTGAATTGTCTGGAATAATTTAAATCTTTCTAAGCAATCCTTCAATTATACTGTTAGTTATAATAAAAACATGTGTTTCAATTTAACTAAACTGTTCAATTTACAATTATATTAAAGTTATTGTCACGACCAAACACACTATAATCCATAAGGCTGGATTGGTCGTGAAAAAACCCGCGATGGTCGTGAAACTTTGGTTGTGAAATTACGTGTTATTTGGCTCTGTTCTGGCGGTAGCCCTGCACCTCATGTTCGAGGATACAAAGTGGACTTCTAGGTTAATCTAGCAATTGAAATATCTTATAAACAAAAATTAACACCATGTCTACTTCATCGAATGACTACGTACGGTCATGGACACACCAAAATTACAAAAAAACACGATCTTTCCTTTATTAATCTTGTAATTCCTCCTTTCAACTCGTAACGACCGGCACTACAATCCTGACGTACACCCCGAACTAGTCTCTCAAACCAACTGACTCCATCGACACCAGGCTTGCCACTGTCGTGCTCCAAAGTTGAAATTTTTTCCCAATTGGTCGTGACGCCAAATCGAGGGACAGACTTATTTTGTCATGGTAGTCAGTTTGCAATGACAATAAAATTATAATATGCTTTTTTTGTAAGTTTAATAACCATTGATGACATAAAAATATGGCTTTATATATTTCGGCATGAATAATTAGTCTAAAAACAGCGTGAAAGTTGGAAAATGTACCCTAGGGACACGTCATGGTCGTGAATTTTGAGACTTTAAAAATACGAAAAAAATACCTAGAACCTATTTAAAACCAAATAAATGTGTGTAACATGTTGCCCCCATCCCAAAAAATATTAAAACACATAATAATAAACTATAAATCCAGTATCTACGAAGTAAAAGGCCAGGGAAATGAAAACGTACGTTTTTAAATTTTCACTCATATGTTTCGGGTTGATGGCTTTGGTTTGGAACCATACGGTGGCGCTGCTGACTGCTGGGATATTATGTTATGGTGTATAATATTAATTTTGGTTTCTCTTTACAACCACTTGGACTCTCAACTGTATTTTTAGAGACTACCTGCACACTTTAGAGCAGAGCATATTATTTTAAGGGATTTTCACTGGGTGGCAGCTAGTGGCGCCGGACTTTCCGGGGGTCTGGGGTATACCCCCCAGTAAAACAGGGGAGTCTTAAATATCTTTTAATAAACTTTCCAATAATCTTTGCTTTTTAATAGTCCATATAATAAATATCTCACTTAATTACGTATTCTAGAACCTTGTAACTGGCCAAGGCTCCCTTCACAACCTCTTGGGCCAAAATCATAGCTCAATTTCAAAAGTGTTAGTTAACAATAAAACAATTTTTGTACACAAACATGTTTAAAATATCTACGTAAAACCATTGACTGTATAACACTACACGTAGTGTTATATAGTCAATGGTAAAACCTAAAATGACAATATAAATTTCCACTTTTTATTTTGACAGGTTAATATTTACACAATGTTATTTTTTAAATACTTTTTAAATTCTGATAAATTAAAATGATTGAGAATCATTAAAAATTACCATCCACAGCACCACCACCAATTATCACCACCACAGCCACTAGGCGACAAAATCTCAGCAAATAAATAGTAAACTCTTACCTTAGCAATCCTTAATATGGTTGTCCGATATTAATTTCGAACCCGTAGGTTCATCTTCAGTCGGAAGTTTAAGATGAACCTACGGGTTTGAAATTAATATCAGACAACCATAATAAGGATTGCTAAGGTAAGAGTTTACTATTTATTTGATTATGTAAGCAATCCAGAGGCTGAAATGATAGAAAATCTCAGCACTGTTTTTTTTTTTCAGTTAACCTTCGAGCGGGCGCTTGTGGAGTTTTCCTCCGCACTTGTAGTTTTTTGCGAATTTCCCATATAGGGAATAAGCTATTGTTAATATAATGCGTAATGGGTGTCGGCAGTCGTGTCCAGCTCTACACTTCACACGGACTTCATCCTTGGAATGCCCCTAAGCTATTCTTACCCCCAAATTCCTCCTCATTTTGTTGTCAGTTGCAATTTAGTGGTGCGGTGTCAGTTTGCGGAGGTTTACTCCACATGCGCCCTATCGCGTAATTCCTTTGCGCAGAGTTTATTTCTTATGCGCTATTGTCAAACTGCGTATATATTTTATACACACAAAATTATAAACATGTTTAAATGTATTATTTCATTTATAATTATTATCAAATATGTACATGTATAATTGTATTATTGCGGAACAAAATTCCACACACGCCCTCCCTCGTAACATACCTTTATAATAGAAAATTGCTCAATATGATATTTTAAATATTACTCATATAAAAGTTAAACAAAATAATGTTATTAACAAAGAAATTAGGTTTCTGATTAGGTTATTCAACATTTACATATAATATTTCGTTATTTCGGTATAACAACAAGTAAAATGGGTAAAATTTGTGCTATTTAGTGTTGCGGAATAAAACTCTGCATGCCCCGCTCCTGTTTTACTGGTGAAGCGCCTCCTCGAGGGTTAACATGTTATTTTTTGCCCTGCTTTAGAGAAAGTTTTTCTTCAACCAACATTTTATATCAACAGACAGAGATTTAAACATAAAGAAAAGTGACTATCAACATGTAAGCCACTTATAACGTGTACAATTTACAACAGTAGTTAAATCCCTAACATTAGTTCAAATTATTTTCAAATCATTAACTTATTCATACAAATTGAATTTACTACAGTTTATAGTGGAATCCGAACCACATTTTTGCATCAGGATAGTACTGCGGATAGTCGTAGTACTCACTCGTGCGGACGTTAATCCACACCAGGGAGTATCGCATCCACAGTGCATGACTATAAATATTCACAATTCAAGAATCCACGTTGTTATCAAGTTAAGTGGTACTGTACGTTGAATTTCATTTCTAAATTAAATGGAGGATGAAATACAACCATTATACGACATTTTCAAGGAACCAAAAAAGTCTATTCTGCCTGCATTTTGAGCCAGTTGCAAGACACGGTTATATATGCAGCTATAGTATTTTATAACTGTTTTACATGCTGATGAGCTAAATAATTTATGACAAAAAGTAACTCATAATCTTAATTTTACTTACGTAAGGGCAGAAAAAATATAAAATCCCTTTATCCTTTGGTGCACCCCTGTAGTATTCTTGAGTCATTTTATGTTTGTAAAAATACGTATATTTAGTAAACAGCTTAAGTAAACAGTTTTTTTCAAAGTAAATACTTTACATATTCGTTTAATTGAGTTAAGTTACTTAATTGTAGTGGATATACAAGCCCTAAAAGTCCAACTGAGACGGAGGGAAACCTTGGGTGTGTAGTGTTTAACCACTTCCAATATTTGGAAGAATGGTAGGTAAACAAAATTGATTTGATGACCCAAATATACTCTGTTGTTTTATCTTTAAATCATTGCAAGTTAGACCAAATGCACCTTCACATGCTGCAAAATTACGAATTGACCTTGGATATTTTCAAAATCCAAAATATGTAGCCCACTATATTTATAACTTTGGTTTTAATATACAGAAAACATCCTCATTATAATGCAAAGTAGGCCCAGAACACTATATAATAAAGGCCTTATACTGTTTTAAAAATATTGTTGAGTTCAATTTTGTACAATAATTCAACTTGTATGGACAGTAACACATGTAAAGGGCTGTTTTTACTGCAGTATAACAAAAATGTATAAGAGGCCTTATTGACTAATTTTGTGTGCAAAATACAATTTGTAAAAAATACAAAATTTTCTTTTTTAACACTTATACTTTCAAACATTTTCCTGAGACCAAGATGTATCTGAGACTTCCCTCTTATTCCTTGACCCCCAGACCGATGGCTTGCATCCCCTCTACAATTTGTTGGCTTTCCCTTTGGTCAATAATTTATCAAATGAATGCAATGATCTTGATACATAGGGATTACAGGATGCCCTATGTCCATATTGAGATAAGATATAAGTTCAAATGATTATTCTGAGAGTTGTATCAGAGTAAATATAAACCTTTTGTTGGTTAAAAGTTATTGCTTGTTCCGAGAAATGAAATTTTCACCACGTAAAAATCTATTAGAGAACGAGAACTTCTCTACCTGCTGAAAAATAAGTTTTTAACCATTCTGGAATGAGGTGTGTATATGTGAAGCTAACTTTTAGCTTATCAAATGTTTGCTTTGCCTTAATGTTAGCTTATAAAATGTTTGAGTAGCTGTCAGGACTAATAACTGGACCCTCCCTCCTGAATCAATAATATTACAGTAGAAGGAGTATGGAAATAATTTTCTATCCAACTCCAACATCACTACAGGCCCCTTCTAGGTAAAGGAAAACCAAATACGGTATTTAAAATTAGAAAATGCATAATGAAATGAGTGTGAGTGAACAATCAAAGAGCAGAGTGTCCATTGCTTTGTCGAGAGTTACTAGGGAGTTTTGTAACAAAACATCAATACACGGTCTAAAGTACATCACTGAGCCAAACCGCACCTTTGGTGAAAGGTAAGTTTGTTATTTAAATAAAAGTAATGCAGTTTGAAATAAACATATATTCTCTAAAATCACTTTTAGCAGTTTTTGTTTTTGGAAAATAAAGATTTAACTACCAAAACGTTTAGTAAGCATACTCTGTACTGTGGTATGAGTTACAGGAACTCACATGACATTTTTTTAAATTTCCGAGCTTTGGGATGCATTTCTAAAAATAAATGCAATGGAATCATCAAATCATTTTAACCTTAGATATTTTTGTGATAAATTAAATATAACACAACTAATTAATTGCGTTTATCAGGACCTACTGGATAGTAGCGACCATGCTGGTGCTTGTGTTTGCCTTACTCTTGATGATCAGTTTCTTTGGTGACATCATCAACACTCCCACCAGGGAGAGCATTCTACCTCACCAGTACCCAACGTGGCTTCTGCCATTCCCTGCGATAACATTCTGCAACTCCAACCTCATCTTCCTTTCCAAAGCCATGGACTTCATAAAATCCATGTAAGTTGCGGCTGTGACAAAGTCCTGTGAAACACATTGGTCGATTTAAAGGTAAAGTAGGTATCACAAGTCAACAAAAAACATCCTATAACTCAACGTCCAAAGTCTTAGGTCTGAATTAAATTAGATGTGTATGTCGCTTAAACACGCCATGGTATGGCGAAGATAAGTGAATAATGGTTGAATAAATGAGACGACAGCTTTGTTACTGACTAAGATCAGCAGGTTTCTAGGCCAGTATTGTTTATTAAAAGACCGATCATCATCAAAAACAGCTGCGTCTAGTTTTGAACCATTGAAAACATTCTGACTTTTCTCAAGAAAGAAAAACCATTCTGATCACTAGAAGAATGTTATCATTATTGTCTTTTGGATATTGAAGTAGACATCGTACGAGCCAGCTGTCACCAATTTATTGTTATAAAAAGTCCACTCACAAAACTGTGCTAAGATCAAATTTCTATTTTATCCCTTATTAGTTATTCGTTCTATGACAGGTTATAGACTATCAACTATTTAAGGCTGTAATAAACCCTTTCTGAAGGCTGGGTGGAGTGCCTGAAGATGTAAACTTTGATGACTTAGTACAAGACACCAAGATGTTTCTCTATGTGATGGGCTACAACAAGGATTCTCCCATGAATATCTCAACTCAGAGACTTTTCCGTCTACAACATCTTCTAGACATCCACAACAAGTCTTTTGAGGAAGCTATGTATCAGGTGAGAGTTCAGCAAGGTACAAATAGTATTACGCTACAAGGTCGGTAGGTGTTTAGGGTAAATGACAGTTCCCTACGAGGATTTCCGAGCGTGAGATTTCATGGGAGTTTCGTTCTGTTCCTGGTGTGTTGCATACTAACTTTCCACCACACTACCAGCAACAGAGAAAAGGATTTATTTATAAAAATAAACACATCTGCCTTAAAAAATAAGGTTGCGAATGACACAGAAAAAAATATAGGTACACTCAACCTTTTAATGTTTCATGGATAATAATTTTCAAAAAGGATCTGTCCAAATCATATTGTTTCCAAAAGATCACAAAACTTTTTGATAATATGTTCCTCTAGAACCAATAAACAATCCAATCGCCTCCATTTTTGAAATTTTGCTTGAAATTTTCAAAGGTAGATTCATAATTTTTTTTCTTTTCCTCATTTACTTCATTAGGTTGATTTAGGTTTATTTCAAATCGAATTGTTGGATCGAGAATTATCCCTTTGTTTGTTTCTCTTTCGATCAATAAAATATCTACTCTCTGGTGCTTCCGTTAGAAGAAAGACGGTGTAATTCATGCACTTTCCATGAATTATACCTTTTTCGGAAGGCATTTGCATACTTATTTCTTATTTTGTGGTGCCTTGTGTTTCTTAGAAGTTCACCAAACAGACAGAAGCCAAGGGCATGTGCATTGCATTGTGCAAGGGTTTCAATCTCACCACAGGCATGCCTGCAGCGGTTATTGCCCTGACTTCTGCCGTGGAGGACACACATTGGCACCACATTTGCAACCATTTTTCTACTTAACAGACATTTTTACACATTTTTATATATTTTTGCTGTGTGTAGATTTGTTGAGAGCCTACTCTGATGAAACTCCATACCGGTACCATTTTAAAAATTTTTATGTGCTGGTAATAATTTCATGATTGTGATCGGTAAATTTATTAAACTCCAGCTTAGTTTAATTCTTTTCTGTGAGTACTGTAACAACTTTCTCGTCTACAAATCAGCTACAGCAGGCTACTTACTGTGTTTAGTGTTGCGAAAAACTTTTAGAATTTACAATTATCTTTGAAAATTGCACACAGTCTTTCAGAAAGAAGAAATCAGTTGATGGTTTGCTTGCAGTTGAGTCAGCCTTGCTCTGAAATGCTGGTTTCTTGCACGATCAGAGGCCAGTTTGCAGATTGCCTGCAGATCTTTGAAACATCAAAGAGTCATTTTGGCTTCTGTTGTTCCTTTAATTATCAGATGTCGTCACAGGACAACTCCCCTTTCATGTAAGTAGACTAAAACACTGATAGAAAAATTAACCAACAAAATCTTGGAGTTTTAGTTGGTTAGCAGTTTGACTAAATTATATCCAACACAAATTAAAATATTGTTTAAAAAAGTCTAGGGGTTTAAAAGTAGACAATAGTTATTTGTTATTTGTGTAACAATGTGCACTTTGCGCTCCTATTACACATTATATTTTTCCTACAGTTACAAGAAAGCATATATAAAATTAGTCTTTCAAACAAAAACAACATGTTTTAGGTTAAATCCAAGCGTTGAACAAAAATAGAATGTTAACACAAAACAACAGGTTAAGTGGGGGTTGCGGATTTTTATCCCTCTGGAATTTTACCCCCTGGGCAAACGTGACGTCACAAACCAGGGGGTAAAATTCCGTCCGCGAACTTTTGAGTTTCGCGACATCAGTTCAATGGATTAAACGTACCCCCCAACCCCTACTGCTACTGTTTTAGCAGATTATGTAATTTTTTTATTTATATAAACTTGGTCATAATCATAACTGTACAGACATGTGCGAGCCAGTCGCGCTCGCCGAAACGCTTTTAATCAGCTGGATGCGTTCTCAGCTGGTCCAGAGAGAGGAGTTAGTGTTACAATGCAACCAGCTGTTAATGACTACTTTGCATCCACAGACCACAGCGCAGGGATCAAGGTACTGGTATGCTTCACTTTATATTGTCTGGTTTATAACATTTAAATGAGACAATTTTTTTAAATGGTCTAGACGTGAGTGCCAATGCCAGTTTTGTGTGGAAAAACACTCAAACACTTTAGGGGAAGAGTCCAAGCCCCTTTCCCAAATTTTTATTTTTTAGGGATTTTAAAAAGGACTATATATTATTGACTTTGGAAATCATACCTGAAAAGTATTAATTAGATACTCTAAGTTGTGTGCTAGCTTAACTTATAGTAGAGCAAAAATTACAGAGGATGATGGCTTTCACAAAGCTTCCTTTTAAACATCATTGTTTGAGCTGACAAGTAATATCTAACTCGACCTTTTAAAACCTGTAATATGATGTGTAAATTTAGCATTTTTTAAACACCTATTTCTGTTGTAATATACTTATAAATTTACCACGGTTTATTCAACCACCAACAAAATAGCATCCTTGATTCAACATAAAATATATAGGAGAGAATATTCCGTTTTTAAAATTTAAATTTAATTTAAAAGCTGTAATGGTGTAAATTTGGAGATAATTCCAGTTAAAAGTTATATACTTAATTAAGTAATTAAGCGTGTAAAATTACTAAGATGCAAATTTTAACTAATTTTAATCAACATTAGTGTGATGATGAAGTCAGTAAACTCAGATTTTAATAAAGAAAAGTAAAATAAAATTTTAAATTAATTAGCTCTCTAGTAGGGTATAGTTTTTCACAATTAATTGTTAGTTATACTGTATATTTTTGTGGTGTTGCAAGGTCTTGGTTCACAACTACATAGACTACCCCAGTGGACTGGAGGTTCGTAGTACGCTGGACGTTGGTCGAGAGACTTTTGTCAGTATCACACCAAAATCTCGATTCGGCTTTGAGGAATTACGAGAGCTGTCGCCTACATTACGCAAATGCTTCTTCCACGACGAGATCAAACTCAAGTACTTTGCCTACTACAGCTTCAAGAACTGTCTGATAGAAGCTCGCATGGACTCCGTTATTGAGACTTGCAACTGTTTGCCTTTCAACTATCCAAAACTGAGTAAAACCAATGTTTGAATCTTTTAAACACTTCATTTGAAATGAACAAACAATGAATAGATTTTTTTGTAATTTTTTAAGAGGGTTCTACCCAGGAATTTCAGTATGGCGGCTAAACATGCCTCTACTGTATATGGTACAAGCACTCAAAACTCTAAAACTAATTTGTTTCCAATGATTGTGTGCTTTTTGTGCTCTTAACATATCAGAGTTTGCAACGGATTAGAATAAATTTATGCTTAACCCTTGAAGCTAAAATCACATGAGAAAAAGGCTAATTTACGGATTTTCAAAAATATTTGGTAAACACTTAAAGAAACAATTACGAAGTTTCAGTTCATCGAGGCCATGGTTTGGATCTTTGTGAATATTTTACCGTTTATTTCAACTTGATAAACACTTAAATAATGCCACGAGGTTCTTTTTTGTAGGACCATGTTTGCGTGGTAACCAGCTGGAGGGTGGAACCCTCTTAATTAACTCTTTTTGGTAGGTATTTACAAACATGCTATTTATCTCAATGCTAATGCTACGTTTAACCAACAACTTTCTGATTAATATCAAGCACTAGATCCTCTCCAGTATCTATCTTGGCAAGCTGTGATGATTATTTTGATTACAGAAGTTAAAATAAAGTAATATCAAAACATGTCAAACATTTCATACAATTCTGTATTCTTTCTTTCAGATAATGTAAAAACGTGTTCACTTGGAGACCACATCTGCTTGAAGAAATTCACGAGTAAGTATAACATAACGTATGTAGTCAAATTCATGAACAAATGTTCTGGTAAATTTGTCACATCACAAAACATAACCCACCAACACTTTGTTAGGGTTTTATCTATTGGAATAGAAATATAATGGGATGTAAAAAATATACAAGAGTTAATGTAGATATTTTTAAGGATATATAAATGCTTCTATTGACTATTAAAACACTAGTGTTTATATTGACACTAGTGTCAATGATTTTACTGAGCCAAGTGTATTAGACAGGTTCCTAACATAAGGCACTCGCAGAGCAAGAATATTTGACAAGTGGTCTACTACCGCTGCCGCTACTTAAATAGTAGTTGCTAATTTCCGAGCAGAGATGCCCACACATTTGTCACTAACTGAGCAGTCTGTTGTTGCTTTGGTGTGTGCAAAAGACCGACATGGAGCAAGAAGCAACAAGCATTGACGTTCGCTGAGTAACAAAGTAAAACACCCATTGACCCTGTGATTCGGCAAGTAACTGCTCGGCTCCCTGTGGATACCAATGAGCGGACCCGTATACAGTTTAGGATTACCACTGTATGGAGACCAAGAAAAGTAATAACAAATCGTCTTTTTATCAGATGACTGGGACAATAAGTCGGATAGTACCATAACAGTGATGATACAAGGCTCTCACATAGACTGCCTGGAGGAATGTACCTACTTCAGTTACGATATCTCATCAACAACGGGAGATCTAGAGGCACCTCAGTTCAACGGAATCACCAGGTTTGTTTTGATAACATAGCATTGAACACTTTAAACTAATACTGTTAAAGCTAAGCAGTTAATTGGAACTCACCTCAATTAATGGGCGTCCATCTAACTGTTCCATTGGGGGGATGGGGGTACTTGAGGCACAATCCTTGATAAAAAGGGGGGTTCAGGGTCCTCTGTTGGAATATTTTAAAAATGTATGTACAAAATGGTCAGTTAAACAAATTTTCCTTTATGTACCTACTGTATATTTATAGATGTTTTTGCATAATATTTTCAATTTGTGAAAAAATTTGTTGGGTCTTATAGAGGGGGTCTTTGCCCCCATTGCCCATATTGACCCACACCTCAATTGGTGCTCACCTAGTACTGTAATGGTAATAGTATTCAGAAGGTTGCCATTTTGATCCTGAGAAGATACAGAAGCTTTATGGTGGTATGAAACTGGTCCCAGCTGTTTCATTGTGCTTATGCGCCAATTGAATTTTCTTCTAGTATTTTTGTAAGGGAACGGTCAAAATCCTGGTACCTATCGTTACTATCTAATGTCACCCGTTTGTTAGATAGCATCATTAATTGATAGCTCAAGGACAAATGGCATCTGGGTCTACAAACAATCTTGCTTAGAATAGAACCACGAATCTTTAGATTTGAAGGCAAGCAAAAATGTTTATGTTTAACTCTTCTTAACACATTCGTGGCAGCATGGGGTCAACCGCTTCTACACTGAACCCTAATGTCATCCTGATGGGTGCGCTCGCTCCTAAGCTACAATGATTTATTTTTAAGCCTGGATTTGAGCTAGAAATCTGAAACTTCCCACTGCTCAATAGTATATACTGTATATTTTATGAGGACGTGGATAGTGCTTCTTCGACGGTAGGCGTGGTGCTCTCAGTAACTAAGTCACTAATCAGTGTCAAGGTTGAGCACTTGCGCAACTGTTTTGGTGTTAGTTTCTCTTGCGAAATGTCGAACCCAGATGATCCGGACTCTGTATTTAGTGACGGGGAAGGTGATTGGACAAGTGACGATGAAACTGACGTTATTAGTAAGAATGTGAGTGATAAGGAAGATGTGATGTTAAACTTTCAGGGAGGATGGCCATGAGGTACACGGAAACGCCTCCCGCCACAAACGTATTAATCTTTGGGCTGAAAAATAAATGGTCCTAGATAATTAACCAGCTGATCTTAGTCAGTAACAAAGCTGTCATCTAATTCATTCAACATTCATCGCTCACCACTTTGACGTGTCAACGTAAAAAAAAAATATCTAAACTCATTGCTACTGCTTTTTAAACATTATTTTTTATGTTTAGTGGCACAAGAAATGCCTCAAAGAATGAAGTGGTTGTCCATCTTTTCTACGACGACCACATCACATCGCGACATCAACGGCAAACATCTTACGCTCAACAGCACCAGTTGGGTAAGTGTTTTTATAATTCAATGATTTGTAATTCTTGTTCTACACATTATAGCAATAACAACTATCACTAATTTCCTTTCCTATGTATAAAATAATAGTAGAACATTTTATAGTTCGGCCGCTTAGAAAGCGACCTCCTCCAGCATTGGTTTAGCATAAGCGCGCAGGTCGTTTTCTAAGCGGCCGAACTATAGTATGTTGTTTGTGTTGTATATTCAGTAAAAAAAATAAAAAAAATTATTGATCCATTTCTATTATTAAAAAAATATTTCATATTAGATGAGATTCTGTATAGCCTAATTTACTCCATGTTGGTGGAAAGTTTAGATACTAAGGTGTAAGGCAGGATAAACTTGAATGAGTTCGTGAACCAGCATGATCGGGCGATGGGAACGGGGGTTTATGGGGTAAAAAATAGATTTTTCTCATTTTTGACCCTCAAAACACAAAATTTCCCAATTTCTCTCTAGACCATTTTAAAGAGCCAAAAAAATTAGTATATTGAAGTGTTTATGTGCAGTTATTGGTAACGAAGAAAATTTAAAAAATTGTAAATTCAAAATTCCTATGTTATTCTTATGGAGAATATTGTAAAATATTGTAGTTTGCTTGTTTATGGATATATTTTGATCAAACTTGGCAAATTTATTCATTGTATACTAAGCTATTAATATTTGAATAAAAAACATACTTTATTAGCCTCCCTGTAGCAGCAAACCTAGGTACACGTTTAACCTAATGTTATTTAAATAAATTTAAATGTATATCAATTCAGGCATGGAAATTAGTCTGCAGGTTTGCTGCGGCGGGGGTATTTATTACTTAATACTGATATTCTAATAATAAAAAAATTATAGTTCAGAGCAGTAAACATAAATGTAACAGAAAACTACTGACGAACTTTGTTTTTATGCATTTTACAGCAATGGTAGGAGGAATATTCGGACTGGTGTTAGGTTGCAGCGTCATCAGTATTATTGAGATGATATATTTCTACACCATCAGGTTCCTACAATATCTACGCTCTAGCACTCTACCGCATCCTGCCCTAGAGGAAACTGTGAGTCCGCAGAAAATAGTGAAACCTCCTACATTAGTCAGACCATACAGACCCACAACAGGAAACAATGTACCTGCTACAACGGACTTCATCTTGTAGTGTGATGTGGTGAGACTATTGTTAACCAAGGGTGTCCAGAAAACCAAGAACACCATGAAAAGGTCTGTGAATTTTACAAGGATTTTGTTAAGAAAAGAGACATTTTAAATAATATTCATCAGTCTAGGGCCGAACACCTACTCATTGTTAGGGTTCTGTTGGTTCTCTTTAAGAAAATGAATGTTGAATAAGAAAACCAGATGGTTATGGGTGTTGCCCATAGTAATTCCGGTAGATAATAACATTTGAATAAAAAATATGAATGAATACAACCATGCAGAAAAGTAAATTAATAAAGCTTTAAATGACTGTAGTTTTACTTCCCTCTCCCAACATCAAGGGATGTTTTCGGCTATTCAGAACCTACATTGTTTGTACTACCGTTCCAAATATTGAATTCTTGTGTTTAAATTATTTATATTTAGTGATTGCTGAAGATGATCCAGCGACAGCCTCAATGAATCGCTTCATTTTGTTGATGTAAAAAATCAAAAGTTCTACTACATTATTTGAATTAAAAACTAGCTAGCTCTTTGCCTTTGCTAAAGCACCCATTGGTCCAATCTTAGAATCTACAAACAGGTTGTAATTTTAGTGAATTGTGATTGAAATGTTATTTTCATTTATTAATTCTTCAGTCAGGATTTTCCAAACTCACAATACAGTACTTGCATTAATAGCTGTGAGATCTGCATTGCAGTTGATGCTATAAATAGCTGAGTGGACATAGTGCTCTACTTGTAATCGGAAAGTTACTGGTTCAACCCTGAGAACAAGTAAATTAATAAATGATCTTGACTTAAGAACCATCTGATCTTAGTCAGTAACAATGTTTCCATATAATTCATTCATACACTCATCCTTCACCTTAAAATAGGTACACACCATGATGATGTATTGTAAAAATGTAATCTAATCTATAATATGACCTGCAAGGTTGGACAGACAGTTATAGATAGATTATTTTACAGTGAGTTTATACTTTACAAACAAGTGACCAGAAAAAATCTTTTTTATAAGTTAACAGATTAAAAGGTTAAAATAGTTAACCAATCAAAAAGTCTACGCCTGTTGATGGAAAGTGTGAAGTCTTCTATACATTTTGAAATTTTCAAATATAGCCGGATCAACCTAACCCACCACATATCCTCAACTTGACCAGAAGAAAATTATAATAAAAACTATGGTTATAAGATATGAGGATATATAAAATTAATAATTTGGGATGGCAAATGTGTTTATTTCTTCTGTAAAAAGGCATGCGACCATTAGAAGTAAGTATAATATAAAACATTGAACAAAAAGAAACACGTACAGAAAAATAGAACTCATGCCCTATCCACATACAAATTAAAAATTAAGACACAATGTTTATTTATTAAAAAGGTGTTTTTATACTTAAAATAGGTATAATGTAGCTTAAGGGTGTTTGGTAAAAAATGTTATGTATTTTTTGTTATTGTTCAGTTGTACTAAAAATTAGAGATACAAATATATAAGACAAAATTATTTATTTTGAATATTAAGCGAGATATAAAGCTTGAAAGTAGTAAATTTTTCATCTTTGGTACAAGTTCACAGGGAGAATGGGTAATGCGATTCTCACCAAAATTGACATTCAGGTGTGTAAAAATAAGATAATAATCACTAACTATTTAAAATTATAAAATTTTAACATTTTTGAAAATTTGGTTTTTTATAAAAAATTTAAATTAAAATTTTTTTTATTTAAAAAATAGCTGTTTGTTTTTGGAAAAAAATTATCTGTACCGGTATGTTGGAATTTAAAAAAATGAGATATGTTAACTCGTTTGGGCTGTGAATTCGTACCTTTAATGCCTTGTGCTGTCGGAGCACTACTCGTTGAGAGTGTGTACAGTAACACCGGGGCTTTAGAATACAACGATGAACGTATTCTTTCAATGTTAAAAGATGTTTATAATTACGGGATGTTAAAGCACTCTACAGCCCCGGTGTTAGTGTACACACTTTCAACGAGTAGTGCTCCGACAGCGCAAGGCATCAAAGGTACGAATTCACAACCCAAACAAGTTTACATATCACATTTTTTTAAATTTCAACATACAGGTACATTTTTCCCAAAAACAAACAGCTATTTTTAGACAGTAGTTAGTGATTATTATCTTATTTTTCCACACCTGAATGCCAATTTTGGTGAGAATCGCATTACCCATTCTCCCTGTGAATTGGTACCAAAGATGAAAAATTTACTACTTTCAAGCTCTATATCTCGCTTAACCCATTGGGGAAGGAATTGATGCGCTACCTGCAGCACCTACTGGCGGCAATTAATTTTACCGAATTTGTAGACTTTTACTCTAACTGCTGTAGAAAGAAAACCTTAGGTAATAAATTAATAATTCTTTCACCATTTTGTTCACAGTAAAATTGTCTACAGAAAAGTGGTAATTGGATAGTCAAAGTTCTAAACTAAATATATATATATATATATATATATATAAAGATTATAAAAATAAAAATTTTAAAAACAATATTTTGAAAGTAAACTTGATATACAAATTCCAAGATTAATCCAGACACCAAATAACACTACTATTATAAAGTTCAATCGATTCCCTACGTAGAAAAATCAAAAGTTGTGTGCTTTTATAAGTAATAACATTTAAAGAAAATTGTTTGTTTACCTTACCGCAGCTGATTTTCGTGTGATATGTGGTTTCCATGGCAACACAAAATTGTTTGTTATTCGCTAAAATAAATGAGTAAATACGCAAATCAAGAAGCAAGATATTTATAAACATTATAATAGTAAGAAGAAACAAAAAGGACGAAAAATAATAATAACTAAATAACTAATGGCGCTGCCTAGCGGTGACACGAGCGGCACTTGTAAGTCGGCCGCCGGGCCTGCAGCGGCCGTACGAGTAACGCTCGTAAGTCGGCACCAATGGGTTAATATTCAAAATAAAAAAAAATTACCTATATAAAAGTATTTATAGTTTTTAGTACAATTGAACAAAAACAAAAAAATCAGACATGCAAATTTACCACCAAACAACAACACAACAAGAACCTACATTTTTAAGAAAAAGATGTTATTTTTGTCAAGAGTACGCAGGCTAGTTTGTTGACGAGAGTGGGGTCTGACAATTTTGGGGTTGTTTAAATAATGACAAAACTACCAAAATGAAGGGACAGGAGCAAAAATGCAAATGACCTGCAGCTAAAATAAGTCCAATAATATTTAACTTCAATGACGTTAAAAAGACTAATGGTAAAACACAAAACCTCACCTTAGCTGGGTTTCCTAAAACTAAACAGCCTTAAATTTTATTTCCAAAAGGGAGGATGACTACTGATTTAGATAAACAGTGTGACAGTTGGGAGTTCTTGTCAGTCCCTGTTTTCAACTAGAAATTGGTTTTTGAATTAATCATCAAGCCAAAGACCTCCCCAAGGCTAGGTAAGTAAGCACTTTGGGAAAAATTAACACACATTTAAAAAATACTTCTTAGAAATAAATTTGCTTAAAAAACCTAAGATAGAGTGTATTAGATAAATTATAAATTTACCTTACAATGTTTTACTATTTACATTCCTGAAAAATTTAATATCTCTAAATACATAAATTTTCAATATATTCACAAACAGAGGAAATGATGCGTTTTAAATCCTTCATGTTAAAACATTACACACTATTTTTACCAATAGTCATTAAAATTTGAAATCAACGGCTTCTTCTGTCTCTCCTTTCACGTTCGTGTGATGATTTAGAGGATGAGTAACCTCTATCATGACGCCTATGACTGCGATCATCATGATATCTATTATCAAGCTGACTCTCATGACGTTTATCATGGTAGGGGTGGTCTCTTCTGTTTCTTCTCTCTTCGTAATGATCATTTCTTCTGTCCTTCTCTGGGGAGTTACGTCTACCTCCACTCATATCCTGCATACTCGGGTACATACCAGGGCTCATCATACCCATAGGATTCATACCCATAGGATTCATCATACCCATAAGATTCATTGGGCCCATTGGACCCATGGAACCTCCTGCAAAAGAAGGCATTCCCAGTCCCATTGGTAACATCTGATTTCCCAATTGGAGCAGCTGTTCATAGTTGGCAAAACCTGGAACATTCTGCGTTTCTGAGTAGTTTCTTGAATCTCTACTTTGGCTAGAGCGTCCTTGTAGATCATTCCTCATTGAATGACCGTTGAGTGAACTTTGTCCTCGCAATGCGTTCACTTCAGCCCATGACGAAGGTTCCTTGCTATCTTTCTCCTTATCTGAACGTCTTTTATCTCTGTGATTCCTTTCTTCTATTCTTGGAGGATGGACTTCTTGCTCAGTGAACTCTGTTATGTGAGTGTCAAGCACTGGAATGTGATGCAGTCTGCTACGACCAGACAGGTTTAAGGGTCTGTTAAACAGTTTCTCTCCTCTTAACAGTTCCAAAGCATAAGGCACAGAGCATTCGTGCTTAAAGACAATAAATGCAAACGATTTGGGTCGTCCATTTGGATCTCTTGGTCTTCGAACACTTTCCAAAGGACCAGCCTGCAACAAATTTTAACTAGAAATAGGTAGAAACCCCTGTAAAAAAAACCCCCAAAAAAGTGAAAAGTAACCCCCCAATCATAATAAATTCGTACATGACTAAGCCATATTGGTTGAAGGGGAACACCAATCTAAAAATTCTATCTCTAGAAATTTCCAAATTTTAGATTATTGTAAAGAAAATGGTTTGGGCATCATGTTTAATGTTTCCCTACTTTTTTCCTTAGCATGTATTAGCCTAAAAAAAAAAAAAAAAAAAAAAAACTGACAACTATGCACTGTTTTAAAGTATTATTATTGTTTAGGTGCGTATTCTAACCCAAATATTAATGATAAATAATTAGTGAAGACTAGAATGAGATGCCTTATTTACGTAGAGCCTTGTTACTGCCTAAGACCAGCTGTTTCATGAGCCAGGACCACTATTTATTGAAAATCGAATGATCAAGACAGCTGGTTCCAGTTTTAACTATCAAAAGGATATAGGTAGTAATGTAACAAAAACAACAGTTTTTAATAGCCTAGGGCCTACATGTTTTGCAGGTGTAAAGTAGTTCTTTACCCCCTAATAATTTTTAGCCCCTTGGTCAAACTCAAGTTGTAAACTTCAAATGTAAGCAATTGCATGTATCGTAATTACATATCATCGATTGATTTAATCAGTTGTAGCTTATTGTTGCATTCTCTGGTTAATAGTTTGACATAACCATAGTATAATGTACACAATAATACAATGATTAAATCACTTACTAAAATACTGCTTGTTTGCATTAGCAAAATTGAAAATAAGTTAGAAGCTGTTTTGAGAGGTTACCTTTACATAAAAAGTATTGGTTTCTGTTTTCTAATATAGTTTGTTAATTCGTTTTGCAAAATGATGAAAAATATATAGTTGACTAAATGGCAAGTGTCTTTTTTAACCCTCTCTCATTTTCCGACCTCAGCTTCATCTTGGTCGTGAAACTTAAGTTTGGGTGGTGTATACAGTAAAACCCCTCATATCCGGCCTACATGGGACCGAGCTCCTGACCGAATAACATTTTGGCCAGATGAACCAACCTATTATTAAAAAGACAATTTGTATCTAATTACAACTTGTGATTGGTTAAAAGTAGTGTTTAAGTCTCTTTTGAGAATCTACTAGCTTAACTGGGTAGTGAAACCGAAACCGCTAAAAATGTATGAACAGGAAACAGAGAAACCGTGAGATAGCTCAAATTATGGAGACTACATGTACAGCATGGGAAATATTTTGGTATCGATTCCGGGAAGTGACGGGATAAACGGAGGACCAGGAATTCCGAGGCAGGATATTAGGGGTTCTATATATAGGCGTGCTGTATAAGAGTGACCTTCATATAATACCACAGTACCCAAACGAAACTAACAAGGCTACTTTTAGTAGCCTGCTGATACCAACCATGATTTAAGTCAGTCTGATCAATCATCAATTATTGAGATGGGGACGCCACCTAGGTGCGTATTTTAACCCAAATATGAGTAGGTGTAAGTCAGTGTTCCATGACTCCACCGTAAGTGAAATAAACAATGGTTGGGAGGGAAAAGGGGACTGTATATAAATATTAGTACGGTACTAGTGCTATTTAACATTTTTAGTGTGAAAAACAGTTTTTGAGAGATAAAAAAATAAGTATTTTTGTGAGATCAAAAATGAAGTATTTTTGTGAGATCAAAAATAATGTATTTTTGTGAGATCAAAAATGAAGTATTTTTGTGAGATCAAAAATAAAGTATTTTTGTGAGATCAAAAATGAAGTATTTTTGTGCGTCCAGTCACCAGTGACCGGCGATTTTGTACGTCATTTTTTTTAAATGGCTGGAAACACAGTTTGCGAACTGGATCCTTATTTCTTAAAACAAAAGATAAGATTTTGCATTAGGCCTAAACAAAATTTCAGGCCCTCGGGTGTACCTAGGCCTACTGACATTTTAACTGCACTAAATGTGTTTAAAGATCTTCTCATAAGAAAACCTACAGGACACCTTTTATGAAAGCTTTGCCGATATATAAATTATTGGCGATTGTTACAAATCATCTGTCTTGGTTAGTCAAGCGAGAATATCCAAACCAAGATACCATTAACAAAAGGTCGACATTAGATAATACCAGGGTTTGGACTGTTCCCTTAACAAAAATAAATAAATGACACAAGCAAAGATATAGGCTTACATGCTAGCCTATAAATCTTTATAAGTAGTATCATATCATTAAGTATCATCATTAACATAGCCTGAAATTAACTACTCGGTTCACTATAACCTACCCTTTACCATCCAAATCTAACCTATCTTCAAAACACTTAATACAGCCTTAAATCCGCATAAAGCCCGACCTGCCTTCCTCACATACCTAAATAAGATGTGATATTTAGTAAACTAATGCTCTAAATCGTCCTCTAATCCAGCTACTAGGGGGTTTTGACATGGATATTTATAGGCATATGTACTACACACTCTTCAAATCTCACTTGCACTTAGGAATAATATCTGTGGGACAGCAGCGGATTGCTACATCCATATAGACTAAACTAAATACTTATGAAAATGGCGTTAAGAATCATCGAAAATCTACAACCACAAGATCATTGTAAACCATAGGCTACTTCATCAAAAACAAAATCCTTACCGTACCGAACTTTACACCCTTGATCGAAGCTATTTAAACCTCCCAAAGCTTAGGGAAAACTTTCACAAATATAACTTAAGAAGCAAAAAAATAAACTACGATATCCAACAACGCAGATTGTAAAAAACCAGCAAAACACCACAAATCATGGGATCAAAAGTTTTTAAGAGTCCTTGGAGCCTAGACATAACTCATAAAACAATTTAAAAACTACAAAGCAAATTTCTAATCTCACAGGATACTAGATATTTGTATTACAATCACTTTGGTATTTGAGTGGCTGTTTGAAAATAACAAAATTAACATTGCTCTTAAATGGCGGACAAATCCAAGATGGCCGTTGGCTTCCATGTACTCCCTTGGAAATACATTCCAAACAACGAACAACATTTCTAATCTCACAATAACTTATTTACATTCTAATCATTTTGGTGTTTGAAAAACTATTTTTGGATGATAATTAGCTCTTCAGCAGCGGTTTGAAATCATCCAAGATGGCCGCTAGCCTCCAAGGACTCTTACTGCTCTCCCAGAACATATAAAACTAATAAAATCTACAAAAAACTTTTTTCAAAACACTCAAAGAATATCTAATCCAAAAACCATATTTCAAATCAGATGAGTTCTTCCAAGAGCACACTGCTCACCATAAAAACAGGCCTCAAAACAAACCCACAATACACCATACACACACACACCAAACACTACAATGACACACCATTTCATAAGAAAGTATTCAAGTAAAGCAATCAGGGGCTTCAGCCAGGGTGGGGGCCTCAAAAGAATTTTTTTTTCTCGTGGAAAATGAACTTTGACGATAACTTAATTCCTTAGAATAAAGAGAGATTTTTAAGCCACACTTCTATTCTACTGATCCCCAAAAGATCTGCCCATTGAAAAATTGATTTTGAAGCGATAACTTATGCCAAAGTGATGTTGATTTTACCTGGAGACATGACAGCCAATGTTTTTTTTTACCTAAACTGAAGTTAACGAATTTTGCCCTATACCAGTAGAATTGCTCAATAACTAAAAAAAAAAAAAAAAAAATTATTTAAGCCCTACCGGTAGTGTCCTAGGAATCGCTAGGGGCTCAAAAGCGCATTCTAAAAATCCGCAACGATGACATCATAGTTTAGTTCAAAATTCCTCCGTTAACAGCGTTGTAGTAGAGAGCACAGCGCGTAATTTTTACTTCACTGTTAGGCCTAGTTAATTATAAAATTAAGAAAGATTATAAAAGTAATTTTAAAATGTAGGTAGTGTTTCAATTATTAAATTAAACTGTCATAACCTAACCAAACGTGCTGATAATGAAAAAATCGAATGAAGGTTTACTAATCCAAAAAATAGTTTTGTTCATAAAATAAAATTATAAACGCCTAAAATTCAATTTTATAATTTTTTAATTATAAAATTAAACTGTTATAACCTAACCAACCAACCAAACTTGCTGATATGAAAAAAAATTTATGACAAAAAGTTAGTGCTGCCAGCGGGATTCGAACCCAGTATCTTCGGTTTATCAGCTCGGTACGCTATCCACTACACCACCGAGGCCGATGACTGAATACCGTATCGTTGCGGTAATGGTGTTCCCTCAAGAGGAGATCTGACAGCTCTACTACAACGCTGTTAACGGAGGAATTTTGAACTAAACTATGATGTCATCGTTGCGGATTTTTAGGATGCGCTTTTGAGCCCCTAGCGATTCCTCTAGTGTCCTAGCCTATATTTGCCAATATTCTTAACATTTGTACAATGACTGAATAAGTTAAGTAGGCTAACATTTAAGTTAGTCAATACTTATGCCTACCCAGTAGGCCCACCAGCAACATCTTTAAGTTTAAACTGTTTTCGACTTGTCTTCTTTATTTACAAAAGTAATATTTTAGTCTAACAATTTAGGGTTAAAAATATAAGTTTGTAATAACATAGGTATATAGTATAATATGACATCAAAATAAAAAATTGTAAAATAGGCCTAGCCTAAATTTAACTGACAAAACTTTTTGTTACTTAAAAAACCGGGGAACCGGACGTTTTTAAAACGAGCCAAAAGTGCCGACGTCCGGCCGACCGGACGTTTTTAGAACGAGCCAAAAGTGCCAATGTCCGGCTGACCGGACGTTTCGTAATGATTGAACAGTTGTCATAACAACCGAATGGATACTCGGATTCTTTTAACCCATATATTAACATTGAGTCGAAAGTTACTAGATGCGATACATAGATTTTCGTTGGTCGAAATATCGAAAATTCGATTTTTACAAAATTTTAACCTAAAAATCGCCAGATCGCGCTCGGCATTTTTAGCGCGACCTTCGGGAAAAATCATCGGCATTTTTTGAGCGTTACTTTTATTTCTCGCCTGGCACTCTAAGGGTTAAAATCACCGAATCACTCGGTGAGAGTAATTTAACCGAACCAGGATAGAATAACCGAATTGTTCTGTTTAGCATAAATAACCGATTGATTCAGTTATTTTCATTCGGTGATTACCACCACTAGGCTATCAATCCTCCAATGTTACTTTGTTAGGCCTAGGCTATCTAAGTTATGTTAGTTGGGCTAACTTTTTAGTCACATAAACTTTCAACCGTAAAATTTAAATATAGGCCTACCCTGTGAAGGGTTAGCAGGCATTTACATGCATTGAAGTGTGAACAAATGAAATGTTATTACATTAGCTTATCAACAAACCTGAAGAAATAGTTCATATAAGACTTCATCAGATACTTGGTCAGAGATATTTCCACACCATAGGGTACGCTCGTCGGACTCATCTCTGTCCATTCTCATCATGACTATTTCACACTTGCTAATAAAATAGCAACTAGATAATGTTACTAATTATTTAAGTTTTAAAATGTTAGAAACATTACTATTACAAATAAATTTCTAACCTATCTAGATAAATGTCATCATCAGGACAGGAGGGGAGGTGTGTAGTGTTTTTTTAAGTGTTTTTGACGTTTTTGATTTAGTGTAGTAGTAGTAGTAGTGGTGTGGTAGTGTTTACATTTTTTGATGTTTTTCAAGCTTTTTTTGGTGGTTGCACTGAGCTATAATTCTAACTGGATGTAGCACTGAATGTCAAAGATGCGTGTCGCCAGCCGCCATGTTTGCGTGAGTCTGGTGTCATAAGAAGCCATATTATTGCTATAACTATTATTATACTTGGCTTAAAATACCTACTTTGTATGGTCGCCATTTCAAAGAAAATTATTAAAGTATTAAAAGTATTCAATTATGACAAAAATACTCACTGCTATACCAACCTAGTTATAAGAAGCCATGTTATTGCTATGGTAAGAAAACTTACTGCTATACCAACCTAACAAAATCAGCGACACGCTTTTGACAGACTTCTGCCATGGCAGTGCTACCTCCAGGTTGGCTCGTAACAGTGCCATCTAAATCTAGGCAACTACCCAACTACGTTGACTATAAACTAAACTTTACCATTGAGTATGTTCTAGGTGCATAGTAAAATGGTAGGCAGAGGATACACGTCCGGTAACCAGACGTGGATTAGACGTCCGGCAATTACTGTCATAACCTAACCTAACCAACCAAACTTGCTGATAATGAAAAAATCGAATTAAGGTTAAATTCTTTCTCTATAAAAAAAATTATAAATGCCAAAAATTCTAATAAAAGATGTACAGTTAAGAATAAATCGTATTCAATGCAAACTCTGACAAAAAGTTAAAGTCAACAATGGGATTCGAACCCTGGACCTCTTGCATATCAGCCGAGCACCTTATCCACTACACCACGAACACCGATGGCTGGTCATTGTATTGTTGTGGTAAAGGCGTTCCAGGCTCCCGCAACCCCATGACGTCATTGCCGTACGCCTTATCCACGTCCGGTTACCGGACGCGTATCCTCTATGTTTTATGATATCTGATTTCTGTTTTGAAATTTGTTTTTTTTTCGGTTACGTTTATTTGTGCTAGTGTCAAATTAATATTTATCTGACGTGATTTAAGGGTGGATTTTGAATCCTGCTTTAGGGGGTGATGGTGTTTTAGCCGATACTTACCAGTGGCTGGCAAGCAGCCGAGCCCGCGAGCCGCCTAGTGTGATCCGTGCATTAGTTATAATAATATAGGTAAAGGACGAGTAAGAGAAAACACAACATTCGGGTTTTATTAAGATCAATCGATAAGAAGTTGCCCCTATAAAACAAAAAGTATTTAGACGACAATATACTTCATGTTCATCTCAAACAAGATTTTCATACGATTTTTGTTCCCAAATTTGTTTTTAAGATTTACAAAGTTAGTTATTTTTATTGTACAGAAGTGAATCTTTAATATAACCCTGTACACTTTTTGTCAGACTATCTTGACAAAAAGTTAGACCCCTAAACTGGTTCTTCACAAATAATCTTCACTGTAACCAAAGTAAAACCCAAAATATTATTCATAGCACCTCCTTAAATCTAAACCTACAATCAGTAAAGCTATTAGGTATTCATATTGATTCCAAGCTGTCTTGGCATGCTCACATAAACAACCTTTGTAAAAAGATTTCACGGGTCAGCTATCTTTTTTGGAAGCTGAGGGAATCTGTATCAGATGCGAATACCTCAGAATGACTTACTTTGGTTTATTTCAATCTCATATACCTTATGGACTGGTTCTTTGGGGTCATGCATAACGGCCGTATCAGATGTGCTTCTGATTCAGAAAAAAAGTTCTTACAACCATGGGCAGAGCTAATAGATTGGACCACTGTCGACCTTTATTTAGACAAATGAAAATTTTAATAGTAACTATTCTACATATTCTAATTTACACTAAAACTAATCTTCACCTTTTTCTTACCAGGCAAGATATACACCTACACGAAACCCGAAACAGGACAAAACTCAGTGAAACTGTCCTCTAATAAAGGCTTTATACATATCTATAAAATTTACGAAAATAAGAGCAAAAAAGCTGAGACAGGAAGATAAGCTGACCCATGTTATGTTATAGGCTTTAACAAGATTGGCAGGAGGGCTTATCAGCTGAGCCTTGTCCTGCTAAGGCAAATAGACGATCTTTGAAGGCAATGTACGTTGAAACAAAAAACACTATATGAAAATGGGCAAGTTTATTAAATACACTAGATGATTGTTTTGGCAGATTTTTTTTCATAGCCATTGAATAATCAGATACCTACTAACTGTTATTAAGTGAATGATTTTTTCACAATGCAAAAGATAACATGAAAAATTAGTGGTAGTCATGAAGTTTTACCACATTTTACATAGGCGATATGAGGGAAACTGTATTTTCAGGGTGACAGAAAAATATACTTAGCTCGTATTAGAGGATAGGATCTATATCCTATGATCTAGATGTCACGGCTATAATTCAATCAATTATACCATCAATGGATATCAATGTATTTAGAAAACCGTCGAACATGTTCACAATGAGGTGATTTATTTTTCCTCGAATGCAAGAAAAACTCTGTTTAAACTTTAAACAAAATTCACGAGAAAAACCCAAAACTCCTTCAAAATAAAGATATGAAATTCATATATCTCTACACTCTCTGCTCTCTTGCACTGAACAGGATTTTATTAAAAGTAAGCCTCAAGTGTGCTTTCCTAACTCATATTTCTTCACTATCACTTGAGCGTAAAATATGTTTGCGACGTAGCTATAGTCAAACATTTATCATACTCAAGAATATTTAACGTTTTGTTAGTAATATAATAGGCCAAAACAGGATTGCTATTAATATAATTATACCATAAACATATTTTAAAGACAACATCTATCTTTAAAATTAACAGCTTTTAAAGATGTTGTACCACTAATCTGTTAAAATTGCTACTGATGATTAATATTAAATACACTAATAAGTTTAATTAAATTGAAATGCAGTAGGTTTTCAGTATTCTCTGGTTATGGTTGATTTTGGTGTTTGTTTATTTATACAGACAATATTCATTTATATAGAAAAAGTGAATTGATTGTTTTTGATACATTTAGTACACAATATTTAATTAAATGACGCTTTTCAGCATAGCTTTTTCTAACATAATGCCGCAACGGATATTGTAGCAAGTACAGCCACCAACCTATCATTTCCTGACCCATAGACATGGTAAAACAGTAATAACAAAATTATAAACATTAGAATCGCACAATACGCTCCTTGTAATACGAATTAGTGTTACAGCTGTTTCGGTAGGCCGGGTCTGCGATGTTGCCACTTTTGTCTCGTCACGGCCTTGCGGTCGGTTAGAGGAGGCCATGCTTTAATGAATGGACACATAGTAGTTTTAAATAAAACAAATATGACTATGACTACAACATTTTTAGACAACTACGTACTGTTTTAGACAAATTTGCGATGGGATCTAAGTTAAAAAGGACTCAGTATCACCATGTGTGGTTTTGAGCTAGAACGATGTCAGGCTTTAATCTTAATTGTTGCTTGGATTGACGGCCAAACTCATGCATGTGCGTCTATGCAGTCTATGTGAAATATTGGTAAAGGTTTAATTTATTTTTGACCGTGTTTTGTGTTAATTTAATGTGTGCTAAATGTAATTTCAACACAACCACGTCAAATGGACAGATAAAATATCTCACTAGAAAGTGCCTAGCTCAAAAATGTTGTGAAATCTTGTTTGCAGGATAAACTATCACGTTTAAAATAGATGACTATGAAGAGGTGAATAAACATATAATCAAATAACAATTGTAGTGTAATTTATAGTATTTACTAGGCTCTGTATTTGAACTTACTTACTAATGATCATAAGTTTGACATGATAATTATAAAAGCAATGAAAATACACTCTGATATTTTAATCATTTGTCAAATTAATTAAATACTTTTATTGTTGTGCATTTATAATGACTAGTGGTCGTCCTGTGGTCGAAACTCGACCAAAAATATTTAATGTACAGACTTCTCTATTTTCTCCCCACACTGTAAATAAAACATGTGATTGGAATTTCTTCCATTTGTTTTGATTTTCTGTTTACATTTTGTTGTTATTTCGTCACCATCATGGCAACCCATATGGTCCATGTTAATTTTTTGAAGTTTTCAAATCCATTTTTTGTTCTTATTTGTTAGCCTATTTTAATTTTTAAAAGCATTCTGCACATCTACAGGAAAATATCTTTCCAACAGTATGCGTAGATTTTCCCTGCGATGCACGCGAGCTGAGAAAAAAGGTTTTAAAGAAACATGCTTGCCTATTAATATATAGATAGATTGTTGTACAAACCAATTCTTTTAACGGTCAAATACTAATTAAGCTTGAGGACTATATGAAAAATCAAATATTTTACAAACTCTATTTTATTATGGAATAAATATAATAAAATATATTTTCTTAGTAGTTGTCATCAAGAGACAATGAGCTCGCGTTAAGGAGAAAATGGAAGACTTCCAACAGAGGGAAGACGCAATAAAGGGGTTGTTGTCTTCAACAGGAATGACATTTTATACTAGTCATGTTTTAGCGCTTATGTCAGGATTTTAAAGTAATAGAATGGTAATACATAAAATAACAATGGAAAATTAATCGTTACGAATAATATGAGTATAACCCCCGTAAATGTGTTTATAAACGATAAGAAATTATTATTTAAATATGAAATCCGCATCGATTATCACGAGAGAATAGATGTTCGCTCGATTTTTTAATTAAGTTTTGATCTATACCAAATTATACAGTTGTAGATTTTTAAGTTTTTTTAATAAATAAAATCTTTTAATAATAAATAATAGATGAATCACATACGAAAACAGACTCAAATTAGTCTGTTGAAATGCTGGAATTCAACAACGTTAAGAGCCACAAGACGAAATGAAGGTAATTAATTATCCTCTTATTTAATTACAAGAAGAAATATATAAATATTTACTGTTAAACTTGGTATTTCCGTTTCAGTGCACACTTCCTTGGCGTGGCTTCAGCTCGAGTGTTTCTTAGTTTAGCCTAACTTTACCAGCTTGGTTTTGTTGCAAACTACCCAACTGGCCAAGAACTAAGTTAGCTCAGTTACATCCTGTTAGTGTTGTATCTAAAATATGGAATAAAAGCTGATTACAATACTTGGATAATACACTTAATACTTGTTTTGGACACAATTTTAGTTTTTATTTTTACTCGAAAACATCACTGGTAGGCTTTATTTAGAATGTGTTTACGAGTAATTAGTATTTCGAAGTTATGCTATTTTTTCCATTTAGTGTTCTAGTTTATTATCACGTTACAACAATTCTTGTGTATTTAGCAGCAAAATCCTTGACTATCGTTTGTCTTCAGATCATGTAGCATGCATAAAGACGCTGGAAAGAAAACAATTATCACATTTGTCGGTAAGAAAAAAAAAATTATATTGCACGTTTATAATCTTCATGCATATAAACACCCATAAAATATTGCTAAAACACAAGTCGAACTCCTAAAACTTGTCCATCAATCAACAAACATTCCTAATGTTACATAACGTTACCAATTCAGAAAACCAATAAAACTCGCTGTAGCGCTTAGTTGCTTATCAATTATTACCAAAGTTGGTGACTTTGTCTCATACTCGACATTGCGAAGCTTATTCTAAACTCCCGCGGGGCTTCAACAGCGCCGAACTGCTGAAACCTCACGGGAAAACATTTTCTTTACTGCAAATATTGACTTTTACAGTTGGAGGCTTTCCAATTCAGCACTCAAATTGATTTACAATCTAATCGAACTCAAACTAGTGAAACTAAAGTCTGCTCAGGATTAAAAGTGCTTTTGGTAGATATTTTTTAAAATATATGATTCATGTTTGTGATAATTAAATTAACTTTACGTTCTAAATTACTAAAACACCATTCAACGACTTTCTGATTTTATTTATTTTTTCCTAAAAATGAAAAGCAGAATACAGTAGCACTATTTGTTATACAGTATGATAATGGGAGTTATCTTTTTACGACCGTGGTATTGCAGAGTGGTTAAGTTATTTTCTAACTATGTTTAGATAAATGCTGTACAGTTTGAGACGATTTGATTTTAGGCATAAACACGAATACTAGAAAAATTCGTGGGCATAAATCATTAATCTTTATGTAAGTGGTTTTAATATCTTTATTGTTAATAGTCTTAATTGGTTGAGGTGGCAACTAGTTTCGGTTCGCATCATAGCTTTCATCAGGCATCACAAGGATGGTAGCATCACTTCTTTTGAAGGACGTCCAATTTCATGCACATTTAAAAACAAAAACTAAATACGCATAAATAGTATTTAAGACGATACTTGAGGGAATGAAATGATCTATCAATGAAAAAAAGTAATATACTTATATCAGGCCCCAAATTCGTTTTATGGTTGACGCGTATGGTTTTATGGTTGGTTAATATTGTAAACGTCGACAAGCTCAAACATGTAATTACCTACCAACATTGACTGTAGGTATATATAGTCAATGCTACAACACAGATCCAGTATTAAATAAATCAATGAAATCACTAAAGGTATGACGTAGTCCAGAAAGTTAAAGCAACAAAAAATGATACAATACTGTCGCGTGTAAAGGCCAATTCTTTAACATTGTTAACACAAACATAATAATAAGATAACAATGAACTATTATGGAAAAAAATAATAAGTAAACTAAATCAAACTAGGGGTTTGTGGCTGAACCGTGTGTGGCTGGTTGGTCACACAGACACCAGATTTTATAGGATAACACTAACACTAAATTTCTCCGAGGTCTTGCTTGTGACAGATACAATGACGGAAGACCCTTGAGTCCATTCTACCCTCCGCCCTTGCTGTAACATTAAGCTCTCTCTTGAGCTGTTTTAAACAATCATGTAGGGCCTCGAGTGGTTCAACGGTTATACGTTAAATAATTATTTAGTAATCATAAGTAGTGAATCATATTATACAGTTATGATAAAGGACACTTGAGTTCAGTTTACAGACTCTGTACAAACATTTGATCATATTTTGGTATTTTTATTATTAAAACAAGTAATAGGTTTTATCTCTACACAATTATATGAGGGTCGGGGTAGTTTGAATGATGATATCTCTTAATAAAATACGTGACTTTGGATAGCAAGATTGAGATAATAAAATTGGTTTCTTGAATTACATAGGTTCCAAGAAGACTATACTAATCGTAACTAATTAGCTTCATATTAACCATTTTAAGTGTAAGCTCCTTAAAAATGTATTTTTGGTTATGTGTTTACATTTTTTCCATGTACAAGTGTTGTAAAGGACATATTTTAATAAACAAAATAATATCCATAGTAAGAAATGTGTGTGTGACAAAACTCTTCAGGAATAATACATAATCAAAATATTATTTTGTTTATTAAAATATGTCCTTTACAACTCTTGTACATGGAAAAAATGTAAACACATAACCAAAAATACATTTTTATGGAGCTTCCACTTATAATGGTTAACAGAAAGCTAATTAGTTACGATTTGACGTAGGCCTACATTGATACAATATCGACTTTAGTTAAATATGGGTAAATAGAATTCTATTTATATAATTAAGCCATTTTAAAATACAACAAGTTAATTTTTAAAGTAACAATATGGGAACTTTTATGATGAGGATATATATTTATTCTTAATAGTACCTTTTTTTTACAGCACAATAGAGGTTGTGAACGGCAATAACTTTTTGACGATATTAAACCCTAGATCATTTATTAAAGCACCCATTATTATTTAGGATGTAGTGTTCGTAATGACAAATCATAAAACTCCGAGGTAACAAACATAGGCTAAGTTTACACACACGCATAAAATATGTACATATTATTAAACTTGACAGTATTTAAAAAAATAATGATGGTTGAGGTTAATACGTTGTATGATGAAGAAGAATTGAAAACTTTAAAGTAAAATGTTTGAGATGAAAATTGCTTTTACCTACGACCGTTTTTTAAAGTAGTCATTTCAGTTTAGTTTTTAGAATTGAAAAGTTTCACTTAACATAGTTTCATTTCATAACAGCATAGTTTTTCTCATAACAACACGGGCAACGGACCAATGAAGTTCAAGGATTGAGAGAAAGGAAGTAAAATTGCAATGCTTCGAATGTCAACTAATCAGCTGATCAGCTGATCAGTTGACAATTTTAATTGTTGATCCGACTTGTTCCTGTTGATACTCGCGTATTGTTAACTTAAGTTAGTGTAAGTTAAAGGAAGGTAGATTAAACTGATTTAAAAATGTCATTTAGTGAAAGTGAAGTTGACGAGATGGAAATAAAAGCTCAAACTGTTTGTGCTAATGTTTTGTCACCAAAATCGAAACAAAGTTATGAAATAACATACAAGCGATTCATTAAATCGACAAAACAAAATAAGGTTGAATTGATAATTGTGCTTCTGGTTTATTTTTAAAACCTCTTAACCGCTTTTTCACCCAACTCGTTGTGGACCCTATATTCGATGCTGAGATCTAACTGTAAATTAACTATTTCACTATATTATTCAGTTGTAAAAAAAATATACAATATTTATCTAATTGTACCTGATACAGTATTTATGGAAATAATGATGCTAGCTGAATCTATATGAATGATGATCTATGAATGATTATACAATAAGTCGTTGCATCACTTTCAGTGGCAATGACAATAAACGACAACATAACCTCTCTAAAGAAGTTATGAGTAGTGATTGGTAGTAATTGAAAACCAGTAATTAAAAAACGGTCGTAGGTTAAGTAGTGTACGCAACTCGCGTTATTAGTCTTTACGACACTCGTAGAAGTTTTTAAGGCACTCGCCAAGGCTCGTGCCTTAAATTTTCTACTCGTGTCGTAAAGACTAACTTAACGCAATCGTTGCGTAAACTACTATACGCTTATGGACTCTTCTACTTATCAAGACAATGTCGTGTTGTGATCAAACTGTTCTATATTTTTTTACCAAACAACATAAAATAAAATTAATCAAGGGAAACTTTTGTATACATAGCATACCGAAATAACAAACTAATATTTGGTAAAATTGTGCAATGCATATGCTAAGTGTTTCATAGTGCTAAATTGGTTGTGAAATTTACCAGCATACTCTAATCGTATATTTTTGAAAGACTAAATACATTTGCAGAGTAGGTTAAACAGTTACGTAATTTCTACATATTTAGCTTTCGTAGTTTTGTATCAATAGTATTTCATCCAACGCGATAGACAAAAACTTAAAATTCATATTAATGAGTTGTAAAAGCTAATTAAAAATGGTTATAGTTTCTAGTTTCGTATTTTAAACCCTAGAGGTAACATATTACATAGGAATAAAAGACAACATTTTACTCAACCAGTTTTACGGAATGTTTCCTCAACTTAAATGCAATTTTAGTCACAACGACACAGACACACAATACAGTTATGGTATACAGTTTTTGGATTTTTGGACGGTTGATATGTTTTTGTTCAATTTTGAATCAGGCCTGTTACAGAAAACGTATGCATATACGGAGTCTTCAAAAAAATTTACGTCTGAACAAATCTTTAAAGGTAAATGCAATGGAAATAAAGCGGAAATATGCAAAACCCTGATGACCAGAATAAGAGTAGGCTTTAGGCGTAATTTATTCCAACAAGTCTCATTTACATTTACTGCTTTCAGACTGGATCTCGTTCTTTGAAATGGCATATTGTTGGCAAAGTTTGTCTCTGTTGTTTGGAATGCACTCGTACCTCAACGGCGATACAAATGTTTTCCTAAAACTATAATTTAATCTGATTGAGTTGATTCAATTTACATTTAAATGGATCCTGTGCAGAAAAAAGTTTCAATTTTCACCAGCTTAAAAAATACAACCGTTTAGGTATAATTAACATTTAACTTCTAGCTCAGTATATACTTCTTATTCAAAATTTAGTTACTTTTAAACAAAGATACTTTCAAAAGGAAAAAAAGACAACCAATAATTTTTTGCACTGTAAATAAAACCTACCACAGCAACACTACAATGCTTAAGGGATACATTAAACACAGACAAGAACATGTTGCCCTCAGGAACTGTGTAACAAGTCCCTTATAAAGCTTTGCGTGCTGTTGAGGCTAGAACTCACATTTGATGAGATAAAAACCAAATATTTATTGTATTACTAGACCTATAAGATGTTTACCTACGACCCTTTTTTAAAGTAGCCGTTTCAGTACAGTTCTTAGAATTGAAAAGTATCTCATAACAGCATTGTTTACTTTCATAACAGCATAGTTTTACTCATAACAACACGGGTAACGGACCAATGAGGTTCAAGGATTGAGAGAGGAGAAACAAAATTTTTATGATTCGAAATTCAACTAATCAGCTGTTCAGGCCAATTTAATTGTTGATTGGTGCAATTAGTATTTTGATACAATGTTTCGTTGCATCACTGTCAGTGGCAATTAGAAGTTCTCTCTTAGAAGTTGTGATTTTTGAGTTGAGTAGTGATTTTTAGTAATTAAAACACCGTCGTAGGTAAAGTAGTGTACGCAACTCGCGTAAATAGCGTTAACGACACTCGTAGAAGTTTTTAAGGCACTCGCCAAGGTTCGTACCTTAAATTTTCTACTCGTCGTTGCGTAAACTACTATTTGTGTATACATAACAAATGCTTAAATGAACTATCATGGACGCACTTAATATTTTAATTTTAGTTCAATGGGCCTATCCAACGCCAAGTGTTTTTGACATGAACTAGACAATTTCACTATACAGCTATGGCACAAGGTAGGCAAATGTATTAACATGCTCAATTTAAAAAAAAATTCTCTAAATGTAATTTATTTTATTGAATAATATTATTACTCATTAAATATAACTAAAATTAGGAGCCTACTACAGAAAATGCTGCGTTAGAAGATGAAAACCAAACATCAAACAAAATCTTTGTAAGACGAAATGGAGTTTATGCATAAGAAAAACAAGAGAAAACAAAAAAAAACAGCTTTTTAAATTAAAAAGTGAATCTCCTAATCTATCCTACTAATATTATAAATGAGAAAGTTTGGATGTTTGTGACAAGTGAACGCGAAAAATACTGGTCGGATTGGGCTGAAATTTGGCATGATGATAGCTCACATTCCCGATTAACATATAGGCATATTCTTATTTCAAAAATCCTTTCGGGCTCCGCCCTAGTGGCTCTGGAGTTTCCCATGTTAACCTTATGAGAAATAGAATTATTATTGAATCTTAACAGCTGTTTCAATTAAACAAGTTGGTTCTGTTCTATGATGTTCAATAGCATTAAAGTTACAAGGATTACCAACAGGGTGCAGCACTATTATTTCTTTTACATTTATGACAACAGCTAATTTGCAACCAAAAGGTGAGTGAGCGTAGCGAACGAACTTCAACTTGGAGGCGAGTGAGCGTAGCGAACGTGCTAACCTGAAGGCAAGTGAGCGCAGCGAACGAGCTCCAACCTAAAGGTGAGTGAGCTAGCGAACAAACTTCAACCAGGACGTGATTGAGCCATAAAACGAGATAATCTTGAAAATTAAGAAGTTAAACGGCGCAAAGCCCGCGGGTTACAGCTAGTTATAAATATTTTAAGTTTACAATAACTTTAAAATTAATCCTCGGGGAAATCATATCCGGCGAATGACATTTTTGTATCACTAGACAATAAGGTGAGTTAAAACGTCAATTGATTAACACTCGAGGGAAATCATATTGAACATCGACTAGAAACAGCTTAAGGATCGCGAACGTTCGAAATTAAATGCCGATGCAACCCACGAATTTGTCTAAATTGAAATTGACTCGGCTCATTTTCCTCTTCGTGTGGATTTTGGTGATCCTAATTACAAACTCGCACAGTTAGTGATATTCGTTTTGCTTCCATAGGCACGAGTAGGCTCTATAAGCTCGTGTATATACATATGGAATATGATAATACTCTTGTATTAGTAGACTAAACCTGATCTAAAAAATATATCAAGGTCCCGGTATTCAATTTTGTTGAGTATTAAAATATTTTTCACTGGTGAAATGATTTGTTTGAGCATTTAAATTTAATATTTTTGGCACGGTGTTGGTAATATTGGTAAGGTGGTATAAATCCGATTAATTATGATCTGCAGGAACTTTCCTCTGGTTTGTTTACTGAAAAAGTTGAAATCGTCTAAATATGTTATGCATTTCAAACCAAACCATATAGAATGTGTAACACTCACTCTGTTTGCATCTTTTGTAAATACATTAATATATATTCAACTGGGAAAAGAGTTTTATTTATATTTGTCGCAGAAATGTCCATATTGTTCAACATCATATCTGTAGAACGAATAAAAAACAAAAAATGAAAATCGCATGCAAGCGTCCTGTTTTTTGACATACGAGACAGGATATTCCAGAGTGAACATCTACGTTATCATTCGTTTGCTAAAATACTTTATAACACAAAAACAACAATGGACGGATATTATTCTCAACTAGTCCCTAAAAAGAAACCAGTTGCCTATGAGAATAGCCATGCATTTTATTTAAATGTTCAATGGACGTGATTTGTTTTTAATTCAGAATTAGAGTTTGATAATTTTGGTACATATTATAATTTTGGTATACATTCTGGTATAATAACTGAGCTGACGTGATAGTTAAATTGTCCAATAATAAGAAAAAAATGGCGTTTAAATGATATATGATGAAATTAAAATTATACTGCAGCATGTTGTGAATTTATGATAGAAATATCTAACTGAGAAAACTTTATAGACTTTACTGTAATGAATAAAATAATATAACACAAATGTTCAACTAGATTTCTTCTCCCTGACAATCGCCGATATGTGTCATGGGTCTACAGTATTTGGTTCTACGAACACAAATAAACTTAACCTTGATTGGTTGAAACAAGCAAAATGTTGTATTGTAAAAAAACAGATAAGTGAATTAATAATGTATAGCACACAGGAGCTTATATGTACATATGTGAATGTCAATACACAGTCTTCTTTTGAAGCCCGATTCCTATCCATAATTTGGTAACCTGAAACATAAAAATAAGTTTGTAGACTGTACCTTCAATCAAAGTACTGTTAGGTAAAAATAATGCATTGATAACCCTGTTGGTAATTTGTCATGCAACTGCATTGTAAGAACAACTAACACATGTAGAAATCCAGGAAACACTTTTCCTTGGGTTTACTCTTTTAATCAAGTTTCCAACTTTTTACCACAAGATTGGCTAAACCTCTTGGCTATAGTCCAAGGAACTTAGGCCATCCTTGTAAACGCGAATTATTGGTTAAAACTAAATCATTGGAAGTAGTCCAAGTTATATTATTCTTTCTCGCCAATAAATTTCCTCATAAGTGAAAGATTCTAACAATATTACTTACTATACAAAAACATAATGAAAATATAAAGTAGAATATAAATCATCTATATGAAGCTCCTAATATCAAATTGAAATTATTTTTAAGCCACTAAATTTCTTGCTAATATATTCTCCTCTGAATCAGGCAATTGGTTTCGGTGATATGGCTGTAAAAAACGACTTATGTCTACAAAGAGAACAGAAACCAACTACTTGCTGTGTATTCGGCGATAAACAAAAGTAATTAATTCTTAACTGTAGAAACAAATTACAGTATTCCTAATGAATATTGAATCTATATTTTATGGTATACCTTTTCAAAATATTCTGTATACTAAATTCCTATCCAATTCAGAACCGGTATTTTATATTTATAAGGCCACAGGAAACAGAGTTATAGTGAAGAGAAAACGGAGGAAAAGAGTTTCTTATAGTTCATAAAAAATAACATTGACTTTGATATAAAAAAAAAAAAAAAATTTTAAGGGAACGTTCATACCCCTGTTCTTGTTACTATACATCGTCAACCTTTGTAAGTATCACCATTGATTTATACCTCAATAATAAATAGCATCTGGGTTAAAACGATCTCGTTTGGAATCAAACTAGCGACTTTCAGATTTAAAGGCGAGCACTATAATCACTCGAATACCCAAAAAATACGCCAAGGTAATCTTTGGGACAAAAAAAAAAATCCACACTCCTTCACACGTTTTAGGAAAACATAACAGTGTGTTATCATTGACTATTGGATACAGAAGTTGTTGTATTAATAGTCAAAGGTGTTATCTTTGAATATCGATGCAATAGTCTTCATGTCCAATATCTTTAGTATCCACTAGGCAATGGTGTTATATACCCTGAACACCATGAAGTTGGCAGGAAATCAGTCTCTTACAAAATACAATCTGCGTTGTCATTCTAAGAGGCGAAGTTACTCGTATTTTTCAGTGAATTTACACTGATTCAATTCATTCTTTTTGTTTCACTCCTGAAGATCTCTTCCTGATCCTGAAGATCTCTTAATGCAAGGCACGTGTTGAACAAATAAGAATGTCGAATGAATGAAAGAATGAATGAATCGCAATTAACTTGTCTTGATGATTTCAAGCATCAAGAACATCTTACTAAATAATACCACCATTTGGCTCTCAAAACACTGGCACTCTCCAGGAGAGAAATGAAATTGCATTTTTATGTACGACAGAGTTTAGTTTGCACTATAGCAGTTCAAGTTTATTTATTACCTATAAAAATTTAAAACGGTCTAAATAAAATGAGCTCACTATCATTGCACCAAATATTCACCCACTTTTGGAAATTAAATCTTTATCAAGGTTTCATCATACTTTTATCGAAGCCAAGAAGTGGAAACTGTCAACCCACCAATATACGAAACTATCAAAATATTAATATTAAATTTTGAATGATTGTCTCAAGTTAAGCACGCTGGTAAAGATATTACGCACAAACTAGGCTATTTCTTATGTACTATTGTAGCATTGTAGTTAACCTAAATAATTTTTCAATCAGCTTTTCATAGTCATTACCTATAGGCCTATATGTTGTCCTTATAGACGTTGTATTTTTAGAATAATCGTCCTTTTTAAACTAAAAACAAGATATATTTACATTATACCCTATTTTGATTTATTTAGAAAAAAACTTTCATCCGAGATGTTATTTTTCTCTTTTAGCGATCACTAAAAGAACATCCTACCATTATCAACCTAGGATGCCATTATCCTTGTTAGGATTCTAGCATTATCCTAAAAAAAGACACCAAAAAGTAGCACTTCAAGCAAATCACGTTTTATATCAAATATCCTTGGAAAACATGATCTGTACAGGAGAATGTTTGATGGATGATAATTCCTTTGACGAAGCTCAGCAATATATTCACTAATCCTGGATATAATCCTCTACTAAGTACCACATTCCAGCTTGAAAGCTGACAAAGCGTTCTTATCTTCAATGGAACCATAGTTATTGGAACTGTAATTCAGTTTTGGACTCAGGAACTTACAAGTACCATCGATGCTTTGTGAATGATACTGTAGATAGTTGAAAATATCTTTTGAGACAGATTTAATGAATGGGCCTAGAATTTAAGGTTGAAATACAATGGGTAAATTAAAAGTAAAACAAGTTTTGATTAAGCTATGAATTTGTATATAAAAACATGTTTAAAGGTTACTTTTATCAATAAAACTATTATATTTAAATTTAAAATACAATAAAACACAATTGTGTAGTACTACTTTTGAGATACAGTTGTGGTGTTTAGCACTAGCTATTTTACATAGAATATGTTAAACAAGAAGAAATTAACCATTCTGTTCACTTAAACTTATTCCCCGAATACATAATGAACATATTGGAGACAAAATATGATTTGGCTCTTGTCTTGTATGCAACGACTTAAGTTTTCCGTAATTAGTCGAACAGTTTACTTAGATAAGGTTAGAGAAACATATAGTATATTGACTTTCTAAACCCTGAACTTTATCTACTACTAGTTTTTGCTGCCCTTTCAAGTAATAAGAATACTACTATAATCATATAAGAGAAAAAGATCGTTTTTATTTATATTCCGAACTGGGCCTGGTATGTGTTAGTAATGTAATAAAACAAATTTGTATTTCTATTGATTGTACTATTTTATTTTGTGTCATAAATTTACTCAACTCCCCCTTTCAACCAATGTATGGCAAATAAAGACTTTCAAAATGTACAGCTCTTCATATTGATTAAAACATTTTCTTGGTGTTGTCAAAACTCGAATGCCGTAAACTTGCTGATTAAGCGAGTTTCCATTTGCCTAATTTGATTCTCACTTAAATCTTATAAAATAAAATTAAGCTTACAGAGTATCTAGGTTTGCTGCTACAGGGAGAGTAATAAAGTATGTTTTTTAGTAAAACATTATTAGCTTAGTATAAAATAAAGAAATTAGACAAGTTTGATCAACATATATCCATAAACAAGCAAAAGCAGAATATTATGGGGATTTACAATTTTTGGTTTTCTTGGATTTTCTCCGAAACCAATAACTGCATAAAAACACTTCAATATACTAAATTATTTTTAAGCTCTTCAAAGTAGTTTGGAGAGATATTGGATTTTTTTTGTTTTGAGGGTCAAAATGAGAAAACCCAATAACCTCCCATAAAACACCGTTCCCATGGTCCAATCATGCTGGTTTACGAACTCGTTCAAATACATGTAGGTTTACAAGTGTGTACTAAATTTAATCAAAATCTGATGGTTTATGTTTGAGTTATCGTGCTAACCGGAAAATATACTAGGAAACTTTAGAACGGATGGTGTTTTTGGCCTCTGGGGACATAAAAACGAAAAAGTAAATCGGTGCGGGTCCAGCTCTTACCATGAGACCAACGGTAATAGCGAATCCCTTATATGAAAAAATGTCTAACAAAGGTTACGTTTGGCTAATTGTGGTTTCCAGACCTTAAAATCAAAGGGGAATTCGTTCAAACGGAATACAACATTGAAAACTGCTGTAAAAGGTGTTGAATGTCAAAGGCTAAACAAAATTACATTTCCGATATTTGAAATCGAGTCTTTTGACCTTCAAAGATGAATTGTCAAAGGTCTATAAACAAACGTATGATAAACTTGAAATAATTAATTATAAAATACATTATGAATGGAGGTTTGATGTAAAACTACTGTTACTGATTCTACTGTCACTTTATTTGCTGTTACTGCAAATGTTTTGTTTATCAACAAAATCAAAACAGTAAAATTATGCATGATATTTGAAATACTTGTGAATTCTATGAATATTTTTGTCATCCATAAACTTATGTTGTATATAGTCTTATGTTATTCTAGTTAATTAGAATTTTTGAAATTAAAAAAAATGACTGTAAAATAATGGAACAGTGAGTGACATTTACACTTATTAAAATATTGTAAATTTCAAGACGTAACCACTTTGGATCTTATCAGTAGTGCGGCTTATCTGCTCGGCGTAAAATTATTCTCTCGAGTAAAATTTGAAAATCTATACAGCTTCTTTCTCTTAAAATGTTGATATCATCAACTAACATTGCGACAACTATAATAATAATGTTTTGGTGTTACTAAAATGGTATGGATTTCTGTACAAAATAATATTTTAGTTCAAACATTATGTCTCGTGGTAAATCGTTTCAAAGTTTATTTTGAATCAGTAAGCTTTTGACTTGCAACATTTCTACTATCTAAGAAACAAGTTAATGTTAAAATATCATTGAGATTCTAAATAGAATATACCACAGAGTGAACTTTGCTAAAGGTGAAGTCCGACTCCGATGTTCAAAAATATATCAGGTTTATTGAGTAGGGCAAGTTTTATTGGTAAAATGAAATCGCGGGAATCAAATACTTTCGTCCCCGTGTGTTGAATGCAATAAGGAAGAGAATTTCTCACCTTATAAGCAATGTATTTATTTCGGCAATACGAATCTCCAATAGGCGAATCTGCACATCCAGTCTATATTTTAAGGGTAGTCTTAAGTTTGGTTGTGTTGCATTCAGACAGGATCGAATGTAAATTATTTGTGTTGTTGGTGTATCAGAAACAACGAGCTTCTAAGTATTTAGAGTAAACTTGCAAGGGTCATAATTTACAAAGATGGCAGTGCAAAAAATCATTCAACGAATAAGCATTCTTACTCTCACTGTTCTCTTATTTTCAATGTCCGAGTTTATTCTAGTGTTAATGTAAAAGACGTATTGGGGAGCGAGCTGGTGTAGTGGTAAGAGCGCGGGTTCAAATCCCGCCAAATCACCAATGCAAAAAAAAAAAATACTGTGTCCATGCTTCTTTTTGACTTAACAAAAGCTTTTGATTGCATTCCGTTTGACATTTTGCTGACAAAACTCAAATTTTATGGACTTAATAAAAACTCAATAGACATAATTGAATCATATCTGACCAACAGGAGGCAATTTGTTAGTGTGGAGGGTAAAAACTCAACATTGACAGCAATTAAAGCAGGAGTTCCGCAGGGCTCGGTCCTGGGCCCTTTTCTTTTCATTGTCGCAGTCAATGATCTTCCATGTAACATCCCTATTGACAGTGTTATATATGCAGACGACACCACAATTTTTACTTCTGATAAAGATCTTGTAAAGCTCTCAGAAACACTTTCTAATGCAGAAAACAGTGTTTTAAACTGGTTTTCTACAAATAAACTCATCTGTAACCAATCCAAAACCCAGAAAATAGAATTTTCACTCTCTTCAAACAAATTAGACCATTCAGTCAAACTTCTTGGCATTCACCTTGATAGTAAATTAAATTGGAAAACTCACATCACAAATTTAAGCAAAAAACTATCGAGAGTTTCATGTCTATTCTGGAAACTCAAGTCTTTTGTTGACATTGAATATCTCAAACTAGCCTACTTTGGACTGTTTCAATCCCACATTCAATATGGAATCCAACTTTGGGGCCATTCCCCCCATGTTCATGAGCTTCTACTAATACAAAAAGAAGTCATCCGCACTATGGGGGGCTGGCCCTGCGGAGCACTGCAAGCCACTTTTTGTCAGACTAAACATTTGCACAATCATTAACTTATACATCTACAATGTACTTATATACACTAAAGCTAATCTCAATGAGTTTTCCACCAGGCAGAATTACCATTTCCACCATACACGAAACAAGGAACAACTGGATATACCACATCACAGGCTGGCCATCACAGGTAATTCTTTTAAACTTAATTGTGTGAAATTTTATAATAAGCTGCCTGAGCCTCTTCAGGCAGACAGCCTTTCTCTTCCTTTTTTTAAGTCAAAAATTCATAACTGGCTCATAGCTAACCCATTTTACTCAGTTAAGGACTTCATTAATTATAAAATTAAAGCCGAATCTTTCATACTGTAAATTCAAAGCTCTCAATCGTTATTCTTAATTTTTGTTATCTATAGATATGAACATGTTTAGTGATATTTTATTTAATGTAATTTGACAATGCCTATTCCTATGTACAACTTGGTCAATGGCAATAAACTTTCTTATTCTTAATGGATTATATCTAAGTGATAATGCAGCAACCCCTAGGTATAGCCTGAAGTAATGTGAAAAAAAATCCCGGGGTCGTGCCTAGAACCCTGGTTTTTTTCTTGGGTGTTTTGCTAGGACGAAAACAAATGTAAAGAAGAATTATACAGTATCAATTACCAGCAGATATGAGGGCTTAGGTGCTGAAAGTATACCTGAATATACAATTCAAAGACCATACAAAAGTACATTTACTTAAGAATGTTTACCTCCTGTTCCTCATGTTATCAAGCTATCCTGTTTATATAGGCCTATACAAACGCTAAGACTCTGTGATTGGTCGAGATGTACGAGTGAGAGATTTGATTATGTTAATATAGTTTTTCCAAGGGAACACGTCTCGCTGCAGCTACTCTATTGCGTTTATGGAATTACTATCTAGTTTGCAATCTTGCGTTCAATAATGTGGACGAAATCAGCAGCTAAACTTAAAAAATAAGCGGAATAACAGAAATCAGTTAAAATAAAAATTTTTAACATTCAGCCGTCTTGAACATTACGTTTTTAAACTCCGCCTTTCCAAGAGGTTTTAAATGTTTAAACTAGGCCTAATTTAATTGGCAAACAATACATCCATTGAAAAATTATATATATTAAAAATATTTGCTAACGAGATGTTAAAGCGGACAAAAAATATCCTTTTTAAAGTGCATAAGCTTGGAAATTTGACAAAAGTTATTGTTTGTGATTAAAAAAAAACAGTTTATATACAAACCCAGTGTGAGAAGGGTTAATCGTATCGACAACATTTGTAATGTACAGGCAAGGGCCCATGAACATTTCAGTAACCTCTCAAACAATGTAGGCCTAGAAAGTTTGTAAACAGTGTCAAGAGAAATAGAATAAGCAGTAATAAAATGAAAACCCGTTTCGTCATAATATTTTTAAAGTATTTAATATGGTGGCTGTTGCTGTACTGCAAATAAAAAGCAGCTAAACTATAATGACATCTTTTCAAAACATCTTAAGCGTCTCTGATTGGCTGACTAAGCTGAAACGATCCAATGAAAACCGTCGTTAGCAACTTTGCAGAAACTGATAACACTTTTAAAGGAAATAATTGGTATTAATAAATGGTCTACTTTAATTTAGTCCTTTTAAATTTTCTGAGATGTTTAACTATGATGGACATTTCTAACATAAGTAATGGAATCAAAATGAAATAATAACAATTAATGGTTGCTACATTTGTGTACTGCTGGTTGATTTTTGATACGACATTATTTTCTCAAACATTATTCTATGAAGTTAAATTGATCACGAAGATAGCTTGTAACTGACTTATGTTAAATGAACAGCTACAATTAATGAAAATTTGTTTAAAATCATGTTACCGCGGAATATGTAAGTAAATACATACAATTATTCCTTATTTGATTTTGTCGAGCCAAAATATGCAAGGTTTAATAAATATGTGGGGTCATAATAAGCGTAGTGGGTCACATCAAGGAAAATGTTTTTTTATAAAAAATATCTTGTTTTGTTTAGTGTCTGTATGTCTTTTATACGTGAATATTCATAACTGCTTAACGGTTTGAGCTACAGCTTCAAAATCCTGCAAAAATATTTGTCTTATTGGCCGATATTTGTACAAAATTTTAATAAAAAGTCTTAAATTGTAAACAAATGGCTGCTAATTAAAATACTTCATGAATACATTTTACGAAAAGTTAAGTTTTTATCAAAAAGCGAGTGAATTATTATTATTGTTATTACAGTGGCAACAGCAGAGACACTATAATACATTGTTGTCAATGCCACTTGTGCCTGAAGGAAACTGAAATACTCCAATATTGGCCTGGAACCTGGATTTATCGACAACATTTTCATTTGATTGGAACCTTTTATTGTCGCTACGTGTAAGGACGGTGAATAGCCAAGTACACCACCTACCAAATAATATTGGCAAATATTATAATAATATAATATTATAATATTGGAATATTGGCAAAGCTTAAAATAATTTTTTATTTTGCACTGTAGACGTTTATTTTTAGTGAACGGTTATTAGATAATAATTTATATATTATCCTTTCCTGTAAAAAAAAAAAAAAAAACTAACCAAATCTTCGGATTGGAGTGCCTTTTTAAATTTCATAAGGACCTCTTGCAAAGGACAATTTGTATCCACACTTGAAACACCTTTAGTTATCTGCTTTAACTATAATACTTTTTAACATGATACTTTGACCGATTTGTAAATTATAAGTCAAATGTGGTTCGGATTCCACTATAAACTGTAGGTCCCTTAGTTGTCATTGGCTGTATGGGCTATTAACACTCCTGTCCAAGGAACATGTCACCCTTAGTCAGTTACAAGACTACAAAATCGCGCCACACATTTTACACTGATCTCCATTCATACTTGGCATAGAATACCTACCTTCGTATGGTCACCATTTTAAGTAAAAGTATTAAATTATGAATACTGTAATTTTCATTACTGTGGTGGCTGTGAACCGTGAATTCATGGTAAAATTTTGAAAGTGAATATCAATTAAGCAAATGTTAATTCTTATTACAAGTAAACAGAGATTCATCATACAATAACTAATCTAGGAACAATAAAAGGCGTGTGAATTAGTATAGATTTATACTAGTTTTATTATAGAACATTTCTGTATCCCTGAAATGTTTCCCTGAAATGTGTATCCCCTAAAAATATGAGACTGGGACACAGTTTTTTTTGGCAGTTCGGTTATGCATAAGAATAATAATATATGAGAATAGACGATTCAAAAATAATCTGAGTTCTTTTCGATAAGATATCAATGGAAGGCTTGCGATAACGCTTGTGAGACGTTTTAATACGACAAAACCCCTTTGACGAAACTCAGCAATATATTCCACTAATACCGGGTATAAACCTTCAATAGCAACAACAGACTAACATGGCGGCGGACAAAGCGTTTCAATCACTCTTACCTTCAATATTAGCTTTGGAACTACAAGTATTATTAAAGTTGAAATTAATTAATTGTTAAACTAATTGGTAAATGTGCAGAACAAGTAAAACGTAGGCTGCAATATAATTTAACTATTATTAAATTAACAGACGTATTTAATGTTAAAATAGATATATTGCTGATAGTAAAATTTCAAATTCTAGGCAGCATGTAGGTATGTGTATTTTCATCCAATAACGAATAGAAAATGAGTATGGTGACTGTGAAGCCTGACTAAGAGAAACAAATACGAAAATTAAACTTCTTTAATAACTATAACAAGTTTGAAAGTTACTTACATATTGAAATTTCTTTCATATTTGAGATATATGTTTAGTTTATTGATTAAATAAAAATAAAATATCATCCATTTATTTGAGTCCTAACAACTTTTGATTTTTAAAAGTATTTATGACAGCAGGTATACCATCTATCTGTATTGGGTAAATATAATTCTCAAAGAGACTTTCTGAAGTATTTCTATTTGCAATTTACAAAGAATTTTTTTTCCAAATATCGAAAGTTACGTATAATTTAGCTTAGGGTCTCGCCTCCCCTTATTAGGAGTTTCTAGATATTAAATGCATTCATTTGTTTTGTATTAGTGCATAAATACTGTATTGTGGCTAAAATAATTCTATTTTTTTACTATATTAAAATATCGTAATGTAAGGAACAAAAACAATACACCTTCAAGAAAGATAGGGACAGATCAACTCAAGTAATACATTGTATTGGCTATTATTGAGAATATCAATGAGACACAAGTTTGAACAAAATTATTATTTGCAATCGTTTTAAGAGCTTCTGTAGGGATAAACTTTTTTGGTACAAAAAAAGAACAATATATGCAGTATATACAACGTAAACCTAGGTTAACCTCCCAGGGATCTTTACGTATTTATCTTTACGTATCTATAAGTATAGCTTAAACTAGCTAATAAAATACTGATTTGCACCCGTTGTTGATATATTTATTTTTTTAATAATGACCATCTTTCCTTTATTGTAACAATTATTGTTTGCAACAACGTAAGAAAGGATGAGAAAAGTCTAGTGGAGAATGTTATATGGAATTGAACAACGCCTGTTGAACTTGGCTGCAATATTTCATTGCTGAAAGTGTGCTTATAAATTGAAGTTATTTTAAAATCCTGTTGATTCAATCCATGAAGACAATGTACGAAAAGATTAGAATTTGAAATGGTTTATCTAAGATTGAATGTGCATGCTACTAGCTTGGGACTAAGCTATCTATTTAACCAACTTGAAATGGGTTCGATGAAAGTTTATCCTAACATTTAAACAGTCAAAGTCACAACTCAAGTTTGCTTGCTGTAGTTTACGCACTTCTGAAACTGTTTTAGCACAGTGATTTAGGACAAAGTAGTGATCGAAGACTAAGAAGTGATTTAGAACAGGAGAATGGTTTGGTACAAGGATATGAGAGAGCGCAAGGAACAGTTAAAACGCTACGGCTGTAACAGTAGACCTAATACGTTACAGGCGGATCCTTGGAAAATTTATAATTAATCTTTATACAGTTTTTTATATGGCACAACATTATTAATCTTGTGGCAAAATTAATCTATTGGAAAAAAAAGTTTGAAACCAATCAAATGTATTGATTTATACGATATTAGACTAATCAATGTTTTACCACATACTTCCAAAATAATACTATTTTTTCCAATAATTTTACTTAAATTAAATGATCTAATGGGACAATAATCGTTTAAGTTATATAGGCAAACATTGTAGTGTATGTAATACCGTTTCCTTTTTAAATTATAAAAAAATATTAGCTCAAATAATTGACGAACTGTTTACTTATCTCTCATTATTTAAAAAGTTTTGATCACTTCCTAATCCATAATCATTTGTGTCATTATCTTATACATTTATTTCACACCTTAAACATTAGAATTGGATTATAGGATGTATAAACAACAGTTTGATTACTAGATAAGGGGATGTATATAATAAGTAATAGAATCACTAAAGGTAAACAATTTGAAATATTAAACCGGTTATAAATTGTTTCACTGACATTCCAAACTAACTCAGGTGGGTGACATTCGAATTTTGTAGAATGCTGTAACATATAAAGGGGGTTTTATCAGTTAGGTAACATTTACAATGTTTGATGTCACAGATTACATCTTTTACACAGCCATTTGTATACAATAAAGTCCCGTTTTGAAGAAAGACCCACATTATTAAGTTTACTGGGATTCGATAGTATAATAGTAAGTAGTATTCATAGAAAAATAATAAATACTGTTGTCGTTGTCAACATCTATAATATTATGTTACACAATTCATAAAAAAAAAACTATTCTAGAAAAGACATTTTTAAGGAAACATAACCTTAAATACCCCCGCCACAGCAAACCTGCCGACTAAGCGAATTTCCATTTGTCTGAATTGATTTTCAGTCGATCTATTTAAATAACATTAGGTTTAACGAGTACCTAGGTTTGCTGCTACAAGGGAACTAATAAAGTGTGTGTTTTAAGTAAAATAATTATTGCTTAGTATAAAATGAATATATTTGCCAAGTTTGATCAAAATATATCCATAAACAAGCAAACTACAACATTTTACAATATTCTCCATGAGAATAACAGGGGAATTTTAAATTTACAATTTTTTTAGTTTTCTCCGTAACCAATAACCGTACAAAATCACTTTGATATACTGAATTGTTTGTTTTTTTAAGCTCTTTAAGAAGGTTTAGAGAAAAATTGTGAAATTTTGTGTTTTGAGGGTCAAAAGTGAGAAAAAACAATTTTTACCCCATAAAACCCCCCATAAAACCCTGTTCCCATGGTCCGATCATGCTGGATCGCGAAATCATTCAAGTTTATCCCGCCTTACACCTTCAAACAAAATTTCATCAAAATCGGATAAAAATTACTCAAGTTATCGTGTTCACGGACACATATACAGTATATATAAATCTATATATATATATATATGTATGTGTATATATATATATATATATACATATATAAAAATTTGAACGAGTGGTGTTTTTGGCCTCTGGGGACATCAAAATGAAAAAGTAAATCGGTCCCGGGCCTAAGTCTTACCATGGGACCTACGGTAATAGCTACTTCCCTATAGGGAAATTCGCCAAAAGGAATGAAATCAGGCGCACAAAACAACCACCGTCGTACAATATGTGACACACGTTCGTTGTGATTAAGCAGGTTTATTTATCATTCAAGACAGACCCGGGTGATAACATGGTTGCGGTATTTGTGACAAATCACATCTTAAACTTGATTATCTACATTGTCCTTTATACAAACAGACTTGGAAGGTATTTATAAAAACGTGTCGCATTTGTGAGTAATACAATTCTTTAATTTCTATTGAAACTAATACATATAGGGTACTTTCCTGTTAAAGGGAACATTCATTATTATCGATGATTTTTTTCTCGATGTATCGATATTAACAAATTGAAACATATCAGCTGACAACTACGATAAATATTGTTCAGTATCAACAAACAATAATGAAATGAAACTGTTAAAAAAAATAACCTAACATAACTAACCAAACTTGCTGTAATATTTAAAAATTCCGTGTTTAACTTGCCTTTTCTGTTATCAAACAGAGTTTCTAAATGGTACAAGCATGTTTGGTTGGTTGTGTAAGGTTAGCTTAGAACAGTTTCATTTCTTAATCCATATAATATACTATTTTAGCCTAAACAAGATCAGTTGTCAATTTGTAATGGATCGGAAAACAAAAATAGGTATCGATATATCGAAAAAATCAACGATAATAATAAATGTTCCCTTTAACAGGAAAGTTCCACATATAGTTATATTTCTTGACATTTTAAGCTAAGAAACCTTTAAATTTAAAACGTAGCAGTGTCTGGGCTACCATTTAAATTTGAAGACACATACATACAAGTAAACTTTCTGGATAAATTTTAACTAGTAGCCCAGAAAATAACTAACTCACGTTCGTAACAATGACAACAGTTATAACATATATGAATATAATAATGTCATTATGTGCATTTGTTTACTGAGGTGCAAACCTTTTATAGTTAGTCTGGCATACTAATTTAATTGAGACTGGTCATTAAATTATAGTAGTCCGTTATGTAAGGATTTTTAAGAAAAAAAGAGTAGGAAAACAATTTAAATCTCAACTCGAATAATAACAACTTTTATTGTAAATTTTCACTTGATATCTAACGTTTATTATGTATACCGTAAAATATAGGATCTTATCAATATTATCTTCACACTTTGTACAATCAGACGAATAGATATTTACTCAAGGGGTTTTTAATCGTTGAAACCAGTCTAAATATTTTTTTTAGATTTTTTAATTGAATTATGAATTATGGTTAAGAAAGGGAAGCAATAATAGCACGAACAATGACAAAACTTCAACCAAATTGCAGGTTGTTGTGTTAAATGAGTGTATTGAACAATATTAACCGACTTTTATGATATCGTGGTTATTTATTTTATCGTGAGTTTAAAACGGCTACGAAACGTACTAAACGTCTAAACGGGTAATGCCAAGTTCTATTGTATTGGCCTCGACCAGTTATTGTTGTCCCGCCAAAGAATTATGGAGGTGATTTTTCAGTTGTTTCTATGGCAAATTGCAAGCTTTTTAGTTATATTTTACTTTAATAGCTTATTCGCCCTGCTTTTTTTGAGCTGCAAATAATCATATTGTGTCAAGAGTGTTAGTTGCAGAAAAGAGATTGATAAAACGGCTTGCTAACCATGCATAGTATTTTTATAAAAATGATGAATTGGTAGTATTAATTTAAAACCTAAAAATGAAATCTGTGGTAGCCTAACTATTCCAAATTTGTTGGTTGTTGATTTGTTATTTACCGTAATCTCTTCCTTTTTGATTTTAGGTAGACAAAAGTTTTTAGCCAACACGCAAACAGACAAACTATGCTACAAATAATTTGTTTCCTCTTAAACTGCGTCAAGAGACCCTTAACTTATAAGAACAGTATAAAATAGCTGAAAAATAACCGAGATGAGTGTGTAGTTACACCCTTTAGAATGACTATACACAGATGTTATTTTGTAAAGACAGATTTTCTGCCAACTTCGTTCAGCAACACATTCCCCGGCACGTAATGAGCACTTCACGAGTTGCTGGAAATATGTTTCGACAGGAATGTCAATATTGCTCCACTTCATCATCAATGATGTTTCAGTCCACTTCACTCACATCACTCTTGTTTGATTTTCTTTAGTAAATCTTACTAAATATGTTTGTAGTAGACTGTTTGCTTCATAATTTAGCTCCAAAATGTGAGTTGTAAATACTAATTTGTATTATTTTAAGTGTAACATTCGTTTATACATATTATGTTTATGTTTTAGTAAGATTTTATCAAACAGATACAAATTTAAAACATAATCAACAAAGTAACCTCTTAAAATGGTTATAAACAAGTGTTATTTGTTAATAACGTTTTTAAATTTTATTATATTATTAAAAGCACTACACTGCAAGAAAATATTAAAATCAAACAGAAATACTTTATGTATAACCTTTGAAGGTTGCATAACATATATTTTATTTTATTAATACATGTATCCACACCCACACAGGGGTATACGAAACTTCAACCAACGTTACACAAATGCTATCAAGTAGTATTAATTCTAAAGTATAGTAATTTCCTAATAATGTAAAATAGTTATATTGGAAGATATCATATTTAGGAAACGGCAATCTGATGAGTAATAATTTCAACATATTCTTATACCTTTTGATATATCCACACATTTACGTTAAATATTTACAAGATGGTAAATAAGCATGAACTAGTTTACAGTGGTGATCAACAGGGGCTAGTGGCCGGCTAAAATCAGGTCTATTGAAGACTCAGAGACTCTGACTGATGTAGTGATGTGTGTTTTTTTCTTTTAAGAATTGATGTAGGATGAATATCAGGTGAAAAAAAGAACGAAAAGCTGAAAACATTTGAAACTGTGTCTATATGCCACTTTTATTAGTTGCATAGGTAAACTCGTGAATGGTATAACTATAAGTAGAGACTTAATTTACAGAAATCCAACGAGGCATTAGAATCCATAGACTAATCAATGTTAAATTCGAGACATGGGGTTGTTGATAACTAACATGTTACATTCACTGCCTGAGTGATTGTATTGTGCATAATATTACGTAATTCACTGATTTTAATTGTATTGAGATATTCTTACTATCTTGTGTCCAGTTAATTTTATTTTTTATAGGCCTTAATTTAAAATAATGGAAGTATATACTCAAATCCAGTTAACATCTTTAGAAGCAACCATGAACATGTAATTTTTCAATCAAAAGAAAAAAATTGTAGCAAGATTGTTAAGTTCTGGTATTTAATCACACCTCTTTACTTTGTGAAAAGCTTTGGAATTGCTAAAATCCAGCTTTTAAAGACGTACGGTATCTTATAGTGATTAAGTTTAACTTATTTTTGCACGACTGATGAATAAAAACCTCAAATTTAATATCGGTTTTCATAGTATTATGCATGTTAAATGTTGGCTACACCGTATATAATTTATTATACTCCGTTCACAAAATTATGGTGGTTTTAGGGTAGTAAATCTATCCCCTTCACGTCTTGATAGACCTACTACTATTAAACATATAGCTTAACAGCTGAGATTTGCCAAAACGTCAATCGCCTGCAACATTACATTAAGCAGAAAAATGTGGTGGAGGAACTTTTCCTCAAACCGCCTACATATTGTGAACGGAGTATAGAGATTGATTGACGAGATTGTTGATAATAAGCAGAGTGGCGCAGTGGAAGCGTGCTGGGCCCATAACCCAGAGGTCCGTGGATCGAAACCACGCTCTGCTATGATATTTTTGAATCTGATTGGTTAGGAGATAATATTTTAACTGCAACCCACTTTAAATAAATCAAATACATTTTGTAACCGATTATGATAACAACATTTTACCAAAATATCTTTACATCAGTGATGTTATCACGATGAGTAAGCATCAAAAGCAATGGACTCTAAAAGGGGAAAAAAGTTTGTTTTTGAATTTAACTAGGAATTAGTTGCTCCTGTAACGTTTTAAAAACCCCTAAAGAGGAAATCAGTCGCAGGTACGTAAATATCTACACTTTACACTTTATTACACTTTAGTGGCCCCTAAATTTACTAGGGGGATAGGTTCTGTGGAGGCGAGTTAGCGTAGCGAACGAGCTAACCTGAAGGCAAGTGAGCGCAGCGAACGAGCTCCAACCTAAAGGTGAGTGAGCGTAGCGAACAAATTTCAACCAGGACGTGATTGAGCCATGCGAACGAGATAATCTTGAAAATTAAGAAGTTAAACGGGGCAAAGCCCGCGGGTTACAGCTAGTTTAATATAAAAACTGAACAACCATGTATTGATTAAAGGACTATTTCTAACGTGTCAGTAAGACATATTTTCGATAAATAGTTCTGTAACAATTTGGAACAAATTATGTTCCTGAGGATTAAAGAAAAGATCAACCAGTTAAACGATGTGTCCATCCCAGAAAAATCCAATGATCCTTTGATATTTCACACAGTGGAATTCGACCACGGTCATTAACCATCACTTGAGATAAAAGATCAATTATTTGCCAGAAAATGGAAAGTTAATTATCACAGATAAGAAGCAAGTTACTGTGTAGTTAATTACAGATTCCTCGTTAACTGTTAAACTTTGTAACTATCACTCCCCACAATATATATAAGCATGCCTACTTACTTGTGTAATTAGTTTAGTAGAATCAAAGCTGGGTTTGGATTTAAGGGCGTATGGATTGTTTAATTAAATAAAATGGTTTATATTACCTGTCCGTCAGTGATCCTATTGTTGTCGTCTTAGGCGACCGGTTTCAGGATAAAAATCCCATCATCAGGCTGTCAAAAATGTCATGTCACTCAAATTGAGGTCGTCGGTAAACATATAAACACACATATACAACACGAAACACGAAAATACGGATTAACATTGCTAGCTACTGGCCAGTACAGGACACTACGACGCGGCACGGGTAGTTGCGTGGTCATGACTGAGGTGTCCTTGCTCCTCTCCCGTTATCTATGGAATGCCGGTGGTATTGTTGTCCTATTCTAATCGCTGCGTCATAGATAATGTTGGATTTGAAAGAAGTCTGTTCATTTAAAATACTTGACCATAACCTACACATTTTACATAGTTACCCTAAAAAAGGACGGTTTTTAGATTGTTTAGAGGAATTCGAGATATACAAATCCATCAAGATTGAGCCACAACACATTTTAAATGAACAGACTTCTTTCAAATCCAACATTATCTATGACGCAGCGATTAGAATCGTAGAATCTATCGTAGAGACAAAAGAAACAAAACTTGTTTTTCTCGAGGGAGAATTGACTGTATATTAGATTTAAATATTAGCCTCCCTGAAGGGATACAAATCAATGGTTTTAATAAGCATTGTGGCATATTTGATTAAATATAATTTTTTGTTTTACATACAGTTAAGATTAAATTCACATTTTCTTCGGTATTTTATAACGTGTGTCAAATATGTAATAACAGATGGATGGTAATTATTACAATTGGATTATTTTAACGAGGTTTTATAATGTTTTAGAATAACAAATTGTACTTAAAATTGTCTTGTGCGATTACAAGGCAGAAAACAACACAAGTGTTGCTGAATAAGTATACAGAAAAATATGTAGGTTCACGTGTTATTTCAATGTGTAATATCTTCACGAGTAAATAGGAAGGCAAGTATGAGTCGGAGAAATATTAGGAGCTCTAAGCGTCATTTTGCGGAAATGTAGTCGTCAACAAACCTGACACGTTCGGAAGCCGTTATGACAGTTCTGATCCTTCCCAGACATTATTTCACACAGTGAAAATACTTAGAAAACGTGTTTCTTAAAACCTTGCATAGCTAAAATGTTGATACCAGTTTTCAGCATTTTTAACACCTTTTGTTAACATCAAAGAATTGAAGGCTACGTAGTATTGAATCAAAGTTATTATTTTACTTTGGATTCTGTCTGAGCCGAAGCTTGGTCACACATGTGGCGTGTGTAATGTAAATGTTTGTAACTAACCCTAAAGTCTTTGTTAAATATAACCAAGTTATGCAATCCATGATAATAAAAATACGTAACTTGTGAATTATGAATGAATCCACATTAAACTAATTCTACACTGTAAACAATATTCATATTGGAGCTCAAAATATTGTCGCCACAAGGCTAATCTGCTTGGGATTTTTAAATGATCCTTTTCTGCACTAGTAAGGAAAAGTGTCTTTTCTGCACCAGTGAGGAAAAGTGTCTTTTCTGCACTAGTGAGGAAAAGTATCTTTTCTTCACTAGTGAGGAAAAGATTCAATAAAATATAAAATCAAACTAAGTAATTATGAATATCAAGAATGTAAACTATCATATTTCACAAAAGGTAATCTGTTCTTCTATAGAATTCATTGTCTGTTGACTCTCAAAATGTAATTTTAACGGTGGTAACAATTATAGACCTAAATAAGTTTATTACACACTATTAAGTTTTGAACAGGACCTTAATGGAGCAGTATGTGTCTGTGGAATTATTATTACAGATCATTTTTCAAAGAACTAGTTTAATAATCACTCTTTTCCAACATGCATAACTTTAATGATTTTTAAAACTGTATAAAAATACACAGTTTTTAAATCACCATTTGAAAGTGCCTTACATTTTAAGAGCGGCAATTATTGTTTGTATTCTTAATACACAAAAGATTTTTCCTACTACCATGATGAAATTATTCCAACACATATTTGTATATATAAAATGTCACTTAGGTTATGTTTGCTTCCTTTAAGGTCATGTTATTTGCTTACCGAATGTTACTCTTTTATATAAAGCCAACAGTGTAATCAGATGATTTGGCGATTTAGCGAAAATGAGCTTTTGCATACTGTTTAGTTTACTGGTGTGGCAATGTGATCATTTCCATGCAGTGTTAGGTAAAATATTCAAAACAGTTTTAATAGCCTCGAAAGAAAGAATAAATCTGTAACACAAGATGAATTGAATAAATGCATGAATGACATTGACTGTCCTTGTAATTTATCAATCAACAAAGTAACATAAGTACTGGAAACGATCAAAAACATAACTTTGAGCGTGAGCATCGTCCAGTGGCTTTTGATAATTCCTTTGTTTTTATAATCCTCCGACAGAGGACCACAGAGAAAACTCTTAAGAAAACTAGAAAAGAAAGTTACTCAGGTTTTAGAAGATCAAAAATATTTAATCAGCATGATGGTAATTTTACATTTTATTAAAAATGATTATTCTATACTTTAAATTAAAAATTAGTAAAAACGTAAAAAGCAGTAACAACGTATGTGACATCCTCACTAAGCATATGTGTCATTAGACCTTCATAGTGACAGCATCATCAGTGTTAAATGACCACATTAGCCACCAGTCTCCACCTACCTGTGACACGTTAAATTCTTTGAAAACATACCTTTGACTAATTTTTATTACTTGTTGACTGATAGATGTGTGTGAAAAATAATATCTACAAATTAAAAGTTTCAACATAATATTACCATAACAATACATCAGGACTTACAACTCTACTAAGGACTTAAAAATCATTTAAAAACGATAAACAACTTTTAGTATTTAGTTTGTACTGTCTCTTTAATTTTCTTAAAGTTGTTACACTATTTATGAGCTAATTAACTAATTTTCAACTATGTTTTTTTCAATTTATTTTTCAATCCCCCTTAACGTATTCTGTAACTGACAGAACATATTTTAATTAATTTCTGTAATTTCCGTAAAATACATACAATTCTGAACTAGAATATACGTGAAATCTTTTGTCAAACTAATAGGTTTAGGTTTAAAAATCCAAATATATCATCGTACATTTTTACATGAAGATGTAAAAACTTCTGTTCTTTTAATATTAGTTACAAACAACTCTTTCTTATAAACCCTTAGACAATATTCCTTTAGAAAGATACCAATAAACGTTAGTTTATAATATTAAAGCCGCTTTCAAACAATAGCAGGCGATTCATCTTATGGATTTATGAACCGGACTGTACTTCTTGTTTGTTCCGTTTTCCTCTTGAATTAATAACTCCTAAATTTTAACTGAACAAAGAATATGACACGCTTCCGATCTTTCTAAGAGTTTTTATTAAATGCAGATAATAACATCAACACTTCCTTCCACGCTGTAAACGTAAGTATTATTATTAATTATTTACAAGGTATCAAATCTTTCCTCGGTATTAACATTTTTACGTGCCTCTAAATCGCAGGTATTTTTCCTCAAAGTAAAATCGGGACGGAATATGAAAGTAACCCTAAGAGAATTTCAATATTGAATTCTTGTACTGTCAAACGCTTAGAGCTCTGACTTTTTTTACTGAAAATTTCTGAAAGATCTGATTAATCTTTAAGTGCGTTTGTACCCGGAAAATAGAAAAATATATATTAAAATAATCTTTGAAAATGAATTATTGCCTCATGTAAAAATACCACCACTAGAGGAACGTAAATTTTACTTAAGTTTTAGGTTAAAATGTCAATCTATTTAATTCAAAACAAAGATTAATTAAAATTCATTTTCATAGTCCCAGGATTGCGTAATATGACATATAATGGTTAAAAAAATACCTCGTCAGACAATCCTGTTTTAGGATTGTCTGAGGAGGTATGTTTTAACCAAAGATTAATTGTTCTACATTTAAAATATTTATGTCTGTTTTGATGGATTAGCGTTGTTTTCCTATAAGAAGTTATAAATGTTCTTACTTTAAACTCACTTGGAAATATATTTGTCTGGAAATCTCAATCGAATAAAAATTATATAACGCTAAGTTCTAGCACTTTACTACTAGTACATAAGTTTCATAGTGTAGTTACAATCTGTTTTCAGTGGTAATAATATTAAAAACTGTACTTCTTATCATTTTTCGTAAATTATGAAATCAAGGCAAACATCATTATCTGAGGAGGACAGACCAGAAATGTTGTTGAAAACACGAAACATTTTAGGAAAAGGTTTTATTAAACGTATGACAACAGAATGAAATGAGAAAAAACATTAATGTAATGAATTTTTTATATCTATCCCTAATACATACTTATACTATTACGTATTTCAAAACTCTTAACTAAACTAAAGCATTGAAATGATGTTGGTTTTTCATAAAACTTCGGAAGGAAAGTTTAATTGCTCGGCAAACAAGATACATAAGCGTAGCTTACTTTGCAGAGACGCTCGTGGTGTTTCAAAAGTAATGCAAGTACTTTCAATGTAAAGTTTCCAAAAATTATGTTACAGTTTTTATACAGAGTGAAAATACATTTTTCATTGAAGTATTTATAAGTGGATTAAAATGCTTGAGCTTGGCCACTAAGTTCACATAATAATATGTTACTAACTTAACAGTAGTATGTTGTATTAACAGTCAAAGGTAGTATTATAGAATAACCTAGAAAAAGTGCTGTTATGCCGAATTGCCTTACCTCTTGGATTTCTCAATCAGTTGACTCAATGGTCGTATAAATTATAACCTGCTTTTAATACTGTTCTCTATTGTGAGTGAGTTTTTACCAACATGATTACCATTAATTAATTTTTCAACACGTAGAAAGCAAAGGGGACGATAAGAAGATAGGCTCCTAGGACCAATCCTTGATTTGGTGTATAAGTACATGGAGGATCATCTTCTACACTAGCAAGTAGACGCCTTCTTCAAGACATTGTATTGGACGTGTTTAAGAAGGACCAAGACAATATGAGCAAATTCAACGATTTCTTGGATTGGTCAAAACGACTGGCAATGGCGATTTCAAAACCTATCGTTGCCTAAAAAGATTTCTGAGGCGATGACAAAATCGCAGAGTCCACTTTAAGCATTCGAGTTCTTGAATGGAGCCAAGAGTCTCTCAATCCGAAATCATGGGAATTTGTCAGTGAGCATAGAATGAGCTAACTGCAGTGGACATTAAACAGGTTTACCTGAGGGGGTAGATGAACTCATAAGAGTTAGAAACTGGCAGATCTCCTGGGTCCCCTAACACATGTTAAGACTAATAAAAAGCTTGCTTAACTTTGAAAATACAGCAAAGAATGCTGCTACGGACACGATGTAGTGTACCGTAATATTTCATCAGAATGCTAATATTTAAATTGGAAAACTTTTCTCCAGTGGCATAACGCATGCAAATATATACACATATATTATAAGTAAAGTTCCCGAACTGCAGAGGCTGCTTATATCAAACTACATAGTGGTGGGAGAAGGCCTATTTTATATTAACTAAAAATAAAACAGTTTTGTATCTGTTTATACATACAAAAAACTTGGGTGCACTGTAATTGTTATTCATTAATTTTTATAAAGATTAGTGTTGCTCTTATATTTAAACACAATAATTTACTTATTCTCAAGAATTAAGAAATAATTTTAAATGTAAATGTAAAAAAACAATAAACGCTATTTCTTAAAAATCACTTACAATAAAACTTTGGTTGTTGCATCTTAGGTATCTTTTTAACTGCAAGCTAAGATTTTATTAAGATGTGAACAGTGGACCAATCCATTATATTTATTTATTTAAATTATTTATTAAACATTATTTACAGTTGTTCTCTTTAAAGTGGTATATACTGTAGCTTTTGTATTTGAATAGTTTTCAATTTACTGAGGAGCTGATCAAAGACCATAAAGGCCGTAGGATGTGTGGGTAATAGTACTTGAAATTAAACTACTTTCATCTTGAAGCGCTAAGTAATATTCGAGTTGTTCATTTTCAGCATTACTTTATTATTACTTGTCTGGACGCCTCCTTTCACTTTCCACCCTCGGTTTTGGATACCGCTCTCCATATGGCAGTCCAAACTTGTAATAAACCTCTTCCTTCAATAATAACCGTCTGCATCAGTCACTAGGGTCAAGGTTTCACCGATTTTAGGAATCTGAGCAGAAACATTTCGTTCAATCAATACTGACGGGTCTGACTTTCACAGCATCTGATGCTTTTGAAAGGGAGACTCAGGAAATAAGCGGCAAATGTAAGTTTTTGATTTCTTATACCGATGGATATATAGTACTAATATTATTTTATTTACACTCAGGACTGTAATTAGTTTATGTAATTTCTCATAACTGATTTAATTTTACTTTCTGTTTATGCACCCACAAAAAACCTTTAGGTAATCTCTTATTCAATATTATCTCTTTGGGTATAAAACTTGCTACAGCTAGCCTATAACTTAAATCATCAGTTTTTATAATCAGTTATCAGTTGTTAGTCAAATCAAATTTATAAAATAGCAATTAATATTTCGGATATCAATTCCACGTTACAAAACTGCAAACTTCAATCACACATTGTCTTACTTAGTTTGCCAATGAATTTACCAAAACCCAAAATATACTACTTACTAATCTATACTATCAACAAAATATTAATCAAAGTTTGGTTACAGATCTTGCCTGGACCTCTCACGAATGTGTAATATAAGTATGTTTTATATTACGTACAATGTTTGTAAAGCTTCATGGTATTTCCATATGATAGCCTAATGTTTTTGCAGTGCTAATGTTGCCTGATCCGGCCTCAACCTCTGCCTCAGAATAAATCAAGATATCGCAGTAGCATGACTTGCCTTGTTGCTAGCCATGTCCTAATATAGGGATGCGACATAACATACACTACAAAAGAATATAAAAAAATAAGTTAGGGAAAATTTAAATTAATTATTAAACCACTAACACCGATAGCAACCATATCATACGTAAGCCACTGGTTAACGTGTACTTAGGTTATCACGATTTTTACAGCTGTTCTACAGACTTTAGAAATCAGAGTAGGAAACTACATGAGTAACCAAACGGAAGGGCAGAATTTTTCAAGTTTGTGGCCAACTATTTGTAAGTAAGTCAGTTAAATAAAGAACGAGTTCCCACCAAAAATCCCGCAAGTGAGAGGTAAATTACACGAAATGTAACAATTATGGATTCATACTCTTAAGCATTAAGTTCTAGTTAAGCAATGTTGACCAACATATCCAGCAACCAATTACAGCTCCAATAACTGCAGTTCCGTTGACCCAAAGCTAATATTGAACTTGAGAGATTGAAACGCTTTATCAGACGTCATGTTAGACTGATTTATCCCTACTGATTCGAAAACTCATTTTTTAACAGCTGGCTGTAAAAACATGAGGGGTTAATGTTTCATTGGTAGTTTGACGCATAAGAATCATAGTAAAAGAATACAATTTCATTATTTTTAAGGAATAAGGGCTTGATGAAACACATTTGCAATGTTTTCAACCCTTAACTCTGTGATTCTTGTATTAATGGAAACTGACAATAGCTGACATGCATTACAATATTTCTTATTTTCTAAGAAGTATATTATCTCCTGTCTCTTTGAAAATGATACAATACTGAGATATCTTCTGTTGAGATGTTTGCATGGAGACAGAGCCTTTATACTTGGGACAAAGTAATCCTCTCACTCTCTTTTAGCCAGCATATTATTAATCTAGATCACGTATTGTATAAAGTGGTATACCATAGAAAAGATTTTATAAATTACTAGCTGCTGTACCCATGCTTCGCAACGAGAAGATGTACCGTCTAATCTAAACACTTGTAAAGTAGTTCAAATTTATAACCAACCAAATTTACACAAAAAAGTATTACCTACATTGTAATTATTTTACTGTTTACATGAAAATATATCAATAACATTATTTTGATAACTTAGGACACTTTAATAAATCGAAAGCAGAGAACCTGGGTTGATACAGCAACGGTTATAGATTTTTTTATTTCCATAATCAAAGACATAGTTTTAGAATCAATAATTCATGATAAAACCTTATTAGTCCTAAAAAACCTACCACATAGTTCTGTAATAGTTATTTGTGTAGCTAGTGGGCAAAAGTAAGACTATTTGCCATTCTAGTCCACCACTAAGACCTGAGAAAAGATGATACAAACTCGCTTACGTGAATGTATTCTTCGTAATCGGAATAAAATAACAAAGGTCTCATGTATAGTGCATTCTACTCTCGCTAGGGTCACATGACTGGCTTTTCCACTTTACCTCTTCCAAGTCAATGAGTTGAAATAGGTCTGTTATATTTATACCTTTCTCCTTCAGCTAAATGGGCTTCTATGTTTAATCCTTTTTGAAAGATCTAAAGTCAACTAACGTGTTCCATACATACTACAACGAAATATACCGATATATTTTATTGTTTGTCTGTGAGTATAATATTAAGTTAATCATTGAATGATAATTTGTACCACTGAATGATTCAGTTTTTTTGCAGACATTTTAAATTGTTCTGAAGTCTCAGGTCACATTGAATAGAGATAGCTTTTATTTTGAATTTAATATGTTGTCATATATTTACTACTGATAATCTTTTATAAAGAAAAAGTTGTAAACTAATACTGGATTTTATATTTACGTAAAAAATACATATGAGCTTTCCTAAACAGATGTATAGCTTTCAAAAACTAAATTTTAAACATCAATTCAAAGTGTTTGTCAATAAATTTTGGCTCTCTGTAAATGTCAGGACTTGTTACTCGAAGCACACGTATACATAGTGGTATAATTAAGATAAACTGTTAATTTGTAGTCAATGCAGCAAAGTATAAATTATTGTAGATTGAGTATGCGACTGAGATAATATTCTATACACAAGGTTGAGTGTTATTGTTGTAGGTATTTTTTCCATTAAGTGTCTATTTGGTGACCTTTTAATCTATAACAGTTACGTGGACTATGCAAGTCCTATGGCGTTTAAAAACATCTTTTTAAGGTTTAGAAAAGTATAAATTTAATATTAGAAAGAGTATCACGACCGTACTAATTTTAATTTTGAATACCTGTTACAGTATACAAGTTTAGTAATCGTGAAACGATTTGAAACGTTCAATACTACCAACGCAATGAACAATAACTTGTAAAGGCCAACGTGATCAGAAGCCCAAAAGCGCCGACAAGTTTTATTCTTGTAATATTGTCAAAACGTTCAACCTTTCTCTTACTGTATGTGAAAACGAGAAATCGCATTCGTAACGACACTCAATAACTCTCTTAGATTTCTAACACAGGTTTCTATTTCTTCAGCTATATTACTCATACGTGATTGGAGTTTGTTGAACCCTATACTTATCCATCGTTTAGCCTATGTCATAAATTTAACAGATTACTAATGGAATATTTACGTCCACTTAATTAGTTCTTCATGATTATAAACATTACTAATAGGTTTTTTTTTTACAATTACTTATTGTATATACGATTTTAGGATATAGAGCTGATTTGTCCATGTCTTAAAATAGAATTGAATGCAAAGTAGTTGGTTAGTTCTTTAATGCGATAGACTACTTATTGCAGAACGTTTTTCATTGTCTAAATGAAATTAGCAGAAACAAATCCCCCACTCTTCTACCAAAGCAGACACAGAACTTCAATTGTATGATATTTATGAAAGTTTTTTCATCAAGGAAAAAAGTAAGGGTTTCGAATTAAGTACAAATGCTAACTTAGCGTTACCCTGAGTGAGTTTATTACCTTTGACATTATTTGTAATATAACAACTTACACAAGTAAAATGCGTGAAACTTAGTGTTTATGTCAGTTTTTAGACATTTTCCAAGAGTTTATTGAAAATGGTCCTTAATATTAAGTGTGTTTTTCAAATACCCCAGATTTTATATTGCCCTTTATTTAATGGTATCGCAAATCTCTGTAAGAAGTCAACCTTGATAACAAGTATAATTTGACCATTTTCATGAGAGATGTGTTATCAAGGTTCTACTATAGATAAATAATTAATAATATTTACCGTGTTGATGTATCATTTAAGTAATGAGAGCCGAACGTTTAGCAAGGAAACCATTGTGGTACAAACTCCATAAAACAGAAATGTAATCAAAGTAAAGCCACAGTTATTTACTGATATTTTTGGTTTAATTTACCTAGAGGGAGGTACATTAAAAACCTCCTTTATTAGTGTTTGTTTTTACTTTGAGAGAATAAGAAAAAAAAATTAAGGGTGGAAAGAGACTATATATACTAGACAATATACTAAAAAATCTTAAGTAAACTATCAAATAAATTTGTAAACTTACAATGTGTGAATTCCAGGGATTGTTTTTATAAATTTGTATAGCATTTATGACAACAATTCAACCAGCGATGTATCACAGTTAATGTGTATTAATAAAATCACAACATAATAAACATAAATATATTTACCTAAGAACAAAAATCCTGATTTAAAACATTCGCCCAAAGTGGAAGGTAAGAATTGCTGGAAAATTAGTTATCAACATACTTGACACGTTCGTTAACTTTTTATTGTACACTTTTTATCTTACCAACACAATCTTGTTGAGATATCAAGATCTGTCTAGAATGTAACAAAAGAATCTGCCATTTTGTCACTTAGTAGGCTTTAAAGTTTTATTTGACGATTATTCCAACTCGATCCTGTAATAATAAATTCGATAAAGGCCATTGAAAAGACATTCCGTACTTTTAACTTAATATTTAACATTTAAAATTGAATTGTCTCTGGATTATAGTTTGACTCACATTTCCAAACTTTCATCTAATTGCAACCGGTAAAAGATAATAATCGATAAAAGATAATAATTATAATTATAATTATAAATTATAAATGTTATTTTATTTTTGTTTATCAACAAAACAAGTGTGTAATAGGACGGGCTTAAGTCAATAAAAATACACAATTTTGAGCAGACTGTGAAACACGGTAGTTACTAATAATAAATGAAACGTCAAAAAGTCTCCTATTATGGAACCGGAGATCATATTTTTAATTTTGTTTAACCTAACAATTGACCAAGTCCAAATCAATAATCTATTACTTGAGTACAGTTGCCTTTTGTCCTACACTACAAACACAGAATAAAAAAAAAAATTCCGATAGTGTAAAAGCGACATCATTTAAATTTTGAACTGAACGTACCATCGAGAGTGTGAGACATCTGTTTGATCATACATAATGATACCAGGAATACCTTGGTGTTTTGGCCCAAAGTCTATAGTACTGGGGTTAAATGTTTACACAGAGTCAACATTGGATCTTTGACAGTCACAAATGGCCTCGGACTCGGTGTTTCATTTTACTTTCTCTGCTGTATCACTCCAAATTCAGGGTGGATGGGATACTATAGTCTGTGTTAAACTCATAAAAACTTGAGATATTATTTTAAATTATCACGGAATAGAGTCTAAGCTATTTACATTCATTTAGTCTGGTCCCAGTGTTAAGTTCGTCCCCCACTTCATAGATGTAATATCCAACAAATTTTAAAGGGATAGATCTGCACGTATCAATGTAAATTATACTGTAAAAAGTCAATATCAAAGTAATGGAACATAAGCTTATAGTTTGAGAATTTTTGTTTAAAGAATTACTTCAATCTATAATACAATTACTCTATACTACAGTTGACTATAAATATCATAGATAAGAATAATAATTAATAGGTTAATTACCCATCAAACACAATACTTAAGACGTTACATAGAAGTTGTCTGTGAAATATTTACCAATTATCGCTCGTTTAACTTATGTATAGGAAATGAGACTTTACAACCAAATAAACAGGTGCAGACAACCCCTACCTAGTAGGTTATTTTATGTTTCATTCAATATACCAATTCATTATAATTTACTAATGAAAAATGATGTAATCTTACTGTATTATGTTTTTTATTATGTCGAGTAATTGTAATTAAGCTCAAACCAAGGCTCATCAAAAGTTTCTTTTAATACGTGTTCATTGAATAATCTGGACTAATATGAAAGTTATTTGTGGAATAGGCTAGGTTCGTAACCTTGTTAGATAAAATCCAAAAACAAGAGGTATGTTTGTGAGGTATAATTAATTAGTTAACTACAATTAGCAAGCCTCAGCTGTCACTGGGATAATCCCATTCTACACTGTGAGAGGTGTGATTTGTGATCAATGTCTGAGGCACTTAGATCTTGCGGTTAACCTCACACTGACAGTAATTACATGAGGCAATTGAGTATATGCCTAATGCAAATGAGGTACAATAATTATAGAAAATATGCTGAAACATAACTAAGAAAATTAAATTGTGATTATGAAGTATAAAACTAAATTTAACCAATTACAAATATATAATCAACATATAAATTTAACATCAGTGTTGAAAGCAATATGTAAGAATAATCGTGTAAGAAAAAAGTGTTTGCTTTTACATTACTTAAAGTCTTAAATAATTATCGACAACATAATGTTACTTTTTATTTTGACGTTTATTTGACTTAATACACATACTACAATTAAAGTAAACCGAATATTAAACTTGTAAAATTTGGTAAATAGTAAAAAATTACACAATCATCTATTTATTTGGCCAGATATATATACCATAGAACAACAGTGAACTTAAGAATATTTTTTCCCTCGATATTCGTAGCTTGAAAAGTCATAAGTATGTCAATGTCAGACTTCACCCTAAGCCCTTAAGATCTAAGTGTCTCAGACATTGATCACAAATCCCACCTCTCACAGTGTAAAATGGGATTATCCCAGTGACAGCTGAGGCTTGCTAATTGTAGTTAAATAATTAATTATATCTCACAATTATATCTCTATTGTTAAGCCTATATATAAAAAGGGGGATGATCGTCTGTGCGATAACTACAGGCCAATATCAATTGTGTCAACGTTTTCCAAACTTTTTGAAAGATTGTTCCTAAAAAGATTGCTGGAATTTCTACATAAAAATAACATACTCACCAGTAAACAGTTTGGGTTCGTAAAAAACAGGTCGACAACAGACGCAATTTATCACCTTGTATCGACTGTGGTCAGTGCACTGGATAGAGGTGAGAAAGCTTTGGGATTTTTCTTCGACCTGACCAAAGCATTCGACACAGTGGATCATGACCTTCTCAAGCAGAAGTTACACTCTTATGGAATTAGAGGGCTGTCACTACAATGGATCTCGTCTTACCTTGCCAACCGAAGTCAATATGTGGAGGTGAAAGCAGTGGATAGCACTGGGTGTCTACGCCCTCACAGATCCTCTACTGGCACGATCGTCAGTGGAGTGCCTCAGGGGTCGGTTCTTGGTCCGGTACTGTTCCTCCTCTTTATTAACGACCTCCCATCAGTTGTTCAAAAGGGTGAAATATGTCTTTTTGCTGACGACACCTCTCTCGCTGTCTCCAGCCCAAACCGACTCGAACTAGACATGTGTGCCTTTATACAAGCCAGTTACTTGTTGCAGTGGTTCGACGAAAATCTCCTCAAAATCAATTCAACAAAAACTCAGCTCGTTGAATTCTCAATTAGGAAAACCAAAAACAAACAAAATTTTATTTTGGACGACACTGAAACTGAAACCACTGCTCAAGTAAAATTCCTGGGTTTGTTGTTGGACGAGAACTTGTGTTTCAAACCCCACATTGATTCTGTCTGTAGAAAGATCAGTTCAGGAATTTTTCTTCTGCGCCAACTAGCAAAATTTTCAAACAAAGATGTACTTCTTACTGCTTACTACGGTGTACTTTATCCACACATGATATATGCAGTTGCACTATGGGGAGGTGAAAGCACAAGAACCCATTTCCTTTTTCGCCTTCAAAGGAGAGCTATCAGAATAATTCACGGCCTTCCCTACAAACAAACTTGTAGAGCTGTATTTAAATCATCCGCAATTCTAACTTTTCCCTGTATTTACATTCTAGAAGTCCTCACTTTTCTGAAGTCAAATTATTCTCATTTCCACACCACATCCACCCACTCGTATCTGCTTCGCAATACTTTCAATCTGATAATTCCAGCCCATTCAACCACATTCTTTGAAAGACATCTAAACTATAATGCCATCAAACTGTTCAATGCTCTCCCACTTCAAATCAAGTCCACATCAGATCCGGGATGCTTCAAAAGGCACTTGAGGTCATTTCTCGTGGGTAAAGGCTACTACAGTGTCCGCGCCTTTCTCGCTGACGGACAGTCCTAATGAATTTTAATTTTAATTATTTTAAAAGTTAGTTAATAGTTATTTTTAGTAAATTTGACTTGGCTAATGCATTTGTAATGTTAATCTTGCTAAATAAATGAGTTATTGAGTTATTGAGTTATAAGCCTTTTACCATCAAATCATCGAAATTGATCTCTTACTCCGCTTAAGAGGTTGCCATCTGTTGAAGAGTCCTTGAGCAGATCTAGGCTATAAATTTGATTTGGCACTAGTGATCGAGTTGAAGTGGATTATTACATCTGCAAATTTTAGTTTAAATTATTGAAAGGATTTTTTAAATTATTTAGTTAAGCTAAAAATATAAAAACCCCTTACAAACAATGCTAAGGTATCTCAACTTCTTTTACAACTAGCTTTACAATGTTACAACTCCGACGTTACAAACACAATAAGGATTTTGATAGCCAGTTTCGAGAGATGAATATTTGGCTTAAACTTTATTGGGCTGCACTTTACTTGACGTCCTACACTCATTCGATTGGTTTTTTCGATTCGATATTTTCATTCAATATATCGTTTGGTTAGTTAGGTTAGGTTACCTAACTAACCAAACGATATATCGAATGAAGCAATCGATTAATCGATATATCGATCGATATTTTCATTTGAATGAGTGTAGGACGTCAAGTAAAGTGCAGCCCTTTATTGCTTTCTTTACAACAAATAATTTTACTTAATATATTTTACCTACTTTCTTACCTCTATTCCAATGATTTTTTCCGTTTTAAAAACCTTTGAATATTTAGTGTGATTTGATAGAAAATATTTGAATAAATCTATGGTATACAATTTTTTTAGGAAGATCAATAAAATAATAATTCGAGTGTCTAACATGTTAGTGCAATGGATGATAAATAAAACAAATAAATAACAAATGTAATAAATAGTTATATTTTCTCTTACAGTCCCAAATTGACGGTATAGTTATTCATTTTTTAAACGGTCGTAGCTTTACTGTATTCAGTTCTTATCAATACAAAAAGTTATCATAACCTTCATTTTAGATATATTGTTTCTTACTTACTACGTTAAAGATTTTCAACGAAATAGCCTGTTAATAACTTCTTTAGTGTAAAATCCTCAGAAAGTAATAGTACTAAATTTCGATGTTTTAAACAACTATCAATATTAATTTACCTAGGTATTATGGACAATACATTATACTATGCGTTGGTTAGAGTTCCACCACAATTTCAGTTAAGTGTATTTCTCAAATAATTTATATAAATTAGTGTTGTAAAAATAAATTATGTAACTACTAGCAGGTGTTGTGACAAATAATACATGACCAAGCTGTAGGCTGTATATTGTGTATAACATACATGTGATACACCTCAGCACTATTAATCATACGAGAGTTGCAGGGTCTCATGTATTATGTTGCGATATGTGCGTGTAAATACAGTATGATAATGTTAGAGAGAGAAAAAAGGTCTAGACAATGCCTGAAATAATTGTATTTAATAAGTTTTATAGCATAAAACATTATCTATTATATGTGTCGAAAGGCTTTTTTTGTAAAGTGGCCCCTATCTATATATTAATAGGCAAGCATGTTTCCTTAAACCCTTTTTTCTCAGCCCATGTGCATAGCATGGGAAATCTACGCATACTGTTAGAAAGATATTTTCCTGTAGATGTGCAGAATCCCTTAATAAAAATTAAAATCGGCTCAAAATAAGCACAAAAAATGATTTTGAAATAAAAAAAATAACATTGGCCTTATGGACTACTTTGCCGGTGACGAAATAATCTATATATCTAATTCCGTAAGCCCAATATTTGCGATTAGCTTTCACTATTACTATAAATAAAACGCAAGGCCAAACCTTAAAAGTTGGCATTTATTTGAGAAAAACCCAGTGTTAACCCATGGTCAACTTTATGTTGCTTATAGAAGGGTAAAGCGGCCAGATGATGTTAAAATAGTACTAGAAGCAAATAAAGACCAAGGAATCGACCAAAATTGATACTATACAACAAATGTTTTCACAGATATTTTGTTATAGAATTTAGAATTAGCATTTTACAATTTGGAGGATGACATTATCTATTATTGGTTTTTAAGCGAATTTGTCTATATACAAAGAAATGTATATATATATTTAATTAATAGTCATGAAGATTATCATTGAAAATGCTTCTTATTTTTATTATGATTAGAAAGTTTATATAATAAACACGCCACATGAACAGTCCTTTCGATTTTCTATTTTAAACAGAGCAGACATCAAAATGCATTATGCAGGTATGTAATAACTTTATACATATTATAATATACAAAAATGTTAACCTATAATTCAAGGTAGGGTGTTTACCCTACATACATACATACACATACACATGGTACATGATACATGAGATACATGAGACTTTGTACAAAATAGTTACTATAATATACATATAGGGGCTATTGCCCCTACAAGCCACTAGTAACTAAATATAAACAGAAAATAAAAAGAAATGGAAGAAATTAATTACAATCACATGTTTTATTTAAAGCTTGTGGTAAATATAGAGAAACCTGTACATTACATGTTTTTGATCGAGTTTTTGACCACTGGACGACCGTCGTTGTACTAAATAAAATTACTTTGAATCTAGTAACGTGAACTAATTAATTGTAGGCCTACCATTGACTTTGGATAGTACAAGTAAACATCACGATGACGTAAACAAATAAATTAAAAAACTATTAGCTTTAAAATAACCACATAAAATTAATTTGAAAAAAAAAACGAACATTGGCCTTAAGGGTTGCCATGCTGGTGACGAAATAACAACGACATATAAACAGAAAAAAAATGGAAGACTGCTATACAATTATCACATGTTTTATTTACAGCGTGGGGTAAAAATAGAGAAACCTGTACAACACATCATTTTTGGTCGAGTTGTCAACCTCTAGTATTATTAAATACGAAATCATAACTATATTAGTTTGATAAACAGCAGTGACATTATGCAACAAAATATACCTCTATCTAATTAGGAGCTTTACTGGATTACCAAAGTATGTAAAACAGATCAATAACTTGGAGATGAAAGTTATCAAAAAATTTTATCATAGGTGTTACGCAAAGTTAGTTCCTACAAATAAATTTATTTCATTACTTTTCATTTACAGTTTATAGGATTGAACAATCTGAAAAATTCTTAGATTCAACCACTTACAATCTAGACTGCTTTACAAAGAAACGGAGATGCATTTGCTGGGTCTGGATACACGGACTTTTGTCATCCGTACGTTTGAAGGCAAAATCAATAATGCGTAATGCAATAGAGACGGGTTTCGTCCAGTTGAATTTAGCAATATATCAAATATACTCAGACTTGTACCAGGATATCATATCACAGAATACAGAGAATATATGTTCACAACGACTGCCTGATTATACTACGTTAGCGACAATAGTGGCTGAGGGGTGCGAGAGTCTTGCAACCTGAAAATGATGTTTGAAACTGGATCAAGCTGTCTCTGATCATAAGGAATTAAATAAATGATCCTGGCCAATTACACAGCTGATCTTAGTAAGCAACAAAGCTACACAGATTATCTCACACCATTCTACACTCATATTTGGGATGGAATACACACCTGGGTGGCGTCCCCATCTGATAATACTAATCCAAAAACAAGTAGGCCTATTCGCTCGAATCCATTGTCAACGTCAAGGGGGATTCCGAGAGTAATGCATTATTTTAACTTCTCTTCACAAATTGTTTAATGCTAACTCTAAGAATGCAAAGGTTCCACATGCAAAGGATTCAATGCATAGTAGGGTTATATGAAGTAAACTAGAATAGATTATCACCAGGTCGTGAACCTAGTCAATGAAGTAAGGAGAACAATGGGTAGGTACAATTCATCACCCTCAAAGAACAATAGGAAATAACGGGAACGTATTATGTATTATGTTCTCACTACCTTTCATGAGCATTGCTTTTACACCTACACCAGTGTATACAAAATATGACATAATTATCCTGTATGAAAATGAGTTAGATATTAGTTAGTACGATTCGATATCTGTTAATTAAAATATAATTAAAATAATTCACCACCTTAATTTATATAAAGTAATCCCATTCATATCAAACATGTAAAAACCCATTATTTATGCCTATTAGTAATAAGGATACTGGAAAAAGAATATTATAACAGTATTCATAGTGCAGTAGTGAGTAACCACAATGAATGCAGTTTTGTCGTTAGCTGAAGATGTATCTCATTAACTAGAACAAATGTATGCATTATCTTCTTTATTTGCAGCCTATCATAAATAATACCTATTAATGAAAAGTAAGTAATTTACAGTGCAGAAAAACCTAAAAGGCTTGGTTGTGTCAAAGTTAAAAGCCAACCCACAAACACCTTTCTGTTCCGTTTTTATAAGTTTAATTTTCTCTTCGACTAAAAGTTGTTTTCAATTTCCTATACTAATCAAGTTATGAAAGGTAATAAAGGAATATTGAATATCACAAAGTGACTCTTAATAAGAACGTCATTGGGCTACACACTTTGTTTATATTGTTATTATTTTACTGTGTAATTGGGTTTCATCATCCAAAAGAGGACAAGTAGATTGTAGATTTAATAAAATTGTATTGTAAGTAGTTTGGACCCAAACTTAACATTAGCATATTAGTAAGCGACAAATGCACTTTTTATTTTTTAATTTTCGTATGTGCCTGTTCCATGTTTTGATGACCTAATGCACAAAGCTGCTTATTCTTGATAAGTATCTGAAGAAGGCGAAATTATCATAAAAAACATACCATCACCCAAGGGGATAATGACATGGTAGATTTAAAATAAAAACCCCTTTTATAGGTATCAAATATTATACTTGGATCAATAATGTGTACGGACAAGTAAAAAGTAATAAAGGCAACTTACAAACGTTTATAACATTAATTGTCTAGTTTGGAAAATTAATCCATTACTAACGTAGGCTCAATCAATTATGGGATAAACTTTAGCCATTAGGTAAGGGACAAAGGTTCAATCGGATTGATAGTCTGGTTTGTGTAATTTGTAACCAACACGATTCAATACTCGCTTCCTGGGAGTGATGCAATGAAAAATCATTCTCTAATATTATTTCAAATAAAAAAGGCTGTTTCTTTTTGAAATACATAAATGCCAATTTTGAATTACTACTAAAAATGTGTGTTATTATTCTGTTTTCATATTAATTTTATTCTTTGTAGACTTTAATTTGTTAATCCTTGTTTTATTTTCTGGTTTGTTGGACATTCGACATGTTATATAGTCCTAGACCTGAAGGAATATTGTAATTACTTATTTATTTTACAATATGAATAGGCTGTTAGTCAATAAAAGATAGAATACCTCTTCCCCTTCAAAAATATAAATGCAAACCGATGAAATAATATATCCCTTCTAATAAGATAAGTTTATTCCTTTTTGAAACAAAATATCAAGCGAATAAGCTGCTACCATTGTTATGAAAGCGTTAAACTGTGCATTAAAATAATCCCTTCTTATAGTAACAGCTAGCTTTGATAATAAAAACGATCAGCAGTTACAACTATGTGGCATAAATCAGAAAAACCAAAACAATGCTTGAATAAAAGGACCTGTTTCTCTGTTTACAATATGAATAACATTTGCAGCTAAAATACGATTGTAGGTTTCCCGACTCATAAGATATCTAGTGACAAAATGTTTATGAGTACTTCATTTCATTGCATCACTTAAAACAGTATCACGAAACATTCAAACAATAACGGTAATGTAAAGTTTTTCATATCACTCGTCTAAATTAATGTAACTGTTGTTTCTCTTCCTACAATTGTAAATATTAATCTTGAAATTACACTGCGAGTGATATGTGAAATCAATTACTTCTCTCCCAGAATCATTTCCAGGAAAACTCATAAACTCGCCGCCGATTGAATTGTAAAAATGAGTTATAGGTTTCTGCCTTTATTACTTACAGTGCACGGCCAAATATATCAATGGGTATTGTTGTTTGGTGATTTGTATTTCCACTTCTTAAAAAAATACAATTATTAATCATTAATGTAAGGAAATATTGATGCCATAATATTATGTTTATTTATTACGAATCATTCATACTGATATACTCAATCATTATGGTCATCGAGGTGTTTTATGGTTGGCTAAACAACGAGATCACACAGTAATTATTTGAAACGAAATTTATTTCGGAAAGGGTATAGTTTGCCTAAGATTTGTTTAGTAGCTATTAGAAAAAATATGTGAAGTACAAATAGCCATTTTAAAACAATTATGTATCCATTTGTACCCATTTTCCAATATACTATACATGATCGCTCTTACGCCAACAGGAATTGCCAAGAACAGCCACAACATTTGTTGTGACATTTAAATAAGAAAAGAATAAATAAAAAAATTCCCCTAAAAATATAAATTTGTCTTTGGTGTTTTATGTAACAAATAAAATGCTAGAATCTTTGCTCACTGTGACCAAAATAACTTATTCTTTCTATAATTGCAAAGATTAGTAGAAGAACTTATAACTTGTCATTTATGTCAGCTGACGTTTAGATCACCCTAGATCAGCTGTTAATCTATTCCACCCCAGATTAATCTATTAGTCATTAATCTAGATTAAGTCTAGCTGCACTGACTGAATTGGACAGTACATGGACTGAACCATTGCGTTCCTCGCATGTTCTCCTGCTACCGTTATTGCTTTGATTATTCTTAAATTTCGTTTAAACATCTTTATATAAATTTGTAAGTCTAAAGAACGAAAACAACAAATTACCAAGGTACGAGTAATCGTATGTTAACTGTTAACTTAAATATCTTCGAAGGTTACTACGCCAAATTGACAAAATTACGAACGGGTTGATGTGGAATTAATCTTTACTAAGCCGACATTGATGACCTACATTAAGACAAGAAACGACAAAGATCAACGGTTAATGCCTTTCAGGCCCAATAGACTTAGGCTTAATCTAAGTAAAATTTAATTACATTTCAACTAAACTCTCTTTCAAATTTTTTAACTTTGAAATTTTTTACAGGTAGCAAAGTTATTAATCGTAAGATTGTGATCTTGTTTGAGGATGTTTGATTATCAAAATATGCGATTTTCTTGATTTCAGTTCAATATTTTAGCTAGAGTGGCAATAATGATACTATACAACGTAACTTAACCTTTTTAAGTATAAATTTAATATCACCTAAAAACCCTACACAATTATCAATTTTAAAACAATCTTTTGTAATTTTTACATGTAAGGTTAAATTTTATTTTAACCTTTTTACCGTAGTTTTCTTTTTATAAAATAAGAGTACTAACTAAATAAAATTATTACTTTGGTATTTTCAACAGTCCTCAAAGACAATGAAACAGACTAAAAATAATTACAAAACTTATATCAATGGAAAGAACGTGTTTTCATCTAAGCTCTCCTTCATTTACAGTGACAATAGAATTACAGTCGAAAATCCTCTGATACTTGAAAAGGGAGTAAAGGAGAAGTGTCAATGATGCATTGTCACACAACACTGTAGAACACTCCACAGTCTGAGGTCGAGCTGATTGAAGCTTTGTTGTGGTGGATTTACATATCTGATACATTCTCATGTAAGATATAGTAGAAGTGTCAATGATGCATTGTCACACAACACTGTAGAACACTCTACAGTCTGAGGTCGAGCTGATTGAAGCTTTGTTGTGGTGGATTTACATATCTGATACATTCTCATGTAAGATATAGTAGAAGTGTCAATGATGCATTGTCACACAACACTGTAGAACACTCCACAGTCTGAGGTCGAGCTGATTGAAGCTTTGTTGTGGTGGATTTACATCACTGATACATTCTCATGTAAGATATAGTAGAAGTGTCAATGATGCATTGTCACACAACACTGTAGAACACTCTACAGTCTGAGGTCGAGCTGATTGAAGCTTTGTTGTGGTGGATTTACATATCTGATACATTCTCATGTAAGATATAGTAGAAGTGTCAATGATGCATTGTCACACAACACTGTAGAACACTCCACAGTCTGAGGTCGAGCTGATTGAAGCTTTGTTGTGGTGGATTTACATATCTGATACATTCTCATGTAAGATATAGTAGAAGTGTCAATGATGCATTGTCACACAACACTGTAGAACACTCCATAGTCTAAGGTCGAGCTGATTGAAGCTTTGTTGTGGTAGATTTACATCACTGATACATTCTCATGTAAGATATAGTAGAAGTGTCAATGATGCATTGTCACACAACACTGTAGAACACTCCACAGTCTGAGTTCAAGCTGATTGAAGCTTTGTTGTGGTGGATTTACATATCTGATACATTCTCATGTAAGATATAGTAGAAGTGTCAATGATGCATTGTCACACAACACTGTAGAACACTCCACAGTCTGAGGTCGAGCTGATTGAAGCTTTGTTGTGGTGGATTTACATATCTGATACATTCTCATGTAAGATATAGTAGAAGTGTCAATGATGCATTGTCACACAACACTGTAGAACACTCCACAGTCTGAGGTCTAGCTGATTGAAGCTTTGCTGTGGTGGATTTACATCACTGATACATTCTCATGTAAGATATAGTAGAAGTGTCAATGATGCATTGTCACACAACACTGTAGAACACTCCACAGTCTGAGGTCTAGCTGATTGAAGCTTTGCTGTGGTGGATTTACATCACTGATACATTCTCATGTAAGATATAGTAGAAGTGTCAATGATGCATTGTCACACAACACTGTAGAACACTCCACAGTCTGAGGTCAAGCTGATTGAAGCTTTTTTGTGGTGGATTTACATCACTGATACATTCTCATGTAAGATATAGTAGAAGTGTCAATGATGCATTGTCACACAACGCTGTAGAACACTCCACAGTCTGAGGTCGAGCTGATTGAAGCTTTGTTGTGGTGGATTTACATATCTGATACATTCTCATGTAAGATATAGTAGAAGTGTCAATGATGCATTGTCACACAACACTGTAGAACACTCCACAGTCTGAGGTCAAGCTGATTGAAGCTTTGTTGTGGTGGATTTACATCACTGATACATTCTCATGTAAGATATAGTAGAAGTGTCAATGATGCATTGTCACACAACACTGTAGAACACTCCACAGTCTGAGGTCGAGCTGATTGAAGCTTTGTTGTGGTGGATTTACATCACTGATACATTCTCATGTAAGATATAGTAGAAGTGTCAATGATGCATTGTCACACAACACTGTAGAACACTCCACAGTCTGAGGTCGAGCTGATTGAAGCTTTGTTGTGGTGGATTTACATCACTGATACATTCTCATGTAAGACATAGTAGAAGTGTCAATGATGCATTGTCACACAACACTGTAGAACACTCCACAGTCTGAGGTCAAGCTGATTGAAGCTTTGTTGTGGTGGATTTACATATCTGATACATTCTCATGTAAGATATAGTAGAAGTGTCAATGATGCATTGTCACACAACACTGTAGAACACTCCACAGTCTGAGGTCGAGCTGATTGAAGCTTTGTTGTGGTGGATTTACATATCTGATACATTCTCATGTAAGATATAGTAGAAGTGTCAATAATGCATTGTCACACAACACTGTAGAACACTCCACAGTCTGAGGTCGAGCTGATTGAAGCTTTGTTGTGGTGGATTTACATATCTGATACATTCTCATGTAAGATATAGTAGAAGTGTAAATGATGCATTGTCACACAACACTGTAGAACACTCCACAGTCTGAGGTTGAGCTGATTGAAGCTTTGTTGTGGTGGATTTACATATCTGATACATTCTCATGTAAGATATAGTAGAAGTGTAAATGATGCATTGTCACACAACACTGTAGAACACTCCACAGTCTGAGGTTGAGCTGATTGAAGCTTTGTTGTGGTGGATTTACATATCTGATACATTCTCATGTAAGATATAGTAGAAGTGTCAATGATGCATTGTCACACAACACTGTAGAACACTCCACAGTCTGAGGTTGAGCTGATTGAAGCTTTGTTGTGGTGGATTTACATCACTGATACATTCTCATGTAAGATATAGTAGAAGTGTCAATGATGCATTGTCACACAACACTGTAGAACACTCCACAGTCTGAGGTCAAGCTGATTGAAGCTTTGTTGTGGTGGATTTACATCACTGTTACATTCACTTTGTAAGATTAAATAGAAATGTCAAAAATATAATTCTTAGTCCACCACCCTAAAAACCTATGTATTATTTTTGTTTGTTAAAACATACATGATCCAAAATCAGTTCTTGGTTTAAGAAATGTCAATATGTGTGCCTCAATTTCTACAAATTAGCTTTAAAATACATGTAATTTTAATCTTTATAAGTTTAGCAATGTGAAATCATTAAGCAAACTTCATCGTAGTGGGACGTAGTGGTTCATCGTAGTAATGATCATAGAGACGCTCTTAAAATTTTTTTTTTTTCACTAACCATGATGTTTCTGCGATAACATTTCAACTGTTTATGACGATTAGATTAAGGTATCTGGAATCCTAAAATGTGATGGGAACGGAAGGAAACAGGTCCGCGACGTAGGAAGTGGTGAAGGAAGTAGTAAAGGCAAGCAGTGTCGAGTTTGGGAATGGATTTATGTATCTGCAATACTATACTATTTCAGAGTAAACTAATGACTTTCCCCGAGCAAAGCTCGGTCCCCAGGTACTGCAGATAAACCGAACATGAAAGTACATGAGTATGGTACCTTAAGTAAGTAAATAATATAAGGGTGGTTGAAGCTTCTACTAACTGCAGTAGATAATGCTGATTTATTGAATTATCATAGGTTGTACCACGAATACTAGAAAAAACACCGGTATGGATCATATACATAAACAAAAAAAGTTTTTGGCCCGAAAGTAAACGAAACCCCTATACTAATTGCATTATTTAACATATGGTTTTGTTTACTTTCGGGCCAAAAAGGTCATTTGTTTATGTTAATGATCCATGTCGGGTCTTTTATAGTATTCGTGGGTTGTACCATAGACTAACCAACACAAGTTAACTAACAAACAAGAGGGTATGTTTTATCTATATATGTATTTGGAAAACGAATCTCGGTGGGTAGTATTTGTTACAGTTAAGGTATTATGCATTTTGAATAATAGTTTAAAGTAATATGGGTTATTCTTTAATATTAACTCTCGAAAAACATAATAGTAAATTATTCATTCCATCACCTATTTTAGTTGAATTCAATATATCCCACTAATATCTTAAATTCGTTATCATATTTTTGAAAAGTTAATTTTTTCTTAGTGATATGCAAATTTGAAACATTCTAGCGTAATAGGTTTAAGTCCAATCACAGTGGAATTGAAGCATCTCAATGCCTTTAGATGACGAGAAGCATTCATTGCAATGAACTCCTCTCGCCTAAGCTGGGATCTTCTCACTAACGCTATCCTCTGTGAGATTGCTTTCTTAAGTCTACTGTTGTATTCAGCTCAACGCACCTGTAATTAATTAGATGTCTGATTCATATTCATAGCACTCAAATCTCTATTTAATCAGCAATTTAATTAAGTGGTAAGATTTTAAAGATTATACTGTATGTACTTTTATTAAACAAACACTTAAACATCAAGGATCAAAAATACATAAAAACGAATGGAATTAACTATGGATAATACATGTAGTTGTTAGATCCTTCTGTGGTTTATTTACACTATACAACAGCTCTATTTATCAATATACTACATTCAAAGATATAATTTAAAGTAATATACTACTAAACTTTATTCTAGTATTTTTGTTAGCAGCGTAAAGATACAAATAACTAGCATGCTATTCATGTAGCTGTTCGTAAAAGGTAGTCCGTTTCTGAGGTAGAGTAATCGGGTTTTTAACGGGCTTACAAAAATTCCGGATTTAATTGTTTCGTAGTGTAATCATATCCATATTAAATTGTTGGCTATCCTTATCTTATTATACTGTATAGTACTTTCGATTAAAGAAACTGTTAACATATTTTTTTGAAGCTACATTTTCAATATTAAAACAATTTGCATATCTGTATACCTTTAAGTATTTACATCTTTAGAATTCATTAAAAATTGGTTCAGGTAATGAAGACTGGAGGGAAAGAATCCAATAAAACTGAAAAATCCAGCAGAACACATCATACTATACTGGTAATAATTTTATATCTAATATTTGACTCAAACTAACTGTTTAAGGTTACATTAACTTGAATATTAATCAAATAAGTATAGTTAGTTGTTTAATTATTTTCATTTAAAAAGTAAATAAAACTTTTATAAGTTCAACTAACGATGGTTTTTATAATTTAAGATTTGGTCCTGGTATTCTCAAATCATATTTGGCCCAGGCTACGAATGGGAGACAACTGGCATAAACGTTTGATTATTTTTTATTTATGCTGTTGGTAGCACATTTCCTTGATAAAACTGCACTAAACTAAGAATATGTGAAGGGCTGACTTGAAAATCGCAACCGAAACTCGCTAAACAAAATTATATCGATATCCATTACCAACAATCATGGATAATATAAATCCCACTTTGGCTATTAACCTAGAGTATACAATGCTTATAATTACGATAGTTTTAAAAAATATTTAGGTTGAACACTGAGTGTTATATGGTTTCATGTTGATACGGTAAATGGAAAGAGCGGCAAATGGTGTCATCTCTCATAATGATTTATCACCTTGATTCAATAGTCATATGTTTCAGTCACCTTGTAACAGTTTTTATATACGATGTATAACCGTACATTTTATTTAAACAAAGAAATTGAATAAAATTCAGTGTACAAATATTTTTAGTACACTTCTATTACCTATATATTAATTTTTTAGAACTATAAGGTGTATTTACACATTTTTAGATAGTGGTTTAAACTCATTTACGTCTATATAATTTGATCATATGCCTTTATTATAAGATAACTTGTTTTATAGCGTTATAGTCACAAAAGATCGTGAAATTGTCAAAGAAAATATCGTCATACATTTAAACACATAAATAAACATTAATACGGGTAACAGATTTATATCATTTTTATGTCACCGTCAAACTCGACAAAAAACCAAACATATAATGAATGAATGAAACATTGATATAACTGAGTGTGCGGAAAGCTACGACTTTTACTTGTGATTGTTACAAGAATCATTAAGTTTAGGCATTTTTAAAACGTGATTTGTGAAATTACGCCCATATCTGTCTAAAAACTTGTAATATCGATTATTGTACTTTAAAACCACGAAAGAGCATTTTAAGATCATTGTGCCATATCACATATGCACGACAAATCCTGATAATTATTTTTATACACATAAACACTTATGATTCCTTTACTACTTTGCTTGTATTGTTAGCAGTTTATATTGTCGCCGCATTCAACCCCTAGGGCAACTTCTAACGACATTCTCCTGATCTATATGCAAGGCAGCTCTCTGTAGACCTAAGAGTATAATGAAGGTTGTCGAAACATAGCGTTCCCAAGGGAGAAACAAAATATCAGTCCAAGTCATGGAAAATAATTGCATACTAAATATTAAAAACCCACAACTGTACAGTGACAGATACTGCTACAATACATTTGAAAACTAGTTCATGTAAAAGTAAATTTAATGTTTTGTTCTAAATAACTCCAAGGTAGCTTACCAAAGCCTACTACATCTTTCAAAAACAGGAATTTCAATATTTTGAGGTGTAAAATACCCAACGTTCATTAACACAGGATGCAAACAGCAATATACGTTACGTGTTTTTGTAGAATTTGTTTAAAAAATGTAGGACTTCATGGGCAAATGGTTCGAAAAATACCACTAAGTGAAAAAATCAAAGAATATTTAAAGAGAACTTTCAACATGTTGTTTGTAAGAGTACAGAAAACATACTACTAATCCAGAATGCCAACCACATGGTAAAAAGCGTTAAGTACTTTGAGAGAGCTTTGCCTGTCAATTCATAGGCAGCGCCACCAGCGTTGCTATGCTGAGTGCGTGGCAACGCTGTTGGCGCTGCCTTCGAATTGACAGGCAAAGCTCTCTCAAAGTACTTAACGCTTTTTACCATGCGGTTGGCATTCTGGGTTATAGTAGTATGTTTTCTGTGGTAAGAGTGACAAATATACGTACATTTTACACATTCAGTAAATATGTGAATTATTTCAATTTTCAATTTAAACCAAATTTATGTTTCCATTCGATATTTTAATTGTATTTTTAATTAAATATAACAGTTATCAGTATAAAATTACAATTCTTTTATTAGAATTTAAATCCTCTGTGCTGATATTGCAGGTTTTCAGTGAAATAAATTCCGATCTGCCGAGAGCGAGCCGTGATAATAAATGCCAAGGGGGCGAAGTCCTTGGACCGTCGGAACCGAGTTAGTACGGATTGAATTCCAAATGCGTGGAGGCCACTCCTGCTGGCCTTCCGAGCGCAGCGGGTTTAAGTTAAAATTAGAATGGCGACAGTGTGCTTTTTACCTTAACGACACCGTAAGCTTCATAAGTGAAGCACAACACGAGAACAATGAAACAACACAATAGAGCCGTCTCTAGTTGCTACAAAAATAGTACCACAGTAACATAAGAAGTATTCAGAGGATATAAACTTTTGACGATATTAAGCAACAATAATACTGTTGAATTAAGGGGTCTTGGAAATTTATTCGTTATTCTATTTTAAAGAAAACAGTTTTAAAATCCTACATTAACTGCACGTGAAGTTAAATAGTTATGGTATACGAATATATTTGTTGACATACAGTTAATTGTATTTTAAGCTGTTTCGATGAATACCTTGTCTTGACAACTGAAATAATGCCGTAGGGTGTAATACCAAGTTAAGTTGTATCTATCAGAGGAACGTCAATTCCACTCAACTCCAGTTTCAGTTTTAACGTCAGTTTCCTACTTTCATGTTTCTATCGCTTCTCAATCATTCAATAAGATCAAATAAATTACGTTGAAAATCATAGGTTATATAAAATAATTATACATTAGTTATATGCAAATATAATATGCACTTATTACTGATTATTTTCGAATTCTGCATTAAAAGACACAACTGCCGATGATTAGGGGATATCCATTTTACTTGATGTGTAATACTATAAAATTATTTGAACTGATTTTTCACCATTAAAAGACATTCCTTCCATTTAAATTTAGGTTGATTACTGATCAAAATTATTGTAATCGCTAATAACTCTTTACCGTACAAAAATACGATCGGTCTTGACACATTTCACTATGTTATAGCGGTGCCTAAGTTACATTTATTACGATGTTTTAAATCTAAAATTGCATTCAGAAAAAAATATCTTAAAATTTTATCATAATTTAACAAGTACGGTAACAGTACATGTAACAGTACAAGTTACAAGCTACACATTACACCTTTTGTATGTATAGCCTTCACTAAACACTGTTTTGTAAAAACATACCAAAATGTCCACGCAAGAGGACTAATGATAAATATACGCTTGATTGAAAGCAAAATGTTTTCTAGGGAATAAAATTCTTGCTATAATTTATTTAAAATGCGTAATTTAATTGCACGACAAAAAATATAGTCTAATAACACTTGTAAAAATATATTGACACTTGTACTGTTGACTCAAAAGATGGTAAGTGGTGATCGATTTCGATTGGACACTCCGATCATCAGACCCAATAGGTTGTGTTGAAATTGATCACCACTTACCGTATTTTATATGTATTTGCAATCTTGTGAGTAAAGAGTATAAGTGTCAATATTTATTACAGTACAAGTGTTATTAGACGTATATATTTTATATTTTCAGGCAGTTTAATAACACGTACGAAGCTTATCAAGAAGTTTATTATTTAATTGCAATAACGTAACTTATTAGATATCTAAGCGAAGTTATCACTTAGAACGTAACTTATTTTAGGAATTTGAGACGGAGAATCTCACATCCTGAAGCTCTAACTCATTGTAATGAATATTCTACATCACTTGACATCGGTTTACACAATAACAACCAAGGTACAGAACGGAATGCTCCAGGAATTTAGATTGGAAAGTCAATGTTTGTCTCTTCACTTCAACTGAGTAGAGTGTTACTGTACAAAGTCACTCTTGCTCGGAGTCTTGGAAGTGTTTCCTGGAATATATGAAGTATTTGTAGTTATATCAAGCTGTACATATGAAACTATGTAGTCAAATATTACAGCTATTTAAAGATGCAATAAATATGCATTGCTATTATACGCTACCTCCTCAGAGGAGCGTCCGCTATAAGTTGGAAGAAAATCATACACGTATGCATAGTTTAATATGCACATAAATTTAAAGGTTTTTATTAGTAGAATATAATTCTACAAGTTTGATATCAAAAGAACTATTGACTACAATGCCATTTAATGATTCAAAATGGAAGATTCAAGAAATCTTTGAACGGCTGCCATTTTTGACTCGGTTGTCAATTTGAAATCACGTTTGTAGTATGGGCTAGAAGTAAAGATATTTAATTTAATGTGCATATCAATCTATGCTTAAAATGACTTATGACTCCTAGTGGGCCTCCCTCCTGAATCAGTAGTGTTTCACTGAATTGTTTTTAAAACGATGCTAATGCCCGTAACTTTGTACCAAGTTTTAAAGCTCTATCTTTAGTACTTTTTGAAATATTTAACGCGTAAATGTCCTTATTTCTCAGTGTTTCACGGAAAGGACAAAAGCACCTTTAAAAATGAAAATGACAACCGGAATGTTTAATGGCGAGGTTGAGGCAGTATTATAACTACTTTTAACAATTGTGGAAAGTAACTTTCAATTATACCACTAAAGGGCTATGCATCATAGATCTATAAAGCATTTGTTGGCTTGAAACTGTCAGATACTGTACTTGCGAAGGTTTATACATAATAGTTTTGCCAGCATATCTGAAAATATGCAAACCAACTGCTGTTCTTTATATAAGAAGGTTTTAACTGACTATTATAAGATCCCCGTGCGTAGAACGGGCACACAGCTAGTAGAGTATATTCAAAGTTGAGGGCTTGGTCTGAACTAAGTCTATGTTATACTTATAATAACATTTAAACGCTAACGATCCCGGGTTGATTTTTGTAAATAAGTGTTAAAACCTTAGCTAAAATAAATGCTATGAGTTTCAGATCAGTGGGTGGATACATTGTTCCTTCACTGTTAACAGTAGTTGTGACTCTCAAAAATGTTTGTTCAACCCAAATAACAATACAAATTTAGGCTGTTACATCTATTCATATAGAAACACCATAACATCCAAATTGCCCTTTTGGCAGAGTCCTAAATGCCCTTGTCAGCTTTTGCAGTACTTTCAACCTTGTTTTAAGGATTTGAACAAATGTTTAGTTAAAGGGTAGTTGGTAAAGCTAAATGTCAGTATATTTATTGTAATTGGCTAATGCATGGAATTAACCTGCCAAAACACTTTCAAATTGGTTAATGCTGTTTTGGTTGTAATGATTACTTCGTGTTTTTATGTTTAGTGAACAATTAATAATGCACAATAAAATTAGAAAGTCTACACGGATAAGGAATTTTCAGGACTCTTACTAAAAGTTTTTTGTATTAAAAGTGAATTCACATTTTTTAAATTTAATATTGCCGTATAACAACCAAATCTAGGTAAACTTCCCTTATGTTAAAGTAGTTATAACTAAAAAAACTATTTTTGATGAATATTAAAATATCTAGCTTGTAAATCATAACCTAATAAATGCATCGATTGGGTTGGCAAAAAAACATTCCATATACACATATAATACTGCAATTTTTCCAATGACCTTTATTTCAATTTGATGATTTCGCTTAGTATTCAACGACATTTAAGTACATTTAGTATACAAACTATGTTATGATTTAAAATTTACCATATGCAATTTCGGTGTATGTAAAGCTATAATTATTATCACATATAAAATAAACTATACCTGTAACTAAAGATGCCACCCCATTTACGACAACAAGGTTGATCTATTATAGTTGTGAATTCATGCTGGAAGTTTATGTAAGCATCATTATAACCATGGATAATGGATTAGAGTAGAGTAAGTATACTCTTTAATCTATGATATAACAATCGGGGTCTGCAATTTCATCACATTAATAATAAAGCAATAATATAAGATGTGATTTCAACACTCTATCGTTCTATGTCTACGCTTTAAAAATATAACTTAATTTGTTAAAATTTAGAATGTATGTGTAAACAGTAATATTTCTAACTAGTATAGTTTAAGTTCATCATTCGAAAAAAGTAAATTAAACTAGTAGTTTTAAAAATAATTTTGAACCAACTCTTACAATGTACGTAATAACGACAGCACTTATAATTATGACGAATAAAATATTGTGGCATCAAGCATATATGTTTACTGTGGCGTAAACCTTTAGATGTATTTAGTCCGGCATAATAATTTTAACTAGTCATTAATTATAGTGGTCTGTTGTGTATGTTCTAGATTTTAAGAGAAAAAGAGTTGGAAACATTTTAAATCTCAACTTGAATAACGACCGATGTATAGCAAATTTTCACTTGACATTTGAAGTTTATTATGTATACCGTAATATAACGGATCTTATCAATAATATCATCACACTAGAAACAATTAGGCGAATCATAGATATTTATTGATCTTTACTAGTAGTTAAAACATCTTGAATTATGAATTATGGTTAAGAAAGGGAAGCAATAGGCCTAATAGCAAGAACAAAAACACAACTGCAACGAAATTGTAGGTTGTTGTGTTAAATGAGTGTAGAGAACAATATAACCCGACTTATTTATATCGTGGTTATTTATTTTATCGTTAGTTTAAACCGTATACGATTTACTGTTAATGCTAAGTGCTATTGTATTGACTTCAACCCGCTTTTGTTGTCTAACTAAAGAAAGATTTCGGGGATTTTGCAGTCAATTCTTATAACAGAGAGAATTTCTGTTTAATTTTACTTTACAGCTTATTTGCCCTGCTTATCTTTTGAGCTGCAAATATCAGCTTGCGGTGTTAAGGGTGTTGTTGCAGTTAGTATTTCAAGACACTACTTATGAACACTAAATCTATAAACTTATTTAGGAAACAAATATTTGAATTCAAGTTATAGTGATTAACAGCAAATCATTTATGTTCAAATGATATAAAAAAAAACTTAACATTTTAACATTTTACATGTTAAAATGCATTTATATTCATTGTTAAAGCATTGTTATTGAAATTAAAAACTGGATACGTGTAACATTTTTTTGATTAGCTAATTGGATTTAGGCCTTAGTTCGAAAGTAGAAAGATATTTCCGGATGATTATAGGATTTAGGGTTTCTATTGTAATATAACTATTTATGCAAACCCCAATAACCAATTGAAAATGGACAGTAACCTGTATAATACTGAATTGATCAAAGCTTTGGCCTAAAGATCTAATGTTCTTAGGCATGTCAGCATTTAAGCTACAGAAACCTTTCACGGTCGATCAAATAATTCACAATACAAGGGTAAAAATAGAGTATACAGTATACTAAGTGTTACAAAATACTCATAACATTTTCATAATTATTTAACGTTTCTGTAATAACCGGTAGTACTCACTTCAGCCGATAAATTATTAGATCTCGCTTCAGGGACATAATAATTTAGAAATTATTGTGGGTCCAGTTCCGCAGCGAACCTACGACATATTAACGGATTAAATATTTATTCAATTAATGGTATTGGGCATACTTTTCATGCGATATAAATACCGGTATTGACTTATATATTAATAGGAAAATTTTAAGACACAGAGTCTTCTCAAGAAAACATTGTCACACAGTGCTGTGAAAGAAATTAATAACTAAAAAACTAAAGCACAGATTGTTTAGTTTCTTTGGTACGTTTGGAGTGTTGTATTATTTACCACCACATACTCGTTCTGGATTCTTAGTAGAGAAAAAAGTTTAGTTGAAAAGCACCAAGACAAACAAAACCACAGATTATACTGCAACTCATTATTTTATCACATTAACTACATCCAGGGACACTGAAAACTCTAAACGTAACCGAAATCAGCTCACTTAGAATGACTTTAGAATGACTACACTGATTGTATTTTGTAAAGACAGATTTTCTGCCAACTTCGTTCAGCAACACATTCCCCGGCACGTAATGAGCACTTCACGAGTTGCTGGAAATATGTTTCGACAGGAATGTCAATATTGCTCCACTTCATCATCAATGATGTTTCAGTCCACTTCACTCACATCACTCTTGTTTGATTTTCTTCAGTTAACCTTACTTATAAGGTTTGCAGTGAATAAATCTCATTTTAATTTATCTCTGAAATATGCATTTAAAAAATAGTTTGTACCATTTAAGTGTAACATTCGTTTAAGTATGTTATGTGAATATGTATATATTAACGAGAATGTATGATGTTTGAAGAATCTTTTTGGAATTTGGGGGTTTGGGAGAGATATTTATTATGTTACGAATTTTATCTGAAACCACAACCACAAAACAGTATACTATACATCAACCAACATTATTTAAATATGTTAAAATGATGTTAATTTCAAGTATAGTAGTTTTTGACGTTATTATGGAAATAGAAAGATTCTAAGTTGCTAAGTTAATCTGTAACAATCTCCATGTAGGAAGGTTCAGACATTCTCAATTGCCAGTTTGGCAAAGTTCCAAATGTCCTTACGTCAGCCACTCACTTCCTTAGGTAAACCTCATATGCGATATTATAACTTAAGTAATATCCTGCACGGGTTGGGAAGATTGCTTGCGTTGTACTCCAACAATTTAAATACAATCCAATTAATTTTGTGATAAATTTTAAAATTGGAAGTTGATTTATATTTTTTTAGTTTAAAATCTTATTTGAAATATATTGTTAAACATAAACACACTCATACACACCATCACTTGTAATATAAAGATGTTAATTGATGATCATTGAGTTAATTTTAATATTTAATCTGGTTGCATTTAATGAAAATAATGAATACATAAATAAATAGAAGATTTTCACGAGAAACCTTTTATAATAGTTTCTACAAGATATAATTAACAATTCGTGTATTGAATTTACCGCATTTATACTGTAAACCTATTCAATTCATTATTTTAAGATATCTCTTAAGGATGTCAAAATAAACTATAATTAGCAACTTATTTACAAAACAAATCATTGAGCAACTAAACATTTCCATCGCGATAAACGTTTGCCTCTGGTTCTTTGAGGCAAAACCGTTAACTCTTCCACTAGATTTATCTTGGTGAAAACGTAAACTAGTCTCATCAAGCCTAGATCAACACTTTTTAGAACAGAAACTTTAAATCGGTTATAACTCAATAATATTTGTATATTCTTTGTTACAATAACATAAATTATTTTTATTTTTCATTTTATGAAACGTAAACGTACCGATAATAATTATAGAACGCCTGAAAACACAGTTTTGGCAAATTGTATTCGTTTTAATAAGTAGCGTTTGATTAATCTTTAAATAAGGATTTTCTTATTAAAAAATCCTTGAACCTCCCCCCCCCCCCAAACAAAACACAGGTTCAACATGTTTGGCATACAATCGTTATATAAGGTTGTTGAGCTTAAGCAATACTGCTCTAAACGACCGATGAAAAAGTTTTAGTTCAGTTGAACCTAACATGTCGTTTTTTTTATACACTATAAAACATGTTTTTTTCTTTACTGACTTCTAATTAAGCTTGATTACGAAACTCTCAGGTCCAGTTACAACGTAGAAATTGATAACAAGACTCACGCGGGGATTATCAAATAAGACTTTTTATCAAAGTAGACCTCTAATCAAGGTTTGCAATAACATGTAATTAGGGGTAAAATAAATACAAGGGGATTTGAAAATGTCACTTGCGATCAAGGGTTACTTGTTATCGAGGGACTTGTTATGTACAGTACTTTTGAAATGATTTAATGAACTAATAATATCCTAGAAAATACACACAATAATCGATTTAAAGAAAATCTATTGACATGTCTGAATCCAGTGAATAATCTTCCAGACCGATTGCCTACCAAGTTTTATTATTACGTTAATAATTCGCTTTTTTGTATGAAGGCTACTTGAAAAGAAATATTAAACCAAATAAATTTTTATTATTGTTTTCTGAAGTTCGGGCTGAGGCAAATACAATGCGGTATCAATTTTCTTTTTGTTAGTTCAAATAAAACTCGTTTGAATTCAGGGCAAATTCCACCTCAAGAATGGATTTGTGAGAAAGAATTCAGAGTTTATTGTAAAATATATGCCAGTGCCCTGCATTTCGTGGCAATACTCCGTTTGTTTTTTCAGGTTACTTTTTTTCAAGTACGTAATTAGTTGTCTTAACCTTAAGTTTTACAAGCTTTCAAAGAGTTTTAAAAATATATATTTTAGCATTTTTCGTGTTCCAAAAATCACCATTATTTACTAAAACAGTATGAAATAATCATTTGCAAATGAAGGATCATACACTTGGAACAAATATAAGCAAGCAAACTTTGGGGTTTAAGCTTTTGTTTAATGTTTAACTAGACGCCTCTTGGGAATTTGAACTAAAATTAATATCTAACAAACAATGGGACTTAAACTAACACAAATACTCACATCGTAAAATGTAATTTCTATTTAAATTCTGCGCATTCAAAATATGCGACAAAGACGGATTAAGTACATTTGATTTGGTAGGAAAAGAGCAATTTGCATTTTGTAAAGATCATGCATATGAATAGCATTTTTATTTCGTCACGATCGAAAAACAAAAACATGTGCCAAACCTGACACAGATTGTAATGGCATTGTGAACCCCAAGCAAAATGTTATTGTAGGAGACAATTCTGCTGTAATTGCTATTCAGAAATTGAAGACTAAAATTAATTAATTAATTTAAAAAAATTAAATTAATTAATTAATTAATTAAATTAATTTAAAATTAATTGGTTAAGATATACAAATAAATTAATCAGGTTTTTCCAAAATAAGGTAAAACCCTACTGTAAGCAAAATACTTCAACCATTATAAATACGTCATGAAAAATAATACCTATGGAAATGCTATAATATAACTTAAAATGTAGTGAAAACAATGCGGTGTGCTCCGATTGTGAAATGTTACGTAATAGTAGTTTACGCAACGATTGCGTAAAGACTATTAACGCGAGTTGCGTACACTACTTTACCTACGACAGTTTTTTGATTACTAACAATCTGGTTTTTAGTTACTAACAATCACTACTCATAACATCTTAGAGAGGTTATGTTTTCGTTTATTGTCATTGCCACTGAAAGTGATGCAACGAATTATTGTATAATCAGCTGATTTCATGTAATTACGTGTTTTTAAAACTTCGTTAAATAATAAGTTACCTTTTTCAGGGAATAGGTTCTGCTAGCAGCATTTTTACCATAAATACTGTATCATGTACAATTAGGGAAATATTGCATTCAATTTTTTTTTTTTTATAACTGAATGATTATAGTGAAAGAGTTAATTTTCAGTTAGATCTCAGCATCGAATATTATAGAATATTATAAGCAGTTTGTGCTCTCATTTCCATCTCGTCAACTTCACTTTCACTAAATGACATTTTTAAAACAGTTTAGTCTACCTTCCTTTAACTTCCACCAACTTAGGTTAAGAATACGCGATTATCAACAGGAACAAGTAAGATCAACAATTAAAATTGTCAACTGATCAGCTGATCAGCTGATTAGTTGACGTTCGAAGCATTACAATTTTAATTCTTTTCTCTCAATACTTGAACCTCATTGGTCCGTTACCCGTGTTGATATGAGAAAAACTATGCTGATATGAAAGTAAACAGCTGTTAAGTGAAACTTTTCAATTCTAAGAACTGAACTGAAATGGCTACTTTAAAAAATGGTCGTAGGTAAAATAGTCTTCTGTGTCACCAACACAACATGTGGATGCTATTGCTGTCGTGTATTTATTTATTATTGCTATTTAAGTCTTTGACACTTGATAAAATGCACTATGGGCTTCAACTGCTATTAAGGATAAAACAATAAATATTTCTACTATTTGACGCCATACTGTACACCTTCCATAGTTTTAAATACACAATTCCACAAATGGGGGTTTTTTATACAAAGTAACATCTAATAATTCTGTCAGTATATTGTTTATTTGGTGGAGAAACTAGTATTTGTATATCTCCTAAAATCACCCAATCAATCTGATTATTTTTAAATATTGTCTCGTTTTGTTGTCGTTTTTTGTGGGATAAATAGTACGTATCAATAGTTCAATATTAGGTTTTTTATTTAGTTTGGTCTTTTAGTATAAATTTATATTTATAATAATCCATATTTTTATTGGAAATATTTAGGAAAGAACTAATACGATAATTCTTTTATAACGTCAATGGCTTTCCTTTTTGAAAATCTTAACTCTATTTAATACTCAATTAATTTATATATAAAATAAATAAGTAATATAAAATATGTGCATAGCAAAATGTTCTTGAATGAAGGTACAAAACATACGTCTGTTGAGTCACTGTAAACTCGCCGGGCGAAATTTGCCCAGTTTGTTAGGTAACAAGTTCGTGTAATTAAGCCGGGATTCATCAAAAGATAGCAACCCTGTGAAAGAAACGAATCTCTTGTTCTTAAGGGATAAACAAAGAGCATGGTTCATTTCCTTGTATTTTATAATCATAATTTAACAATGGTGTACAGAAAAATTGACATAGTAAATCTGTTATAATTTGATATAACTAGATACATTTAACCAAATCAATGTTTACTAGTTGCCTGTTGCTTGAAATCAAGCAATTGTCAAGTACCGGTATTATACAGGAGTTATGAAAAAATAACAGCCATCTTCTATGAGTGCTCAAAATCGAGCAATTGCCAAGTACCGTTACGATACAGGCGTTAGTTAAAACTGCAGTAATAGTCATAATTTTCGATTTTGATCAGTTTAGAAGACTCAAATCTTCTGTAACTAATTGAAATACTCACCCTAATAATAACGGGTTGAAATAATAAACACTTATTGTGAAAATATTTGATCATTTTTTATAAGCCGGCCTTGTTTTTTAGTGTCGGGTTCACGACTTATAGCTGTTACCAGTAAACATTTCTTGCATGTATTCATTTGATCTGACATTATGTAGGTTTTCTTTAACACTGTGACAACATAATTTGTATATTGTTTAGCTTTTATATTGCTGTCTTGAATTAAAACAGCATAGTTGATAACTTAACGCAACGCATTGTAATGAGTTAAGTCTTTATGCTTGAGTTTTGTGTTTACAAGATATGTTTTTTGTTTCTTTTAAAAAAAATCCATAATCTTGCCTTTATTTTTCCAGAAAATTTATAGTATCATTAATAGACCAGAATACATTTTGTGATTTTAATGTTTTGTGGTAAACATTTAACTCAAACGTTGTGCTTATTGTTAAGCAACCACAATTTGCTCCACCATTTATCCATTTATTAAACAGCAAACTGTAAGTCCTGACATTGCTGCGTCATAAAGTATTTTATTGTACGGAATTTATATTGTCTTTTGTTATAGTGAAATGGATTCTGATACATTGGGAATATGTATATTCAAAAATGGTAACTAACAGTATATGATTATATATAATTGCTAGGTAAGTATATCCAACCTTAAAGTTGTATGATTTATCCTTTGGCAATGTAATTAAGTGATTGACAAAGTTAAAATTGTTATCATATAACAGTTAAAAATGCTTGGCTTATGACATACTAGTGCTATTTACATAACAGTCATACATATACAATTTCAACTAAAACCAAAATTAAAGCATTAAATTCCGTTATAAAATCGTATATCCAAGTTTACAAGCTTATGAATTGTATTCTTTTGGGAAATTACCTCTGACATATGACTTTTAGTTGTCACTAGATAATAAGACGAGTTTAAAATATTACTTGAATTATGCTCGGGGGAAAAGATATTATATTTTGACAAAATGTAGCAAAATATTAAAATTCTTAAGAATGTCGGATGAATAAAATTAATTGCATCCAATAGAGCTTCTTAATTTGGATTAATATAATTTATTGTGCTGCAACCACTGAAACGAATGTAAAATTTATTATTTTTATGCAACCTCATATTTTTTCCTAATTAAAACTATTATTTGTTTCAAGAATAAGTAACTTTCATTAATATTCATAAAGTATCCCCAACAAAACATAAACGATTTTACAGGTACCGATTGAACGTTAATTTTCCGCTAAATTTCAGATTGAACGGAAATTAGTAAAATACTACGGAAACCTTTACCTAAGTTTAAAAGGTCATCATTAAGGTAACTATAAATAATATATTTTACTCAAAATCGTATTTTCAGTGCTGTAAAGAAGGAAACATATCTTACTAATGTATTGTTTAATTATATAATTACTTTAGTACAATGTTCTCAGTAATAATAAACAATAATAAATATGTATGTAACATTATCTTACCAGAAGGTATTGTCATTTAAAATAAAGAAATACTTATATGATGAACAACACGCTTGTTATAAAAAAATCGAAGAAAAGTCATGTTCAACCGCAGTTATTGTCTTGTAAATGTAAAGCTGCTATGTTTTCTTTTGTACTCTAAACATTGTACTACATCAGTTCTAATTGGACTTGTAAGCCATTCCAAAAACAAACATGATTAAATGTTACTCCGTTTGGGATTTTATTCGGGATTTTTTCCTCGGGCGGTAACAGAAATATGTTACTTGATTTATTTTTCTCATTAAAACAGTCGAATGGTCTATTTAACAAATTACGATAAATGCATATTTTTTGAAAATTATTCGACTCTATTATACAAGGTTTTGGTTATAATTGCCGCAAGTCACGATAGTCAATAAGGGAAAATACGTGTAAGAAGATCTGAAGCTATCTATTCTGATGCCAAAATGGAATATATAGAAAGGATAGTTTTATGACTCAGGGTTCCAATAAAACACTCAATTTTGATCCAGTTTAGGTACAATATAACTTATATCACGAATTGACCAAAGTATTCACCGAGTATCTACAAAAATATGATAAATGCTAAAGTCTTAATAACTATGTAGTCTAATGGTACTTAAGAATGTAATGCAACAACAATAATTTGGATTTTTCTAAATACACATAATACATTAGACATGAACAAGCTAGTGCCTAGAGTGGAACAATATAACCATAATATTATAAGAAATCATAAAATATTCCTTACACATCAGAAGTTTTAGGTACATTGTAATGTACAATATTACCCTTAAACGGTAAGCATCGGAACCTTTTTTAGATTTTAACAATCAAAACATATGTAGTATTTTGAATCATCTGTTAGAATCCCATCTAATGTTAAATATTGTTATACTAAAGCATAAATGAGTTTTAAGTTGAATTCGTGAACTTGAGTAGTGTTTTGCCCATTTAGCCTAAATACAAAAGAACTGCCGTCTTATGTATTTTACGTTCCTTATTGTCCTGGTGACAAAGACGTTTATAATGAGAGTCCGACAAAGCTTCAGCTTTAAATTGTTGTCGTTTGCTCTGTCCTTAGAAGGTAAAGTGCGAGTCCCTTTAACTGGGAAAAAGCCGTCGTGATATTTAGGATCCGAATTAAATAATGATTTCAAAACTAAAATTTAAAAGTTTATTTTTCCAACAAATATTTTGAAGCTATAGCAAATATGTGAATATGTGATAGTAAAACCACAAGTTGTTGATCTATTTACGCAACTAAAATATCCTACTATTCATAATTTCCAATTCAATACATTCTTGACGTTACCATGCAGACATTTATATAAAAAATACAGTTTATTTGATTTGATTTGATTTAACTTACAAATTGCAACGATAATAATTATTGTTGAGAAATTACGTAATTTGCTGTGTTTAAACACAGATTCAGCATACAAAATGCAGTCCCTGCTACTCCTAGCATCTTTAAGGTGTAGCCTAGATTTTACTTCCACAAATTTGTTCAGTTACTGGAAAATTCATTTCCAACAAAAACTTTTTTACTGTAGATGCTGCCTTCCTTTGGAAACGTAGGCTTGAAGCCAGTCTGTAATCTTGTATAACTTTATCCAATCTGAAATGCACAAAGCAGACAGGGTTGTAGTGTAAATAAACAAAGTAGTATCAATTTTTATACGATTTATTCTAATGATATTATCTATATGATTATTATATCAAATATTGTTCTGTCCCTATGGAGCCTAACAACATGCCACATGACGTGATATGGATTCTAGAATATGTATGCCTTTTTCGTAACTAGTATATCAGCCCCCATACTGAATTTTATAAACTACAATATCCTTTAAATAATGCAGGAGTTTATACGTTACCGTATAAATTCCTAAGTCCTCAAGTCGAGATAATTAATAAATAAAACGAACACCCAGAAAAAAAAATTTGGTAGAACATTGTGTACGAGTATACAACAGTAATCAACGGTATAAATATCTTTCAACAGCTGAACTAGGATTTTAAAGTATCAATTACTGGTGGATAAGTCATATTACTTAGTTACAAGTTCAGTAAATTCAAAAATATCATACATTTTGGGTCGGTGAACTTAAATAATTTTTCTATCAAGATTCACATATTGTAGGGTTGAAGTTATTCTCCCCCTCAGTGAAGATCATTCACTTGGCTTCAGGAGAAGGATTGCTACATCGATTTATCTATGTTTTTACTAATGGGTTGAGTTGATACTGAAGACATGGGGGTTTTCACTATTATATGTAACAAAATTTCCAGTTAAAAGCACTATTCAATGTAAAAAATGTCCATTTAACTAAAAAAAACCATAGATGTAATTCTTTATCCTCACATTTATTTTCACACACATCTCACAAACCACCTTAAAAACCTTAAACAGTAACCTAAAGATATCACACAGCGTGTACATTTTGAGGAACTTTTACTACCCCAAAAAATATGGCGATAAGAAAGTCTTATATCTCTAATCAAGTGCGAAATGAAAGTCGTGAATCATGACGTAATAAAATGTTTATTTCATCACCTCCAGAGCCACACCTGGCAGTTGGGTTATGAGAACATTGACTCGTAAAAAGTGAAAACCTTACGTGTCAAAATATTCTTCATCAAATAATTAGCTATAAGTATACGATTTTCAGCTCACTTTTCTCTTGGTTTCTTACATTTTTATCATGTATTTGAAATGGAAAAAAGGTATAAAAGTTTGCACTATATAGATTCCTGATTATTTAAATTAAATAATCTTAAACGAAATGAAATTATGGTGTGCTATTTGTGATGAGTTATCTGTTGATAACTAAATTATGGTTACTTTTAAACGTGATTTACCTTTTTTTGGTACTTTTATTTTTCAGTCAGATTTACATTAGCACAAGTACTATGAATCATTACAATAATTCGAGCCACCTTTACGATAAGCTACTCAGGGATAAATATATTAATGACGAATTTATAAAAGAGTAAACACTTTTAAACTCCTAGCAAAAGAAGATACTTCTAGATGGATTTCTCTTTACAGCTATTCTAAGTAACATACAAGAAAGGTTACAGAGGTCAAAATACTCATCAACTTTACTTATCGTGAATTAAGTTTTTATTTACTGCAATACAGAGCAAGCAAAGTTTTTTACACCTCCTTTGATAATATTCAGCCAAGAGTTGGAGTTTTGACTACCTCTTTTTATTTCTTTTTTGCCTAAAATTTGTTTATTAAAAATGTAGACAACAATATGCAATAATTTAATTCATTCATATTTACGATTAAATCAATCGTAAGATCAATCTTATTGATCTTATTCAACCAAATTAAGTGTCAACTTTTGTTTTATAAATGTGTATGTCCCACAGTAGCTAAAATTGATTATAGTAGGTTATAAAAGTTAAAAAGATGTGAAAGCTTGACACATTCTTCAGAAAAAACCGTAAGTATTTTTTTATATTTAAAATCCTTAAAACCGGTTTATACCAAGGTTAAATCAAGAATTTTAGCCAGTGTACATGAGGTAAAATGGCTCTCTTCTTTTTTGTTTACATGAAAGAGTTCCACAAGAATCTTCCATAAGGATATATTAAATTCCGTTGCTCCTTCCACCGTCTACACATTTAAACACGTAAATATATTCAAAATTGAAATGTCAGTATATTGGGGGGAAGCGTTATCAAGTATGTGTATTTAACAGAAGTGATGTCATGTTCAGAGAGCGCAGAAAAGAAATTCTATTCTATTCTATTTCTATTCTGTGCTCTCTGGCCATGTTACTACAAGTAGGTTGTGTCTCACATAGAGGACTTTGTTTTAGATATACAGGGTGATTGACATAAGTGTGCCAGCCGTTTTATTCTAAAACCATAAGAAATATAAAAAAAGTTAAATGGTAAGTGCCTTGGAATTTTTTTTTTAAATTGTAGTCAAGTCGAAAAATTTTTTAGCCGCAATTTTTCCAATATGGCCGCCAACATTGATTTTTCTTATGGAACACTCTGTATTTTATGATGTATTCCGGTAGAAAATGTAATTTTAAGACGATTTTATATTGTGATTTTTTTCATAAACCTAACCGTTTCAAAGATAATAATGGTTTAAGTTGTGAAATTTCCAATAGTTTTCGAATAAAGCAGATGGCATGCTTGCTTAGGCCTTTCTCATGCCGAAATCTCAAAACTTAAACCATTATTATCTTTGAAACGGTTAAGTTTATAAAAAAAGTTACAAGAATAAAATCGTCTTAAAATTACATTTTCTAAAATACAGGGTGTTCCATAAGAAAAATCAATGTTGGTGGCCATATTGGAAAAATGGCGACTAAAATAATTTTTTCGACTCGACTACAATTTTTAAAATAAAAAATCCAAGGCACTTACGAATTAACTTTTTTTGATATCTCTTATAGTTTTCGAATAAAACGGCTGGCACATTTACTCGTATATCAATCACCCTATATAGCGTTATCAATAACAAAAGGTAAATGATTTTCCTACAATGACAAACACCTTAAAACGAAAGTCTCAAAGAAAATTATCCATAGGTAATATATTAAAGATTTGCAATATTTCCATTACACTGGTGGAGCCGCATAACTATATTATGAGGTAAGTTGAAAGTCACGCATTTAAGTTAATAAACCTGTATTTAAAAATGATTAAAACACCATGATATGTATTTTGGGTTCCATATGTTCGATATGTTTTGGGTTGGTGTTAAACTATTTTCTTTAAAGTTATTCCTTTGATGAATGCGTTATAAATCGTGTATATCTATTTCCGATAAAGCAAAAAAAATTGAAACCAAATTAGATAATGTAAAAAAACCACGATACGGTTAAAACAAGTTGTCTAAGAGTGTAAACGATATGATAAAATACTTCTTAGAACTATTTACCCAGCTAAACAAGTGTAATACTGTATATGCAAATTCAAAACGACAATAAAATTCTTCGAAAGATCACCCACCTAGCATTGTTCACTTTCTCGCTGATTTCTGCATACATTTAGGTCCAGATTAAGCAAATATTAACTAAGCTCTCCAATATAAATGGGTCGAGGTTAGGATTGGAACAAACATTTGGCAAGCAGACAAGAATGGTTAGTATTGCTCATTCAAACTCTATTCAAATAGAATCCTTGGAAATGCCAAAAACATTATTTTTAAATCATGCCGAGAGGCTAACGAGGCTAATGCCATGAAGAACATTTATTTTACGTTTTAAATCATTATAAGTATACATCAGAAATCAAATACAAATTTTTTTATTATTACTCTTGTTTTGAAAAGCTTTTTTATATTCTTTGTGGCTTATTAATCATTGCAAGGCAAACAAGTATAACTTAATATTGTTTTACTGTCTCAACAATTTCAATCATGCTTTGATATACAATCAAGACTTTTTACTACAATCTTCTCATAAGTCAAGAGCCACCCTTGGATACATATGAATTCATTTTACTTCAAATAAATAAACGTTAGCCAGCCAGAATGGTAAAGGGCTTTTACGAATTCATCGCTGTTGGAATTCCTTTGAATTGCGTGCCCTTTGTCTTCGTTAAACGGCTATTTAATATCACTGAAAACGTATTAAAATCCCTCTTTGTTATTTAATTTCGTTCAATGCTTGAAGAGTACAGGAGAAATCCCAACCGAGTCCACTTAACAATATTTTCCAGAAAAAGAAATAAACAAGTATTTAAGGTGTAAAAATTATATAATTATACAATCAATAGCCATAATAGTAAAATATAACTGCACACAAGCACTTTAAAAAAGTATATAGATATTTAGTGTTACATTAAGTGAATTTTATATATAGATTTAGATATACTCGAGACAAAGTTCAATACCTTTGAGAGAGTGTATATATAAATCGAGAATTGATTGCGGTGACTGGAGACCATAATATGGTCTTCCTTCAGATAGTTTTTTTGCGATAGCAGGAACTCCTATTTCATATTTATTTATCTTATTTACTAACGAGACTATCCGGAACCACAAAACTAATTACTTACACCCATTTGTACATCAATAATATTATTAGGATATCATGTAATTAAATTAAAACTGTACAAGTTTCTTATCTTGTTAAGCATAATCAAACGTTCTAATAAAAAAAAATTCGATTAGGATTTTAGGTATAAATTTATGTTTTAATGAATCATAGTTTTAACTCCTGACGCCCTTAAAAATATACGATGATTATGGATTAAGATATTGCTATATATACAACTTAAATAGATGCTTCTCAATGATTGATTCATTCCATTAAGCCTATTAAGTGTTAAGTACACTTCAAAAAATATCTTATGTTCCTTTATCTGCCTTAGCACAAAATGTTATGCATCTTGTAAACATTTCAATAAAAGAATAAAATTAAGATAACCATCATTTGCAACTAAGGCTATTTAATCTTTCGCTTGGAATATTCAGCGATATTTAGTAATAAGCGTGTAGACCAAACTAGTTTCGTGATTGCTTAGTAAAGACCCTTAATGAAATTTGATATTTATATCCCGGAATAAACGTTTGTGAAAGATTTTTCAAAACGATATTCGAGGCCACGTGGGGATATAAAATATAATTAATGGTCGACTCTCCTCCTGAGGCTGAAGCGAATTGATATCTTTGATAAATTAATTTTCTTTGTTCCTTTAATAACCTGTGTTATATTTCAAATGTAATTTTTACTTTTCAATCGTTCTTTATAACACTGTAAACTCGCTAACTTACGAAAATAAATAGTATTGTAAAATTATTTTGTATAAACTATCTTGTAAGAAATATAAACCTTAACATTATCAAAATAGTTTCAACCATGTGTAAAATTATATGAACTCTTATAAAAAAAAACATTGTTATTTTATAAATTTGAGTACATTCTTTGCGTATACATTTTTGTTTTCTAAGGTGTATTTAAAGAACTACAGTTAACCTTATTTATTAGCTGGAATAAATCTCCACACGTAGTAAAAACCTACTACCACCTTTCTGCTTCAACTCGAACCGACTTATATTATAACTAGCTGTACCCGCGGGCTTTGCCCCGTTCAACTTCATATGTGAGCTCGTTCGCATGGCTCAATCACGTCCTGGTTGAAGTTCGTTCGCTACGCTCACTCACCTTTAGGTTGGAGCTCGTTCGCTGCGCTCACACATCCTGGTTGAAGTTCGTTCGCTACGCTCACTCACCTTTACGGTTGGAGCTCGTTCGCTGCACTCACTTGCCTTCGGGTTAGCTCGTTCGCTACGCTAACTCGCCTCCGGGTTGAAGTTCGTTCGCTACGCTCACTCACCTTTTGGTTTAAAATTAGCTGTTGTCAAATATTAAAAAAATAATAGTGCTGCACTCTGTTGGTAATCCTTGTAACTTTAATGCTATTGAACATCATAGAACAGAACCAACTTGTTTAATTGAAACAGCTGTTAAGATTCATTAATTCCATTTAAATATGAGTACTCATTAGGTTAACATGGGAAACTCCAGAGCCACTGGGCGGAGCCCGAGAGTCTGATCAGAATAAAAACCACTTAGTTTTCCTATTTAATGCCTAAAGAATCAGTGTACCAAATTTCAGCCTCCTAGGTAAGTGGAAAGTGGGAGAATTAGTGATGAGTGAGTCAGTCAGTCAGTGAGGGCTTTACCTTTTATATATATATAGATTGTAATACGACGATAGCAGTAATTTAAAGAATATAAGGTTTGTGTTAACACCTGTCACCTGCGGCGCTTGTAACTGTCACAGAAAAGTTTATTGCGTTTGGAAACATTCATATATCCGCTGACTTCGATGACTGTTGTACTAAAGAATATTTTTAATCGTTTTTCGTACCTCTGGTTTGTGATATGAACTCGATAATATTATTAAAATACTAACCATAGTCAGCAAGTATCTGTAGCATATTTGGTGCGGAAGAAATAGTGTCATATTAAACTCAACATAAAATTATAATCTGACTCAATTTTTTGTGCAGTTTCTTCCATGTCTGAAGTGTGAGAAATAACATTTTAAAGTAATTGTTTTTCTCGCACACTACTTAAGTAATTAAGTCATCATTTGTTAGTATCTAGTGGACAAGTAAGTCCTATTTAAAAACTTGTACTATTAAGTAATGAAAACCTTCCACATTAGGCCTACAATTCTCTCTTTAGAAGTGTTTACAGATAACAACCATATTTATTAGTCCACAACTACCTGGCACATTATTCGTCTGTTTTTTTTATTTTAGTTTTAAAGTAGGCAAAAGAAAAACACAAACATTTACCCTTTACAAGAAAAACTATTACAATTTTCATTTGTTTAGAAACAAGAAAGATATTGAGTAATATTGAGTCACTAAACTGGATATTGTTTTACACTAGTTATGTTGTTAAATTACAATCTTTTTAGCAAATATAAATTATCAATCGGTATAACTATAACATGAATATGATGACATATTTAAAGAATGGAAATAAATGTTGAATAATAGTAAAAAACAAACTTTGGTACAATGGATAGGCTGCTATAGTTTAATGAAAGAAAGCCCTTACTTTATTGGTTTAACAAAACACATTTAGATACAGCTGTGTTGAACATACTCCTTAAATTAATGTAACATTGTTCATCTTACAATTTAACAGAACATCATTCCATAAAAAAAAACATAAACTCAGTCTGTTGATAAAAAAGTATTGAAATGTAATACGTTAAAAAATAATTGTCATATTAAGGACGAATCACGAAACGTCTGTTTCCTCCTTAAATAGACCTACTGTAAATATTTTCAAATGTCCTTAGAAACCTAAATCAAAAAGCAAAGACTTTCTTAGGAACTTTACCACTAAATTTCATGAAAAAGGAAAATAGTTTGAAATGGACAATGGACAGGGGTGATTTATTGGTGGAAGATGTTATCCGACCAAGGACCAACAGAAGCTCTGGCTGAAGGCGGGGATTTATACCTTCAGATGTGTTTTGCTGCTTGACTTTGACATCTCGGTCGTTCTGTGATTAATGTCTTTAGATAGTTTACAAATGGGCATTGCAGATAAGAATCTAGTATAAATTATTCCAGTCCTTTTCCAGATCATCAATCAGAAAAAGTGGTAAAATATTGCAATTTGAGATTGAAAATATGTTTCCATCCTGCGATTTGAGAGATCCTGTAAGAGCCAGAACAGATCAAACAGAGCTAATCAACTTATTAAAAAAAAAAAAATAAAACATAACACATTAAATGTAAGTGAATATACAATATGGAAGCTCGGAATATGTCAAATATTTAAACAGAATTTAAGATTTTCCTAGTGTACACAGAGATTAAGAAATATTATTTATTTTATAGCCACTACCGTTTCAGTTATTGATATATCAAGGGGGAAAATAGCAGATTGCGTCATTAGTTAGCTTTTATAACGTTTTAATTTACATCTAAATGTTAGTAGTTATTTTATTGAACAATAAGGGTGTAGTTAATATCACAAAGGTCCACTAACGAAACCGTCATTTTCAGTTGCTGTATTGGTCATTATTGGCCAGTACATGGTATCTTATTCTTAATGTTTTATAATGATCTAAAACACATTTATAGATTCTGTCATTGCTTTTTGTAAACTCTATAATTTATAGTAAAAAATGTTTTTTCAAGTAAAGTGAAAATATTGGTAATTGTGGGAAACATATTAGAAGAGTGTTGTATGCAATATTCATAGTTTGGAACGAACTAATGAAATAGTGATCAATAGTAATTTTGTTGTGTTAATCAATCATTGTCAAACTAACCGCAAATTGACTGTTATGCAGGAAATTAAATGTGACCGTCACATTGTCCTCGCTTTGTACCTGAAATTAGTTTATCCATTGCCAGACACAGTTGGTACAAATAATGTCATTGTGCCTTTTGCGTAACCCCCCTCTCTCCCAAAAGAAAAGCTTCTACTATTATAATTTTAAGTCTGAGGTGGGTTGGAACAAATTAAAGAGTAAATACACGTAAAATATATATGGTATCATTTTATTATTCCTTATACACTCAGCAATGTCTCCCAAATCAACCTTTCTTGTAAAAAAAAAAAATAAATCCGTTGGAGTAAATCATCAAATTTATTTGTGGAAAGAATTCTAACCACAGTGAGATATCGGTGAAATATCTGATACTGAACGTTATAAAAAATAGATAACAAATACAATTTCCGAAACAAAAGCAACATAATAATACATTTTGAAATTTTTTCATAGATCTGTGAGTAGTGATGAGTAAACCTTTAACTCACCTGCTAAACTCAATCAGTGCCAAGTGTATGTGTTTCCATGGAAATGTTTCCAAGTGGGAAGTAAATGATTTCACATATCCTTCGAAGTGCAATCTCATAAAACTTTGCGTATAATCACATGATGAAGGCTATTTTTTTATAAGTGCTAGTGAAGTTATAAATGTTTTATTACGATTGATCATTTAGTTTGTACGTCATACCACTTCATGAATTATTACACTGACAATTTAACCAAATTACATAGAAGGATTAAATGTATTTTTGAAATGGTGTGATTTTGGGAGATATGACGTCACTACACCTCTAGCCTTAGTCCCTCCCGTGTGCCCATTCCGTGATTTTGGATCTTACTCTGTAACTTCTTTCATTTGTCCCCTTTTGTCGGTATAATTAGTTTGTGCTGGTTGTTCTAGGCCTAACAGCTCCATGCGTTTAATGAACATCCCGCTCATTTAACTCATGTAGTTGTTAGGCCTAGAAACCCTGCACAAACTAGCTGTTTTGTTAATTTAGTTGTTAGTACTTAATAGTGTCTAGACTCTAAAAGACTAGAGGCTAAAAAGGACAATTTGGACCCAAACCGCTATACCCTAAAGACTAAAATAATAGCTATATTCGTAAAAAATTTAAATTCAATTAGCAAAGCCTAAAAAAGTTGTATGTGTTGTATAGTGTAAACAAATCAAACGAGATGATAAAATGTGTATGTGTATAAAACATTTCATCAACAGGTTTCACCAACAGTTACATTTGCTGAATGAGAATTTATAATGTTTAGCTTTCAACTAAAATACACGAAATGTTGGGGAGACTCGGAGGTGATGGAGGATTTATGTGTAACATCATACATGTTCTGGCTCGTCCACAATATTGTACGTAGGAGGAGAGTAATGACAGCGATCGTTCATTTGAACACTATGAAAAACAATCTTGATAAAGTGGGACTTTGAAAAGGAAACTTTAAAAATAAAATATTTATTGAAGTAAATTGTAAATGTTAAACAAGTTAATTTTGTTAAAATATTGTATTCAATTTGATGAATATTTTACGAGTGTACATGTATTGATCGCCATCATTTAGTAGACTATAGAATTTTATTTTGATATAATTTGTAAGTAGTATAATTTAACATCTTTGATGGAGTATTCATACTATAGGTTAAATGGTAATGTCAATTAATTAACTAATTTGAGCCTAAATTGTAAAAAAATAATTTGTGTGTAATTCAAAAAATAATAATTTTTTGTCTTAGAAACAGCTAAAAATAACAGAGCAATACAGTAGGTATACTGTTGAATCAATTTTTAATTTAGACAACAAAGGTATTGCCTTCTCTGATGCATTGTTGCGAACTTTCTTGTATGGTAATTATAATTGTATCTACATTAGATACGAATAAGTTAAACCAAATTGAAACTGATTACTTGAAAACATAAGTATTATAAAGAAATCACGAGAGTACTATATAAGTTACTCTACATGGGAGTTTTGGTGGAAAATAAAAGCTCGATTATGAGTAGTAAAAAACAACTATTGTCAACTAAGTCGTTACTGTATAATAACGTTGGTATTAAAACATAACAAAGAAATGCTACATTAATTAATACAATAAAGATTCATGTATTGACAAAAGCCTGTAGGAATTCATTGCCAATTTACAATATATGATAATGTACAAAATAATCAACAGTTTATAACGCAATTTCCAAACCGTCTCACTACAGACTTGTAGCGACTAGGTAAGGGTTACAGTATAACGAAAATATACAAACAAATTTGAAGATTAAAAAAATTAATTGCCACACACATATACACAATCTAAATACACAGTGTTGCCCTCGATCAATTGAGCTTTGAGTGGTATCAAAGGAAAAACGTAAAAGCAATCTAAACATAAAAAATCTTTGAATACGACTGTGAAAGAGGGTAAATATCAAAGATTGGGTGAGAGTACATTTCCGCTATTTGCTCTCATACCTTTTTGAGCTACAAAGTAGAATTTATAAACGATCCTTTCTGAGTTTAAAATTATCAACTAACCATCAATTGCTGTCAACGCCTTTGTTTTGAAATGTGAAAATTCATTATGTTTAACAGATTTCATCACTAAACTGTCTTAAATATTACCATACAGATTTCGTTTACAGATTAATGTTTAAGCTTCACTAACTTTTTATTTTTATATAAAAAAAAACTTGATAGTTTTTGTGATTACTTGTAAATAATTGAAATTGTAAAGCACATGAATCTACCCCTCCAAATTAGAGTTTGGGACTTGAATGAACAATGCAATCATTAAATATTGGCATAATTTAATTTAAAACGCACGTAGGTCAGAAGTTGAGAAATAAATCAAGTTTATCGAGTAGGGCAAGTTTGATTGGTAAAACACAATCGCCTCAATTTATTATTTTCATCTCTTGTTAATTGAATGTACCTGAAATAGCAAGTCTTCCTGTGGAATTAAAGTTAAAACAGAAAAGATAGTTATGGAATAGTATATTTCATTACTAGGACCGAAAGTGGCATTTTCCGTCGCGCGCTCAAGTTTTTGTGTGAGGCGAAGCCGAACACAGGGAACTCCAATTTCACGTGCGAGGCGAAGCCGAGTATGTGAGAGCTATTTTCACGTACGAGGCGAAGCCGAGGACGGTAATAATGGAGCAAGTGCCGGATAATAACTTTAGGTACGAGTTATGAACGATACTTTTCATCACGACGCAAAAATACACAAACACAGATTAGCAGACCTCAGTTATATTACAACTATTTTATTTCTTAATTCATTTGAGTGAACATCAAAATAAAATAAAATCTTCTAAAAGAAAACCTACGTATATTTCTCAATAAATTTGGTTTAAACATGAAAATAAAAGAATAAAACTTCTTTTAACAATACATACAGCTGATTCTAAACCATAACAAAACACTAGCGCGCGTAGAGAATAAATGTAGAACTAATTGAGAGCGAGGGAAAGTAAATTTAGAGCGAGGGAAAATCAGCTGATCGATTTTCCCTCGCTCTAAATTAGAGCTTGGGAAACGACTACTTTCATTGATGTCAGCTGTTATCGAAAATAGTTACTTTCGTTACGGAGTGATGAAAATATAATAATGATGTGTGTATAAAATATATTTGGACAAAAAATTAAAATGTATGTAGAAAGCTCGAAAGTTTTTCGAAAATATCAGGATATACTTTGCAATAGACTGCCATACAAAAAAATCATCATACTTAGGAAATTCCTCTAAAATCTACTTTAGTGGTACTAAGCGGCTTTTTGGGTGGCTCTAGACTGGTTTGATGGTTGCGCAGTTTATTTACCCGATATAGTGCTGGTCTTGGTCGGTAGCAAGATAAACATTGTATTTTCGTACCCTACTCGTTCTAAAACAGAATTACTGTTATACAGTGTGTAAATTAGGTCTTGAAACAAATCTGTATTTTTAAAACTGAAATAGATAGAAATATTCTGTTTGTAGCATTGACCTATAAGACCTTACAACAAAAAGGTTCCAAAATTTTTCACTCAACAAAATTTTACCCGCCTAACAGCGTAAGGGTTTGGGGGTGAATTTTCTCGAATGCAACCCCTATTGAGTGACCCCTCATTTTGAAAGGCTTGTCAAAAGAAACACATTGACGCCAACCCGAGGTGAATATCTCACCCCTAGCCAAAATGGCAGGTATTCCAAAATAAATGCTTTTTTACATAAATCAAATTTGGAAAACCCGCCATTTAGGCTAGGGACCTAAATACCTCCGGTCCCTCAAGTTAGTTTTAAGTTAGTTTTACCTCGGGTTTGCGTCATTGTGTTTCTTTTGACAAATCCTTCAAAATGAGGGGTCACTCAATAGGGGTTGCTATTAAAAAAAATAAGTCACCACCTACCCCTTACCCTGTTAGGGGGGTTAAAAATATTTTTGCTGTAAAAAACTACTGAACCTTCGTTAACAATCATCGTCACAAACGGAATATTTCTATCTATTTCGGTTTGAAAAATACAGATTTGTTTCAACACTTAATTTGCACACTGTATAGAATGTAATATTGTTCGTCCTAGGTTTTGATATTTTAAGACGTAGAACTGATAAACGAAGAAGGAAATGTCTAACAGTATACGCAAGAACAGACTCAGTCACCTCATTACTATATGATCTTTTGTTTCTGTGATGAGGAATTGTTACTTGTCATTGTTCTTCCCACCTTTTGTTGATTGAGTAAGTTATTCAATGACTTACTACAATAGACGACAAAACGTTCTACGGGTTCATGTTTTGTTTGTGTTGCGATCCTAATACGTATAATGAGTGACTTCTAAACAAATCTTGAAGAGCGCTCAAGAATATTGTTTTACAAATAAAGTATGTAATATGTTATCGGTTAACACTAAAAATTAGGTAATATACACTCCACGATGATTAGGTGAATCGCATTGAAAACTTGTTTAAAAAGCCCTTGTCGACTGAAAGTGCAATTACCTATTTTGTACGATAAGTATAAGTATTAAACAGTAACAAATCTAATGGCGCCACATTGAGTCTTCTTGAAGGCCTGTTGATCCTTTCATGTCATTAGCCAGCTGTGATTTGTATTTTAGTTCATTTTGTTATTAGGGAAATAATAAAAATTGGAATACTCAATGATGAATTACCAAAACGTAATATTATTTTATTTATCTAGCTGGACCAAGAAAAAGTAGACATGATAAATTGTCCTATTTATTAATTTAAATACATTACAGCACAGATGATGACACCCAGTTAAATGAACAATGGAAAGCAAAGCCATTTATATCATTGAATATACAGGCGTTGGGTACGTCGGTTGTTCTTTGTTTTATGATCTATGTCGATAAAATTTGAGCTATGGTCCGTTTTGATTGTCTGCTTTCAATCACCACAGATAGATAAATACACAAAATACAGATTTCTATTACCATTTTGCCATCTAATTCATGTAAATATTTTCAAGCTTAAATGCCGTTTTCGGTTACGTTTCGGCATGTAAATTAGTAAATATTATGTGCTCTATTGGGTCACATCTTCTATGTTTGTTGTTTGTAGGTTTATATGTTTGTAGGTTACATTCGCCTATTGGGTCTGATGATGATTGGAGTGTCCAATCGAAATCGATCACCACTTACCATCTTTTTTGTATATTTACCGTCTTGTGAGTAACAGTATAAGCGTAAATATGTGTTTTAAGTGATATAAGACGTTTCTTTTATTTACTTTCCGTAAGCAGATAAACTGTATTAGAATGAATAACAAAAAATATTTTGCTTAGTTAAGTTACAATAAGTTTACATTGAAACTCATGTAGTAATCAGATAGAATATAGTCTAATAATATAATAATATAATATATAAATAAAATATCATAAAATATAGTAGCAATAAGAAAACGGATCAATATATGAAACGTACTAAGATCCTACTTTTGTGCTACGCATTCAACCTGAGGCACAATAAGTTCATAAATTGTATTTACTTTTCTCTTTCAAATATACATTTCAATAATTTTAGGAGTGTTATAGCGAGGAGCTGAACTTAAATAATACATTCAAGGATAATCCCTTGCATACTAAACAAATCATGACGAAACACAATTTATTTAGAGGAAAATTATTATATTACGTAAATTACAAAAAAAATCAGTACAAAGTACATTCACTATTACGTTACATTGGCAATCGCAACACATTTTAATATATTCACATTACTTTTTTATTAAGACATAGGATATATTTAGATATAGGTTTGAGTTAGCTAACTTATTGACTATAGAACGGCCCAATGTTATTTTGTTATCATAGACATGTATTTGATGAGTACAGAAAATGTTAAGAAAAGGCAAAAGAAAACTTAATTAAAAATTAATACAGTTTAATAAAGGGTTGTATTTATTAGTCTTAATGCCCTCTGAAATTATATCGTTTTTATTAGACTTACACACGTGGCTAAGGACAACTATTACACGAGCAAAAACTCATTTGAACCTATTATTTAGAGAGTAAAAGCAATAAGGACCGATGTAGGAGGAAGCCAATAAAACAAATAGCCCATTTTATTGTGGGTAGTTACGAATGAAATGAAGTTGGAGCCAAATAATCGTCTACATTTAACAGTGATCAAAATCGTTATTGCGTCTGTAACGATTATCTGAGTTGTAACAGTTTGTTCAAGGCTTAATTTAGCTTATCGAAATCATCAACTTTATACAACATTCGAAGTTTTCATTAATATGCATTACTACCTCAGAAGTTCGTTTTAATGTGCATTGCTTTATGTTAATGTCTCTAGAATGTTTGCAACTAAACAGTTAGTTACTTCAATTCCAAAAAACATTAGCCACTTTCAAGGTGTATTAAGGTTGTGCTAATTTTGTTTCTTATTTAAATTGATTCTTAAATAACTGTAAAGATTGATACATTTTTTATGAGTAAACCTTTTAGAAGATAATAGTTTACGTTCCATCAAAAATTAGTTGGATTAACCATTTAATTTTATACAAAAAATAATAGATAGATGGGATAGTAAACTTAAAACGAGTCATAGTGAAAATAAGATCACAATGAACTGCTTAATCCGTGCAATCAGTCATACTTAAAGAGTTCCGTGTCATTTGACTCGCTAGAGACACTTCTAAATTACGTAATTTTACTAGACCTCAATCGTTTTGTAAAGTAAATGGGTTTAAAACAATTATTTGTTATTGTAACCATCGTTTATATACCACACACCATTTATGGTGTAGAGTGAATGTTAAAAATGGTTGTGCATAGCTAAATGTACTTAACTTTAAAATCTAAAGTATTTAAATGAAAATAACACATTAATTATTGGAACAATATTATATACGCAACTAAAAAGATTCGCATCACTGAAATATGGTAATATATTTATAAATGATGTTTATATAATCAAAATATTCACACCATCCGTTTGAAATGTTATCATTGTAAGTTATTTGATGTAAATATTTGAAATTACATTAATTAAGTTAAAATGTTTTTTTTATTCAACTTTGACATGTGTGATATAAATCTTCACACAAAAGCTTATCCGTGTCTTCAGCAGTACCTCATTAAAATTACTTAGTTTTGCCACATTTTTATTTATATAGTTTAACATAATACAATTTTTACGAAATTTTTTAACTTAAGTAACTCAATGTCTGAAGAAAACCACCTTGCAATCTTAGTTTCATAAATTTAATTTTACCTTTTGCCGCAATTTCAATTAAAGACTTAGTTACATTAATAGTATGAAGTAAACCCTTAGCGTTGGGGAAAGTTATGTACATAAGTGAATTGCAGTAAATTGAACATTTAGACGGGGAACTTTATTCTAACGTAGTTTTTCTTACTGACACGGGAAGGGATACATGCGATAGACGTGTTTCGGAATAATGTATTTTCTCCGTGTCAACCCGTGTCAAGATTATATCTTTCTTCCCGAGCACAAAACATGGTGTTATACGAGTAGGTAATTTCTATCTAATTGTAATAAATGAAATGGGAATTTTTATTGTATAATTGCTGTATGGAATTGGTATTTTTTAACACAATACATTCATCAAGTTAATTTAACAAATATTTAATTTCAGCATTTAGATAATGGGATTCCTATATGCAAAGATAGCATTTAATATAGTATTAAATTATTTAGTAATTAATAATGCCAATTTTGGTGAAACTTGGTTTGTAGGCACTAATCCACGGAACCTCCAGTTTTTATTTAATTTTTTTTGAAATTTTGATTTTTAATGGCGATTTTCCCATTAAACCCCTATGGAATAATGGAAAAATCTAATTTTCTCGAAAATAACCGGAACGATTTGAAAAAAAATGTATAATGTTGTAGCCCTTTAAATTCTGAAAAAATTAGTTCAATTCAATTCCTGTTAAAATTGAAGTTCAAAAGTTAATGCAACTTTTGTGATTTTATGTATTAAATGGCATCGTTACTCTCATGGCTTATCCATGATAAAGGTTGTTGACAAGCTAATGGGAGATACTATGTGTGGTTGCTGATACTGTTTATTTTATATATTGCCAACTCTTTGATCTAAGTAATAAGTTGTTACAAACTTTGAGTTTCTCATAACCTAAGTGATTATCCGTATAATTAATAAGGAATATTATTATTAAGTCATTACATTAATTTGTAAAGACAGATTATGGCGGTGAATGATTTGAAATCATAAAGCTAAACACCACAAGTTCATAAACAAACTCCAATATTATCTAATAATATAAAATTTAAATTACACTGTTAATATTTGAAAATTAATTTAACTTTCCATCAGCATTACACTCGTTTTGTCAACTAAGTTCACAACGTAAAACACATATGAAAACCGCTTTGATGTGTTACAATTTGGCTGGTCACAAAATGGTGAAGATTCAATTTATATTTAATTACAAGGTTCCACAAATCTAAATGACTATTCGGTGTTTCGTAAGCTTACAGATAATTAATTATTCCCTTTGACGTTATAATTTGTTCACCTGATCTTCAGTTGTCTTGCATAGCTTCACATTAACAACTTGTCGCATACGATTTTCGTGTGATTTAGTCTTTATAACGTTGAACTTGATTTTTTAGTAATTTATCAGCATATACAAAGGGACATACCTTAAATTACCAAAATTTTTTACTAACGCAGATTAAGCTGTTTACGCACAAAATATTCACGTTCAAGTTAGCGAAGGAGTTAGTATAACAAGAACTTAAAAACAATACGTAGGGTAAATTTGAAACAAAAAAATAAACATATCACAAAAATGTTGTTAAGTTTTAATACCCATTGAAACCCAGTTTCTATTCTATAAACTATATTTTTACCATGCCAGTTTAGTTTATATAAGTTTCTCTTATTTAAACTGTTTGTATGAAAGAAGAAATATTTAATAATTCATGGGATTCGTATTAACTTTTGGTTTGAAATCAATTTCTAGTATTACTACTAAAGAGCAGCTACTAAACACCATGAAAATAACAGAACATTAATTAAATTGGTCGATATCAAAGTGTTTAAATATCTTGAGAAAGGCGTGCTTATGTCTAAAAAAAGGAAAGGTTTGACCATACAATTTTGTAAATATGATACCGATGCATGATCTTTATAATTATAAATATAAAATATGAAGAGATGTGTACGTTTGCAAAATGTATTCAAGTTGTCTTGTTAAAGATTCTTGCCTTACTATTTGTACACAGTTCCATTTAATTTTTTATTTGACCTGTTATCATTTGTAACCATAAAATCACACAATTAAAAATGGATTTTGAGCCAAGTTGGTTGTTTTTTAACAAAACAAATGGTCTAAGAAAATATAGGTTATGAAAATAGGTCTACACAACCTTTATAACTAATCAATTTAACATTTAACGGCATTATAACAATAATTCATACTTAATGCCTGACAGGTTGGATATATTAACAATATAATTGCAATTAAAACTGTTAACAGTATGTTACTAAACTTCTCAGTTTTATTGCTGCTAATATTTTTCAAAATACGAAACGATAAAGAGTACAGCAGAATAAGTTAAACAAGACGTAAAGATTGGGGACACTTTGTGGCCGTCAAAGACTTAATGTTGACACTCCACAAACATTTGACCTAAGAACTACAGACTTTGGGACTTGCGGGTAAACGAACTAAGGGGTTCCTAGAACGATTACTTATAGCGTCCATCAGTGCAGTTTTAATAGAGTCCTCCTAAATAAACATCAAAGAAAACACAGCACGTATTCGTGATAAATACACCAGGGCTGTGTTTTGTTTCATGTTTATTTTATAGTAGGATAAGTTGACTACACTCATTATAATATAGGTAAAGCGTTATCAATATTTATGAACTCTTTTGTGCAAGGATTATCTGAGATCATACGTAAAATGTGTTTTTTTTTGCTTGTAGAATTTTATATTTATAGCAGACAAACTTGGTTAATTTGTGATGTAAATATTTTCTTGGCAACAATTATTGTAGTCTGCAATTTCTAGCTATCTATCAATAATTTATTTTTAACAATGGAATAATTTTTAAGTATTAATTATATTACTGTCACTGTCTTTGAAGAATGAAATGACCTGAAATAAAATCAAGGGTCAACACTCCTAAAATATTGACACATTTCTAAAAGACATTCAGTTTTATTTCTTGGAAACGGCATCAAGGTGATAAAGTAGAAGAGGTTCCATAAAGGTTTACGAACATGTCAAGTATGTTGAGAATTTAATTTCCGTTGAGGTAATGTTTGAATTCCACTTTGTTCCACTGTATGCTAGTCATTTGTTGGTTTATCATTAGTTGTTGAATCGATTGAAGTGAGAAAATAATAGGCCCACTCCTAAAATATAACCCCATGATATGGTTAACTTATCCAATGGTTTTCTAAATTCTAAGGTAAATCCAAGATGTTTGTTCAGTCGTATTATCCAATAGTCAAAGGTATAAGGAAACAAAAACATCTTAACAAATCTTAGGCACCAGACGACTTTACAAGACTGTACAATAATAAAATTAAAATACCTTATTCCGTGCTATATGTTATTATAAGCTTCACATCTATGTATTTTAATGAATTATTCAAAATGTATAGTGAAGCTAAACCCCTTTTGAAATATAAAACTTTTTTATAACAAGATAAAAGAGCTGTCGATAAATAACAATTGAAACACTTGAACACTGTGTCAAACTATGATACCAAAATATTTAAAAAGTGCTTAGCCATGGATACTTTTACACTTTAAGTAAAATGCCTTTTTTCACGAGAGTAAGTTTACAGTTGAATAACATTTTGTACTGATGTAAATATATTTAAAATAATAATCGAACACAAATGCAATACAAAATCTTTAATATTGTCTACCATGCGTTACAGTAAAAGAACCGAGGTGTTACTCTTACATATAACACATTACAAGTTTCCTATAATAAATACTTTACTACTATAGTTATAAGAGATATTGTTGTTTTGAGTTATTGAATTGTTTACGGTACCTAAGTGCCAAGTTTCCTCTCCGCAGACAATACTGAAGCGATCTAAACTCTCAGAAGACCAGAAGGACGATGTTGGCAAAATGAGTTTGTCTGTTGCTAAATATTTAACAGTTTGTTGTATGCAAAGTTTATAGTACTAAACTAGGTCTATATGTATAATATTATATTTTGTAAATGACCTTTTGCGAAAATATCTAGTCGTATTGAAATCACGCAGACTGAGGATTTGATTAGTTGCTTTAGTTCACTGATAATATTGCAATTATAAAAATTTCTACTTAATTTTTATGTGAATAATTATATATCAGAGTAATGACGTTTGTTAATAGAGTAATGAATATTATTGAGTAAAAAATCTATATTATATAGGCATATTGTGTAAAGAAATTATGTAATGGTGTAATGGTTTAGAAGTAAAAATGAGGTGAAAAAAGTGAAACTAGTTCAATTGATTCGTTAAGTTTGGTTAGAAAATATATGTGGATACTAGGTGAATACTTTTTATAAAACTAAATGTGCCAATCAGAAAGGCCCAATACCCATGTTTCGGCCATAAGTAGGGAAACCAACATTTAATGTTTGATTAATTACTAGACAGCGCTAAGCTACAAAGAATAATAATTTAGTTCATATAGAGAAATCTTGCGGATTCTATTCCGTAAAAAAACCCTTTGATAGTCAAGTTCTTTGTATGAAGTGAATCCTTATAAATCCTTCGGTGGCCTTCATTTTACGAGCTTTGCAGTTTTCTTTGATCTTAAAATCTGTGCATAGGAAAAAGTCTGAAATTGTAAAGTTGCAAATATCAAGCTCAATCCTCTAAAAGTGTCCCCTTAAAGTGTTAGATAACAACACTAACTGTGTGTAGTAATCTCAATTTTTAGCTTTATTTTGTTAACTAGTGTGGCAACATTTTTTAATCACTAACTAGCCCTCGAGATTTCTTCAAATGTCAACGTCTCGTTTAGTAGAATTTTTACTTCTTTGTTACTTAGTGCAATAATTAAGGAGTTATAATTTTGTTTGTAAAGGAAGTAGGTAAATAAATTGTATTAGTTGTAAGTTTAAAATACACGCTTGTTTGTATTTTATACACTTACCATGTTAAAACCCTAATAATATTCAACTAATCCTATTTTTTCATAGAGATAAAATCACGCTTAACACTCGTCCAGCGAATGAAATGTGTATTTAGTTCTTTTAATGTTAAATATAGTCATAAAAGTACATTTTTATGTTTAAAGTTAGCATTCATTTAATAATAATGCTATTAAATCCTATAATGAGCATTTTAAAGTAATGACACATGTTTGAGAAATGTTAATTCAAGTACTGTAAATGAACTAGATGTTACAACAGAATTCTGTGATTTGCCAATACGAGCTCCATGACTCTGACACTATGGTGCACCTTAAATGACGAATACTAATGAATCTAATAATAAATCTACTAGTATAATCTACTAATATAATAATAATCTACTAATAATGAATACTACTTAATCACAACGAATGTTTCTAGTCACAGTTGAACTCTAGGTACGATATGGTTTTATGCAAATGACATAACATCTCCTAGGCTGTCTTCAAACTTCGTAGTTGAAATGTGGTCGTTTTTGTTAATGACATGAATCTATCTATACTATAGTATGAGTAACGTTTTCTAGGATTTTATTTTCAACGTAAAAACGTATTATTATAACCTATAAACCTATTATAACCTTATAAATCATGGATTTTATCTCTCATACTGTCCTAGATAAAATGGCGTACATACACAAATGCTTTGTCGTTTTTTTGTAATAATATGTCTATTATCGAATGAGGGATATCTTTTAGCAATTATCATTTACTATATAATTTTAAACATGGAAAGGAATTGTCTAGTGACAATTAAGTTGGCTTCACATAGTCATACTTTGCTCTTTTAACTTTATTGCTTAAAAAATAAAATCTTGTTTCATAAGGTGATACAAGATAGATTACGCTATATCAAACGTGAATTTCAGTATTGGTAGAGTATAAACGCATTTAGACTGCGTTTAATAAAAATACATTGTTTTAATTTTAATGAAACTCTAAATACTTTCATTTAAAGTAGCTATGTAAATAATAAGTTAAAACCTAGGATGGTAGAAATAAAAGAATAAATAGCTCTAAAATGTGTAATATAACTTAACACCACTTGCAAGGCTTGTTGAAGGTTTCTTATATAATAGTGACTACTAAAAATCGTGCTATGAAGGTTAGAACAGTAAATTAAATCATGATACAAATTAAAACTGCTGTACTTTAAACGTATTATGGGTCAAATATGTTTTTACGTATGAGTTGGCACACTTTTTCATGTAAACCTCGTGTAAAAAATGCAAGTTAGTTTTTTAAAAATACTTGAACATGTTAGGCCACTATTTTAAAAGAGCTTCGTCAATACTATTCCGGAAATTCATAAATTCTTTAGCTTAGAATTAGAAATAAATTGAGTAAACCAATACAATATAATTTTGATGTTGTTTTATAACGAGTTATAGTGTTTAGATATGTTACTTATTGCTTAGTGGAGGTATGTGAGATATAAGTTAAAGGAATAAGATCGATGCATTTGCTTTGGGGACCAATATCATGTTTCTATATGAATTTATAATATTATTTAAAAACTATAATCGATCTTACTGAATAAAATGGATGCCAAATGTAAATATTTATAAAACTACTCGTATGTCTTATACTTAGTTCTAGTAATGTTTTTGTGGTGAATTTATATAACTGTAGAATTATTTATTATTTACACTACTATCATTGTAGAATTATTATGACTATTTACATTACTATCTTGATCAAAATGTCCACAATAGAGCATTAAAGTGTTAAGTCCCTCAGTGTATCACAATCAAGGACCTGAAAACGTTATATTTAATTGCTTTATATTTCAAGATCATAAATTGACGGAGTGGTCATATTTATTAACCAAGTCAAAGTTTAACTCGTGTGCTGAGAAATCCCTACTAAAAGCGTTTATATTGGAAATCCAATAATTAAATTTACTGAAAAAATCTGCCAAAGTGGTTGAAGGATATTAACGCATCATAGTTTGCTATACTAACTGTTTCCTTCGATATATTTAGTTTATATTTAAATGAAAGACTGCTATAAATAATGTTAAAATGGAAAATAAATATTCTAACCACAAAGCAATAATCTTAGCAACACAATAACAACAAAAGCTAAATAACAGCTTTAATGTACTGTATTAACTATGGGTGATTGCTGGTGTTGATTCTATTGATAATTCCACTTCCAAAATAATAAATGCATTTATAGAAGCTCAGGTTTGTAATATAGATTAAAAATCACATTCATTTTTTACAAATAAACCAATGCATGTTCAAAGCTGTGTTTATTAAAGAGGTAAGCTATTGATTATGTGTATGTAAAGGCTATGTTTGCTTTCATTTGGAAAAGCGATAAAGATTCTGTACAAAAGAATCTTTTGTGCATCTCAAGCATGACGTTTTTAGCTAGGTTGATTAATTAAAAGGCCAAAGATCAAGGACGCTAAGTCAATTTTTTTACCATTTAAAATTTAAAATAATTATTATGGGTAACAGCATCTATTGTTTAAAATACTTTTTAATTCCTTATATAAGACTTTACTTTGCTGAATAAACAGTAAACATATACTATTATCACAACAATGGTAAAACTCTGCTACTTCATGAAAGTTTGAGCCATTATGGATTTCTCTTTGTGAATATTAGAAGACTTCTCAACAAACTGTTTTGTTTATTGTTCCAGTGTTGTTTGGATGATTCCGAATGTTCATTCAAGCTTAGAAGTTTAGAAATCTAAATCCGCTTAACCGTTAAACAGTATGATTGTAAAAAATCTATACTAAAATAAACGTCACAATCTTGTAGAACTATGCAGTTTAAACTATGTATTCCAAATTGAATGCAACAAATAACTTGTCATTGGTCGTAATTTTAAAAACAGTATTTTATTATTGTGTCCATATGATAATGTCATGTACTGTGTCCATCACATGTTTTATACAAGGGAATAATAAATGTTGAATAGGAACTAGGAGATTAATAGAAAACCCTATACGAACCTCATATTTTTAAATAGGTGATAATTCTCTCTAAATATTCAAATATAAAATAGAATTGTGAAAATCGTGTAGGCTCTAAATTGATGTACACTAGCTAATGTACTTGTTGGTTGTTACTAAAAAAGTAATCTTCAATCGTGTAAAGTAACGGAGGGTTTTCCAAACAACCAACTGAGCTAAATTAAAAACACAACTTTGAGCCCTTTGAGTGCAATAAGGCTTATTCCACTTTTATGAAGTGAAATGAGAGAAAATTGAAAAGTCGTGCAGATCCAAACAAGGCTTAAGTTTTATCTTTTTTTATATATATATGCAGTACTGATTAACTTTCTGAATAAAGTTTAGGTAAATTATGGTTGTATATGTTGTCACACACGTTGCATGCAATATATCATGTTGGGTAGGTTTACGAACCACATTATGAATTTCTTAACTAAAACATCCCCCTTTTAAAAAACCATTAGATCGTTTTATCTAGTTATACATAGCTGAAATTACAAGACAAACGAACAAAAACACGATCCTAGGGTAACTGGAAAGAACTAACATTAAAATTGTATTCAGGTGATCCATAAGGATGACAAATCTACCAAGGGATGTTTACTCTATGGTACAATCAAATTTGTTGCTACCAAAAACGTGTTCTACGCAATTTTCAAATGGTGTTTGTAACGTCCTATACATATTAAACATGTTATGTACTAATTTATGTTTGATTAAACACTTTTACCAATAAAAAAATAATAAACATGTTTTAAGTAACATGTTTTAAATGTGCCTTGATTTCAGTTTTTCACACTAGGCCTACTACTGACGGAGCAAATAACTCAAGAAGAAAATTATAACATTTTACTTAATAGTATTGTTTTGTTTAAAGTTTACCCAGTAGAGGATTAGAGAGAGGGTAATGTTTAGGCTACTTGTTCTGAACTTGTGAGCTTCTAACCACAGCTAAGTAGGAATGTTATAGAGTTGTAAGTTGAGACATTTTAGAACTTTTAAGGAACTTTTTAGAGAGTTTTGCAGATAAATATATCCTCTGCACTAGAATAACAAATTACAACGATTATTTGTTGTTATAAATACAAATATTTCATACATTCTAAAAGCCATCTGGTAGTAGTAATAATTCTCCCATGTCAGTACAATAATTAGGAGACTATGTATCTCGAAGAAAACAATTTTCACGTATTTTTCCTTACATAGATCTAAGAATAAAGAAGTTATCTGAAGTATTTTCACATCCGCTGTGTATAGTGTGTATACGAATGAAGTCTCTTATTACTTAGTATATTGATCAAGATTGAGTTATACAACGTTTAGGTTAGGAAAATTCGCTAAAAATACATTTCTTGTTTACAATAAATCTATCAAAATTCAATTACACAGAAGCAGTGTTATAAACAAGAAACAAATAAAAACGACACCATATATGTCACATTTAAATTATGTTAAACATATTAGAGGACATTTTATGCAATTAAGATAACCCCCATCAATAATACGACAATATGTGTTATGTTATAATAATATGTTGGGTAGTTAAGTAAAGGAAACCCCCTAATACCTTGAGATTCAAACATCCTAACTCGCGTTACATTAGGCTAATGTGTTTTGAGTTTTGTAATTATTTTCAATTTCAGTAAACTATATTTTATACAATTTAGGACTTTAAAGAATTAAGTATTTAAATATTTTCAAAAATTTAGATATTCAGTCTGGGTGGGTATTTATGATGACAAGTTATAATTGATTTTGGAATGTTCTGCTGGCGATACTTGTATAGGAAAACAATAACATGTTCGAGTTTTATTGGATCGTACGATATTAGTCTATTGAATAGTAAAAAAACATTATTTACGGACGTTGCACTTTTTGCGAATATCTTCCTTTATTTCATAAAGTCTAAAAAGTATGACATCTATATATAAATACAACACGCAAACATGAGTTTTGTCGTCAGAACTCAGTGGTTTTTCAACAGATTTTTTTACTCAGTAGTTTATGGCTTACTTAAAAGATCCCATTGAGTAGATGTCATATAGGATCGGCCATGTTAAAAAGGTCCTCAGTCATAGTAGATTTTTTACTCATATGTGAAGGTACGATTTAATGTAATGTTAAGAATTTTCAAAATATGTTTATTTATAATTGAAATGTGCAATAAGTAATAATTGATCTTGTGGCTCTTAGTGTACGATAAAAAATGCCCAAAATACTCATAACAAAGTTTTAAATGTTTCCTGCATAAGACATTGTCCAGTAGTGACATAGATTTAAATCAAATACCACGGAATAAGAAAAAATAGCAAAATAAATTAACTATAATAATTGTGTAGTTTGATAGCCTACATTGTATAAGAGTATTGATGGAGGATTATGAGAAATTATGTGTTTTAGCATTTAAAAGATAACCATATGACATGTATTACAATGAGCTAAACAAAAACTGAAATCCCTAAATGCTTGTTTAAATTTTCATCGATACAGTTATTGATTACAACCCAATTTCAAGATGTATAAATATATAGTTAAATTTGAGCTAAATAGGCTACAGTATAGTATTTTAGAAAAAAATACATAGGTTATAAATTCATTATTTGTGAAACTAGTTCCTAGGCGTTTACGGTTGTTTCAGTGTATTTTTGCTTAAAACCTAAGGAAAGACATTAGTGAACTGTGCATGACTATGTGAAATTGCCCAAGGTCTTAAAATAATTTGATTTAATGTTAGTATGAAGTCTTTATTTTCATGAAAATGTTACCATACAGGGTGAATAAAAAGTCAAGACCCCCCTCTAATATTTTTCCAAGTAAATATACAGAGATATCCTTTTAGTGGTCGAGCAATCTTAGCAGGAAGTTTCATTTTATCATTTTGAAATTTTTGAGTGTCCCCCCAAAAGGGGGGATTTGGGGGGCACCCCAAAAGGGGGGATTTGGGGGGCAACTAAAAATGTTTCAATAGAAACCCCTATCAAGTGACACCTCATTTTGAAGTGCTTAAACAAACTTAAAGAATGGTGAAAACCAGAGCTCGCTATCTCTTCTCTATCCAAAATGGCAGTCAATATTAACAATTTTACCGTTGATTTTCCACAACATTTGACGGGCTACCATTTTGGATAGAGAAGAGATAGCGACCTCTAGTTTTCACCATTCTTTAATTTTTTGTTAACACTTCAAAATGAGGTGTCACTTGAAGGGGGCTTACATTTAAAATATTTGAGTTGCCCCCCAAATCCCCCCTTTTGGGGGGACACTCAAAAATTTCAAAATGATAAAATGAAACTTCCTGCTAAGATTGCTCGACCACCAAAAGGATATCTCTGCATATTTACTTGGAAAAATATTAGAGGGGGGGGGGTCTTGACTTTTTATTCACCCTGTATAAACATGTGACGGAGATGACGCTACCATTTAAACTGTGATGACTTACACAATGCATGGAACAAATTAATCAAAATTACCCAATGTTTATGGCTGTTTATTTTTTATACCGAATCCAGAAAATAATATCACTTGTAATCTACAGGTTTAAATCGTTGGTTTAAATCAGTCACGTTATTATTCCTTACATTATTTAGAATCAAAAATTGTAGAAAGCAGGTTATACCGGAGAGTCCATAATTTATAATGCTTTTTGTATACTAATGTATCTGTAAGACTTGATTCTTCATAGAATATGTCGTTCCTATGTCTCCTTCCAACAGAAAAAACTGTCTACACAGCAACTCATAAATCAAGCAAGAGTCAAATTTGAATTGTTCATTCATAGTTTCTAATGAAGGATTGACTCTATTGATTTTTACTACTTTTATATAAAAAAAGGCACAAAACAATTTAAAAGAGCTATTATTTTCTTGCTCACTGTGTAAGTACAGTATATCTCATTTGGTCATACACATTTACCTGTTCAAATAAGCCTCTGCTTTGAAAGCACTGCTTAGTGTTTACCCTATTGGACGAATCCCCTTACCCGCCAAATCCTATCAGTCTCTGTCAACATGGCCGCATATACTCAACAGTTATACCAACTGACATTAAAAACATCTCTGCACTTAAAAAAATCTTATATCTTTATTCACCTATTTTACAACTATAATAATCCCGTTATTGCATTAATTTAAATCTTGTTATGTAAAAAACAATGTGATATGAAACGACAGAGGCGAGCCGATAAAACAATGGCCCCAAGGTGCTCAGTGGGATTCAATTTCAGCACTGACTTCCTATCAACTTAAAATTCTGTTTGTTCTCATATAAGATTCTATATATTACATGTGACCTGAACCATGGTATGGTGTTTCAGCAAGTGGTTTAATCTTTAAAAAAGCTCTGCTTCGACTCAATAAAGTTGCTTGAATAAAAGATTTGTTTTGCAAAAAGTGTAGAAAAAGCAGGATTTGAATGGTTATGTTCTCAATGGTAACTTATCAAAATTTATCTCGTTACTGAAATAATTGGATCGATTAACGAGTTTATACTTAAATCCTACAACAAATAATAGTTAATAAAGATTTGAAACAAAGTCATTTATAGTAAGCTACTCTATATGTTGAAACAGATTTAAAAAAAGTAAAGATGCAAAAAGTATGACAAAATAAATAAATGTACGATTTTGTTTATTTTGATGCTAGTTGTTTCCTTTTAAATACAGGGGAGAGTGTATTTTATGTACTGTAGGGTTCAGTTAAAAAATACATTCTATTAATATGCTAGTAATTATAATATGCATTATGTGTCATAATATGCAAGTAATTGCATTAAACCTTCTTTATGTCAGCGTTAAATCACAAGTGTGTTGAGACGAGACTTATTTGTATCCTCTCTACGCTAATTGGTCTGGCAAGGGTTCACTTGCTAGGAACGGGTCATATTTTATCAGAGTAAATATTATTTAGTCAACGGTATTTATTGAAGCGTTTAAAAAAGTGTGTTTTTGTTGATTTATTTGTTAACAGGACTTGGAGTATTATATATATATATATATACATATATATATATAATGTAAACATCAAATACTTGTATTTAGGATAACAGTTCGTATTTACTATGAATAGCTTTAGTTTCGCAATCAAATATGGCCAGCTTTGAAGCAAACTCACTGTTTAAACACATAAACCAATCAACAGAAATTAAACAAAGCAGGCGTTATGAATTTCCAGTAGTAATATTAAGGGAAATAGTGATTACCTAATAACTATACTCAATACACAATAATGGAGTCAAATGTAACTATTTCAACCCTTTACAAGATAAAATAAATATCTTATTCAAATACTGCTCCATAAGAAATGCATGTACAATTGTATGAAAAATAAATGCAAAACTTGGCAAAGCCTATCAAACTAGTAATGATTATATAACCGATATTATTGAAATCTTGACAAAACTTCCAGCAATTTTATGCTTCAAGAATTGGTTCAAAATGAAAGCGTTGGCAAGCTCACAAATTCCGTATTATTTGTAATATTTTCTTAAATTAAAGTTGCACTTAAGAAATAGTTATGTCGTATAATTTTTTTGTGGGGAATTTAATCTTCTTTAATTTGCTAGCTTATTATATAAAAAAATTGATAGTTTTCGAGTTATTTACGAAAAACCTAAAAAATGGTTCTTTAGCAATTGTCTTGAGTCTCTTTTAGCACCACTCCCAACGGTCAGTACTTTTAGTATGTTGCTTAGGGACCCTTCCCCTATAACTACCGAATTTGGCTTATACATGGATTTTTCCTATATTTAAAATTTTTTTGTCTTCGTTATCTGGACTACTTGTCTAGCTGGTGGGGGTCAAGATAGACAGATTTTAGTTACATATGTATTATACACGGAAGGTCGGATTTACTCTGGGTTCACAGCTATCTTATGGATGGTTAGCATAGGAATTTCTGAGTTCTATAAAATAAAACTATTACATTTTATAACCCAAAATATTGTTTCTATCAAAATTACTAATTAAAATTACATCAGTTTCTGCTTTACCTCTTAAATAGTTATTTAAGTGCAATACATAATCAAAATTACGTAGCCTGTTCGGTATTTCGATTTAATTCCACAGTCATTTGATTAAAGATCACTAAGTTGAATACCTAACACATCCTACTAATAACTTACATTCTTCTTATAATATTAATTATTATCGTTACTATAATCGAAATTTTAAATCGAATTTATGTTCAGATTTTCTTTGTTACTAAATTAACATTCAATAGTTATTGAACTCTAACACTACGCAACAACAAATACATTAAGCAAGGCTTTATTCCATGGCCACAGCAAGGAACTCTTATCAAAGATAAAACATACTGTTTGAGGTAAAATACATGGTAGTATATTTAAAACTATGCATGTGAGAAAATTTGCCCTTTGGTTATTATTGTGCGTAATATTTTTGCTGACCATAATACACTAGTAAAACATTAAACACGGAATACAAACCTTAACAATAGATGTGTATTCAAACGTATGTAATGCAATTTAACAAGTTTTCCGAGGTATTCACCTTTCCATTCCATTAGGTAGCCATCGGGTAGACTTGTGATCCCTTGGATTTGGAAGCTAATCTTCCGTAAACTAGCTAACTTTAGAGTATTAGTGGCCAAGTATGACATGTATAAGGTGGAATAATTGCAATTTATAACCTCTTCACGAATTAAAGTGAACTGATATCCCCTTAATCTTTTTCATGTTGAAATCGTATATAATAAGTGAAACAGTTATACCGCGAACTTCAGCAAAAAGCTCTCACTCTTACATATAAATAAATGGTATCAGCGATATAACACCGTAATAATTGTATGGATGAGTGGTTATAGCGCGGGACTGCGGTCCCTGAGGTCCCGGGGTAAAATCCCGCCAAATCACCAATGGATTTGATCTAAGTGATAATGCCACAACCCCTAGGTCTAGCCTGAAGTAATGTGAAAAACAATCCTGGGCTTGTGCCTAGCGTCTTTGGAAAAACATCTAACACAATTCTCTCAGACTAGCTTGTCGACAACCCTTATCATTTGTAAGCTGTAGTCATCATCAGCTGTAGTGTTATCATTTGTGTTTGTATGTTGTTTTCATAGTTTGGAACTATGATATTTTATGCGGAAAATAAAAAAAAACTTACATAATCATAACTGCAATAACTTAATCTCAACAGTAAAGGGGGTTTTACCATTTTATTTAGAGTTAAAAGGACTAATACCACACACTAATAACACATTAAGCACATATCAGTCGAGGAGCTTTTCTTTTTTTAAATCCAATTTGCCATTTTTTAATGGATTTCATGGAAAAAATATAAAAAAACGGCAATCACATTTTAACAGCAATTTTCACAGCAATGGGAGTTGAACCTTTTTTAGAGTTTAAAGGCTTTAGCATACTAAATGTTAGTAAAAACCGTTCAAGACATTTTTTTTTAAACCTCGATTCTCCGTTATTTATGGGGTAATCACCACAAACTAACGCCTAGAGATCCTATACATTAGTACATACATGCCAAATTTCATTAAAATCGGCCCAAAGATGTGGTATGTAGCTATGCACGTACACATTCACTTACATACACGCACATACACACATACACAGAGACGTCACATGGAAAACTATTTTTTTGTTCAAAGTGAACCCAAAGTGGATATATTCGCCCAAAACACTAACTACAACATTTTGACGAAAACAATACTTTCTCCATATACTATACATAGGAGAAGGTAAAAATGGTATACACTGAGAAGGTTTTTGTTTGTGGTATAAATTGAATATTTCTTTAGCATGGCAATACCTAATTTGCTGAAATATGATTAAACCCTCATTGTGCTCTTTAGTGAATCAGAACGTTACTTATTCAGTATATTGATCAAACATACAATATTTTATGTACTACTGACTTTGCTCGATGGCTTAGACAACAAATCAGCTTAGTAACTAAATTATATTCTACCTAAAACCATTATAAATACAATAACTGATATGGGATTGAAATAGTAAGGAAGAGGTGGAGAAAAAAGGAAATAAACCAATATGTAAAAAATAGGGAGGTTTTATCTAAAAATACTTTGGCAAAAACAATGATTTCCATAAAAAAAAAAATTAATATTCACTTCCATGCTGCATTGGACACTTTATTCAACACATTTGTGAATTTACAACGGTTTTGGGGGTATTCTGAAGCTGTTACATGTGTTGAAATAGACTCGGTGTGTTGTGAGAATTTTACCGAAGAGCAAGGATTTCAGATTCTTTACTTTTACTCAAATGTTAGCAAATAAAGCAATTGTATGGCCATTTTTTTGTTTTCAAGTATGTCCAAATATTCATATCATAGTTTCTACCACTAACTATCTAAATAACATATAACTCTTCTGTAGTAAATAAGGGTTGTTTGTATCAGTACTTAAATAATCATAACAAATACTGAACAGCCTAGGTTGGGTTGTGGACGTTTATTTGGATAGTATTTAATTACTTTGTTAATTGCCCAATCTGTTAGAGATCGTTTGTTTCGCTACATTGATTGGTTATATCATCATTTAAATAATACATAAACTAACAAAATACAAAAACATGCTATTTAATTAAATATGTGATATTTTTTTGTAATTTTCTACTAAAAAAACCAACAGTTAAAAATAATTTTCTCAACGAATAGTTATGTAAATAAATTTTGTTTATACGTATAACTTTTATGCATAATCGTCTGCATTTATCAATACTATCTCTTTCCTGTACTACTCAAAGATCTAATAGGCAATATCGTTCTATACATCACATCACAAAGGTCCATAGGATATGATAATTAATTAATTTATTTATGTATAAACATAGTTTGTCAGGACCCCACCTCATGAGATTTTGTTTGATGCTTCAAACAAGGAGAGCATACACAAATTTTCAAGCATTTAAAATAAACGAAGTAATTAATTTATGGAAAATTAAATTATTTGCAAAAAGTACTATTTTTTTTGTTTTGTGTAGTTGAACACAATAGAGTAAAGAAGAAATCAGCTGAATGTGCAATGCTGAGACTTGGCTTACAGGTGCAGCTTTATGGTAATTCCTCTAGTGATGCGCTTTCAGATTCTCTCATGCTGACGTCAGACATTTCAAGCCTAGGTGAATGCAAAATTTAATCTTGCAAATTAATAAAAGTTAGGTTCCTTGACGAAAGCTACGAATATCAATAGTGTTACTACCTCCAAACAGCTTTTATGTTTTGCTTTTCAATTTCATTCAATGTCATATTTTCTGAGTAGTTAAAAAATTGTATTTACACAAAAAAACTTTAAATTGTTATGTTTTAAATCACCTACACTGATTTAATATGGATACCTTAAATTTTAGAACTCTTCATTTATTACAAACTACATCGTATTTGAATATGTGTATTTCAAACATTAGAAGCTTAGTTTGTATTGTTATCATACATACAGGAATTACTACTAGATTCGATGCTAAATGCAATAAATAAAATATATATGTTTATTATTGTAAATAAAGTCAAATAACTTCATATACGTTAGTTTTTTTAGGTTGTTATGTATACGACTTGTTATTGATGTACTAAACTCGATCAATAACTTTCGTATTCCCAGTTCTTAAAGGAAAAAACGTGTTTGACCTTGAGTTCAAAATTTGAGAATGTTAACTCAGAAAACATTTGCTTGGTTTATAAATCTGGAAGTATTTTACTCTTATTAAGTGGTGGATATTTATCTTTATCAATGTACTGATTTTGTTTGTTAACATACGATTTTATTTGCTTAAAGTGAAAAGTGTGTTTTGCGTTCAGTTCAAAATTCACTAAACTTAACTATCTATTAGTTAACAATCGTTTTCAAAGAGATCAGTAAAAATTCCGTTTCAGCAATGGCCCTGGTGGTATGTAAAATCTATTATCGAATGATTACAAAATATTAAAACAATTAGCTTGTTCTATACTTATAGGCATATTTTTGTTTGAAACATTACTGACAACCTTTACTTTGCGCTAGACATCATAGATTTTATAAATCGTAATGGCGTGTAATCAAAAAGCAGAACAAGAAGTTTAATCTTTTCAAGAAGGCATTGAACGAGCAGCAGTTGTAAAGCAACAAAAGCATCACGCTCTTTTGAACACATACGATTACGTTCAGGATTCTGTGTCCTGGAAACCATAACCGTACCTTATCTAGAGTTTTCACACGAAACAAGTCCACTGTTTTTGCGTTTGGAGGGGCAATAACCTCAGTTTTAAATAACTTGAATAATCCGCGTTCAATTTTAAAATAATTTACTCTAAAGACATGTTGGAAATAGTTATTATAAAAATCTGTTTTAAGTTTGTAAATATTGTCAAACAGATATATAACGATGGTTACAGCCCTTCTTTGAATTATGGTTTAATACTTAATTTTACTATATGTAAGGTATGATTTTTTAATTAAAAAGTCAAGTTGAGAGCTAATCTGCCAATCAAGTCCACGGTCCATCCGCTGAGCCTAGTTAATGACAGCCTCTTGATACTGAAGGACGTGAGTTTGAAGCTCATGTCGTGTAATATCAGCCTCCACATGAGAGAGGATTAAATTTGATAAATACCTTTTTGATGTCACTACGTGGTCTGAGCGTATGCTTGTGAATTCTGTAAAACGTAATTTATTAATTCAGTTCTGAAACGTTATTCAGTTAGTTATTCAATAGTTTTATCCTGTTATATCTCAGAAACTATGTTCTAAGAAATATTGACGCTGCACCTTGCTAATGACCTTCCATCTACTCTAAACAGTATTTATTCATAAGCCAATTTTAGAGATTGTTATACTAGTGTGTTACATTTATTGAGAGGTTTATTCTTAAAAGTAATATGAATACGTTGTGTTCTGATGATACATGAGGAATACGTATATCCACATTGATTTATGGTTTAGATTTAGATAACAGAGAAAAGTTAGGGGAAAACACAAAGCACTTCTTATTTTACATTGAACTGGTGATTGGAGTACCTAAGTGAGGAAGGATGTCGGGTGAACCACGGTGACCGGATGTGGTGTTTCCATGTTTCCAATTGCACTGCTTCTAATTGGTGATCCAATAGGAAGTCATACTTCAAACATTAAAAACTTTGCATTGAAGTTTCCTTACTTATGACATTTCTATCCATTCACTTACTCTTCCATTCCCGAATCGGTTCATAGTTGACTAATCATTTTTTGACATTTACGCTAGTGGACGGTTTTAATATACAATCACAAATGCGTTTGAAAAAGTGGTCCAAAATTCTAATATTTTGAGGAAATCCTGGGATTGAAACATCAAAGAACGAAACGGCCCCTGTAAGGCTAACAACATACACAAAAGTATTGGGAATTAGGAAAAGTGTTTTTTTTTACTGGAAATATCAGGTTAGTTTTTTTTATTTATTTAAGTAAGAGAGTTGCACATGAATATTCTTTGTAAAACTTGGACTTTCCCAGGTTTATATCCTATCATTACATAATACTGAAATAGGAAAGGCAAAAGTGAGTCGTTCATTATTGTGGCACTTGAACAAAAACTGCAATAAGACTGTTATTGTTCGCATTGTTATTGTTAGCTCACTCCAGACTCCACTCATATGTTTTGTGTAGTCCGTAGGTGTGTTTGTATCACACCACACGTACTCACCAGTCTTAACACGAAGTTTAAAGTTGGCTACTTCTGCACCATATTGCTCTCCATACACATTGTGGCTAGTCAAGCATAAAAAAAAATATTCTATTTAACAAAGTTTAACAATCGCTCCAAATATTCGACACGATATATTATTACCCCTATATAATAGTGTATTATTGAACATAATTATTACTTGCGTATTATTAAGTTTCTCTTGAAATGTGAGGCCAAATCACGTTTGTCATGTCTTGCAGAGTGGAAACTATGGAGTTGCCAAAACAAATTATGAATATTTGCTAACCCGTTTTTTAGTATATAAAATGAAATAAAAAAAATATTTAACAATTAAATTAACAGTGTACCGTTCTATGATTCAGTTGATATTTTAGGGACGTGATTTAATAGTTTATTACACATATAAACTATAGAAATACACGATTATAGTGCATAAGTACCATGATATAAAATTATACGTTTTAATAAAACAAATATAATTTTCAAAAATTATTTAGACTACTTAAGTAATAAATAAGAGGGTGATATTTTACAGCTCGTCAATACCATAAGCTTTATTAAATATACTCTTGGGTAATTTGTTAATGTAAATAAATTATGCCTATCAGTCCAGTCCTAAAGTTAACTTATATCCCCTCAAGCAAATATTCTTTATATTTAAAGTTATTACTTTACCATGTAGTTTCGATAAATATCCAAATAATGAATATCCAAAATATCCAAAATATCATCACCAATAATAATTTTCCAAAATAATTGTCAATTTTAATCTCGCAATATTTTAGCAACGATAATATATTGACTAAACACTTTTCTAAGGCCTGTCCACCTTTATCTAAAAAATACAATTGCATAACTATATAACTAGTAAGAAAATATTCACCTAATAATAATTAAAATTATTAAATCCCTAACTAAGGATTAAGGTTATCCATTGTGCTGGATAAGTATCACGAACTGCTTGATGAACGGAATTAAGCATAGGTTCGAGTAAACTACTATTTTACAACATATCTTACAAATACTCTATTTTATATAGTGCATGTTTAGGATGAAATTACCTAAAAGTAAATACGACAAGCCACCGACTTATAAATGTTAAAACATTCGAACTTTCACAGTTATGAAATGTCTGGCGATTACAACCAATCAAGTTGTCAGTCAATAACTTAATTCTTGCACAAATTGGATATTTTTCACTCACGCTTCCACTGTTCTCACTTCAACAATGAAAGTAATTCCGATGTTTCGCAGTTTGAGGTAAACAATCGACAATGTCACGGCCCGATAAACAATTTTCTCTCACAAACTCGGTTTTGTTTGTTCCTCGCCTCAACTCTGTAATCCTGCTAATTGGATTTTACGAGGGAAATTTTCAATAAGTTTTATTGGTAGTGACCGTGTATCGATAAATAAAGAAAGTTCGAGTAATTTGATTTTATTGCCGATCGAAATTATATTGGGTGTTTTTTATTGTGAAGAATATTTTGTGTACAGTAATGTATACACAATAAGCTACGTACATTTATAATTAATAATATTTCCAAAAGTATTTCCTTAATATGTTTTGAATTGTATTGTATTTAATTTATGAATAATATTGTAAACCATATTGTAAGATAAAACGTTAGTCGTGACATTGGGCTTTATAAACACAATTTTTAAACCTCATTCAATGCTATTCTAACAATATTTACTTTGTTCACTAATATTTTGTATTTTGAGTGTTTTCTTAAAATAAATACTGCTCCATCAGCCTAAGACGATATTTTAATATTAGATTATACAAGTTTGATACTTAAAACACTATAACCTAACCACTGTATACCTTACGCAAATTGCATGCTACTCTAGTATAAAAGGTAAGTTCTATCATTGACTATAATTGGAATAGACTTCCCATGTAATGTTAACATTTCGAGCCAAGAAAACAGATGAAGTTTAGGACCATCTCACCAGAGGGTACTAGTGTATTGAGTTAAATGTTAATTACGATCAATGCAGTATCACAGCAAACAGCATCGCTTGGCACAGAATATTGTCATTAGTTGGTAGACCATCTCAACAGATAGCACTACGAATTAATTTTGGCTTCAAGTTTTACATTATATGGGGTAGTCAATGGTTCTATAAGTACCCCTTTCCGCTATTACATTTCGCATGTGTGCTACGTTTTATGAAAAACTAACAACGATCTTCCTCATCGACTAAAGCCATTAGAATACGTTGAACACAAAATAACCCTTACCTGAAAAGAAAATGCTACAGATAGCTGATATTTTGTAAAAATAAATCTTTTCATAAAGACATAAAGGAATATTTTAACCCCTGGGAATAAAACTTGAAAGCATTAACTATCTTATAGTTAAATCTGAAAGCTAATGTCAAACGGCTTTGCTGTTCCATCTCTTTACCATGTTGTACATTATACAAACGCATGTTTATGTGGACGTACCTGCCAAGAGCGAGTGTTTTGGAACAGAACGGTGCTTTTAACATAAACTGCTGTGAATGGGACACATACAGTATGACATACTGTTCAGTAAAATCATATGTTATGTGAAGGTGTTATAAACAATATAATTGAGTGTATAACACAAAAGAACAATCTATAGTCAACCAGTTATTTTAATTGTTCTAACAAAATTTAAAAGAAAGTTTACTACAAGGAAATAACGTGTTTTACAATTTGTACATTTTGAGACTCATACGAATGATCCATCACTAAAACATTGCTCTTGACATTAGATTACTGATTTACTAATAATTATTTTTATAAATGCAAAAAATTTTGTTATGCGATAACGTTACCAAAATCTAAAACTATAATACTCTACTTCCCTTCTTAAAAGCTGGAAAGGGATTGTGTTTGTATGTATAAATATGAACACAATAACGTTATGTTTTCAGACGCAAACACTCTCCTGCCAGATGCCAGATAGTGGAGTCTTCCATAATCTATGTTTAGATTGCACTGCCAATCTGGAATACAAGCAGAGTAGTATTTCTAGCTCAACCCTGAGGAATACATTCTGTGTGATATACATATCGACTCGATGAAGGTAAAAGTATTACAATTCATAAAGGTTGTCATTTATTTAGCTAAGCTTCCATACATAAAATATTGCGTAATGTGTGTATTTGTGTGGCTGATCAAACCTCCATGCAATTGGAAACAACTTATTACCTTAAGTGTTTATATAATTATACGTAATAGAGTAAAAAAAAAAAAAAAACAATTTGACCATCGTTTACGTCATGGTGCCAACAATAATGAATGTAGTGAACATATTAATAAACATTATATTGATTATTTAAATTAAAATGAACACCTTTATTTTGAATTGAAATCCACTGTGTTTTATATTCATCAACTAGTTTCTATCTGAAAAATTTGAGACAAAAATTTAAAGGAAGAAAATTCGTTTGAAAACTGAAGAAGGTATCCTATGAGATTTTACTTTTGTATTAGGTCTCTTATGAGTCTTATGTCCCATATTCACGATAAGCTTTTCGATGTTCGAATACAAAAACACCGAATGCAAATACAAGTATAAACATGAAGACAGTTATCGGTAAATACACGGAAGCGGAAGCAAATACAAATACCAAGTTGATATGAATGAGGAAACGGATTTGGAACACACACAGATTAAATATACACGAATAGACTCTCCAATGATGACAATTCCATAGCCATTGTTTCCTAGCAATAACATTGTTTGTATAGGAGGGTATGAATTGAAACTTGTATAGAATTTACCAAAAATGCTTGATTGGCAAAGTGGCGATTGTGTTAGCAGACTTAAAATCTATTTCATCAACCTATAATAATTATTATACCGTAATAATCCTATATAATCAACTTAGACCTACTTGCCCTCTTTTTAAAATTAAGATTTCTTCCAGTTTAATGACATAAAAAGGTTGCGGAATTTGTTCACATTGTAGACTTTCTAAGATGGAAATTCGTTGTGATTGGTGTTAAATGTTCATGAAGTGTAAAGCATATTGATGGGATTTAACATTTCTCTATTAGTTGAGGGTGGATTTTAAAACACGTTGTGTAATTTTTGGTAAAAAATTAAATGCCAAGTAACATTTTTCAACAAAATGTTTAATTTCCTCATTTAGTTGTATTAATAAATTATTATACTTATTATTATACTGCATCAATAATATTAGAAATAAAAAAATCATTGCAGTACAGTCTATTAAATCCAAACAATAATTATCTTCATATGTTCTACGTCAATGATAGAAACGAAAAATATTTTGTGTTTTATTGATTTAAGTTTAAGGCTGAAATGAACAACTAAGAACATTGTGACAGTATCCACAGAACTAAGCCTTTAAACGGTTATTTAGAGCATACGTGAACTAATGCAACATGTTTGCTGCACGTGGCAAATAAGAACTACATGAGCTTAAATGTTTAGGTTGATGTTATGCAAACAGAAGACGCAATGTAGAATACATCAATCATAGGATCATATACATGAGTCTAGGACGAATACCCCAACCATATTCCGCAATATGGGATCTGAGAAATACCTTTTTTTTATTTGTGTTTGTTAGAAGAATACTATTTTTAGAACGCTTATATGCTAGAGACCAATTTTACTATAAATAATATTGGTAGTGTTCGTGTTACCTTGAGTATTAATCTATAAAAATATGAATGCATATAGAAAATTGTATTAGTAAGTTCAATATTATGAATGAATTTTAGGTGAGTGAGACTTCCAAATCATCGCCGATTCTCAGAGTCGATTGATACGTATTTCTACGTATTTTTTAGTGTAAAATACAGCTAAAAAGCTTGTAAAAGGCTTGAAGCTGAATAAACAACGTGATATAAAAATAACATGAATCAAGTGAGATACATGTATTACCTGCATCTGTGGAGGATGAGTTTTAATGTAGTCTGGTGATGAATTAATCAGATTCAGTTGTACATACAATTAACGTGACATGACTAACTAAGTGTACAGATGAACTTTGGTAACATCATCATGTGATGCCTTCATAGTTGAGGCACACATTATCAGAACTTGTTAGAGTAATATTCATAACTTTAACTCGATATTTATTAATCGGGGTTTTAAGATTAAACTGAATGCATTATTATCGATAGTGTTTTAGTTTATTTTACTTACGGAACATTTTAATAATGGATTTCTTTTATTTCCAATTGAGTACCAGATAATAACTTTTGATAGGTGATTCTAGTATAACAAGTAAGTTGAAATGATACATTGATACAATTGATTCATACACATTAAAAAAGGAAATCGCTTGCTTGGAGGTCTGGTTGCTTTAAGCAACATGGGGGCTAAGTATAAATACAATGAAAGCTTTTCCTTACGGCTTCTTTTCGTTGCTCCGGTGGTAGTATTTTCATAACGAAGACAAAAAACGCATGTATTTCATGTTTAGTTCTTACGTAAAATATTTATCGTAAAAGTACTTTAGCAGAATTAACTGTGAGTGATATTTTTGTCTAAGAATTCAAGAAGCTTGATATGATTTTTTTTCTGATTACGTGTTTAAAGGCAAGCCATATTGCCATTTCCAATGAAACTTAAGATCACGCGTATCTAATTTATAAACATGTGGAGATTAGACAACAATTTAATTAATCAAACCATAACTAACGAGACAGTGTAATAATTATGCTTACATTTATGACAAAACCTATTACTAAGGTTTCTATAAAACATTTAGGTAGAGTTCCAGTAAGCCAAAACTATATCATAATTGAATTAGTAAATATTATGCTTCAAGATTGTAATAGTAGTTTACGCAACGATTGAAGGCTCGTGCCTTAAATTTTCTACTCGTGTCGTAAAGACCATTAACGCGAGTTGCGTACACTTCTTTACCTACGACAGTTTTTTTAATTACTAACAATCTGGTTTTTAGTTACTAACAATCACTACTCATAACTTCTTAGAGAGGTTATGTTTTCGTTTATTGTCAGTGCCACTGAAAGTGATGCAACGACTTATTGTATAATCAGCTGATTTCATGTAATCACGTTGTGCTCTTATTTCCATCTCGTCAACTTCACTTTCACTAAATGACATTTTTAAAACAGTTTAGTCTACCTTCCTTTAACTTCCACCAACTTAGGTTAAGAATACGCGAGTATCAACAGGAACAAGTAAGATCAACAATTAAAATTGTCAACTGATCAGCTGATCAGCTGATTAGTTGACGTTCGAAGCATTACAATTTTAATTCTTTTCTCTCAATACTTGAACCTCATTGGTCCGTTACCTGTGTTGATATGAGAAAAACTATGCTGATATGAAATGAAACTATGCTTATATGAAAGTAAACAGCTGTTAAGTGAAACTTTTCAATTCTAAGAACTGATCTGAAATGGCTACTTTAAAAAACGGTCGTAGGTAAATTAATTTTACTTCTATGTTTAGTAACATTAGGTAATCTTCTGACTAAGTCTTGAATTATAGAGAATATCACGCCAACCACAATGCTACAGCCCCTCTCAATCACAGTTGACGTGACTGTTAGTCTGACAGAACATGAACCTGACAGCTTAATGTCTCTCTACATATGCAGATTATAGGGGATGTTAATGCGACTAAGAGATACATCAGACAACATAGCCACTGAATATCTACAGTAACTAATGCCATTGACTTTGAACAGTACAAGTAGACATCCGATTGTGATGTCTGATGTATATTCCATGTATCAAAATATTTTCTTTATTTAAGGTTTGAATTACTAATACTATAAATTCAGGTTTATGGTTGGCTCTTTTTATGTGGTCAAGCTAGTAATGTGTGAAAAACCATAAACAAATAAGAAACATAAACACGCCCTCTACAAGAACCGGACATGAACGTTAAACTGTCTTCATATTTATATTCAAACATATATATTCGTCATAAAATAATGTACATTGGTGGTACAGTGAATAGTGTTAGAATAATAAAAAATAGGCTACTATTTCTATTATGGGAGGTGGAAAACTCATCAAAAGAATATAATGCTAGATTTAGTATATGATCTTTTAGAATTTTTTGAATTTAGATAGGTTTTTTTTTTTGTGAATTCAGGGGCAGATTTTTGAAAATCGTTACAAGTGGGAGGGGGGGGGCGTTATGAGAGTAAAAAAATGTAAGTTGTGAGGCTGGACAAACTCCCTTCTCCTCCTGAAGTTATAAGAATGCACTGAATTTATTACTTGCTCAGATTAATTTTTTGTAATAAAAATAGTTTCATAAATATATTGTCCATAAACTCTAAAAATTTGTAATTTCTTAAAATGTTCTTTTGCCGAATCAGCTCGTTTAAGCTTAAGCATAATTCTAATAGCCTCTTTTTGCCAATATTACATTTTTTTGTTTGCCTATAATGCTAAACCGAATGAAAGATGGGAGTGAATTTGAGCAAAAAATATACTGTTTAGGGTTTTCAAACTACAATAAAAGGACATTTTTGATGATGTGAAAATTATCCGGAAATCGATGTCCGGAAATTCCGGAGTTAGTTTTGGTAAAAACTTTTTAAGTGTGTTTATTCCAATTCAAATTTGTATCTATTGTTGAACCCAGAAAGTCGATTTGATTTTCCTTTTGAATGTTATTTGAGTTGTAAGTTATTGTTGGCTCTTGTGTAATTTTGTTCTATGCTGTTCCTTCAGCCGATGAGGAAGTGAATCTATGAGGGAGTATGTTTTATCTACGTAAATATCATATTGAGACGTTTATTAATAGCTTTATATAAAGTAAAATAAAAAAATACTACAAATTACATCATCTGTATTAGCTGAAGATTATGGAGGGAAACATATAACGTGATGATCCAGCAACCGCTCTATTAAATGGGCATTAGTGGCTTCGATTTGTAGTTAACAATTTTAATAATTGTGGTAGTTGGGAAATTTTAACAATTTAAAAACGGTATGTATTTTTGTACCCACGGCAATCAACAATCAGTTTAAGTATGTGATCAATCAAGTGTTTTGGGGTCTTAAAACACTTGAAAATAAGAAACAGTTAAGAAGTTATATTTAATTTATGAGGTTTGTGCGTCGTAATATTATTCGTACTCTAGTAGGGTATTCAAGAATTTGAAACACGTTAAAAACTGTTTGATTGACAGATTTAAAACATCTATTTCTTAATTTCTTATTAAAAACCTTGTTCTTAAGTTGTATACACATTCAAATAAAATCTTATACATAAACACATACAAAACTAGACTACTAGTAAAATCACCATTTCCACAGATTTTGTGTTTTGTGTTGATTTTAAATTTTCAGGTGTAACAATATGGTTCAGGTTAGATCTCAAGCTTGTTTGATTTGAGAACAAGATGCCATTTGTCACTGAGATATCAATAAATTAAGCTAAGTTACCTAATATAATGTTAAGCCCATAATTCGTACTATTGCCATTAAAAAAGTAAGAATTTTGTAAAACCCAATCAAAATAAACTAAAATAAATGTATATGTTACACATACTATACTTATAGACAACGTAAATTTAAGCTGTTGTATTCCTAACCGTTTTGAGAAAAGTATATTTCACCACACGTTTCACTCTCACAATGTACATAGTTTTGCACATAATTGAGATCTGGGTCTTTTAACAAGTTAAAATTGATATACAGGGAAGTACACGGTGCCAGTTTATGTGATATATTATGCAAGAACACGTACCTAATTGTGCTTGTGTGTGTGTGTGTGTGTGTGCGTCACTACTCACCGATGAGTATTACACATGTAATGAGGACAATGGCAATGACGTCATAGGCAGAGTATACGGGTTGTGACACGTTCACATCTACATAGCCAGACACAATGTTTCTCTACAAGTTGTGATTTTTCCGCAGTTTAAATGCAAGTTTTGAACTATATATGAAAAAGTGTCTAAGAGTCCAGGTGATTTAGGTTTGATTTGGATCAAAATTATTGTGATTTCGGTAGTTGTTCGAAGCCTTATAGAGCAGTAGTCAAACATGAATAAATTTAACAACCTTGAACGTGTCATGCATGGTAAATTTAATTTGGTTAGCCTAACCCTAGATTATTTTGTGTTGAAACATGCAAAAAAATTATGTAGTTTAAACCAGTTTCAAACATACCAAAAACACACGTACTTGTTTATTTTTAAAATGAAAACTATAGAGTTTAAAAAATTACTTTTATCCCTTGTTTTTAGAATATCTGTTTTATTATTCCTACATTTACTGCACATTGTACCTGTACTTTGGACCGAAAATACATTTTTCAAAAACCTGTACCAATGCAGGACCAAAGTTGGACTAGAAAGTTGGTCCTGGTACCAATAGAATGTGTAAAATTGGTCACTAAATTAATTGTACTGCAATAAGCTGTTGTATTTTTAGCATTCTTATCTACAAGTTGAGGAGTAAATAAGATTAAATAACAGTTCAGGTTTACAGTCTTTATGTCCTTTTTTAACTGAATTCTAAGCTACTAAAATGAATGTTATAATGAGGACATTTTGCAAATACATTTAGTTAATTAGAACATAAGTGGTATTGGGAACTGTCATTTCTGTAAACCTATATTAAGTGCTACGCGAGAACTAACGTTGCAATTTGATACAGCTCTGAGAAAGAGATATAAATCACGATCTTTTGGCTCTGCAATGGTGGTTTTCTGTAAATAGTATGACAGTAAATAGTAAAAATTGTAAATAGTATGTAAATAGTATGGCCCAGAAAAAACTAAATATGTGATAAAAATTGTTTGAATTGCACTTTAAATGTAATTCACATCTGGTTAAAACAGATAGTTAATTGCACAGTACAGTACTTTGCTGCCTTGTTAGTAAGTCTTACATTCAATATTTAATCAGGCGTAGGGAAATATCTCTAGTTCTATCATAACGTATTCCAATGTTCTATGAGCTAATTAGTGTTAGCTCAAATATGATAAGGAACCTCCTACAGGCCTTTGAGGCCCTAAAAATTTCCAAATCCAAGATAGTTGTTTAAAGTCTTCTGTAAATATTATCATTAGCCTAATAAAACTTTACTTAGATAGTAAATGTGTAATAACAATGAAGTCATTCTATTATTGTGTAACATTGGATTAGAAAAAAAGAGCTTATTATTGTTTCAATGCACTACTATCTTAATAATAAATTGTCTTAGTTTTAGAAGTATATACATATATTTTTTACTTATAATAAGAATGTTTCAATGAAGACTTTGAAATATTTTATGAAATTATTTTATTAATTTGTAAAAACTGTCATTTTATTCAGTTGTATTTATTTGTAACTATTTGGGAAAATAAATATTATTCTTATTCTTATTATAATTTATAAAACCACTGACAAATTGACAAATGACATAGAAAGCAAGAGTGCAAGATTTTAAACAGGCAATATTTCTTTGAGAGAGATTTACTGTGTAGAGTTTATTGCCAGCAAGATTGTTCAATCTCTCCAAAGGAATAAATCTCGATTGCCAATATAAACTTGAAGCGGTTCTGGTCCTTTACCCTTGAAACATTGGCACTTAAAGGAAGATTTTTACATTTCGGTTAAATTTCTGGTGACTGACCAGAGCTGGTTACGAACTAATTTGATAGTAATTTTAGCGAATTTCCCTGTAGGGATGTAGCGATTACCGTAGGGACCGATATGCTTTTCGATTTTGATGTCCCCAGAGACCAACACGAATTGTTAAATTGTTTAAGTATAATCTATCTAGTTTATCTAGTTAATTGACGGTTTATAATCAATCATATATTCCGTAACGCGACTTGTGTTATTTTAGTCCGATTTTGATGACATTTGGGTTGAAGGCGGAATAAACTTAAATGAGTTTGCGAACCAGGTCATGGGAACGGGGTATTATGCGGTTTTGAAATTGTCAATAACCTTTTTTCAAATTTTTACCTTAAAACATGAAAATGCCAATGTTATTACGTCCATCTTGTAGGGTTTAAAACGCAAATAATGTTGTGTATCGAAGTGTTGTTGTACAATTAAAGGTAACGGAGGATATAGAACAAATGTTATTTTTATGGATATACGTTCTTGAATAAAGGTTTTTTTTAAAATTATATTTATTTCAGTAGTGAAAACGACTAAATTAAATTCTTACTCAGTAATTGACGATGGATAAACAATTAACAAGTGAAATACTATTAAAACAGACACGAATATACATTTACATTTGCCTCATAGAGCAATGGACCTAATTTACCATGTTTATTATTTACACTGTCCATTATGTGAGTGGTTGAATTCATTACAGTATGCAACAATAATAACATGTCATATTACAAACTAAATGTAAATTCATATAAAACTACTGTTCTATTCATGCCCCTTATGTCCTATTGAATTCTTAAATGCACACAAATTCATAAGTTTATTAAAGAGTACCACAAGAAATGTATGAAGAAATGAAATACGAGTACAAAACGGAAAACTACTACAGTGGTCAACTGCCAACTAGTGTTTACATAGTTAAGATGTCATTCGTGCGAAAACATTCCTCAGGGCCATGTCCAAACAGCAGATTATATTGATGCTATTTTAGAACACGACTACTGAATGGATCTCAGCTGGATGAAAATAGTAAATCCTAGCACGGTGTGTGTTTTAAACATACCAACCTTATTCTTCCCTTTATTTTAACCTAGACCTTACCAATGTCCTACTTACCACTTGGGTACTTTCCTGTTAAAGGGAACATTCATTATTATCGATGATTTTTTCTCGATATATCGATATTAACAAATTGAAACAAATCAGCTGACAACTACGAAAAATATTGTTCAGTATCAACAAACATTAATGAAATGAAACTGTTCTAAAAAATAACCTAACATAACTAACCAAACTTGCTGTGTAAAATTTAAAAATTCCGTGTTTATAACTTGCCTTTTGTATTCAAACCCAAACGGAATTCTTAAATGGTACAGCAAGTTTGGTTGGTTTAGGTTAGCTTAGAACAATTTCATTTCTTAATCCATATAATAGACTATTTTAGCCTAAACAAGATCAGTTAGTTGTTGTTAATTTGTAATGGATCGGAAAACAAAAACATCGATATATCGAGAAAAGAATCATCGATAATAATGAATGTTCCCTTTAACAGGAAAGTACCTACCCTTGACAATAATTTTCATGCACAATATAATATTTTCTAGCTTTTTAGTTTCAAGAAAAGGAAAATTTTTATTTGTGGATATCCAAATGATAGTTTTCAGTATAAATAACAAAATCATATGTAGTGATTAGACTCTAACTAAAGGCAATTAGAAGGTAGATCTCCATTTGTTTAGTAGGCTACACTCTCAGTCATTATTCATGAAAAACAAGTATAAGTCTTTTTTAAATTGATTGTTCTTGCATCGTGAGGGTTGACCTATTTTTTTACTTGCACACTTTATAACACGTAATGTTAAACAAGACACGAGGCTAGTGCCCAGGGAGCTGCTGACAATGCATGCAACGTGATGAATACATTAACTTAAGGATCAGAACGGATGATGGGATGACTTTAGATTTTGTGTCTTCAATAAAATTCCCATCTGTCAAGTCTTAATATTTTAACAGAGTAATACGCTTTATAACACTAGTTGTTTATAATATTAATTACTACAGTTTTTTCAATACTTTATTAACACCCTATATTGTCGAAACATAATCATTAATTTATGTCTTTTGCAAAAAAGATTTATTATTGAATTATTACTCAATAAAAATGTATACCTCATGACCATACGAAATAGTTCTTACCCACCTATTAATAATTGTAAAACATATCGTTTGTAAACACAGTATAATAGTGTAGCTATTAAAACAACACTTTTAAATGTTTATGTAGATTTTAATGTAATCTACGCAGCAGTTAAAAAGTTTCAAATATAATTTGTGTTTGGAAACCATCACTAAGACAGTTTATTTTTGTTTATATTAGACAATATCTAGACCTAAATTATTATCCATTTTAAATCATTATCTGTGTATATTATAGTAAATTAATTTTTTTACAGTACAAGTGCTTTTATTTGCATTTATTAATGTTTTAAATTATTTTTTTATGTACGGATTTCTTAAACAAATATTAAATAAATATTTTCACACGTAATTCATTATTGCCCAACCGTTTAAATACTTTTGAAAAACGATATTTCGCAACATATTTTTATTTTACCATAAACAGAAATACTGAAGGGTTTATTGACATCTATAACCTTTTAGAACAGTAGGAAATATATTCACGATAATTATATATCAATACATATATATTCTTTTAAGAGGTATGACTAAACTGGATTTGCGAGCAGGTGGCGTAGAGAATAGTAGTAGGGTGAAAATCATGTAGTGATTAGACTAGTCCTTAAAACCCTATTGTTGGACGCAGATCTGCGATTGAAAAAAATAAGAAGGAAGAACTCCAGAAATGGAGTGAAGGAGAACGAATGAAAGTTAGGAGCAAGGGTTTTCCAACCCTAGTCCCCTCTTACGCACTAGGAAGGTGCCTAGGAAGGTTGGCGTCCTGTTGTAATCCAGAAACGTACACTTTTTGACCACTTATACAAATATCAATCATCAGTACTTATTATTCCCAACATGATTTGCCTTTCTATTTTAAAAAGAATGAGTAAACATATGGTTAGCGATTGTTATTTTACTTTGAAGTAACTGTCGTTATTGTAATTACCACTTGTGTACGTTTGGTAATTGTAGTCCTTTAACCAACACAAGTACATGTTAATTAAATTAATTACTGGTGGTGTTATGCAGTTCATGTAGACAATGTTTATTACACTTGACATGCCGCATTAACAGGCGTTAACAGCTAAGCCTGACTGATTATCTCTGTCACCTCCCTGCCCATCCATCATGTGTGTGTTATGTATGAATGTGATATGCGTGTATCGTATGTATTTTGACAACAGTGTTATCACAGCAAAAAGCCTATCACAGCTTTGGAAGAGTATGCATATATCCTTTGTAATGTACGGTAGTTGTTTTTGTCAAGGTATTATTCATTTAGTTTACTTAGTTTTTAGAAGGTTACCTGTTAAACTTTACTAATTACCTGATGCTTAACTGTTACCAGATAAATTTGCCCCTTGAAGATGATTGTCTACAGTAAAATTATTGCCAATGGATGAGAATAAATGTGCGATGATGCATTTCAAAAACAATTCAAACTTATATCGTAAATGCTCAGGGATATTTTTATTGAAACTTATTTACATTTTTCTATTAATTTAGAGAGCAAACCCGAACTCAAAAGGTACACTCTAACCAAAATGACGGCAGTTCAACATTACAAGTTTTGAAAATTTAGCTTTGATATATTTAATTTTGATCTGGTCGAGCTGGTTAGAATGATCATTTTGAGACCATGTCAGCGGTATTGTGATTTCTAGGTGCCATGGTGTTTACTTAATACTTTAAAATGAAATGGTGACCATACAAACGATATGGTTTTAAGCCATGTATGAATGGAGATGAGTGTAGTGTTAAGTGGCGCAGTCTTGTAGTCCTGTTACTGACTATGGGCGACATGTTAATATTGAATTCTGACTCTTAGTCCACAGTATGATGGGAAACAGTCAAATTTACTATACAAGATTATTATTAGGTATAACACTCATGGGAAAAGCTCCCTTACATTATCTGCAATAGTTAGAAAATAAGATTCTGTTCCTTTTTTTAAGAACCTTGTATGTAGTTTTGTGTTCAAACTGTTTAGTGCATTACCTTTTTATATGTCTGCTAAAAGAAACATTTTATTGTTTTATACATTTTTGGAAGTTTATTCAAATTAATTTGATAAATCCTTCACGAGTCTTGGGCTATTGTGAAAAGTACATTAAAACAGAATTAAGTTCATAAAATTGAAAAAAGACGAACTTTCACTACCTAACCATCTTTGCTTTTGAAACACATATCTACAGCTGCCAGGTGGATAACAATGTCAGGTTGACATTCAAGGTCATCGGAAATATAGGCCTGTTAATTATAGATAAATTGTATACCAGTAAAATTCTTGGTTAGTTTGATTAGAATTCTCAAGTGTTACATTCATATGGTTTTACTTTTAATATTTTGAACACACTGATCTAACGTTGGTTTATCCATAATTTATATTGTGTTTCATTGTTGACCCTAAATTAGCTTCCACGTGTATACTGTGTATTCCTACCACCATTCAACACAATATTGTTTAATAGACACATAACCGAAATTTATAACACCTCAATTATGATTTTATATCAGACCAATCATACAAATATGTTCACTTACACAACAATTAACTGCGTAATGTAGGTAATAAAACGGACCATTTAACAAAGCTATAAAGCGTCGCCATTAGCAGATGTATTAAAACCCGACCCAATCACTTTAGATGTAATTCCGAAGCGCGTCAAGTGGTTTTACTGTGATATTTGTTTGCGTATCTCATCGCGTATCGTATTCCGTATTGATATTGAAAATTAAATCTGAAAGCATCATTTCATCCCAAGTAAACAGAGTATTTTTTACTTGACATAATCTTAGCATAATGTTGTTTAAATATTCATCGTTCCATGTGATCGCGAACTTATTCTAAGTGTGTCACTATACCATTTCATTCTTCAAAATGCATGTTCACACGCTTATTTCCTGAACTATTATTCCAAGACTGTACACAATCAATTTTTTACATTAATTAACAGGAGAGATAATGCTAGTGTAGTACATTGACAGAATCTATAGGCTACTTGGAAATCCCAAATAAAAGTTTAGATGTTAAATGTATTTCATTGTAAATAACTCCCTGTTTTTCTGATACATTAATGACACAGTGTTGTAGAATTGATACAGATCCAAATCATATCTCATAGTTGGCGTAACTTTGACACGCATATTAATTGTATGCGTACAACCCATTCCAAACACTCGAGCATATATCTGTCTGTCTATCACGCAGTTACATACATCAACTAATCCTGCTTGACATGTGGTGTATACTGTATATTCCGGCTGTCAGAATATTGAATATTATATAATGTTATATTTATAGTAATCTACAACCTAGGCAATTTTGAATTAATTAACATTTGGACGTAATTTATTACTAATGAACATTTGTTTAATTTGTGTTACATATACATTTTGTAGAAGGTAAGACTTTGGTGACTTTAGTAAAACTTTGTAAATATTAAGACTTTCTTTTTACGAAGTTGTTTTATGCTTCGACTATACAACAATACGTACAATGTTTCAATTATTATACCTATACTATTTCGATAGGTATTAATACTAGGTTTGCACAGTGTGCCTAAACTCGTATTTTCTATTATTTTACGTGATGTGGTTTTCAAAACATTATTAATTAGATCCAAAATCAATGCTGGGTTAAAAAAATTGTAAAAAAATCCATTAAAAAACCAGATTAGAATTTCTTATTTTACTTGGCATACTTGCAAATGTATTTTGCAGTTTAACCAATGAGTAAATGCAGTAGATTATAAGTCTAAGTAATGTTTACTATTACATTATATTACATTACATTATACATTATTCTATTAATACAAGAGGTTCTACCCGCGAATTCACGGGTGAACAGAAGCCACCATTAAATTAATTTAATCAAATTAGACTTTATATTTCATTTAAAGGACCCAAGTTCGAGAAATTGTCATCTGAAATGATGTTAAAAGCAGTGGAACCTTCATACCTTACGTCCTTAAGGTTGGTCGAGGTTGTACCTGAACTCACCGCTCTCTTTCACGACGTCTTTAATACTTTAATACTTTACTTTAATACTTTTAAATGAAATGCCAACCTGTTAAAGATATGTGACAACCTCTTGGAACGAAGAACATACATGGTTTGTTAATCTCATATTCATCGTGTTTCAAACACCTTTAATCACTCACTTGTATCAAATCGCTAGAAATAGCTTCACTGTCCATTCGCTGCACTTATTTTAAGAACATAAAAGTAAATAATAAAATAAGTAAACAAAAATGTAAACAAACAAACTATATTTTTAATTGCATTGGCCAGCTGTTGTTCACCAAATTAATCAAATGATAACTTCCGAAACATGCAAGGCGTAGCCCTTTGGAAATCAGCCTGTGGGGCAGAGCCCTTAGGGAGTTCGTTCATATCAATACTTTTCGGCAAATCTACACACTCTAAGCTTCATTTTGATATGCCATATGCCTATATTTTTATATGGTAAATGACCTTAACCGTTTACATAAAATTTGATTGTATCACTTTAATAATATATATATATATATATTTATTTATTTCTTTATTTCCTCTCAACGGTTACACCATTTTACAGCCAATATATGGTATGTTACATGTTGTATCTAATAAGCCACAAAATATTGAGCAACAGTAACTACTCTAGTAATAAATATAATAGATTTTTGTAATAGTAACCAAAAGTGAACTAAAATTTATGAAAAAACGCAGTAAATTCTGATGAAAATGTGTTTGTAAAAAAATTAAAATGCGTGAAAAACTGTGTTTGAAATCATTCACGTTCCCAGAGAACATGAAATCCCCCCATAACTATTTTATGTTAAAACATCTTATGTAGTTGAAGGTTACTGTACTGTTTTTCCATAACCTATATCCATACTGTAAGGGCATCAATTAGTTCCATGAACAGGGGCATATGCGATAATCTCAAAATGTTTATACAATCGAGTAAACATTACACGGCTGAACGTTGTCGCCCGACTAATTATCGGTTAATAGGATTGTGGGTAGCTTATACGTTATATCAACAAGCAGTTGTATAGGTATTAAACAGTTGTAATACTATAAGGAAGCCCATTCAACAGCGGTAGCCTGTAAATTTTACCACATTTTGTTGTGTAGAAATTGTATTTCAAGTTGTATTCTACCAGTGCAAACAAAGATGAAGTATAACTGGAACAAACTCACCTTACAATATTCATTTTAGGCTAGGCCTATTCTATAAAAGTTTAAGGTTAATAACAAAGATATACGAATTACAAAAGGTGTTTTATTGAAATAAATGAACAATCATGCAATGAAATTTAAAAGGCTTAACGTTATAATGAAAGGACTGACGATGGTGTTTGGGGGTTAAATTAAAATGAAATAAAAGATAAGTTTGAAATAAAGGTTCAAATAATTTAGATGTGCTCTATCTCAGGGTAGGGTGTCGTGCTGGCTTGAATGCTAAGAGTTAATAAATGTAATAGTGTCCAAATAGGCCTAATTATGGTGTTAAACTTACAAAATTCCAACAATGAAAAACCTAATTTTGATGTTGTCCAAAAGGTAAGTCCAATTAGTATAGCACTGAATTTAAAAGAGTTTAAAAAGAAAAGTTTATACTTAATTTTGAAAATAACAATGATGGAGTTGAGTCCTCTTGAGGTTTACTGTGATACATCTTTAATAAACTGGTTTTCTTGTTGATATTAATGAATTTAATTTAGATAAAATCTGGAATCCTTCTTTTAACTAACAGTTTCAACTTCCACTCTGACTTCCTTCTCTCTCCAATCTCAATGTTCAATTGCTTTGTAAAAACTATATATAGGCTATGGAATGAATATTATTAATGATTAATTGAACAGATTAATGAAATTATATAAATTAGGAAAATGAATATTAGGCCAGCCTTTCTGAGGAGTGATTAATAACAAAGGTGTAGGAACAAAAGTTAACATTTTAAGAAACTTAATACTAAATAATGAATAAATTAAATTAAATATTACAGTGCAAACGTAGATGAAGTATTACTGGAACACTCCTTGGCCAAAGTAATATCTTGATCACATTGCGTAAGCCACACCCATCATTAAAGCAGCTTAAGTTGTGCGATCGCATGAGTAACTCCACTTTAATTTGCGCAAGTTCATAACTTCATATTTTATCTTACCACTGCAAACTATTGTTTGTTAGTGAGCTAAATATGTATTGTATCAGTTTTAGATTTTCTATATTTTGCAGCAATCTGTACCATCGTTTTGAAAATTTTATTAAAATCAATTGAAAAACATGCCCTTTGAATGTGTTCCATGTTTATGTCTGATTATTAAAATAATAATCCAATAACTACAGTTAGTAATCAATTATTAATCTACTTAATAATATGTGAAAAAGTACTGCTTCAAGTAATGAAACTTCAACATTGGGTCGATCGAAATTGAGTCAAGAAAATTAGTTAAAGACCATGTTTATGTTGTCAATGTCACTTGCTTGTCTTTCATTTAGGTTCTTGTCACTAGAGACAACTCTGGATCCAATTCTCCTAATGTTAGTGTTTGACGACGTAGTGCTTAAGAAAAAAAAAACATTAAGAGGGTATTTTTGGAATAGTATTGGCTACAATTATCCCGTGTTCGGTACTATCAGAATGTCTGCATTATACATTAGATTTTAAAGGGTTGGGCTGTAAAATAAGTCGGTTTAACAAAGTACAACTGTATATTTTAATATTTACATACAAATGGAAATCCATCCAAGGTAACAGTGAAAAATATACATCTTGATTTTTGATACAATTTATACATCATGTCAAAACAATTATAACTTGCGAAATTCCTTCCCAGGGGGCTCACAACTTAGGGAGGCATTTCGCTGAAATTGCATGACATAAAATAAACATTACATTGTATTCATAACAGTTTTATAAAAACTACACGTTTTTTATCAACACGAGTAAAATATGTAAATACAAGGATATTAAATTGTTATCCAAATTAAATAAGTACATAGCACATACATTAATACGTTTGGAGAGTATGAAAAGCATCTTAAATTTAGTCCATTTGTGCCACGCCTACTAAACCTTGGTTATCCGAAACCAGTTCCACGATGTAAAAGATTAAACCAAGGCTCAGATCAGTTTTATCCTTCACATACCTGGCTTTTAAAACACATTTTTAAGTATGTAAACAATTAGAGTAAAAATGCTGAGTGATTGACATCAGTAGTTTACATATAATGATACATGTGACAATGCCCTTTTTCTCGACTCGATCGTTGTAAAAACAAACGTGACACTAGGTAGTTGAGCAATGTCTGGGGACGTAGCTGGGACACCTTGGCAAGGTCACTTGTAAGGAAGGAGAGGCAAGAGGGAGGTTAGAGAGATGTGCAGGGGACCCTCTTGCTGGCTCTCCGCTAGACCTGTGTCACCTGCGTGGTAGTGTGGTTGTTGTGGCCGTTGGCGTCTACCTGTGGCACGGGCATCCACCTTGGCAAGGTCACTTGTAAGGAAGGAGAGGCAAGAGGGAGGTTAGAGAGAAGTGCAGGGGACCCTCTTGCTGGCTCTCCGCTAGACCTGTGTCACCTGCGTGGTAGTGTGGTTGTTGTGGCCGTTGGCGTCTACCTGTGGCACTGGCATCCACCTTGGCAAGGTCACTTGTAAGGAAGGAGAGGCAAGAGGGAGGTTAGAGAGAAGTGCAGGGGACCCTCTTGCTGGCTCTCCGCTAGACCTGTGTCACCTGCGTGGTAGTGTGGTTGTTGTGGCCGTTGGCGTCTACCTGTGGCACTGGCATCCACCGAGGCCTGAACATCACCGTGAACGTTGTCCTGAACTGGCGACTCATGGCGCAGTACAGTATGAAGTTGATGGCGGAGTTGATGAGGGCTAGGATATCCATCACTTCCCCCAGCTTGTTGTAGCAGTCCCGGAAGAAGCGTTGACCCAGCACGACGCTGAGCACTCCTAGGATACCCTGAGGGAACTCAGTGAGAAGGAACAGCAGCAGCACCGCCAGCAACATCTTGGTGGTTCTGTCTGTCTGTCGCTCCTTCTCCATGACCCTGGTAGACTTCCTGCTGCTGCTACTGGTCAGCATCTCTCTGCGTCTCTTGGTGTCCAGCAGCGCACAGATCAGCCGCAGACTCAGCACGGTCAGCGCTATACAAGGGATTATCTTGATAACAACACTGTATACCCAGAAGTTGACGTCCATCAGGAGGTTGTTGTTCGCTTTGCCCATCTCGCTGAGGTCCACGACATACAGCGTTGTGTTCTGGCCCGTCGTCGAGTTGGGCATGGCGTCGTTGCCGTCTTCGCCAAGTAACGCAATCTGTAAATATTTAAAAATTAATCACAAATCGTCAATGTAGATATTATATTACATTCATGTCGAAAGGTCATCTCGAACTTAAACTTGATCTATGGTAATAAATTCCTTGAGAAATTATTTAAAACGCATTAACCTATGCAAAATTGGGTTAAGTAGTTAATTTAATAATTCCGAATGAAAATTAAATTACTCCCCTTTTTGGCATATAGGCCTAGTTGATATAAAAATGTACCATATCTACGATGTGATCAGGGATTGTGCTAGCCTATTTAAACTACCTAATAGACCGATAGTAATCTCATTTAAACATAATTTGAAAATAACATATTTCTTTATAAAACAGTTTTTTTTGCACGTGGATCTTTAAGGTGCTTACAGAAGTAGTCAAGTAGAAAACAGTACTGCTTGCTTCAACAAAATACCATTTGTCTAGTAGCTATAAGTAATATACCTTGAATCTGTATAATTTGAAAGCAAATTTGCTATTAATTCTTTTCGAAACTAATTGTCTCTTACACACTACTGCAAATTCAAGAACTCCAAAACTCTTCTAGTAACAGCTTCTTAAATATTTATGAACTATGATTGCCAACGTATATTGTGGATGAGCTCTATGTTATATTGTATATTTAAGAAGTATTTAGATTGACCTTAGGTTCGATCTCGAAGGCCAGGTAGAGCGGGATACACAGCAGTGGACAGCAGATGTAGCCAGCCGCGATGGCTGCCAGAGTACGCTGCATGCCACACCACTCTCTGTTACGTTGTGGATGAGCCACGGCGATGTATCTCCACACAGCCAACGTCACTGTCAGCCAGATAGAGATTGTGTGGAACACCTGCGACACCTGGGCGTGCAGTAGGACGAACAGGGCCCAGCCATAGGAGTACCTTAGCATTACATCAGGGTCAGTAATAGAGAAACCATGCTGCTACGCCACACCACTCTCTGTTACGTTGTGGATGAGCCACGGCTATGTATCTCCACACAGCCAACGTCACTGTCAGCCAGATAGAGATTGTGTGGAACACCTGCGACACCTGGGCGTGCAGTAGGACGAACAGGGCCCAGCCATAGGAGTACCTTAGAATTACATCAGGGTCAGTAACTGAGATACCAGGCTGATGGAGGTGAAATGATGCCATCATAAGTATCAGGTGAGATTAAGTTGGTAATAAGACCATATAGGTCACACGACTTCTTTAACCCACTCTTCGATTCTGGACTTCCATACGTTGTTCAGTTAGGTATTAAGTGGTCGAGAAAGATTGTATTTTAAAACATAGTTTCTGATGGAAAGAAACGTTTAAAAATTGTATATCAGGTTACTTAAACACCACAATAGCCTACCTCTCCCTCTTAGGCCGCTGGGGCAGATACATGTGGCACGCGAAGGGAATGTACTCTATCATAACCAGCAGATCAGCCACAGCCAGTCCGGTCAAGATGGCGTTGGTTGGTGACGTCATCTCTCTCCTGGTCAGCACAGCAATGTTGAGAACATTAGCGACGGATCCAAACACACAGACTAGCAGACTGACATAACCGTGGACCCCGCGGTAGGTGGCGTGGAAATGGTCCAGTCCCGGCCCACAGTAGCTGTAAAAATAAACATATATTTTAAGTTACTTATAAAATGTCCAAACTGTAAATGGAAAATCTTTGTAGGAAGTTTAGGTCAAGGTCAAATGATGAAATAAGATTTTACGACGCCGAGCCATCTACAGGACCCCTCTGCTCTTCGTTCATGAACAGATTGATTTTCCAACAATATTTGAATACTGACACAGAAAATAGCATGGATTTTATTAAACAATAATCATGTATCTTAGGTTTCTTATACGGTACATGTTATACAGTAACATGTACTCGACATAACATGTAGGCCTATAGGCATACTTTAGTTGAAGTTATTAAAACTTATCGAAGGTAAAGCATTTTAAGTCCTATCGAATTTTTGTGAATAATTTGCATAGAGTATTATTCATCTGAATATTAGTCCATTTTTAGTTTTATAGTAAGACCATCGTACCTTAACTCAGGAGGAGTCGGCAACGTAGTGTTTGCTGTGACATTCATGTTGCTCGTTGATGGAGGTCGCAAGGCGCAGTCATCTGTGGACCGTCATCCAGGATGTCTATAACACATAGTACCAGAAATAAGTTACGGTATTTCTTATTAAGCAGATAAAAAACCGGATTGACAAACATTCAACTTCATTGTGTAAATACGGTGCCAGAAACATTTGAAATCGTATTGTACTTGAACCATTGAATCGAATTAGCCACAACATATATTTTGTTGAAAGTGATTTATGTTTTTCCTTCTGGGTTGCTTCTGGCTGATACATGCGTAGGAACGTAGACTCACATATACTTGGGTAATTTACAGAATGCTGTTGGATATTTATTGCGAAACATTGTGGGGAAGAGGTTTTCCATTGTAGAGATAGATCTCCAACCCTCGTGAGACCTATCCATTTCCATTATTTGGATGGACTTTGCCCCAATATCAACTAGAAACTGAAACTGTGTTAGACTTAAGATAAAAAGTGAACATAAACATAAACGGTATGGTGCACACACTTTTCAATAACCGAAGTTGTTGGTACCGAGCCTACCTCGGTTACGAAGAATCTCGGATACCACGGTGGTTAGGGTGTCTAAATTTTTGAGGTTAGGTGTTACGGTACCATTTAGGAAGTTAAATACTGTACTTGTTATATATATTTTATGTAGTAAACTTGTAGCATATATTGAATAACCTTACATATAACCGGTTTTTATGTTGTAACAGTTAAGCTTACATATATATTTTATGAAAAAGAGCGTATCACAACTTAAGAATACTTTTAAGTTTCAATATAGTGTTATAAAAAGCACTTTTGAAGCATGTGTTTAGATATATGTAATGCCCACACAACATTACTGTACTAGAAACTAAATTTGTGATCTTTGAGATGTAAAACGTCGCATAACATTAACCAGAATAACTCAGTCATGTGTTAAAGCAATGTTGATTAAGTTACATGACCTGAACCGGCGTATGCAAGGACAATCTCCAATTACATTCCTGTTATAATAATTCACTGTATAGCTTAAATTTATAGTAATACAGGGATACTACGCTATTTAAAAATATGTCGTATTTTAGTAGCAATATTTCCAGAAAGAGGGAGTGATTTTGCTAGGTGTTTTATCGACCAATCATTAGTTGACAAACGCGTCTTATAACTCAATGATGTTCTTAATTTTATGAATCAAAAGTAAAATATTTCGGTAAAAACTGGTTGGTTTTTATTTTTTAGGAAATAAAAGAAATTTATCCTTTGACTTATATTGGACAAAATAGATTTCTTGCATTTCCATTACAGAGAATGTTTACAACCCTGGAGGAAAATTATTTTTTCATCGTTACCTAGAGCCTAAGAAGGACTTCAAACCACCTCTTGGGGCATACTAGACTAAATGTCATTTGTGGTTGGCAGGACTCGTACCCAAGCCTCTAGGACAAAATATTCAAAAACTCTAACCACTGGAATGCAGGATTTCTACTAATCATTCACAGATTGACCAAACACCAAACGGACCTAAAGGTAAGTGGGTTTTTATTTCAAGATTGTAATCATTTTGCTATTTTTAACAACTATTCAAATAATTGTGTGAAATATGTTAGTTGTGATTTAATGAACAATTTAAGACAATTTCTTGTTATTGGGATTGTTAAAGAAAATTACATACATAGTAAAAATAAAATATAAATATTTAATTTCATTTAAATAGCTTACATTTTTAAATACAGTTTCAATCCTATATGGATAAATTATTGTAATCTTAACAGCGTGATTAAACCTAATGGAAAAATTTATCCCAGCCAATGGATACATAAATTCATTCATTTTATTTAATTGATATAAAACCTATAAGCTTTATTCGTCCGAGTATTAGCTGATTCAGTGAACTCCTGTATTAAATCAAGGTTTGATGGCCATTTGAGTTCTTTTGTGCGACAAATTAAATCTGAATAAAATTTAATTGTCAACCGATTTAGAATCTAATTGCATTCTAGCCATCCCTTCAGTTCAACCGAGTTTTAGCTCAGCAATTTGAAATGAATTATACTGTCTTATTACATTTTCTAATCCCTCATTGTTGATATTAAGAACTGTTACCCACTTGATGCACTAATAAATTTACTTTTGTTGTTACGTTTTTCACTTTTGCGGATGTCTAATTGATTTTGATAGCTAACATCGTTTTACAATCCAAAAAATACAACAATAACAACTTTAATTTGATTGTTTTTAATTTGTCACCCCACTACTTGAAGTTGTAGTAGTTATGTTGACTGGTAATGTGCATTTATTGTAGAAATGTTCTCAATTTCGTATAGTGTGGTGAAAATTAGTGTTCGTACCACCGGATCGAAAGGGGTTTTGCAACTCTCGACCGTTTTAAGTTCTCAACTTCGTATCGAACTTAAACAACGATTTGCGCAAAACCTCATTTTCGGCACTAGGTACTAAAATATACTATTATACCTTAGTTTTAAAATTCTTGACTTTTTTCAGGGCTACGGTGAAATCGGTCCGTTAATTTAAATGTGAGATACTAGTAAAGATAATTTTTTCATGATGAACGGGTAGGTATGCATTATTTACAGTTTCAGTAAAAGTCGCAATCAATCGACATTTTTACAATGATTAAAATCCTGGTCTTAATTTAATTTAACTATTCATAAAATGAAACACGGTAGTATAAAAGGTCCATGGTGGTGAGGCACAAGCACTTGACATTATTGCCTAGCTCCAACATACAATCTGTTGTGGTAGGATGAAAGAGTTGGATAGAGTTCAAGATTAGTGTTGTCAGTGGTATTTTCGTAGTACTCTACTTCTCTAGGATGTGTGATGTTTACTTTAAGTAATTTTCTATTTTAGAGTCCAGGGAAAACATGTTGAATGTTTGTACGAAGCTTGACAATACAGCAACAGGGGTGTTGTTTGAAGCCTATTATAAAAATACGAGAGAGACATATTTTAGTTTTAGGGTCTTTTTAAGAAAGGGTCCCAACTACTCAAATGTTCCATATTTACGTGGTGTAAATAAAACAGGAGAAACAAAGGTGATATATTTAAAAGTCAAAACAGACTAACCTAACCATTTTTAACCTTCATTTGGACAGGAAAGATTTTACTAGTGGCACCTTTTTTCTTGAAAATACCCGTTTTGGTTTTTACAACCAAGCAATCTTTATGGATTCGTGTTTGTTAATATTTTTCCATTATGTAAGCTCTAAGTATTTAATCGAACCTCACTCAATTTTAATTCGACTTTATTTTTTATCAGACAGTTGAGTTTTAAATTTAATTAATTATTTTACTGTATATCGGAATTTATTTTGTAATATTTTTGATTTTTAGACAATTTTTGTTAGGTGTATGCAACATTATTCCACTGACTTTCAAGTGGCTGGTTCCTTCGTAAATATTGTGTTTTTGTTTTCCTAGTAGGCCTAACTTTTCCTTTAGTAACCCCCAGATGTTGACATTTTACAAAAGTCCTTTATTTTATCACTAGAATGTTACCATATCAGTTGAAACATAACCAAATAGCACACACAACCTGCTAGAGTGTTTCCATGCAACGAGGAACAAGCGAGGCTATGTAAATATTTACTTATGATGACTAATGATGTGGTGAGCGCAAGCAGCATTACATTAAACACACTCGGGAACACCGGCATAGCAGTGCATTTGAACTTATAGGGTTTTATAAGTTATAGTTAAATTCGTCTTACTCTCTTGAGGTATTTGCAATTTGTGTACTATTTCTAGGTAACTTAAGTAAAGAAATTAGTCCCGTTAACTGATAGTGTATTGTGTTATCTGTACGGTACTCAGAATATAATTTAACGCCCATCGTTAATTATTTGTCAGTTGTCAAACATCATAACGATACCTAATTGTCATTAAAAATTGAACATACTAAATGGAAAAGTCGTCAAGGAAATACTAAGTATTTAAGTCTAATAAGTTTAATGATTGAATTGTATTATTAAACCCGCATTTTGGCTTCTTAGGGTGTGGAATTGTTTATTTGAACTTAAAAAGCTACGCAAAATATATTAAGTTAAAGTATACATATTTGGAATACCAATGGTCGTAATCATTGACTTTTAAAATATAAAATTACAGTACCCATAAAGAAGAATCAGATGCAGCCAATGATGTATTGAAATGTAAGGAAACAAAGTTTAATGAGCCACCCACAGAATTTGCTAATGTTAAAATTATGATTCCATCTCAGTGACGGAAACTTTGACGACTTTTGTGACATAAAAAGACGCTATTTTATCCTTTCAGTTTGGTTTGGTTAACAAGTCGGCGTATACGACAGAAACCAGTAATTGACAACTGCACACTCGGTCAGTGATTTGATTAAACTGCGTTCCTTTTCATTTTGGAATGTTAACTACTCTCCATATTACAAGCAAATTATATAAATAAGTATTAATAACGTAGATGTACAGTATTACATTAGATCTATAAACACATCTCAAGTATTTTTCACGCTTTTAAAAATCTAAATATATTGAGTTACAAGGTTAAACAAATCAAAATCACTTCAAGAAAGACGTTCGTAGTTACATAAGACATGCATTAATGATGAATGAAAGTGTCATTAGGAATGAAGTAGCCTACTCTGTAACGAAACATTTTCTCAGCTTTGTAACATTAAATTTGGTCAAATATTTAATATAATATATGGTTGGCTTGTCTCTGGTAATCTTTCATTATGCATAAAACTTACTAATATTACTATGTCTAATTTATTCTAGTCGTTAAGTATCCAGGCTTGTCGCTTAATACGCTCATTTGGTAATATATGTATATAATATGTATATAATATATGTATATAATATATTATGTATATGTATATAATATATACGCCTCTTTTACATTTACTCTTCCAAACCATTAAATAAACCTAAACAATTTGTTGCGATAATGTCGTCAATAATTAACTGCAGTCCTTATGGTATTCAGTTTTGTAATAAGAAAAGGACTAGTTGTCACCATAATGTAATTACAACTTCTTCTGTTTATACTTAAAGATCGTGAGTGTGAACTGCACCTGGTAATGGGAAGGATATTATCTTTAACAATGGGAGCTTATTTCAGCAAGAAAGGACGTCGAAGCGTCAGGCCATTCAAAGTTGTTCAACTCTCCCGCGGAATACGAAATATTACTCTTATCTTTCTGAAATATTGTTAGAACTTTGTGGTCGAGTTAGTACTTTAGAGCTGCCACCTATAGGACAAGTAGGTCATATATGAATTGCATAGGATTATTAACAAAAGGTTAAGTAGTATTATTTAAAATTAAACAATTATTATTTTCGAGTAGAAATGTTTTGTGTTGAATATTTAGATGACAAATAAATTACAACAAAATGTTCATATAATTTGATAAATTCAGAAAGTTACGATTATATTTTATCTAGTACTTATGTGAATTGCTTATAGAACTTTTTGGAGTGGGTTACGTCCGTAACACATTTTTTACATTTTTTAGAGTTGAATTACAATCAAAATGTTGGGTTACATTTCAAACTAGGTTTGAAATTTGCTCTAGGTAGCCTACATTTAATTTGTATTAAAAAACTATTGCTGATTTGAATACTAAGTTTTTTTTATACGAGTGGCATAGGCTCCCATGTTATCGGTAAAGAGAATAAAGTCATTGGTGAAATATATTTTTTATGGATACATAATATTTTTAGATAATGTTGTTATCATGATTTATTTAAGTTTGAATTTTTTTATCGTGCGCCAATTCACGTAATAGGAACATTTTTCGCAGCAACAAAGATCTTAACTTGAGAACGATTTATCTGATCAGACCCTTTAAGTGAAAACTAATTCCATTATCTTGGTTACTAGAATCATTAGCAGCTTAGAGCCAAGTCGATTGTGCTAATGAACGGGACTTAATGAAGCATTGGCTATCGAGGGGCGTTTGAAATTATTATATCTTCCATACCATACAATATCTTTTGATTACCATGTAGATACTAAATTGTCATAGTAAATCAGTTTCTGCTTACAAGATTTAAAAACAATTACCTTTTCAACTGAACCACCGAAAGAATATGTTGTCAAACTCTTCACGTTCTCTACATCGTAATAGACTAACTGATTACGCTCAAGTGGAAATACGATTAACTTTAAGCTATGGCCTCTCTTATGCCACATTGATTGCCTTCATATGACACCCTAGGAAAAATAGTGGCTTTATGAAGATTTTGCACTGTGGGTACTGTACTACATCCTCTTTGAATAAAATGGGCTCCAGCCAGTCCAAACAAATCGGGGTTTCGTTCAGTATTTGAAAACAAATTCACAACCTTTTAAACATACTACTGAATTAAAGTTTAAGGTTTAATTTAATAGCCCATTACGTGACATTACGTAGCCAATGATCCTAACAAGTAAAGAAATTGCACTTTATAAGAAGATGTTTAAATTTAGTAATGTAATCAAGTTTTAAGAACGTTTTAAATACCCTTGTAAAAAAATTAAAATAAAATTGGCTTTGTAAAACCTTGTTGTTTTTTAGTTGCCTTTAACTCTTTAAGATTTCGTTTCTTGATGCACATTTCGCCATCTTTGAAGATACCACAATCTGTGATGAAATGCGCATCAGGAAACGAAATATTCAAGAATTAAAGGCAACTAAAAACCCAAATTGTACAGTAACTTAAAAAAGATGTTTGTTTCTGAAACAATAGGAATTTAGTTAATATATTTTCTACCGAGTTTGCAACTGAATGGGATTATGTGAATATGCCACTATTTATAAGCTATACAAACCAGTTGTTACCCGTTCAGTTATGCTGTTATTAAAAAAAAACGAGTAAACGCTAACTCCTATTTAAAAACGGGTTAGTTTTTTGTTTGATTTAACTTCTTCCGTTATCGAAACGTTGAAGAAAAGTTTTATTTTGAAATTTTATATTACATTAATTGGGTTTTAAAAATTATGTAAAATGTGTTTAAGAGTAACTTATTTAACTGTTCTCTCTACAATAATGTTTGTAACACTATCACCAACAGTGTGTGTAAAAAATAACATATTTCGAGAACACACTTATATTTCGATTTTCTGCCCAAGAAGTAACTTTATCCAAGCGTAGTTCCTTAAAGTAATTTCCGGCTGTGCTGTCTGAATGCAAATGGTTAAGTGATACTTTGAAATCTATTTCCTTTACTTATTTGAAAATAGAGTTTTCACATTTCAAAAAAATATGATTATTATCGACAAATGAGTTAAATAACCCTTTTTTTAAACATAGATAACCAATAAACCTGTTCATACAGGTCATAAACTAATAAGATTAAAATTATTAAAACGATTAAATTAAATTAAATTTTTATATTTAGTTGTTTTATTTTATTTTATTTTGCATGCTACAAAACAGAATACAAATCCCATTTTGATTGCAGAACTATTCTAGTTTGTACAAAAATTGAGAACATGCCATGAGTTCATAAAATTGAATAAAGTGAATAGTTCATAGACTAAGAATAATAAATAATTTTTTGTTGAGAATATTCCGAACATTACCTGGAATTTAAGTGACGTAAATACCTTATATTAGTTGTTTTTTCATGCCGGAGTTTCCATATGTAAACCAACAGCAGCGTAAATAAAAAAAAAAACTGAAATTTTCAAAAATATACTTCTAGGTATTCTTGTGCTTCAATTAAAGACTGTTGTCTACTATGTTTTCTTCTTCTTTGGCTATTTTGAACTTTTATCCCCAAATAAAAATGGATAGATTACAAAAGACTTCTTGTCCTTATTTTTAACATGGGCTGTCTCAAGCGTCACCAACAGAAACACACAAATATTCAGATTCTACATTAGGACGAGAAATCTAAAGAGTTAGTTACTAGAATCAGAATCAGAATATATTCTTGAACATAGAGTACAGTCAGAATCAGAATACTTTATTCTTGAACATAGAGTACAGAATATACGTCAAACTTTACAGAGATTTAATTATAAAATAGCATAGATTTAATCATAAAATAGCATGTCTCGATTTCTTAAATAAATTTAAGAAATCGATTTACACACAAACCCCTATTGTCTTAGGTGGTAGTTGACTTTATAAGCCTGTTCTAGCGACTTAGTGGGGCCCATTCTCAATAGTGGTAATATAGTAATAATTATGTATAACAATTTACTGTTAAGCCAACATATTTCCAGATCTGACGTTTTATACATGATGAGACACAGTTTCATAAATAACAAAAAAAGAAGATTTAATAGTTACAAATAAATAAAATAGAAGTTATAAAATGCAGTGAATACAACAAATCTATTTAAAGCTTAAATCGTGTTTCCAATGTTTAACACAATTAATTATGTGTGTTACATTCTTTTGAACGTAGTTGAGAGGCTTTTACAAGCGCATGTTTCATATTTGGGACAGGGACAAAGGATCGAAGTTTGGAGCTGTATTGGAGGTTTACCTTCAGGGGAATATTGTTGAAAGGGTTTGATGAAAGATGCAACAGTGTAAAAGGTGGGTCGCCACTTGACTACGTGCGGGAACTGCATTAATAACACAGTGTTGTATGGTGAATCTGAAGGTTACCTTTTATGCTTACTGATAAGAGGTCAACCTACACTTTTCAGCTAAGTATCTCATTTAATTATTTATATATTTTTATTGGAAACATAAATTGTATTGAAACGGTGAGTAGTCGTATGATTATGAACGCCTGTACCAAGTATCAAGTTCTATTAGGTATGTGTATTTGTTGAATTATGTCTATGTATTGAGTCTATTTTACCATTATTTATATGTTTCATTGAAGAACCATTTATGTTTAATCAAAATATAACATAGGCCTATATATTGTATTCGTAAGAAAATGCATTTACTACTGTTCTAATGAAATTCATCAAAGAACTAGCATCCGAACAATACTGGATGGTTTGGTAATCTTTTCAAACCAATGTTTGTGCCATTATTCAAAAATATAAAATTAGAGAAATTCGAAAGACACACATTCATAAATCAATAGGCAAATTTTTAATTAATTGTCTTTGTTTCCGGATGAAAAAATATTCATAGACACTGTTATAAAGGTATGATGCAATTATTTTTTTATCTTATATATTTCCTCTTTTTCTCTTCTTAACTTGTAATTGGCTGATTACTTTAATTTTACAGAAACATTTATTAGACCCCATTCTTTTCAAGTACTATTAAAAATAATACTTTCGGGGTTCCCTTTAGTTGATTCTAAAAAAAATTATGTAATACATAAAGCATAAAATAAAAAGGACCATGCCTCTCTCTATGCAAGAATGAGCGAGTCTCTAGCACTGGTGTGATGGGTAGTTCGTGTGCCAATTCTGTGATTCTGTTTAGGACTGAATTTTAATTTCATCATAATAGGTTTATATTATGTTACTTAAGATTATTTTATTTCATCTATTTGTATTTGACCACGTTACAATTTATTGATCCATAACACACTATAAGTGCTTTGCACCTTATGCCTTTTCCAAGTCAAAACTTAAGGCTTTAAATAATTTTGTATTTTGCTATTCATTGATATTATTTATGCAAAAAAACATTTGTAACAGCTGGCAGGAAAAATTACAGCACAAGGAATATAGCAACAATGACTAGACTCTTATCAGGCCAGTAACCTTGCCAGTGATAAGGGCAAGGTCAGAGAGTATGCAAACTGTGAAATCATTGACAACAATGTTATTTATTCTTTTGTCTGACTTCCTTTATAGAAGGAACATCATGACACAATAATTGATCTTAGTTTGGTGATCTTTTCAAATATGCAAATTAAAATGTACTTGACATCTTGAGACACATTAAAATACAGCCATTATGTTGCTTATACAGGGTGATTGATATAAGTGTGCCAGCCGTTTTATTCTAAAACTATAAGAGATATCAAAAAAAGTTAAATGGTAAGTGCCTTGGATTTTTTATTTTAAAAATTTTAGTCAAGTCAAAAAAATTATTTCAGCCGCCATTTTTCCAATATGGCTGCCAACTTTGATTGTTCTTACACAACACCCTGTATTTTATGATGTATTCCGGTAGAAAATGTAATATTAAGACGATTTTATTCTTGGGATTTTTTTCATAAACCTAACCGTTTCAAAGATAATAATGTTTAAAGTTTAAAAAATTAGGCATAAGAAAGAGTTTCGAAAGGCCTAAGCAAGCATGCCAGCTGTTTTATTCAAAAAACTATTCAAAATTTCACAACTTTAACCATTATTATCTTTGAAACGGTTAGGTTTATGAAAAAAATCACAAGAATAAAATCGTCTTAAAATTACATTTTCTACCGGAATACATCATGAAATACAGGGTGTTCCATGAGAAAAATCAAAGTTGGCGGCCATATTGGAAAAATGGCGGCTAACATTTTTTTTTAGACTAGACCACAATTTTTAAAATAAAAAATTCAAGGCAGTTACCATTTAACTTTTTTTGATATCTCTTATGGTTTTCGAATAAAACGGCTGGCACACTTATATCAATCACCCTGTATGTTTTTAAAGCAGTTTTCTTATTTAAAATAAACCATTTTACTTCCAATATTTTATGGCATAAATTGATTGAAAATATTGCTAACTGTATAGGATACACAATATTAAATCTTTTTCTCATAATTGTATAGTATTTTGTTGATAGTTCCATATATCATAGCAATTAGGTACTATGAAAACAACATACATTACGTGCTACATTTTAGCAAATAAGTGAAATCTGTCATGAATTATTTAAATTAATTTATTTTAATTTTTACACCAGTTGCATTGAACATGAGGTCAACGTGAGAGCTATTAGATGTTCTGTCAAAAGTACTATTCGTTACATATCTACTCTAGAGTCTAGATCCATCTGCGGTAGTCCATATTTAACCGTAACTGTACAATTACTCGTTTGTGATGGTCCTGATTCAGGGTACTATAAATATTATTTTGCTCATAAAGCAAATAGTACATTAAATTTAATTAGTAATAAAACCATGAAAGTAAAGAGACTTAAAATTGACTGTGTAAAGAGTTCTTTCATTTAACTCACAAACTTGATTAAGAGCGAGCAAAACAAGCAGAGAGTCTTCCTAAACAAAGTTAAGTGGCTTGCTTTGAAGATTTATTGTTAAATGTTTGTCTTGTGCAAAATCGTTTATAAGTGAGACAGAGATATTGTATCTAGATCCCTGGAAATAAATAATCTACCAGGTAAAAAAAGAACACAAAAACCCGCCTTTTGTAATTTTGATCGAAAAAGTAGTTTACGCAACAATTGCGTTAAGTTAGTCTTTACGACACGAGTAGAAAATTTAAGTCGTAAAGACTATTAACGCTAGTTGCGTACACTACTTTACCTACGACAGTTTTTTAAGTACTAACAATCTGGTTTTTAATTACTTACAATCATTACTCATAACTTCTTAGAGAGGTTATGTTTTCGTTGATTGTCATTGCCACTGAAAGTGATGCAACGACTTATTGTATAATCAGCTGATTTCATGTAATTACGTGTTAGTAAAATTTCTTTAAATAATACATTACTATTTTTATTTATTTGGACAACTGAACAATATAGTGAAACAGTTAATTTACAGTTGGATCTCAGAATCGAATATGTCGTCCACAACGAGTTGGGTGAAACAACGGTTAAGAGGTTTTCAAAATAAACCAGAAGCTCATTTTTATTTAACAATCTAACCTTATTTTGTTTCGTCCATTTAATGAATATCTGGTATGTAATTTCATACATTTGTTTCGATTTTGGTTGCAAAATATTAGCACAAACAGTTGGTGCTCTCATTTCCATCTCGTCAACTTCACTTTCACTAAAACTGAAATTTTTAAATCAGTTTAATCTACCTTCCTTTAACCCCCAACTTGGGTTAAAATTACGCGAGTATCAACAGGAACATTGAACAAGACGGACCATTAATTAAAATTGTCAACTGATCAGCTGATCAGCTGATTATCGAGGATAATCACCTGATAATTGCGCTCAATATCGATTAGACATGCATTCCCTTATTTTCTAACACTACAAACAACTACAACATATCATATTGTATAAACTGATGCGATGATATGTTGCGAGTTATCTCTGGAGACACAATCATCAATCATTTGTATAATTACATATACAGAAATAGGTTACATTGTGTTAAATGATATTTTATAATAGTGTTCGAATTAGAATTATCCGCACGAATAAAATAAAATTCATCCATTGAATATTTTGATTTGTAAAATAAGTATACATAAATATACAAAAATAATTGTATATTGCTGTCTATATTTTTCCAGGGGATAAAACAAATAATTTATAGTACGCGTATTTCGCTTGAGGCTAAACAGTTTTAGCTTTACTGCATGGTTTTGACAACTATATTCATTACAATACCCAAATTAATGATAACAAAATAGTGGTATTTTTCTTTAAAAAACATATAGCCCTAATTTACTATGGAAGTATTTTTTCAAAGTAAGGCGTGTTGTGTACTGTCGAGCTGCCTGCTTATGAGCTTAACATGACAAAAGTGCCTAATTATTGTTGTTGTTGACTGTCAATAGTAAACATTGACGATTGGAACAGAACCTCGCTGTTATTCATTCAATCAGCACTAATTAGATATAGATTTTTTGGGTCACGTCGTTGCAATTAATTTGAATTACGTTTAATATTTTTTGTTTGAATTAAAACCCTACAGTAGACTTTAAGAATCGTATTTGGTATTCATCCTTCAAAGTGACTCATCAGGTTAAAGGGTTAAGATCTTTCTGTGTAATGTGCTGGTGTAATGGTTTTGCTAATCCTACTTACTACAACTGCAACATCAGATTTACGTTGACTAAGTTCAGACAGTGGGAATACATAACTTGAAATTTACAATATGTTTTTTTATTATTATTAAAATTAGAATTGAACTATTTATATTATTTCTTACATTATTTCCTAGAAATTTCATATTTTAACTTTTGAGTAATCTTTAAGCAGCTACAATTGGGTTAGCTTGTGTTTTATTTAACAAAATTAGTAAATAAAACTAACAAATAAGTAAATAAATTAGTAAATATAAATGAGTAGGTACTACTATCTACCTTAAAAATTTGTGGTAACACACACTTCTTCTTCTCATAATTTTTTAAATCTCTAACATGACCATATTCTCGCTTGTAAAATTTACTGCCAGAATACTCCCAAACAAAGATTTTATCAAAATTCAATACCATAAACATTTATCGATAGGCTTTATTTTACATTGCACTGTTCATTATCTTAGTAATATTACTTATTTGCTCCGGTTTATGGCTTAAACTAATGTTAATAACCGATTTTTTGGATAAATTACGTGAATTGTATCCCACGAACAAAAAGGTAATAAATTACTAAAATACTAGTCACAACGTAATACTCTTCGTCAAGCCAACATTAAATCTAAGAGACACACCTTAAAACTGTTAGAAACGTTGAACACCAAATTTATTTTTTTATTTACACACCTTTAATATCTGGGCCTCCCTCAACATATGGTTGGTTGCTCATAGTTTGTCCATGACACACGGCGCTACATGGCAACGACCCGTGACACACACACCGTCTCGGCGCCGCACACAGACTGAGTAGCGGGCGTCGCTTACCCGCGTGTCACCACAGTCAAGCGCAGGCGTCTCGGCGCCCCCCCCCCCCCACACCCAGCCTGCCTACACCCCTCAACATACAGCGTCCTAGCAGACACCTGAGTCCTTGCTTGAGATTCTCAATGCTCTTGCACCTGAATGCATTCTAAATTCAATCTAAAATACTAAGTCACGGGTATATGAAGAATCTAATGTTGTCAATTGTAAAGTGATTTAAATGCTCATCGAGTATAAATGTAATAATTTGGTGAATAGATTGGATACAGAAAAGAACAGCACTGAGAAGAGTTTTATGAAAGGTATTGTTTTGGCCGTGCTGCAGTTGACTATGCTATGTCCTTGCCTAATACAAAGAAGATTGCCAGCGACGATGTTGTAATTTAGAAAGATTGTACTAACAACGTAACAAGTTGCCCCAAAGGAGTTGGTGCTATTGGAAGCTTACACTGTTTTTCTTCACTGAAACTCATTCTGTATACCTCGAACCACTACTGAATTTATGAGATTATTACACGAGTTTGAAGCCCATACCTAGGAGCCTATACTCTTACAATAATCATAATTTTGTGATTAAATGATGTAACACAATACAAACTTACCGTACCTAATAATAACCTTGTTCACCATTCAAAGTTTTTTATTTACTAAAATAACCATATAACATCGCGTAAACAGGAAAGCGACTTCTCAAACCATTTCCTCCAAACTAGATGTTTCCTTCAACTAGATGAGAAACACGCTCCGTATTTTTTCAGTTTGTAGTAAATTGTGATAATTTTGTTAAGTTTTCTATTTTACAACCTCGTAAAATCAACTACAGAGAATCCAATTACGCAGCCTTTTCGTACACAGTTTAACCTATAATTTTACTTCCTTTTGAAATATTTGATATTGAAACCCTCTATCCTAATCTAAACATATTTTTTCTCAAAGCATCATTGGTGAAGCCCGTATTTGGCACTCATCCTCCGCTGTTTACTACTTCTATAAAGATACACAGCCACAACTGTCTACCGCACACACTAGTGGATGTGGCAGTCGATTAGATAACGGAAATGGGTTATGAGATTGGAAAAAGGTTTGAGCCGAAAAGATGTAAGTGGTTGTGAAGTATGGGAAAACCAAGTTAGGAACTGGGAGTGACATGAAATGAAAATCATTGAATATGTGATTTATTTTTACCGTGTTAAATTTTTTACTAATAAATAAGTTGAACAAAAATTCGGAAAATTACTGTTTGTTTCCCATCCTTGGTTTCTCTTTATTAGTTTGTGTACACCGTACCTCGTACATGTTACAAATCACTAACTATGTGTATCAATAACTAGATGTGACTACCAAAACATGTGCAATTACCATTATAGTTAAATATTTCATAGGGTAAATATCCGCATGTTTTAGTAAATAAACAATTCTTAAAATTTATGCTCATATTTATTGTTTTGTCCTTTCATATTACCATTTAGCAGTGTTAAAACTATTCTAGTGTAATTTATTTGTTTGTATTTTTAGTTCGTTGTAAAAACGTCTACAGAGGGAAAATATTATAGAGTTCACAGATTTGTTGTAATATACTAAGCCTAGCATGAAATATTAACACAGTTCGGCTTTTTGAATAGTCAAATCTAAAAAAAGATGGTCTATAATATTACGTAGGCCTAATAAAATTAGATATTTTTTCGTAAAGATTCTGAAAATTTTCCAGAAAGCACATCACAAATTGTATTATCTATGAGTTGCAGGATTGTTTTTTTAATTCTAATTTTAGCACAAAAATCCTATGATAAAAAAATATCATACCATTAATTGTAGTTTATCATAGTTTGCGATAGAATGCGATAAAAGAGAGAAAGATTTACATTTAAAGGGATCCTTACATACAAAGGATAAGAGGCATGAAAAGCCAAGTCAGTGATTTAACACTTTACTTTCCGGAGTGGCTTGGGTGGTCACTGTATAATTCAGACCCTACAAGATGGCCGGCAGCTTATCACGGCTCAAGAAACATATTTGGAAAAATATATTTATGAGTTCTTTTTTCCTTTAAAGGCCAAACTATTTTAGTTGACTTCTAAGCCAATTATAGCATGAAAAAATTGCTTTTCGCAAATCTTTACTTCCTAAACATTAGTTATTTAACTTATTGCTGTTATATAACCAACCGTAATATGTTACTGAATACATTCGTTAGTTAATAGCAACACAAGAAAATCGCAAACTTATTTTAAACTGCAATAAAGGATATGTACGTAATGGAGACGTTTAACCTACTAGAAACAACATAAAGTTAAAAACTCGACCTAAGTTTGCAGCATTTACATCTTGTTTGGTTAATTGTATATTTATTCCTTTACTATTTTATTTATCATATCGTAACTGTATTCATCCGTTGGTAAATAATTAGCCTAAGCACATGATGGGGAGATTTTTATTTAACCTTTTCATTGGGAGACCAAGTTTTATCTTTCATACCTACTAGCCAACAATAATAAAATGCATAAACAACTACTTACACAACAAGAGGCCGCCAACCTCTTAAAAAAAAACATTGCTGAATCCTGCTAGCCTCTATGGCATAATTGATTTTCCATTTAATTATTATGGGAATGGACTATTATGGAAAATCTAACTGTAAGGAATGTCAGTCAGAAAGAGTTTACTTTGTCAGTGAAAGACCGAGGTCCAAACACTTACTTAATATGCATGATGTTTGAGGTTGTCGTAAAAATAACTTGGCCATTTTACCTGCACTGTGCGTATACATTTACTTCAACAAGAACATAAAAAATATGTTGCTTGATTTTCCTTGCATTTACAATCATATATTACGAACTGTTAAATTACAAATATAAAATCTAAAGAAAAAGAAATATATTGGAGTCAAATGGGTAAAAGATAAGTATACGCTTAGGTAGTGGTGTCCCATAAAACGTATTTATCATGGTCACTATAAGTATACGAGGAAATTATAAATTAAGGAAACGATTCAAGGTGAAATTCTCCTCAATCCAACAAATTCTTTTACATGAAATAATGTTAATTTGATGAAACCGTATGTGATAGTTTTTATAATTATTAAATCCCGTTTATAACTAAGAAAGAAAACGTGGTCCCAAGTTTCGAATAAAATATTTCTTAAAGATAGCATGTTAACTGTGGAAAATGCCTTAGTAAGATTTAGATTTTTGGGATAACATTAAAGAAATCAACCTCAGTGAACTATTATCCAAAAATAACTTATTGACAGAAACGATTAATTATTGGCAATGATTAATAGATTGTTAGAGAAGGTACACACTAGGTAGTTTTGCCTGGCGTAATATACTGTATATTATGATGTGTGTAATTGGAACTGTATATTATACAGTTCCAATTACACTCACCTTTATTAGTTTAGCTAACAATTGTAATGTTCCAGATACTAATTAAAAGATTTTATTTTGTTTGCCATCCACGTTTCATCCCATTTAAATACATAGCTTGGTTTGAACTGGTTGGAGAATAGGTGTAATAGATTGAGAAAAACTTTATAATCTACGAGTTTCAAACGTCACTTGTTATACTTATCATAAAGGTATGGTTAAAATTAGACGCTAGAGTTTAAACAAAAAAATGCAAAACTCTAAACAACTTGCGTTGTTAAAAGTGTGGATTCGTTATAAGTTTGTAGGAGATGTAAAACTAAAGTTTCTACTCATATTTTATTCATATCCTTCTCACTTCCTCTCTTATGAAAACATTGTTTTTAATCATTACAAACTTTTAAATTTATGATATTTTCCAATTTCAATATAAATATACATGACAGTCCACTCTTATAAAAAAAAAACAACTTTGTTCGTTAACTAATAACTTAAGTATGTATAATTTAACCACAGTAGTCAATAATGAATATTACTTATACGCCAATAAGTAGGAATTTAGGGTCCATTTTAACTCAACCCTTTCCATACACTTAAGACCCCGCACGACGTTTCAACACTCTAATATCAGGAAATTATTTGTAAAAAGGTACAAGGTCTGTCTGGAATAAATTACAGTACATCCAAAATTAAAGCTTTTTTCACTAAACCATTTAACATTTAAAACAGATTAGTCCCCTAAACATATTACTACTTAGCCAATTTTCATTCTGTGAGTTCCTACGCTTCTTAGATTTTTAGCTTTCTGTAAGGAAAACGTCAACAGTTAAATTTAACTTAATTTATAAATTTGCTGCTTACAGTTACTAAGAAAATAAAGGAATAGGCACATTTTAAAGTTATTTCAAAGATTTTGGATCCAAAACCACTATGAAGTAAGAAGTGGCAAACTCGAGACAAGTTTTAACTTCCAGGAGTGAAAGCGGGTCTTGAAAGTAATTTGGTCAATACAAGGGGAAACTTCTTTATAACTTTCGAGGGAGATTTATTCCAAGAAAATTATATCTTGAAATATGGACAAGAGAGCATTGTTAATATTTAACTTTCTCAGGACTTTACATCTTCTTTATTGATATGGTTTTAATACAGTGGAATATTTAGTGGGTGATTAGGTATTTTTCTCTTTAATAGTCACATAGCGTTGAATTTTCAAATCCATTTAAAGGTTTCTTTAGTTATCACTAATAAATTCCTATGACTGTTGCACTTGCTTCTGGCCAACGTTCCGTTATACATTGTGGAAGAACTGCTGTCTGTTCATCCCCAAAGGTACTTAGCATTCCCTATTTCTTATGCATTGTAGGATCCAAATGTTATCAAAATTTGCGGTGTAATACTTTAACCCTTTCCCTATGGTAGAAATCTTTAATTTGTATTTCGCCTCGTAAAATTGGGTTTAATAACAATTCCCAATCAAGATAGTGTTGAATATCTTTCGCATCGTAATTTATTCCTTAACTAGCTGTACCCGCGGGCTTTGCCCCGTTTAACTTCATAAGTATTCGCATGGCTCATTCACGTCCTGGTTGAAGTTCGTTCGCTACGCTCACTCACCTTTAGGTTGGAGCTCGTTCGCTGCGCTCACTTGCCTTCAGGTTAGCTCGTTCGCTACGCTAACTCGCCTCCAGGTTGAAGTTCGTTCGCTACGCTCACTCACCTTTTGGTTGCAAATTGGCTGTTGTTATTAAAAAAATAATAGTGCTGCACCCTGTTGGTAATCCTTGTAACGTTTATGCTATTGAACATCATAGAACAGAACCAACTTGTTTAATTGAAACAGCTGTTAAGATTCATTAATTCCTTTTAAATATGAAAATCCATAAGGTTAACATGGGGAACTACAGAGCCACTGGGGCGGAGCCCGAAAGGATTTTTGGGATAATAATATGCTTTAATGTTAATCGGGAATGTGAGCTATCATCATGCCAAATTTCAGCCCAATCCGTCCAGTAGTTTATGCGTAATTGAGCAACAAACACACACACACAGACTCACAAACTTTCAGACTTATAATATTAGTAAGATAAAACAAGTCAATTTTTGAAATGCCGTGCAGTAAATTAGAATTTGACGCGTGAACATACAATTAAACCAACCACTTAATGACCTATATTTACATTATCCTATAGCAATTTTAGAAAAACATATAACGATTAATTATATAAGTATATTTTTTAACAACGTGGATATAAAACTATTCAACTGTGAAGGCACGATCGTGGTTCAATAATTTCAATAGAGTTAAAAATAAATCACGCATTAAGTTATACCCTAGAAATAAACCACAGTTATATAAATTTACTTTTGGTTAAATAAATAGTTTTTTTTTTATATAAAAGACAATGTAAAGCTTAATCAAACAAAGGAGCTGATATCCGTTGGATTAGTTTCAATATAAAATAGAATGCTCCACTTGGTGATAGAGATTTAAATATGAAGAGATCTATTTAATGCAACGGAAAGGTAAAAAGAAGGGTTTTACTTTGTAAAGACTCAGAGCCTTTCCGATGCCTTTTCTCCATCTAAACGTGACAGGAACCCAAGGATTTTCATAATGAAAGAGAAACCTCCGTAGCTAATTGAATGCCTTGTCAAGGGTTGGAGAAATCGTGATTAGAGGGAAATAATAATGTGTTCCTGCCATCCTCTACTAATTGAAACATTATACATAAACTTTGACTTAAAAATAAGTCAAAGTTTTTGTATAATTTTTGTTTATGTATAATGCTCATAACGTTGATGGATAGAGTATTCAGACACTATTGAGAGTATTGTTACTGTGCAAGCCAAACATGATGTAGTTTAAAGTTTTTGTTGATTTTCACTTAAAGATATTATAAAAGTATCATCGAAATTGCGTATTTATATTTCATTGTAAATAAAGTTAAATTTGGTTTGCCACGTCAATAAAATTGTTTAAATTTACGCAAGTGAATAACTTCATTCTCGTAAGTAACATAAATACCGGTCCTAAACTAACATAAGTGAGAAATAAGCTAAGACAATTTTGATTTGTGTTTAGGAATAGTTTATCTAAAATTATAAATTTGTTCTTTACTATTTTCATCTGGTTAGAGGTAAATCGTTTGAGCAATTTCACTTAAGGTTTGTTTACAATCAGAATTGTACAATTAACTAATAGTATCCTTGTAACCTTTTGTGGTAGCAATTATACAAGTGGTTTTAATTAGGTTTTGTAATTAGAGCGAAATGGACGCCTTGGACAGAGTTTCACCATCAGGTTGGATTGAAGTACAAATAACACAGTTGTATTGCCTTAAGGAATTTTAATATTTCACATCAATCAAATTTAAGTATATTATATCTAATATTAGTGGGATTTGATATCAAATGTATACCAAAAACTAATTTGAATATGAAAAACGATGGTTACCTTCTTTAGGAATCAAAAGTGAATTAAAAGATTATAGAAATGCATTCAACGGCATAGCTTTTATTTTAGTTAGATACTAGCTATTTACCTTACAAGAGTAGTAAGAGCGTTTTTACATCACGCAGGTGAAAGTTGTGCAACGAGTGGAAACACGCTCTTGTGTAACGTGTAACATACAAGATTTTACCTGACCCGACAATATACAGGAGGTTAGAGGTCGTACGGAACGAGGTGAAGCTTGGAGGGGAATAGTGGTGTGGCGGGGGAAGTGTCGCTATGCGAGGCGACAATCGGCTCGTCTCCTACCCCCACCATGGATTTCCCCGCTTTAGACCGTTCCCGCCGAAAATCTCAGGCTTCACCTCGTTCCGCACGACCTCTACGAACAATATTTTTCATTATCCATTTCACTCATCATCTAACAGTAACGTTCATTTACAAACAAAAGCTAGGTTAGGAAAATTCTTCAAAACATAACAATAAAATTCAAGCGCACAGCTGATTTCTAGCGTTGAACGTCGTTGGCTCCATAGAGGTATATTTTTTTAAGTTAAGCACTCAATGTTATTTAAATGGGTTTCATTACCTCACTGAGTGTGTTTTTTTCAAATTAACATCACTCGAGAAGTAACGAAGTTATATACATCACGCTTGGGATAGGGAAGCTTAACATGGCGGGTTAGGTAATACACATTTTCACAACTAATTACGCTGGTTGTAAATTAATGTCCTCATCGAGCTCCTTTCACAAACCAAGTATCCCTAACTTCATCCACAACTATTCCACACAACTATATTGTGGAGGATATTTCCCTCCGACAAAATATAAATCACATTTTGTGATTAGGGTTATCTTAGACAGGGTTAAATCCTGGTTGATTACCCTTGCCAGTTGACCAGTATGTATATATGCGTTATATGTGTATAACGTATATAGGTGGCTTAGGGAGTTTGTAGAAGGCCGTACACATAAATTCAACGGGACCAACAACGGTTGTCCATCAATATCCATCAAGACAGCTATTGCCTTTTAGGAACCTTTGCTTGCTGATTGGCATGTTCAGACTTCCAGAGCTGATCCTAGACCTTAACAATTGCATAAAAACTTTATCTATTAGTTCGAGAATTTTTCTCTTTTAGCCATGCTGTGATCTGGATGTTTTTTCTCTTGGTCTGTATTAAACGTGACAAATGAAATACAGTACTTAACATACACAGTAGAACATTTTGTGTAAAATTTTCAGAAAACTTTTATTTCCTTTACTCTATACACTTATTGACAGGGGACTTCAAAAGTGGTTGAAAACCGATACCACAAAAATCTAACCACAGATTGCGGTTCATAATTAGCGAGAAGATAATATTTTTTTCAACATAATTTTGAATAGCCTACGATGATGAAACTAATCATTCCAAGGTTATCGGAATTGGCCAGAATAAAAGTTGATGAAGGAAGGAACATTACGTTTGTCTCAGATTGTGCATGGCGCTGACGAAAGCTCAATGGAGACTTAAAATTACGAACAGACCTCGTAAAAAGTTGCCTCTAAAATGTAGTTTTTGCAAAACAGCTACGAAACACAGGAAAGACAACCGCATATAACTCTGAGAATAATTTTACCAATCAGTGGATTCAAACAAACACTATTAAGGAAGGTCTGACTTAACAAGTACTTTCTAATACCTGTTAATAATATTAACTTAAGTCGAGCTTGTAAAAAAAATAGGCTTTCTATGAATAAATACAGTAAAATATATAAATTTTAACAGAAGAAAACAGAAAAATGATAAATGGTATTGAGACCTAACAAACCTTTCCGATTTCTCTATTCGGAGATAAGGTGTGCCAATGTAAGAGTATTGATTTCCCTTCATTGTCATCATGGCACCCGCATTGCAAACGAACAGATGCAAATGCACCGTAACTATTCAATTAACATGTTAATGTAAATGCAATCTTGGTGATGGGACAGTCTCAGCTGTAGGATACATTTCAGATTGTGTTGTCACGTAATTACTGAGACTTTAAAGTACTCACTGGGAAAATGTCACGGATCTCTATTTGGATTTTAAATTCACCTCCAACAATTATTCCTCATTGCAGTGTAATTTTTATTGTTTGCTTGAGTGCAAGAAAAATGTGACAGAATACTAGACTGTTTATTTTATTTTATTGTTTTTTTTTACTGTTATACAAAATGTAAAAACCTTATTTAGTTTTATACTATTGAATAGTTTTGAATATTAAAAGTCGCCTTGTTATATCTCAAACCTTTCTGTTGAATATAACTGGTAATAATTTTATCTATATTAAATTCGGAATTGATTGTTTCTAGCAAACAATGAATAAAAGTTCAGTTCTGAATAAGAGTTTACATTGATAAGGTTAGTTTTATAGTACTTTTAACTTCTCAAAGTAAACACACAAACCAAGAATTTAAACCAAGAGAAAAACTAAAACAAAGTGGGGAAACTTTACTCGACCTAATAAGGGATCATACTTTTTAGGATCCTTGTAAATTTTCCTAGGTCTAGTAAACTAACAATACAAGCTTAATCCCGTTTTATGGATAATCAATATTGTATATTTATCAAGTAAACAACTTTTACAAGCAAGCTTCACGTCATAGTGAATACAAATTCACAGAAAGAAATTAATTTGCTTTGAACTTCTCTAAAATATAAGTATTATCGCTAATCGTAAAATATTCTAAGTAATTACCTAATTAGTAGGTAATTAAAATATAATATATTACGCCCTGTGACAAATGTTATCTAAATTAAGTTAAAAGGCGAAAGAGGTTATGTGTTGCCAAATCTACAACCAAAGCTGATATGTAAATACTCGTAAGACGTATTTGTGATAGAAAATTACGATTGCACGTTTTGTTACTACTACTCAACTCAACATCCTGCCACGTTGCACAACCTGAGAAGGGTCATAACACCTATTGTCTTTTTACAACCAAAATATTTCATTTCATGACTCAACACGAATTTTCATTGTCTGTCTATTCGTCTATTCGGCTATTCGAAAATTCTCTCTCAATAAGGCCTGGGTTACGTCTAAGATGTGTTATTCAGCAGATACAAGTTATCGGGAGTATACGACTATACACATTAACAACACACATTCACCTAGGATACTGTTTGCATCCATGGATTCTGTGTCTTTAAGTACCGGATCAGACAAGTCCATGTCGGGCTTTTAACCTCGGTCAATGGGCCAAACAATAAACTAATGATTACTGCTAAACTTCCCATGTGGATCAGCTTGTTACTTCACATCCTACTAGAAAGTTGAGTGTTTGGTTGTATTTCAGAGTTAAATCAGATGTGGATCATTGTTACATCAGAACTAGAACCTATGTTTCCATAAATCATTCTATCTTTTTCAAGTCTAGTGTTGTGGCACGTGATGTGAAAAGGCTGCAAAAATATCGATCGATATATCGAATGAAACAATCGAATAATCGATATTTTCATTCGAATGAGTGTACGACCTAAAGTAAAGTGCATCATTGTCAGATCAGAACTAGAACCTATGTTTCCATAAATCATTCTATCTTTTTCAAGTCTAGTGTTGCGGCACGTGATGTGAAAAGGCTGCACTTTACTTTAGGTCCTACTCTCATTCGAAAAAAATATCGATCGATATATCGAATGAAACAATTGAATAATCGATATTTTCATTCGAATGAGTGTAGGACCTAAAGTAAAGTGCAGCCTGAATATGCGATCCAAAGTCACTAACGCTTCAAAATACTGTCAAAGACACCAAACCCACCCAAAGTTTGGACGATAATCCACGTATAATGATGGAGGGCTGTGACGAGAACAGAGACAGGGTTTCGCTGTTTCCTTGATTTTGAAATAACTTTGCTAAAAACTGACAAGTGGCTTATGATAGGCGCTAACTTAAAGGATTTATAGCTTTATGTATTAATAGGTAACTCTTAATTCTAGTATTTACATGCTTTAAGAAAATTTTCTAAAAACACTACGGGTACAAAATACTGTACATGAAATTTACACTAACTATACTAAACATCAATATAAAAAAAAAAAATTTGGTCAAAGGTACTTTAATAATTTTAATTCCTAATATGTCTAGGAACTACATGGGGTTTATGTTTCCTGCAGAAGCACTTTTGTATTCATATAATTTTCTATTCAGGAATAAAGATCTTTTAATTTGATTGGATTGGATTGATGTAAACATAGATAATATGTTAAAATTATATATATACGATAAATCTATCTGAAATGTAGTAAATACATACTATATCGTAAGATAGTTTTTGCAAGTGTGAGGGAGGTTATTCAAAGAAAGTAAGAAGAATTAGCATCTTAATTCTGGTGGTTAAAGACTTGACATTGATGAATTCTGTTATCATCAGTAAAGTAAAAAAATATACATAAGCAGTTCGTTTATGAAATCCAAATAGATTTTGTGTGGATTAAATGTTAATCATTGCAAACGTGATTGTACAATTTTGACTGATTAGTCTCGGGTAAATAAATGTTGCACGGGCAGCAAGTTGTAGTTGTTCAATCATGTAAACTGTTTTGATTAACATAAACGAGCATTTAAGCAAAAAGCCAATCACTGAAACACATTTGTTAATCAGACACAACTGCATATTCATTTGTTCGGTTTTATTTTGTTTAATATATTTGGCATGTATCACGTACATTTAGATCACCAATTTTGTTTTGGCTATATTCTTTACTAATTAAACTAACAAAGAATAATAATAGCTTTAATGAGATAATTTTTAAAGAAAACAATGTAATTTTTCATAAAACTTTATTGTTTTCGACTTTTCCAGCACCAAAACGTTAGTCACGAGAATGCTTTTAGCATAATTGAGGGAAAACCCTTTTACAGTAATGGTTTACGTACACAAGAATGTCATAACCTTTCTCGCAAAGTAATGCAATTACATTCTATGGTGGTATTGTTTTATCTTCCAATATTTACAAATATAGTTAATAAAGTCAATGGCAACTAAGTTTTACCTACTACATAAACGATTTTCTCAAGCACTCATTTGTTTTCTAAACATCAAATTTAGACAGTTTTACTAATCAACAATTAGGTCAAGACAACTCACTTTTATTCAAAGCTATAAGATGCCTTTCATTAACGAGCAAATTTTTTTTTAATTACAATTTTTTTTTAACTCAACATAAATCTAAGTAAACTAGTACACTAGCCCCTCAACACACAGCATTAACTCCGTATTATGGTATTCGTCGTTACTTCTTCGATTATGGACTGGAATGCTCTTATGAAGGCACTCCAGTATTATTAGAGTAAAATGCCAAGTATGTATTCAGTTTTAGAGTAATACTCAATTTAGTTAAAATTATACTAAAAGTTCAGTGAATATTTTTAAGGATTACGCGATTTCTAACGATAACCTGACTCTCCAATTTTATATACAGCCTCCATGACAACATTAACTCACCTCTTCAATGCAATCAAGCGGCTGACTGAAATGAAACGCAGTCCAATTGTATTGAAACGTTGATTACATAAAATTGATTTAGATATTCATCTAGGCTACTACATATCTATTAACTTAAGGTTAATGAACACTTGATTAAGTCTGTTTTTACAAATGCAAAAAACACGTTGTTTGAAGTTAACCTAGAAACAATATCGAGGGTAAAAATAAAGAACTGTATTGTGTAGTACTATATTAAAATACACTTTCTCACTGTATTTCAATAAATTCTTGATTAATTCATTTAAAAAAAATTGTACCACCCATCAGAATACCTTCAAGAGTTGCCCACGTACAATACTTGGATTTGTCTTTAATCAAGAATATGTGTTTGAATGGAATACTGCAAGTAAATAACATTAGTGTCTCACTGTGATGTTTATACGGAATCAGATTTCATTCCACTAAGTATAATTAATTCGTAATGGCTGACTTGAAATACATTAGAGTTAATTAAACTTTTATCTTGCACGTATAAGGTATATAATAGAAAATCTTTTAGGTGTGTTACAAATAATTACACATTCTTTCAAATTTTATGTCATTAAATAAGTATAATCTGTTCAAGCTAAAACATGCAAAATATCGTAAATTCCTGTCATTTTACGCTTATAATTATTTAGTGGACTGGAATAGTTGCCTTGGGATTTTGTTGCACCTTAATATCATGGTGTAATCTTGGTCTATCATATTATTACTCTATTTAATTTTGTTGTATTTACTAGTTATTAAATTTTTAATTTTAATTTATCCCAGCAAAATTAACAAATGAGAACATTTAACGTTTCAGATATTACCTTAATTGCATTGAATTGGATAAAATAACTTATCACTTAAATTATACAGTATACAAGTTAACATGTAACACATTATCAATGTTGTGGTTGATAATGAGTTTCAAGACGTTTATTTGAGTAACAACCTGGCCTAGAGAGACCAGCTGGCAATGTCAACGTGTTGAGGTCAGTGTGTGGTTTAGATAACAGCAATAATGTTCACTCGACGGGGCGCTCAGTACACCGTGCTTCTCTTACAAGGGACTACGTGAGAGACTCATGTTACATACAACAACATTATTACGTTATACAACCATATTCAACCCTATAAATAACCATAAATAAAAAAAAACAACACACACATGGCCTCATTGAACTGGCTATTAATTAATTAACAGTAATTTGCAACGGAATATATACAAGATACAGCTTAGACTATTTTAATTTCAAATATAACAGTAAGTGTGATAAACAAAACTAAAATAACCAAACATGTTACCAATGGTAGTTTTTAAAGTCTGTAACTAATAAAAAAAAAAAAAAAAACATAGACCTAAAATCTAATCTTTGATAATCGAAAGCTCATAGAAGGTTAACCTACTAATCGTCTATATTTTTAAGGTTATGTTGGATGATATTGTTTGTTACAGTACAATTCACAAGAACAGGTACAAATGTACTTACACTGTAGAACTATACAGGTTAATAGTTTGAACATCACATGAAATGCACACACAAGCTTAACGGTTATCGAAATGTTAACTTTGAAGGTAATACCTTTTAACTAAGAAAACGTTAAAGGTAATAACTATTGTTTTTAGTGACAGTAAACTAGTGTTTGTATACTTTATATGTTTTAAATTATATAAATTCAACAAACATGTAAAAAAGGGCGAATAAACAATAAAAATGGCACCGATTAAAAAAGATTTTTAAAGTCAGATCTTGATACTCAAATAATCGGAATTTTAAAAGAATTCTTAATCTGTTTTGTTTATCTTTTGGTATTGTAATACTGTATTGAATTTCGCATTGTTTAGAAGTTTGCAAAATCCATCGTCTTTATTTTATCATTATTGCATCGCATTTAAGTTAAAATGTAAGGAAAGAGTACTTATTGACAAGCTTAGAATTAAATTTGTAAGAATTAAACATTCTTAGATGAGAAACAACTACACTACTTAAAACAACACTTTAAGACTTGTCAAATGACTTAACACTGAGGTAGGGTAAATGATAGTTTCACGGTCTGTCCTATCAGACCCTTGTTCACATGACGGGGGTTCTCTTACTTTCATAAACCGTGTTGTTTGTATCAAGGGTTGCTTTATCAAAATTGAGTAAAATTATGAAATTTATATAATATTTCTGCTCAATAATGTTGTTTTGTGTATGGCTGCAAAGTTAATTAAAATCAGACGATAATGTACTTCTTATACTGTGCAACTAGTCACAAAAAAATGTCACTACCGTGGATTATATATTTTTTAAGTGTAAAAACCGTCAATCTTAATTTTTACTATTTAATATAGATAAATCAGGTTATCCATACAGTGTTTTAGGGGAAAATTCGGTAGTTATTTTATATCAGTTAAAGGGTTTTCGTAAATAGCTACTTTCTGAACAACTTTGATTTTTGATGAAAATCTGGTTTAAAAATTATTATAAGTCTTAATAGTTTGGAGTTAGGTAATATAGCAAATGTTTACTTAAATGCAATCACTTAAATACTCTACAAACGCTTTAGGCTGTTATATTCATCTCAACTGGAATTTCATATTTCAATCGCAAGTTACGATGGCTCAACAACCGCAAGATGATTTCCCAAGCGGTCTGATGAAGACAGTGCTAGAAATATTAGTTGAGAACTTTACAACGATTATTGCCTTCGGCTACACTTTGAATATCAAAATACAGCAATAGTATTAACATATGACCCTGCTATAGTTTACAAAATAACTTTATGATTTAATTTTTCAAATTAAATTATGTAAAAATTGAAAGCAGTGGTCAGATGACTTTACTCTCATTAAGTATTAAAGATCCCTTTGCTGCTAGAACCTTGGAGAATAATTAGTAACAGCCATCAAGTCGTAAAGTTTTATAATTTTGGCTTTGAAGAAATATTTTAGACTGAAATATAAACTCACTTATTTAAAGAATATCAAAATTTTTATTCGAATAAATATCGATCATAGTCTGATTTGTATATTTAGTTTATAAAGGAAATAACAAATATTTACACGTTGTAACAAGCAGCTTATACCGTACCAAAATCTCTCACGAACAACGGAAAGAAGAATCACTGTTTTTAATATGACATATCCTGGAATACAAAACAAAATAAATATTCAGTCCGACACTCTTGCTCCTCTCTGACCACGTAGTGTTGTTTGCACATTGAAAAGGATGTTCTAAAATAATAGTATCCATTCCATTTTGCGGGTGCTTTTTATGAAATGGTGACTATAATAATTATTTGTGAACATTTTGTTTTGGTATAGCTCTAATTGATTTAATCTAAATTAGTTTTAAATATTGAATACAGGGTGGCTGGTCTACAGTGTCACAAAAAAATGTTTAGTGTAAGTACAAAGTAAATTAAGTGTGATGATGCATATAAGTCTTAAAATTAACTACCCTGAAGAATTATTTTAAGTAAAAAAAATCATAATCATGTTTTAAAACACAAAACAGCAATTTCTCAATTACCTGTAAATGGATTTGAGTAGATTATGTCATTTTCGCGTTCTGCATTAAATTTTGAATAAAATAATAGATAATAAAGGAGGATCAGTTATGAAAACTCCATTGTAAATAGTTTCAAAGATTTAAATTAAGGTTTGTGAAAAAAACGTTGGTCTATTGCATTTTTCTACACAATGTATACAAGAGGGTGGCTAAATATGTTTAGAACTGCACCATTTTATATGACTTCCATCCATATGTCACACTGAGATCTGCTTATGTTCGTTTTAGTGGTTTGAAGACTCTAAAACATGGTGTTTTTAACATTTTAAACATAGATAGTAGGCATGTATTCAGCAAATGGTTGAAAAGCATATAAAATGGCGCATTTTTTAACATACTTGCTACCTTCTTGTATACAGAGTGTGAAAAATTTAATAGACCAATTTATTATTTTTATTTTTATCATAAACCTTAATTTAAATCTTTCCACTATTTACAACACAGTTTAACAATTGATCCCCATTATTTTCTATTATTAACATTCAAAATGTAATGTAGAACACGAAAATAACATCATCTACTAAAATCCAATAACAGGTTTTCTGTTGCTGTTTTCTGTTTAAAAACATGTTTTTTTTTTACTTAAAATCATTCTTTGGGAAGCTAATCTTTAAACTTGAAACCTCTTATATGCATCATCATAATTCATGTACTTTGTAATTATTCTAATTTGTATTCATTTAATTAATTATTTAGTTGCAAGTGGGGCTTTATTAATAAATATACAGATTTTACTGGTTCTACATTACTTTTATTAACTTCACACAATACTTGATTTACAGATTACATGTTCTCTATTTGAAGGCCAAAATCAGAGAGAGCGAATTAACGGTTTCGCTCCAAAATCCATAAATAAGAAAAACAAAGAATAAACTCCACGTCATTGCTTATAAAGTACAAAAGGAACAACATAGAGTAATGAGCTATTACAATATAACACAACTTATAACACTTCCCTCTTTGACAAAAATAAAACTTATAACACTTCCTTCAAACAAAAAATAAAAAACTTTCCCCTTATATTATTTTTAACTTTTCCAAAATTAATATTTATACAGTGTTTATAAAAGTTATTCAATTCAATAATTTAAATTACCAATTTATACATTGTTTATTGAAGTTATTCAATCTAACCCCTTACTAACAAAAACATAGTGACAATTTATTTATTCATTGAACAATGCTAAATGAAGTTATTCAATCTAACCTCTTACTAACATATAATTTATTTACTCATTGAACATTTCTAAATGAAGTTATTCAATCTAACCTCTTACTAACAAATCATTTATTTACTCATGGAACAATGATAATTATTGAAGTTATTCAATCTAACCTCTTACTAACATAACCATACTAACAATTAATTTAAAGATGAAACTGCAAATTGAAGTTATTCAATCTAACTCCTTACTAACCTAACCATACTAACAATTTATATAAGAAATTAGTAGACAAATACATTTGATCAGTTTTCACTTAGTTAGTTATTAGCTAATGTGAAAGTTTCAACAATTAGGCTTATAAATCTTCAGATTTAATTTTCTTTAAAATGCAACACAAATAAACTATCTCCTTTAGTAGTTTCTCCCTTTCTAGCAGGGTTATTCTTTCAATAGCTTTAGGCTACAAGATTACATAAAAATTCCAAAACACAACCTTAGGCTTAGGCCTATAACAAAACTAACACCCAAAATAGGCTTAAAGAAACTAGCAGTTTACTTCTCCACTGCATTTTAACACAGGCTATGCATAGTTACAAAACATTTAGTTATAGCATGAAAATATTAAAACTGGAAGGCACTTCCTAAAATGCCAATTAGGCTATAACACGGTTACAATTCAACAACGGAAAATAATCAATTCTTCAATCAAAATTAAATTACACTTGGCAAATATAAGTTTTAAAACATCTTTAAGTCATAATTCTACTCTTTATCTAGAAACCTCAATGGTTTTTTTATCTCCCTTCCTGACCTTGACACATATCTAGGTGATTTAGCTACAACTTCTGGAGATTTACTTTGATTTGGGCTCAATGTACTAACTGACTCCTTAGAACTATTATCAATAACTGGTTGAACAATAGGCGATTTACTTGGGCTGGACCTACTTGAATTACCTCCTATTCTGTAATCAACCAAATCATCATTGCTCTGACTAGACCTATTAGAATAGCCTACTTGTGCTCTGCTAGTGACACTACTTGGACCTAACCTTCTGCGTAAATAGCGACTATTTCTTTGATATACTTGACCACTGTCTAGCTTGACTATGTAAGATCTAGGTACATTTGCAAACCCTACTATGTGACCTGGTACCCAAATGCTCTTTCGTAAATCATACACAAACACTAATTCTCCTAAATTAAACTCAGCTTTAGGCTTTACAGTTCGGTTATAATAATCTTCAGATTTACTCTGTTTATCTAACAATGTTTCTTTCACCTCAGTAGGTACCCTTGCGTTTAATAACCTCTTATTGATAGGAACCTTAGTTCTTAATCTACGATTCATTAAGGCTTGAGCTGGACTAACTCCATTCACCGTAGGCGTATTACGCAACTCTAAAAGAGCGATTTGGAAATCGTCTTTTGACTCTCTACACTTTTTAACAAGTTTCTTAACTGTTTGTACAGTCCTTTCTACCTGCCCGTTGGATTGAGGGTACAAAGGACTAGTATTAATCACTTCAAAACCCCAATTGTTAGCAAATTCTTTAAATTCAAACGAACCGAATGGGTTATTGTCTGCTACCACCTTAAGAGGAATTCCATGAACAGAAAAAATCTTTTTCAGATGAACTATTGTTTCAGATGCACTCTTTGACCTAATTTCCACACATTCGACCCACTTAGAAAAGTAATCTATGAGAAGAAGATACAAAGTAGGCCCTATTTCAAAAATATCAACAGCTACTTTGTGGAATGGCAAGTCTGGTATATCATGTGATATCATTTTTTCTTTTGCTTCTGCATTCATGTACTTATTACAAATTTGACAATTCATAACTAGCTGCTCAATGTCTACCGTAATACCTGGCCAATAAATCAATTCTCGAGCCCTAGCTTTTGTCTTTTCAATGCCAAAGTGGCTTTCGTGTAACAACTTTAACATACTTGATCTTAAGCTTAAAGGTACTACTATTTTCCCATCTAGAAAAACAAGACCCTCATTCACTATTAAGTCATTTCTCTTGCTAAAGTATACCTTTACACATTCAGGAATCTTCTGCTTACTAGGCCAACCTTCTTGAAAATATTTACATACCAAACTTAAGGCTACATCATTTTTTGTTGCTTCCTTAAACTCTACCTTCTTACACTCAGATATAGCTAACTCATCAAGAATTACAACATTATCTACCTTGCCCATCAGTTCATTGATAGGCTGACAACTATCTTCCTTTGAGAGCTGGTCCGCCTCATTAAGTTTCTTAGTCCGAGAAAATAAGTCTGGAATTACCATACTTTTGCCAGGGCGATGCTTGATTGTTAGGTTATACTTGAGCAACTTAAGCTTAAGGCGTTGAAGCCTAGGCGACATTATCTTATGCATAGGTTTTAACATGAGAGACTCAAGGGGTTTACAATCATTATATACAATAAATTTATGCCCGTACAACAAATGATGATACTTACGAACAGCTATTACGACACTTAACAACTCTTTCTCTACCTGAGAGTACTGAATTTCTGTAGGCGTAAGACTCTTAGAACCAAAGCTGACCGGTTTGTCATTTTGAATTAAACAAAATCCTACACCATCTTTTGACGCATCTGTGTGCAGTTCTAACTGCTTGCTACAATCAAAGGGCACAAGCACAGGTGCCGTTGTTATGACCTTCTTTAGATCTTCTATACACTTAGAATGCATAGGTAACCAATACCACTGAACATTAGATTTTAGTAACTCTCTTAACGGACTTATGATTGTGGACATATTAGGCACATATTCTCTAAAATAGTTAAACATACCTAATACCCTTTGCAATTCTTTCTTACTTGTAGGGTACGGTAGAGTTGTTACGGCTTCTACATGCTTACTGTCAAGTTTAACACCTTCTGCACAAAAAATATGCCCTAAAAAGCTAACCTCACTTAGCCTATACTGAAATTTCTTAGGATTAAACCTAACGCCATTCTCTCGGGCACACTGAATTACTTTTTGCAAAATAACATCATGTTCATGTACATTAGGAGCAGAAATTAATAAATCATCATAAAAAGCAGTAACACCTTCAATGCTTGTAAATATTTCAGAATTCATGTTATGAAATACTTGAGGAGCTACAGAAATTCCAAATGGGAGTCTACAGAATGAATAACATCCAAACGGTGAGCTAAATGTACACAAGTCTGCTGACTTAGAATCAAGCTGTACATGCCAAAAACCATCTTTTAAATCTAATACAGAAAAATACTGCTTACCGGCTAGCTTAGACTTGATTTCTTCCATGGTAGGAATAAGATAAGGTTCAGGTTTAATATTTTTGTTCAGTTCTTGCGGGTCTAAACACAGCCTCAACGACTTGTCTTGTTTTTCCACGATTACCAAATTACTAACCCAACTTTTGGGCTCTGGATTTTTGCAAATGATGCTGTTTTCTTCTAGGACATTCAGGGTCTCCTTCAGCTTTGGAAGTACCGCATAAGGTACTCTCCGGGGAGGCTTTGCAACCGGAGCTGCATTTTCATTTATTTTGAGTTCATACACTTTGGGAAAACATCCTACTCCTGTAAATACATCAATGTTCTGCTCAACAAATTCAGTTTTGTTGATAGGTTGTAGGCCTACTTCAACATTTTGGACTCTCATGATTAGATTTAATTTCATACAAGTCTGTAACCCCATTAAAGGAATACACTTAATGTTATCCACAACAATAAACTCCACCCTTGACATGAGATTGTTACAGGTACAAACTAAAGTTACTTTTCCTACGGGAACCAACTTGAAACCGCCATAGGATTCTAACTTTAAATCACATTTTTCAAGTTTACTATCAGGTGAACATTTCTTCAAGGTTTCTAATGGGAGTAAATTTATTTCCGCCCCAGTGTCCAACTTAAAAATAACATCCGTATTGTTGATTTTTGCTGTTTGTAACCAGCCTTTCACTTCCTCCTTAACATTTGGTTTAAGAGAATCGAGAGCATCAATTCGAAAGTTATGTGGGTCTGGATCAACTCCATACACTTCATTAACATGCTTTTGCATTCCTACAGGTTTATTTTTAGCTTTAGGCTTTGTACATCCCACTACAAAATGATTCAGTTCGCCACAATTAAGACATTGCCTTTTATAAGCTGGACAATTAAATCTAACATGATTTGTCCCACACCTTTTACACAGATACACATTATCTTCATTACCTTTAGCATTACCTCTGTAGCCTACCTTCGTACTAGGCTTAGGCCTATGGTACTGTTGCTGATGTCTTCCGCGACCACCCTCAACTGCATGCACAACTTCTTCTTTGATCTGACTCGGTCCATTTGAGGCTAAAGTAATTTCTGTTTCTTGTTTAGGCCTTAATACTGGTACTGATGGTCTATCACCAATGGACTGTAATAGATTAGGCCTACGATTTCCACACAATGCCGAAAACTGTTCCCTACTGGCTTCGGACAGTTGGCAATGTTTGATAGCCTCATCGAGTTTAAGGTCCGGAACCCGGAGCAAACGCTCTTGCAAGTTTTCATCCCTAATACACAAAACTAGTCGGTCCCTTATTAAACTATCCTCCTGCTCCCCAAAGTCACAAAAGGACGCAAGTTTTCTTAAGTCTGTAAGAAAATGTATGAAGGGCTCGGACTCTTTCTGGACTCTTTTAAAAAATAAAAACCTTTGGTATACAATGTTCTTACGAGGGTTAAAATACTTATCAAATGCTGTAAGGACATCGTTCAATTTAAGTTTATCAATGTCCCCCAACTTAAAAGTTTGAAAAATGGCCAATGCCTCCCTCCCAATCACATTCAACAACTGGGCAACTTTAATTTCATCACTTTTACTCCCAGCCTCTGTAGCTTTTAGAAAGAGAAGAAATTGTTGTTTAAATATAGTCCATTCATGAGCAACATTTTCTGTGATATTTAATGGTTCTGGCGGTTTAAAAAATCCGATGCTCGCCATGCTTTCATTGTACTTACCAAATAGGCTTAATTACTTACAAGACTTTTTCTTAACATCTTCACCCACTTGCAATGATTCTTAGACTGCGCCATATTCTAATTTGTATTCATTTAATTAATTATTTAGTTGCAAGTGGGGCTTTATTAATAAATATACAGATTTTACTGGTTCTACATTACTTTTATTAACTTCACACAATACTTGATTTACAGATTACATGTTCTCTATTTGAAGGCCAAAATCAGAGAGAGCGAATTAACGGTTTCGCTCCAAAATCCATAAATAAGAAAAACAAAGAATAAACTCCACGTCATTGCTTATAAAGTACAAAAGGAACAACATAGAGTAATGAGCTATTACAATATAACACAACTTATAACAGTAATTACGTCAAAAGACTTTGTAGCATGAAGGACCTACCTTTTTGAGCTACCTTAACATTTTTAAGCACTCTAGATCAAAGCTAGTTATCAATTTCGTTCTGTAACAGTTATTACTGATGGTTGAAATTCGTTCACATGAATTTGCGTATTTTTGATATCCTCAGGAAAATGATCGTGAATTCCGCTGGCCTTATATACGACGTATCAGAGAGACTTCTTCAAGTTCTTTAGCTTTGTACACATCCTTGAAAAAATATTCACTTGACTTGTATTCCGACAGTTAATTATACTTCAAACGATTCCCACCATCGTTTTAGTAATCAGCTTTTTCACAACCGTAAAAGCGTTCTTAAAGTACATTGTACATTGCCTCTAACTTCACTTTCTAATGAGTTTTATAAATTTACTTGAAAGAGATTAACTACCGTTATCAGTGGTATGTTTCACCACTGTAGACCTTTAACACTCGCAGTGTGATCATGTTCTACGTCAGCTTATCTGACAGATCCTGTGTTGCCAACAAGAGGCACGTAACACACTCCTCACATTTACAACAGCTTTTTCGACCACTTGTCACTTAAGTTGTTTATGTTCTTTAAAACAACCCTTTGTAAAAATACGCTGATTCTTTTGTAGCTACTGCAAGATAGACAAAAGATGCATTAGGCAATTTTTGCTAATTTTCTTTATTAGAAAAACAATAATATTGGTTTACGCCACAATCGCGTAAGAGGTTATGTGTCCGATTTAGATTTGAGCATTTAATAGTCAATGGTTTTAGTCTCTCAGTGTCACTGAATTGTGATGCAAAGACTCATTTTCCCAACCACTCACTCATTGCATAATCAATTAAACTAACCCAATTACATTTAAATGTTCGTAAGTCGACATTACTACAATTTACTTATTTTCTCTCTATGCTTGGATCTCATTGGTTTAAACATGTACTGTAATGTAAAAAAAAACATGCCATATTGTAATCTAGTTTAACATTCAACGCTTTGTCCATATTAAAGTGTTCAGCCTAGCATCACTTGAATGTTTCGTTGACTTACTAACTTGACTTACTTGACTAACTAACTACTATAACTAACTAGCTCTAACTAATTGAATGTTTCGTTGACTTACTAACTTGACTTACTTGACTAACTAACTACTATAACTAACTAGCTCTAACTAATTGAATGTTTCGTTGACTTACTAACTTGACTTACTTGACTAACTAACTACTATAACTAACTAGCTCTAACTAATTGAATGTTTCGTTGACTTACTAACTTGACTCACTTGACTAACTAACTACTATAACTAACTAGTTCTAACTAACTTGAATGTTTCGTTGATATGGATCGCTATGTCACTTGCATACATATCAATCACACGTCCCAAGTGATCCGACCAAACCACTACATAAGCTGTCAGTCAAGTTCCACATCAGGCATCACACATCTGAATAGACACAGGTAGCTGTATCTTAAGAAATAATACCATAGGTTGACATCATTTGTGTGTGTTAATACAATACACTCTAAAAGCTATTTGCTTGTTCTAAATTTATCAGGACAAGTTAAGTACTAACGTTCTAAATTGCATGTATTATACATATCATGCATGTCATAGCAAATGAAATTGATAATATAATTAAGTGTTGTTAGGTAAACATTTTTTAAATTAACCCCAGTTTTGTTCATGAGAAGACTTTAACTAGATTTGAATAGCTTTTTTAAGGTAATCAGTTGTATTAAGAAGTAAATCTATGATTTTTCCTATTTTGGTATGATCCATAAAAAGTTAAAAGCTTTCATCATATCGAACAAAAACCTTATGAACAACTATTAACTCTTATATTTGTAATTTTCCTCAGAAACTTTTCAAAGAATAGGACTCCCAGCGTCCCCTTAGGGCGGAGTGATATTGCACTTCGTTAACTCTGATTGTGCGGTGTTTACTTTTTGTCTGCAATATCAGAAATGTTTGAGATGAAAATCGTAATAAACATTTTTTTCAATGATAATGTGACGATATTTTAAGTTCAATATCATATAGGATTCAGTAGTCCCGATTTAAAGCTCACCTACTAACTTGGAGGAGATAGGAACACAACTAGAACTAGGCTAGTGACCGCCTCGGCTAGAGGCTCTCCCACCACTCTTAGTGCATTGTGGGTATCGTCGTCCATTGTCTAAATCATCTGAAAGGACGTTTACTCATATTCGATGTCTATTACATCAAATTCAGTACAAAGCTTTACTGTTTTTTGCTTTAAAATATTTGAAAGTTTTAAAGACTTTTCAGTAAAAGTTTGCCTTCCAAAGTGTACCATTTAGGGATTTAAAGAAAGGGATTACAATAGGTTTGCTAAAATGTCTAAATCTAAAACAATATCGTGGTTGGGGGGATCGGGTTGTAAAGACAAAATTTTTAATTGAAAAAGTAAATATAAAACACCAAAATATCCAATAACTGCCATGATGTGGGTAAAACCAAAATACCAGTAAAATAATCTCATAGTCTACATCCACATAATTGGCTTGATAAGTTAAAGAAAAATTGTGGCAATTACTTACATATACAACATCCCATAGCAAATTGCACACTATTTATTCATTACAGTGATCATTTCACAAATATCAAATAAACCATCAAGAGTAGAAATGAAACAAATGAATCTGAATTACTCAAACGACAATCATAAAGATGAAACGCAGCCATTACATTACAAAACAAGCAAAATGGCAATAAGTTGGGTCATTTGTCAGACGAGAAATGCTTACCGAACATTTCCAACACCGAGGTCTGTTTGTAACTGCCATCTTCAGAGTTGTTTTATAAGCTTATTTTATAGAGCAAGGTGTGATATAACGTGTAAATAATTCTGGAAGATACAAATATGACTTGATAGTGTTTCATTAAATAAATATTTCTTTTTTATATAGTACCCAAGTAGAATAGGTTTCGCTAAAAGTAATATATTTTGTTTTGAAGAATTAGTATACGCGTGGTTTTAAGTTTGTATAACTAAAAAGCTATATAGACAAGGGGAGGGAAATAAATTATCAAAATTTTGCTTCTTGTAGGATAAGTAATTGTTGTGTAGTGATCCTCTACTACGCTTTTTACACAACCTCCATAGGTAGGCGCCGACCCTAAAAGCATAAAGAACTCACAGCTACAGATCCGCTCCCGACGAATACGGCCCTCCAAACATGAGAGATAATAATATAGTAATATATCAAATATTGAACTGCTAGGAAATTATATACTTGACGTGGTCAACACACATTTATATGAAACGGTGAATAAAAAAATACAAAGAAGCTTACAGGATATAAATCAACCACTCATGAAGTATTTTTAATTTTTCAATACATGTTTATAACATAAGAACCAAAACTACAGAAGGATATTAAACAAGGAAATACTACGCAGGGTATGTGATAGGGATTTAGATATGTTTCCTTGAGTAAGAAAGAAAACTGAACTGTGGAGTCTTTGAATGATACGAACCACGTTTCAGAAATTATATTCACTGATATTTTTCAAAGATGATTAGAATAGTACCGAAACAATTTACGTAACTCATAGGAAAATATAAAAAATTACGCCTTTCACATATTCTTTATGGGAAGACATAGATAAAAATACATGAAGAACAAAGTATAACCAATAAAAGCTCAAATACACGCTCAATACTGTACAGGTAATGTCATTTGAATAAGTATTATAACAACTCTAAATGCGGGTAACATACTCTACCTCTGTGAATATAGAAGAAAATAAAAACCTGGCATTTAGGACGAGAAAGAAGCAATGAAGTGTGGAAAGGGCAGATAAATAGGTAGAGTTGAACCAGTGGCTCAGCTAGCTTACTTTGACATCTCGAGTCTTTCGTCTAATGATAGTACATTTCTTATAAAAATATTGGTGGAACCAAGCAATTTTCAAACTCTGCGCAGCAATTAAACTCAATAGTGAATTAATTAAAATATAATGGATTATAAAAAAAAAACAATGCATCAGTTTTATAGTGTTTTATGTCACGCTTTAGTTAATTTCCCAAGGTCCAATTTAATTTTCATTCTGATTTAGTAAACCTTTTTAGTACCAATATAATTTTTTTCGAATATAGTAAAGCTGAGATAGGTACAACGCAACGTGGATTTACACGTCGTATAGGTTAAGATTTTCCCCAGGAAGTTTACGAATTAATTGACCGCAAGTCGTAGCGTTCAACATAATATGTATTATCTTCTTTGTGAGTTCACAACAAGGTTAATGATGATATAACACAATATATCATTGTATGGGACTTATAAAAATAATAAAGGAATTTATTTAAGAGAGAAATGATTAAAATAGATATTTCTCCCCAACTTAATATAACATCTCTTTGAAATCATATTTTTATGAGGGTTTATCAATCCTACAGACATGCAGCGAAGGATACTGTAATGATAACTACATTCCTACAGGGAGACCAGAAAATAGATTCTAGGCTAAAAGAAACAAAAGATAAAAGAAAAGATTATGGAAAATGTGTGTATATATTCAAGATTAAATCAGTAAATTTGAGGAAATATTCGATCAAATGTTATTTCTAGGACGTAAAACGGAGAAATGTTTACTTTTCGATAAACACCTTTCAATGTGGGGTAAACTAGTTTTATTCCTCTTTCCCAAGTAAATAGAAGGATTGGTATGAAATAGTGATATGATAGGCTATCCTATGGAGAACACTTCAAATATTTACTAGGAATACGAAACCCAATTTTAATGGCCCGGTGTAAAAAACTCAACCGTTCACAGTAAGTTTATATTTATTGGATGTATTACGCTTTAGTTTGCTGAACACCGCTCGTCGAAGAGTTATGATGTTTGCAATTGAAATAAACTCTGAAATTGGTCTGTGGAATTTACTCCTCATATATTGGAGAACCAATATTTTTAAAACTTTTTCCGATGATGTAAATTTTTAATATTCATAGTAATTTAAATATTCATAGAATATTAAGATAACTTTGTTCAAAAAAAGAAAAAAAATTAAACTATTTATTTGTTGGCCTTATATTGTATCAATTGGACCTCACCGACTAGTTTTTTTTAAACTTGGTGAGGCCAAGCTGTTGTAATTTCCATAATAAATATATTTGAATTTGAATTTAAACACAATCGTCTAAATTCCAAGAAAATTTTAGTGAAGTAAACTGTTCTCAATACTTAATTATTACCGATTGAAAATAACAGTTAAAATACAATATTGTAACAATAATTTGCTTCAAAAACATCATCCACAATTACTAGCCAATTTATTTATCCTGAACCCCTGCCAGTGTAGTTATTGTTATGTTACGTACCTGATTCTGCACTACGACGGTCAGATAGGGAGACAGTGACCATTTGTGTGATTGTTCTCACTAGACCCACGTTACAGAAGGTAATGTGTTCTTGTAACAGCTTTGACTTAATCAAGTCCTGCCTTCGTTGAACGAGAGAGAATCTTATCAACAGTTAACGTGTTTCTTAATTGAATGAAAGCAGGTCGTATGTAAAAATATTGCGTTTAGGGTTGATTATTGATTTGTTTTTCTAAACAACTTGGACTTATGATTTTAATAATTATCAACGAAAATGTAATTCAATCCTATAGTTATACCACTCTTATAAACCCAAACACCTGCTTTACTACAGGTCGTATTGTAAATAAATTTAGTATTATTAGGGAAAAATTGACTTTCATTTAAGTTTTGTAAAATAACTTAACTCTTCCTAGGCTGATTAAAAATATATATAATTTATCAGTAATTAAAATTCAGCTAAGTTAATTGTAGTTTTAAACGTTGACAATTTAGTATTTACAACGTTGTTGCAAGTACAATAAGATCCTGATTACAACCATGACAACAATTTATTAATTAAATTACAATTCGATAATGGGATTAATTATAACAGCAACTAATAGGTAGGAGCAACTTGTAAGGGTGTGTTAGCTGCAGCTTTTGGATTACAATGTTGCAATGGACTAATCTAGAAGTTGAACCAATCGTCATGTAACTTGTAATCTAAACTGAGAGTTGATTTGCATACAAACTATAAAGTTACATAGCATTGAGGAGACCAACTACTAGACGTTGAGTTTGTTAGTGATTTTCTCGGTAGTATTCTGTGTGCCTACCGTTCTTAAGAGAATAATTAATAAGATGATAATAACTAATTACTTGTTAAAAGGTTTGAGTTAAAAGTTATGTCAACCATATTTTGACTTATCATTTTCAGATACCATTCAGCTAGGCATGTGATCCATATGCAAACGAATAAAGAAAAATCACTTATTAAAGCTAATGTGACAGGATGCAATGCTGTAGGTGTGTGTATCTAGCATATATTATAGCATATAAAAGGCTACTCTATGTTTTTTCTGATTTACAGTGACATAAAGTTAAGTTTTTTTGTCAAAATAAACTCTAATTCTGGTTTAGCTCAGAGGAGGAAAAGAGAAGTTTTAACTTAATTTAACACCTTGTCAGCGGCAGAGATTAAACAATGTCAACAACAAGAAACCGTTGTGCCTTCAAGCTTGCTTCCATTTAATTAAACTATAAGCTAACAGAAATGTAGCTAGCAGTTGGAAACCCCATTTCACAGTTAATCGGTTTAACTAATAACAATACAACTAACTAGTGACTTTTTGGTACTTTCCTGTTAAAGGGAACATTCATTATTATCGATGATTTATTTTCGATAAATCGATAGTTTTGTTTTCCATACGATATATTGATAGTGACAAATTGAAACATATCAGCTGACAAGTACGATTTTGGATACAGTGTAAATAAATATTGTTCAGTATCAACAAACAATTGAAAAAAATATTAGCCTATATTAAAATGAAACTAACCTAACCAACCAAACTTGCTGTAACATTTCAAAAAACCGTTTGATAGCCTATTCCCCATATGCCTTCTGTTATCAAATGGAATTTTGAAACTGTAACTTAGCCTATACAGCAAGTTTGGTTAGTTGTGTTAGGTTAGTTTAGAATAGTTTTATGTCCTAATCCAATATACAGGCTATTATTTTTGCCTAGACAAGGTTAGTTCTTAATTTGTAATTTAAATGCGTTTGAAGGTATTAAAAAGAAGGAATACAAATCGTGAAGTAAAACAAAAATATCGATATAAAAAATAAATCATCGATAATAATGAATGTTTCCTTTAACAGGAAAGTACCGATTTTTCTAAACCGTCCATACTTTTTGCATCAAATAAAACCTACTACTTTAACGTGACATTTGTAGTATATAGCAGCATCCAACACCTAAAGACTCAGCTTATGCATGGAACTATTGTACGAAGTCAATAGCTGAAGCTAAGTTAATTGGAAACTCAGTCAATTTGTAAGTAAAACATTTACAGTGTAATTAAGAGAATTCTTAAAATATTTTAACACAAAAATAATTGCCAAACATTTGCGTGGATTGACAACAAACAGCTGATATTTTGATAGCCGGATTAACTAAGTGGGACGTAGTAACAATGGATCAGTCTCGGATACTGTTTACAGCTGACTTCTCAAATTTAACGACCTCGCGTTGCGTCATGCTGTTGAAGTAGCTAATATAAACGTATTGTTGAGATTAAACCTAACACAATTAAACAAGTAAATGCAATTACGATAATACGTGGTTAGGGTGTGATTAAATCAAATCAAAACTGTTCTGTAGCTTTTATAATAACACCACCTAACTCTTTAGTTAGAACTATAAACTAATCGAAACAGGGGCAGTATAAACTATCGATAACGTAGATGTTTAATGAGGTTGATATGACAATCCGATTAACTCTTTTAGCAATAATTAGAAAATTCTATAAAATATTTAAAGGTCTAAACTGAAGCTGACTCATCATTCTCCGTAGTAGATAAATATTTCAACTTTTAAATATTTTGTTTCAACAGTAGGTTTAGAAGCACCGTGTTTCACAGGAAAAGTTATAATTGCATTTATTGTATTGTCTGCACTTGTTCAAAGTCTTCCTAAATCTAATATAAAACAAATAAAATCAAACTGATAATGCTCAAAAGGAATTTCAAGTATGACATAATGGGTTTGCCTACCGTAATGTTGTGCATCTAGGAAAAGTAGTAATATCCAATCCTAACAAAAAATAATTATTAATTAAATTTCACAACGATGATGCTAGGTACAAACTGCCTTATTTAATCCAGGTAAACCTTTTTTGTTCTCCTATGTTTGCTAACAAAATTATTACATTTGAGGATAATACTATTAATAATAATAATGAGTTTGCTTTTTACTTTTAGAAATGAATCGTGTTGTGGTGAAACAACCAGGTTATCAAAGAAACACTTAGGCTAGAGGTTTATATGAAATTCATAACACTGTAAAGTTAAATTGTTCATTACAAAGTCTCGAAAGCTACGAATATTTTGCTTTACAGCTTTTTTAATGAAGAAAGTTAAATTAATTGAAACTTTAAAATTCATACCCTCTTTCTACCACGGGACAGGTTTTCAAACAAAAGAACTCATTTGGTTAGAAACGAGATCTGCAAAGACGAAGAAACTCATTTTACTAGGACAACGCTGGCAAGTGTTAGGCAGTGTAGCAACTTTGACGTTCTATTTAAGTGAACTAGATTTTATCAATTTAAATGAATTCATTGTGTTATTTATAATTTCTATTGAGATATATACTATGCCTTAAATAATTATTAGGGCTTACGTATAAAAAGCAAAATAAAATTAAGAACAATATTTTATTTGGCTTTTAGAGGTAAAAATCATACTTTGCGTGTTCGTTTATAAATCCGACAACTTTTCATTTTTCCGAAGTGAAATCTTCATAAAATGATAGCTTAAACTTACTAAGGTAATCTTGTGGTGGTGTCTTTGTTGGATAGTAAGTGAAGCAAAACCTTTTCCCAGTCTTATTAGCTTAAGGCAGTGTACGTTAAAACCGCATATTTTATGGACAGTATAGAAACACTACGGTCCTGGTTAAAATAATGCAGAGGCATATTTGACTCCTTATTTAGAAAATTAGGTATGATTTGGAGAGTATTACTAGCTTAGTGTAAATTTCTTTGACTTTGGTAAGTGAGGCACGGGATCCACGACATATACCTAAATATTTAGTAAGTTTAACCGCGTCTCCCTTAAATTATTCAAAATATGTCACTCACAATGCTACTTGAGCAGAAACGAAATAGTGTTTTTAGAAATTACATATTCCTTGACAAAACTAAGTTAGAGACAAGTGTATAAACTAGCATGTTAGTTGTATGTATTTGCTATTATTGGAAAGTTATTATGGTTTCGTTGGCCCAAAACTGGACCCAGCTGTTCTTGATTGGACTTTAAATGAATGGCCAGGGCTAGTAAAAAAGCTTATCTTAAAAAATATCATCACACTTCATTCTACATTCACACTTCACTTATATTACGATTAAAATACTTACCTAGGTGGCGTCCCTATCTCAATTGATAATGTAATGGCAATACAAAATGCGTTGTGAAACTGCCTAATTATTCCCTAACAAAGGTTAGTTTAAAAAAAGTTCAAAACCAACAGACGTTGAAGCTTAACTTCGGCATAGCACTTTCATGCTTAGCTTAGGCTTTAATGTCATACAAAGTTTCAAATGGGATTTGGTAAAGTAGCCAAAACTGATATTACAACCTCACAAGTGTGATCAATTTACATCAAAGCTATCATGCTACTGGATTTACATACATCTACTAATCACAATTTCTCATTTAGCCTACTTTTCAGGAACTTAAATACTTTATTTCTTAAAATCAAGCATTGATAAAATAAATAGTCAATAAATATTTATAAGTTCATATATTTATGTTGTTTTGTAGAATGAAGATTAAAAAAGAAAAGATGATTAGACTATGTAATAACAATTTATTTAGCTAAGACGTATATTTTATAAATCTTCATCAACTTACGAATGTTGTGATAGGAAATATTTTCTATCATACTCAATCGCTAATCTCCGCGTCCATGTTATAACCTTCATATCTCAATACCTGGGAATCGGATTAAGGTTATCTGTATGCAAACGAAGTCTTCCACACCACCCTTTTAGCACAAGTATAATTTAACCTCAAAACGAGGTGTTTTAGAAATGCAATTTAACTATTTAATACAATCAACAAAGTTTACACTGTTCACAAATTATTCTGCATGTAATCTGAATATTTTAGGTATTCTTTATATCACATTATCTTCAAGTATCCACGGTGCTCGATTTATTTAGTTTTATTATAATTTTTTTCTATGCCATGAGGTTTAAAATTATCGAAAATATATACAATGTAAATTGAATAACATTTATCCCATCAAAACAAACACCAAGAAATGTCTCCTTAGGACATTTCATCTTTCTTGTACTATTTTAATTAAATGAACCAGAACTCATAGGTAAAATTAAATACAAATATTTGTGCAGGAAAAAGTCAATTCCAAACTAATTTTATTCGTGTCATGTGGTTTGTATTTTAGTATAATCAACTTGGTTCATACACCAATACATTAATAACGATATTCCTACAATCGATCTGCTTACACAAGCTTAGAGGATCGCACAATGTTGGTTTAGCTCCACATAACAGCTCTTCACACACATGTGATTGGTCTAGCATTACTTCTGTAATGTGTTACTACTCGTATATAATATATACATGTTTTGCACGGTGCATTAATCAGTTTGTACTGGACGATACTGCTTAATATACAACAAATCATACCCGAATACCCGAAAACGCTAGTAGTCCAAGCAAACTAAACAAACTTACATAGGGATCGTTAAAAAAAATTGCAAGAAAACGTTTTATGGTTTTATTTTGTAGAGTTGGGTTTGCAGAATGACATACACAGTCTACGTATACATTAAGTTGCCAAAAATCGGTGCACGAGAAAACCACTAAAATCACAATTTCAAATGGCGGCTTTTTCCAACATTGGACAAACTAAAAAAACATATTTTACATGCATTTGTTATGCACATTTTTCGAGATATTGACTTGGGACCACCGACTGTATTTATTGGGTTGATAGTACTTCATTTTGATAGGGAACATGTTTTTGGCCGCCATCTTGGATCTGCCATATTGGACATAGATAATCTTTTTTCAATGTAATGATAGTGTTGTGACACATCATTACCAACTACATTTTTTCACTGATTTCAATGCCGAAATCCGTTTTTAAATATCTTTATTCATTTAGAAGATATATTCAAACGAAAACTCTCCACCATACATTTCTTATAGACGTTTCGTAGTTTGATAATTTTTTTAAAACTATTCTTCTTATATCTCCAGTTGTTATTGTCGCTTGTAGTTCGTTCCAGGCCTAAAATATTCCGTAAAGTAAGGACTTTCATTTGAGCTCTTGATCATTAAAATCAGACGAGTTAAAGACCAGCTACGAACCTCAGAACAATATTAAATTTAACTTAAGCCTGGAACGAACTACAAGCGTCAATAAGAACTGGAGATATAAGAAAAATAGTTTAAAAAAATTATCAAACTACGAAACGTCTATAAGAAATGTATGGTGGAGAGTTTTCGTTTGAATATATCTTCTAAATGAATAAAGATGTTTAAAAACGGATTTTGGCATTGAAATCAGTGAAAAAATGTAGTTGGTAATGATGTGTCACAACACTATCATTACATTGAAAAAAAATTATCTATGTCCAATATGGCAGATCCAAGATGGTGGCCAAAAACATGTTCCCTATCAAAATGAAGTACTAACAACCCAATAAATACAGGCGGTGGTCCCAAGTCAATATCTCGAAAAATGTGCATAACAAATGCATGTAAAATATGTTTTTTTTTAGTTTGTCCAATGTTGGAAAAAGCCGCCATTTTAAATTGTGATTTTAGTGGTTTTCTCGTGCACCGATCTTAACGTTTAGTATGTCATTCTGCAAACCAAACTCTACAAAATAAAACCATAAAACGTTTTCTTGCAATTTTTTTAAGGTCATATCCTATATTTCTCCGACTATAGGGCTTAAGAGTCCTAATCATATAAAGGGCCCGCACCGCACTAGCGTGAAAGAAGGCTTAGCGTAGTATAGCGTAAAACATCGTACGTCACTCGTCCAAAATGTGTTTACCGAACTCGTATGGTAATACCGCACGGGAACAACCACAATAGTCCGACAAACACCTATTTTCAGGACTATGCATGAAATGAATGAATTAAATAATATTTTATTTCCCAACTGCATAATACAATTCGTGGTATTTATATAATATTTATACAATCCTTAATTAAAAAAAATACAAAAGTATATTATATCTAAAAAAATATCTAATCAAATTATAAGGAAAAGGTCGTATGTTACTAGTAACGTAATATACTATTTCCTCATACTGCAATAAAAATAGCCGTTTTTAATACATGCGTAGCGGGTCTCAAGTAATCAATCTTTTTATTAGGTTGTTGCCTATTGTTGCATTCTTGTCAATAATTCAACATATGTCAATAGTAAAACGTACTTACAGGAACACAATCGTAATAGACGAAATGACTACTTAACAAGCAGCTGGTTATTTTCATTAGCAAAATTGGAAACAAATTGTACGTCGTTTAGAGAGGTTATCTTTATATCATTTATAAACCTTTTAAACATTTTTCTACAGCATTGTAAATTAGGAACAGTATGATAATACAAAACGTTTGTACATTTATCACCATTGTTTTCCCATTACATCAACTGGCAGAATATTGGAGACATTATCAGAATCACCAAGCTAAGCGATTCCTCGGTCTGGCGTGAGTTTGACAAATTACTGGGGATTATACCAGCTGATAAATAACGACAATTGAGTTTTCGTTCTTGGAAAGACAAATGTAAATTCAACTGAAAATGCTCAATAACAATGTTGGGATGCAAGTAGTTAAGCGTCTGTTGAATACATCTGTTAATTATCTACAGAGATACCAACCTATCTAGGATTTAACCGACAGTTCAAACTGAATTCGTAATTTTATATCATGTGTATTTGAAGTATTTTACAAACAAAGTTTATAAACATAATTTGATTCAATATGAAAACCTTTGGCTGAAAACATTAGTTTTTAGTATTTACTCGTAGTCATAATGAGCCACTTATTCCCATAACTTAATTGTATGAGTGTTACCAAACACCTTTTGTGATAACCTTTGAAAATCAGGTTCTAAACAAGTATGTGACTAGGAACTAGTCAATATTAGCACAGAACCAATTTTACTCACATATGCATGATATATGCCTTTTGCATGAAAATATGCATTTTGAATAAATGGTGTTAAAATCGACGTATGTACTAATCGAAATTTCTTTTTCAACTGTTCGCTGTCCAAAAATGGTTTTGAACCAAACTATAAACTTAACTTGGGGTAAAACTATGGGTAATACGATTGTTATAATAATTAATCTCATGCCAACAGCGAGATTAATAACGATATCGGGTCTACAAACAATCTGCCTATAATAATTTGATTCAACATGACTATAATCCAATATGGATTGTATGTATAGTTCAACATGATAGCTCTTCACATATAGTCCAGTGGGTGCTTTGTGTAATGCCCTACTACATCGGAACAATATTCTCCCTGGTGATAAAATTAAGTTTTAGATATCAACTGTGTTTAGATAGTGACTGGGTGAATAGTAGACTAAGCGAATTTCCGTTTGCCTGATTGGATTTATAATAAAATGTCTCCTTAAAAATGTCACATTTATTCCCTATTTAAAAAGAATTTGTTTAACGAGTACTTAGGTTTGCTGCAACAGGGAGGGTAGGAAGGGGGTTTTATGTTAATACCTTAGTAAGAAATAAATTCATTTTCCAAATTTGATCAAAATATGTTCACAAACAAGCAAACTACAACAGTTCTACTTATTCTCCATAAGAATAACATGGGAATTTTAAATACCTATACAGTTTTTTTGGGGAATTTTCTGAGTAACTATTAGGCGTATAGACCAATAACGCTTCATAATACTAAATTATTTGTTAAGCTCTAAAAAAATTTTATAAACCCCCGTTCCCATAGTCCAATCATGCTGGTTCTAATAAATGTAGGTTTACACTAGCCCAGCTCGCTCCCCTTCATGCTATAAAACAGGAATATTGGTACTATTACCTCAATTAGTAATAGAATGACTCTTGAATGTTATATTATGATTTGAACGACATTGCGAATTTTTAATGTCGTGTTAAAAATACCCATTTTTGTCTGCTATAGACTACCTGACAAATTTCTTTTTAAACAGCAAAATTATATTTTTGATAACCACTTCTTACCTAGGAGACTACGTGTCAGAAAGTTTATTCACACTATCCCAAACTAGTACAGACTATCAACTAGATATTTACATGGGTGACATTTTTAGTTAATATTTTTAACCTATTAAACATTACAAAATTAGACCAACAAGGCTTTCAAAAGTAGCATTTTTTAAACTAGAATTAATACTTAAGTATGCTCTAAAAGTGCGTCAAAAGGCTTATAAAGTCTATATGACATAATCGATTGAAACACTTTATCCCCAGCTAAGTTCTGTACTAATACTGAATGTATATAATTATTTTAAGAATACGAGTATATTTTCTGTTTTTGAAAAATATACGAAATACATTAGACAAAATATGTTTTTTGAACCAATGTAGTTAAGTTAATACATTTATAGCCAATATTAAACAAATGTCATACAGTATATTCATTGTTTTGGGGTTGATGATCCTGAAGAAGTAGGTAGTGATATTGATGTAAATTATCAGCCAGATTCCTAGCTATGGTTGGGCTATGCATTCTTAGCTAAACGCTATGTACTGAAATCTGTTTTTTGCCCATAACTTATTTATTTGCCAATCTACTTCCTTATATTATTATATATTTGTAATCCTCATAAAATTTAGAACAAAGTGGCTATTTTCAAATATTTATAGGCCTATAATTTATACAATTTCATTGAGCGCAAACTTATTTTTTTTTAAATTTTCGAAATTATACATTTTTTTTACCTAAAAATTTTTTTTTAAAAAATCTTCCTTATGTTTTATATATAATATTGAAGCCCAAGATTTTCCAAACAAAATGGTATATAGAACAGTATAATTAACATTGTTTTTAAGCTTCTCAGATCAGTTTTAATAAAACCTTGCAAATGAGCAAAAAATAGGCTGACATTAAGGCCAAAACACGTGACACTCGGAGGGTTATACACGCGAGTAAATATTAGTCTCAGTTAAAAAAAAAATATATATATATATAAATAATCTATGGAGTATATCTCATTCAGTCAGAAAGTTCGATCTGATAAACTGTCATTGAATGGTATGACAACTGAACTGGCATTCAAGTTATTGCCAAGCAAGAACCTGGGCAACGGCGAGTGAAATGCACTACAGCTATAACCGCAGGCTGGAAATAAAATATAGCTTATTGGTTTTCGTATTCATTTTACAGGTAATAGAGAGACTTAGCAAAATACCTCAATAGGAAAAAAATATTAACATTGTGTATAGCTTTATGCTGTTTTATTAAACATATTGTATTATACTTCTTTGAATATAAATATTTAATAAACTAAACTAGAGTAACCTGGGAGTCAAATTTGGAACTGCACGTTCTATTTTTTGTAACAGAAAACTTATAAGTTAAAAGTTAGTAAAATCAATTTTCAACGTGGAAACAGCTACAGATTGCTTAGCTCCTCTTAATATAAGATTGATCTATTATTTGTATTTTGTGCAGGTTCTGTTTCCAATTTTAAGATCCATATAGCATTAATTGCATTGCCAAAGAGCTAACTTCATCGACGCCACAAAACTGGTCCTAAATCTATAATGTAAAAAAATGTATTAGCTCTACGATGCATGTATTTAATACACACCATTTCAGTAGTATGACAAAAGGAACTTGACGTTTCAAACGCATCTTGTGTGTGAAATGAGATGAAAACTCATCTTGGTTATTTTCCGCCCAACTTCACAAATCTATCAACTTTTTATTTCTTCATAAAAATTGTTTTGAAGTTAGTATAAAGCGCAAATGGCAAGTAGTAATCTTTTTCATTTGATAAATGCTGTCCTATTAGGACAGTATAAGTAAATGTTTTGGCATACAAATTATAAACACATATTTTTGAATTTTGTGTTTATAAAAGTATATCGAATGATAAAACAGAAAAGATTCACTCCTCTCTGATTAGAAGCTCTTCTACAAATATATAGAATTTTCTTTTACAAATTGTAGTTTAAACCTTTTAACTGTCAGTATTTAAGTTATCATTATTTAAAAACTAAAGTGCAACTTAAGAAAGTACAGTAGTTTATTCTTAATATTAATACAACTATTCAAGATTGTTTTATGGTTACAATACTTCATTGTTAACATATCATGTCAAACATGATTGAGCGACAAAAAACATACATTATATAAAAACAAACATGCCAATACAAAAACAAATAAAATAAAATCAAAAATGCATATTTGAATAACTACAAACGTGTCATCGATACAAAGTATTTTTCCTCCCCTGAGGCTATCTGTAGCGATTCCACGAGAAACAATCGCAACTAGTAACCAAATCAACAAAAAATGTATACACCTTTTGTATACATTATGCCCAAGGTTGTGTCCTCATCCTAATTCAATTAGTTATAAATGTCAGCCATATATTTAACAAACAAAGCTTACATTTCTCATAAAGAAAAGGTCACACTCCACCCATGGCTATGATGTTACACGATCCAATTATGAAAATAAAATATTGAAATTTTCGATTCCATTATGTCAAACACTGCCACTGGTGCATATTTACTTTTAGAACCATGACCAAATGCTTATTAATTATTTGTTTTTGAAATTGGGGTTTCGATTTTATTCGCAACAAAACTCGTATTCTATGTAATATTTATATTTCAACGAAAGAAACATAATTGCAGCACAAACTTCCTTAGGAATTTCCACAATATTGTCAACCGGCGTTTTGTTCCAATTTTCTCGGTAAAGGAAATGGATATATTTATTTAGATTTATAGCTGTGGTTTCCTGGTTGATGATTTAAGCTATACAACAATAACCTCAAATTATGTTGTCTAATTTTATACCGATTAAAAGCTTATTTCCATAGCATGATGGGAATAGTTGTTCATTACACGGTGCAAAATTCTGTTTTTGGTACTTAATCGTATTTCCGATTCACGATTGCGTATAAGAAAGAGCCACTTTCACTCATAGTGATGATAACTACTATTAACAGGGCAGTTGTAAAATAAAAAGTGCAAAAAATATCATTAAAATTAGTTTTAATGGCTGAAAATATTAAATTACATTTTACATGCTAGGAATGTTTGCTGATGATTGGATGATTATAATGTATAAGATATAAACAAAGGTGAAACAATATTTTCATGTGGTTTATTACATACAAAATAAATAATGGTTTAATAACTTTGAAAGCAGTAAAATTGAAACTTTCTTTTCGTAATTAATGAAACTGGAACAAGGCATTCCAAATTGATAGAGTGCATTCAACCATAATATTTGTGATTACATTGTATTAAAGGTTAAGTAGAGCAAGGCTTTATTTTCGGAGTGGTTCTATGAAGGGACAACCGATGTTGACTGCATTATTTACGTACAAATTAAGGCCAGATTACAATGAATGCAATGATTGGTTATAAAAAACAAAGGAAAGAAAAAATGGTAAATATTACCATAGAAATATGTCAATTGGGATTTGGTGCGATATCAATAAAAAAATGAATAAGACAATTAATAATTAATTGTCATCGAAGCTATGCAACTATTGTTTTATAATAACTATGCACATTGTACCCAAGCTTAATACTAAATACTATTTTTTCAACCATCCGACTACTTGATACAAATACTTTTATGTGGATTTAATGAATCAGTAGTATTATTCAAAAGTAGTCTGACATTTAACAGTCATTATTTTTAGGGAAAACACAGCAACAAGTATTATACAGGGTGTCTCAGACCACCCGGCCGGCTTGTATAGCTCCAATATGAAAGCAAATGGAAACCTAATTGCAACTGGAACCCCCTATTTTGACCCCAAGGAATTCAGCTAAATTATTTTCAACCCCAAAAAAGCACCCCAAAGGGCAGATTTTGGGGGGTGGGGGTGGTTTTTAGGAAATTTTCAAACGTAAAGGGGGGTCGTGTTATACCTCTTTTTGAAGGTCCTTTAGTCCTGAGTATTTTAGTGGAAAAAGATATAAATTATCTTCATCCCTATTTACAGGGTGTTCAAAAACGTACAAAAAATATACCTTTGAACTACTTTTCACTGTAAAGAGGTGGAATTTCGTGGGGGGTTCAAATTTTGATAACACTTTAATTAATAAATGAGCTTTCAAAAACTCTGGTTTCAACCCTTTTGCTATCTTTTTACTTATGTTACGCATTTTCAAACTTTTTGAAGTTTCAAAAGCTGTTATCTCAAAAATTTCAAATGGCAACATGGGTTTCATTACAAACCACATTGTAGCCCTTAAAATTTGCTATAATTTTTGTATTAAATGTTTTTTGGTATCTCCATTGGTTAAAGAGATATAGCAAAACTAGTGTATTTTAATGTTTTATTAAATGGTATTCAAAGTGTTTGCTGTTGTAAATATACACGTCTAGGTCTCAATTAAAACTAATTATGTTAAAAAATTAAAATACTACCCAGATTGTTAAACTTTGGAGGATTAATAAAGGAAAAAACACAACTGCAAATATTCTTAGTTATTTTACAATTACAAAGTTCTAACTGCTTTGAATGAATACTGTCTATAAATGCTACTGGTAAATAAAAAAAAATCATCACGAAATCAATGAGCGTGTGCGTGAAACTGGTCACGTTTGATAAGATAAAACAAATTATAAGGAACTTACTGGATCTGTAAAATAGGTGAATGCACCTGCGGTAGTAAAATAGCAATACAGTACCATAATAGTGGAGAAGAAGTACTACGTGCATAAACAGAGTTGGGGTTTGCATGGAACAAAATGGAAGGCAATTTAAGCATTTGTAGAAGTCCATCGGTATGTAGGCTATTAATGCTGATTCAAACAAATTATTTATTCAAAGCACTATTAGAGCCATGAAATTGTAAAATAACTAAGAATATTTGCAGTTGTGTTCTTTCCTTTATCAATCTTCCAAGATCAACAATCTGAGTACTATTTTATTTTTTTAGACAAGATTTTGTTTTAATTGAGACCTAGTGGTGTACATTTGCAACAGCAAACACTTTGAATACCATTTAATAAAACATTAAAATACACTAATTTCGTTATATCTCTTTAACCAATGAAGATACCAAAAAACATTAAATACAAAAGTTATAGCAAATTTTAAGGGCTACAATGTGGTTTGTAATGAAACCCATGTTCCCATTTGAAATTTTTGAGATAACAGCTTTTGAAACTTCAAAAAGTTTGAAAATGCGTAACATAAGTAAAAAGATAGCAAAAGGGTTGAAACCAGAGTTTTTTGAAAGCTCATTTATTAATTAAAGTGTTATCAAAATTTGAACCCCCCACGAAATTCCACCTCTTTACAGTGAAAAGTAGTTCAAAGGTCTATTTTTTGTACGTTTTTGAACACCCTGTAAATAGGGATGAAGATAATTTATATCTTTTTCCACTAAAATACTCAGGACTAAAGGACCTTTAAAAAGAGGTATAACACGACCCCCCTTTACATTTGAAAATTTCCCAAAAACCACCCCCACCCCCCAAAATCTGCCCTTTGGAGTGCTTTTTTGGGGTTGAAAATAATTTAGCTGAATTCCTTGGGGTCAAAATAGGGGGTTCCAGTTGCAATTAGGTTTCCATTTGCTTTCATATTGGAGCTATACAAGCCGGCCGGGTGGTCTGAGACACCCTGTATTATATCATGTCATAATAACATCATATCGCCAAAAACAGTTTATGAACTTCACTTTAGGTTACCACGACAGTTTTAATTTTTTTAATAATAAAATTATACAAGAGAATGTATGTGTATAGTAATTGTCTCAAAGAGAATATTGTTTATATAACGCTCTTTAAAAATTTTGTGAGCAGATTTTGAAATGGCATAAACCGGTTTTAACATTTGTGTGAATTCACTGGAATTCATTGCTCTTACACTAATTGAATGAAAAGGATTTTGCAGTTCTTCCACCACCATTTGATAAAAAAGTTTGATTTGTAAATTAAATAATATTGTAAAATCCTATTGAGCTGTAGTATAGTATAAAATCTTAGCACTTTAAAACTTATATGAAGTAGAATACATAAATATGTCTTTGAGAAAACAGTAACAAATAAATACAGACCCACTCTGCAAAACAATATGATGTAGATGAAATTAAGTTTTGATCAATTAATTGTAATTCGTTAGATTACTTTGTTGCTATTTTTAGTCAGCTAGTAGTACACAATATGTTTTAGTTTGTTAATTTCAAAACGTACCGCTAATTGGTATATTAATTTTTTAATCTTAGTACATAAGCGAGTAGCAGCGCTAAGAAACAAAATAATTCGATCAACTAATTTTGGCGATAAAATATAAAAGCCTTATTACACTCATTATAACATGTTCTCCTTTCTTTTATTACACTGCAAGAGTTAGGACACTAAGAACTCTATTGATCTAAGGTTTTATGCATTGTTGAGAAGAGTTGACTGTACAACCTTTAGCAGGCATTAGAGACTTTTGGCAACCTTTGTAAAATCCGTGCCAAAAGCTGAGTCCAGAGTATAAAAAGTTATGTCGATAATGACTAGCAGGCGTATACATTATGATAATAATTTAAACTTGCCCAACGCTTTAATCGGATGTGTTAATATTAATATAAATGCCCAGAACTGTTTTTATTACGAGCAAATAAAATCTATAACAACTTATAATGATATTTATAAATAGCAAGTTATACACGTTGACCTTTTAACAATCCTTATTTAAAGATGTCGAGCGTGACTTTACCATAGAAATAAAGGTAACAATTTGCTTGCCTTTACCTGACTTTAACGTACGCAGATCATATCTAGCTATTTCAAATACTTTTGATCTGTTTATAAAAAAGTAATGACAAAGAATAAATTAAAATAATAAATTACTAATCGTAGAAGGTAAATAAAATACTAAAATTAACCTATCAATACTATGTATAGTTTTAATGAGTGTTTAACACCTTGTTAAATACATAGGTACGTGAACTTTCTCAAATATCATTGGTAGAACCAGTTATAACTAACTTTTACTAGTAAAAAATGTATAAATATGCCTACTACCAGTACTAGTTTGTCATGCTAGACAATTTTTTTGTATTTTAAATTAATTATATGTGCACTTGATTTTGCATTTTACCCATATCTTTAACAAAAACGTACTTGCATATTTCACTGATTTCGTAAAGAAATTCAATGATAGACGTAACCTGAGTTTAAACTTGAATCCTAGCAACAAAAACAAATAAGCCTCCTTTGGCATTGTTGTTTTGCCATAGCCTAATAATATAACCGTAAAACTCCAATCTTGGTTCTTGGCTTGCCTCCAGTGGGCCACAAAACATCATGGATATAACCTCAGATAAGTTTGTATAACAATATAATGTTTTATCACTAATAAACAATACCAAATTTTGGAAAACTAACTTAAGTTTTATTCTGCTGATATTAATGATGTGTTAGATGTTATCCTTAAAATTATATTTTGTTCATTTTCATACAATCATTATTGCAGAAACCATAATAAAATGCCTACAAGGTAAAATAACCAATAGAAATTATTTTACAAATCCTTCACTAATATTTCGCACGAGCGCTTTTAAATTTTACCAACACTTATAAAAACCAGACACGATTTAAAAGATTTAACTTTAATTTAAGAAAATTAATTGTCTTATTACGCATAGTAGTATAACTTTAATCGGAGTTGTAAAACTAAATATTTCATTTTACCCACTAGGGAACGATTTGCTGAAGATTGGACTCTTTTACCCAGTTTCTGGGATGAAAAAGTATTCCCTTACGCCTATCATTTGTACATCTGTGACCAGTCACCGTAAATCTCGTGGTACTTACACAAAAAAGATAACCATACGACATATTTTAGGGCTATGTGATAAAAATAAGATTTGACATTAAAGTATATAAATAAAAACATTCAAGATAGTCGTAAATAAAATCAGCATCGTAAGGCATAGACAAATAGCTTTTTTATTCACAGGAATCTAATTGTACGTTAAACTATAAACGTCACAAATGCACTAAAATAATTTTCGAATAAAATTTGAAGATAATTTAAAATAGTCACTAAAACACAGGATAGTTTCTTAAGATCTCAACGGCCAATCAGTCAAAAATACATAATACATGGACTCTACTATGGCGAATTATGTTTATATTTATTTTGATTTTGGGAGACTCTTCCAAGACACACGAAGTCATCAAACAAAGCAAAAGTAAGTTCTTCCAGAGTGTTTACTGCTAAAGTTTGGACAACTTGAGCTAAACCCAATTTGACACTTTGGAAAGCTGACACATAACGACTCACCTAAGTTCTAATCTGGTTCGATCACATTGATGGTACCGTTAAATTGGGGTAATCAGATTCAGGACAACGTCCCCTTTAGATTAAAGATATTTACAAACTATCACGGTAATTAATATAATTAATATATTTGTAATCAAACGATATACTATATATTTTATCTTAGTGTGAAATGGAGATACAGTGCGACCAAATAGAAATACAATAAACTATTCACCGCTGATCAGCGGTATTATTTTATTATACTATAACTTAAGGTACATACCTTCACGTCCACAGTTCATAAATGAATGGTCAAACCCACTACATGTTTCGCCTATACGTAGGCATTGTCAAGTGGTCCTTCAAGAACGTTTCATCCATTGTAGACTCGTCAAAAAACATTTAAATACATACACAAGACACGATACATTGTACGAAACATTTAACACTTAGTAGGCCTACTATTTACCGGTCGCGGTACGGAGGCAGACTGGCTGGAATTACGTAACCCCGACCCCTTCTCCGTTATCAGTCATACTGCAAAGGTCAAACTGTTCCTGTCTATTGTTGTGAGCTATTATGGCGTTAAAAATATATAGAATACAGCCACATAGCTCACAATGGGCTCAACAAAGTTTTAAAGAATCATGGGCTTCAATTAAACTTCAGGACCACAAATAAGACTATAAAATCTCTGTCAAATAAAGTTACCGATGAAAACAAGCTTGAAAAATCTGGGGTCTACAAACTAAAATGCATGGATTGTCCTGATTTTTATATTGGACAAACTGGCAGGACCTTCACCCAACGGCACAAAGAACATCGCCCCGACCCCAGAGCAGACAAACAAAAATCCACTTTTGCCCAACATTTATTGGATAATAATCACACCGTAGATGTAATTGACAATAGCCTGGAAATCCTTCACATTTGTAACAAAGGTAACAAATTAGACTCTCTAGAACAATTCGAAATCTACAAAAGTTTCCAAGACATCCGTAATAAAAACCATATTTTAAATGACCAGCTAAACTTCAAATCTCATTCAATTTTTAACGCCATAATAGCTCACAACAATAGACAGGAACAGTTTGACCTTTGCAGTATGACTGATAACGGAGAAGGGGTCGGGGTTACGTAATTCCAGCCAGTCTGCCTCCGTACCGCGACCGGTAAATAGTAGGCCTACTAAGTGTTAAATGTTTCGTACAATGTATCGTGTCTTGTGTATGTATTTAAATGTTTTTTGACGAGTCTACAATGGATGAAACGTTCTTGAAGGACCACTTGACAATGCCTACGTATAGGCGAAACATGTAGTGGGTTTGACCATTCATTTATGAACTGTGGACGTGAAGGTATGTACCTTAAGTTATAGTCTAATCAACAGTTCAGGGGCTACACAATGAATTTTTATTTTATTACATTTTATTACATCCTCCGGAATGTGAATTTTTATCATTTTCCAGGTCTGAGCTTCAGTGAGACTCGGCCGATTACGCCTAGCCTCAGACGTGGCCCGTCTTTGACGATTCCTTCCGATCACTCCCACCTCTACGCGATTCTGGACGATTATGGATGATTCTGGATTACTCACATATAACTTTAACATCCATTCTCTGCCAATCTTGACGTTCACACTTGACTCCCGTCCCCTTCCAACTTCACTGATTTCAGGTGATCACGCTCAAATGTAACGATTATGCCTTTGTGTGATGATCGCCTATAAACGGACCAATTTTAGGTAAATGAATGAATTATATATATCTATTACTTTCTATATAGTTTGTATTTATTCCAAGACTAAGTACACCCTCTCTATTTTAGTCATAGCGATCACTAGCTTTCGTTTTCAATTCTACTAATTGTTCCATATCCGTCTCTGACAATCACCTTTGACCATTTTAAACTAAACATGCCACATTTTTTAAGTGTCATTTCCTGTATTTGTGCTTTTATTGTGCATTATTAATTACACACTAAACCAAAAGTAACGAGAGTAATTTATTGACAGCATATCTCAGGACAAGTTAAGGAGAGTTTTGAACTGCACCATGTGTTGGAAATCCGGAACGAATTTAGATCAAGTACTCAATTATATTTTCCCCATCCAGGTTATAGCTCGGAGCTAGTTTCACTTCAGGATAGGCCTATAGGAGGTCATGACATTATCATTTAGATCAAATCCCTTAGTGATTGGTGCGATCTGAAACCAGGGCCTTGGGCTCTGAAGTCCCGCGCTCTACCACTGGACCAGCTCGCTCTCAGAAATATATATCATATACACTATTTCCAACTTAAATATATCCAATAATAAAAAGGTTTTCTTCGTTAAAACCCACTTCACTTTAAAATACACCAGTAGGGATGTCAAATAAACAAACTTGATTCACTGAAGACTTGGAAAGACAATTTGTAAGTGACAAGGTAACAGCTCTTTTTATACATACTATAGTATCTTCTATTTTCACTCGAAGTCGCAATACAGCATTTCCTTTCCATAATACTCAGGGCTGTTTTTTAATTATTACCAGACGTAGGCCTAATTGGAATTTGCAAATTACTTTTTAATTGGGTTACGTTTTACGGGAGGGACTCAGTAAATTGAGCTGCGTTATCAAATGTCACAATTTTTCTGTGAGAAAACAGTTTGCTTAGCTTTATTTTTACTAAGAGTAAAACAAAACTGGATAGTACACACTTATTGTCATGTTAAAATTTGTGTTTGCATGATTTTTGTCGACAATTCAATACAGTAATTTGCTTCATGTTACTGAGATGTAAAATGTGCCACAGTATGTTGATCTGATTTCCGATACGTGCAAAACTATAATTACCCTAATAACGAAAAAATTTAAAAATAATTACTTCAGTTATTGAAATAAACTAAATTTACATCATATCAGATGTGTGCCTAAACATTATCATTATAATTTTATGTTACCTAAAACACCACTATTCAAATTGCAATATACAAGAATGAACTCTTTTAGTATTTATCATAGGTTTTATTAAGCTATGAGTTATTAGAAAAAAACTTCTATTTATTCTTATTTGGTAACGTACGTAGTAATTTACAGCTTTAACTGTATTTTTCAATATACTAAAATAGGTTCTGGAAAGTAAGATACTTTCTCTTAATATAAACAGTGGAGAGAACGTATCAAGAGTTACTGTATATTTCCATCAGTAGGCCTACCTGAACAGAGCACGTAAAACCAGGAGATCAGGCCGTCACGTCTTATCCCAAACAAAGTAAATCTTATCCTTTATCTACAGATTTTCAGCAACAGAATTGTATGAAAAACCTACATATTTTATATTTATCTATATTCTATCCCATAGTGATATAATGATTCAATCCTGATTAAGGGAAATTGGCAAGCAACATTTTCAAATAACCTTAAAGTGTATAGTATAAAAACGTTAAAAATCTTGAACATGAACGTTGATCATTAAACAAGGGAAGTGAACCGTAAAACCTCTGTTATGAGATGGTCTTTTTGCAAATGACGCGCATCGCCCCAGCAAGAGTTGTCTTTTTATGTTAAATTGCTCGGCTTATTTTGCACTAAAAAACACGCGTTTCTTGCATATTCAAGAACTCTTATATCTGATTAATATTTCACACAAGTTGGGAAGAAATCCAACGAGACATTGAGCCGTTTTAATACTGTTTTAATACTCATTTAATACTTTTTGCTTTGAATTGGTGACCATACGAAGGTATTGATGCCGGTAATAGTTCATCATGTTTTTGAATAATTGTAAATACTCTGGTTTGATAGCACTATACTTTTTCTTTTGAAAGGTTTGCAAAAGTACTGCTGAAACATTCCTTTTTGCAATTAGATTTAATACGAGCAATAGCTAATTTTTTTTGGTATTTTTAAAACAATAATTCACTAAAATAACTTTTCAAATAATAATCTTTCAAAAAGTTATTGTGTTAGCTGCCACACGTCCCTTTGCAAGGCCACTTTTGTAATTTAGCATAGTTTCTAAAGAGTGAAGAAAGTATTAGTAACTGTTAGTTCAAGGTAGGTAATATGGATGCAAAGCAGCTATGCAGCTAGTTTGTACCAGCTGTGCTAATAGATGTGTGTACTATTTTGTTTGTATGCAAGAAGAGCAAAGGAAGTGACCCGTAAAACCTCTGTTATGAGATAAAGTATAAGCTGTAAAAAGGAAACCTTGTGGGTTATTATTTGGCTGAGAATATATATTTTTACTGAAAGGTATATTAAATTTCAACAAAATATTACTGGGAAAACCTGAGAAAAAGTATTTTGTAGTTTCAGCTCAAACTGTTACAATTTTCTAATTCAAACTTGCCAAAATGCCACAAATAATCCACAGAAAGATAAATGAGGATATCCATTAGGGTAAGTCGTTTTACTTTTGAATGCATTCTTTGGAGAAGTTGCCAAACTAGGTTAATGCTTGCGAAGTTTGGACTTTCGTAACACCTCAAATCACTCCCTGGTGCATTCATTGGTCGTCATTGATGCGACATCAAATGAAAGTTGAGAAACTTCTTACTTTATGGCACAAAAAAATTTAAGACCCATGTTTTATAACCTAAGAGTTGAGTGATGCAATCTTATCCTGAAAAAATGTTGTTTCTTGTCAATAATTTTTGATACCTTTGTGTTCTTCTACGCCAATAGAATTTTTTTAACGTTTTGAAAGGGGACGGTCCGTACCCTGGTTTTCTTAGTATATGACGTTGGCTTTTTGTTAGATAGCATCATCAATTCATCACCAAATGACAACTGACATCTGGATCTGGATCTCACTTGGACTCGAACCAGCTACCTTCAGATTTGAAGGCGAGCACTATAACAACTCGGCTACCAAGACAGCTATACCTTTTGACGTTGGGTCACCTATGCATATATTTTTTCCAGTTATGGTTATTTATGAAGTAAAATAAAGAATGATTAAGTTAACTGTTTTAAAATTAAATTTCAGTAGTAAAATGGCAAAACTAGAAACAAATGAAAAATCAATTATTAATCAGCTACTACAAATTTCATTACAATTGATAAATTTATACTACATACGTGTATATGACTAGCTTGAGTAGAAAACATTTTACTGTATAAAAAAAAAACTTACTGATTAGAAGTACTATTTTTATGCAGCTTTAGAAACCATCGAATCTACGTTGATTTCGAGTGTTAAAAAAATAGACAAATTTCCTAGAGTAAAAAGGTAATCTAAATAACCATAAAATTATACGGCATTTGAAGGACTAACAGTTAAATACATTTATTGATAGTCTTCGCAGTATATTCGATTTTTAGTCTATTTGTTAGTATTCTTACCAACGTTATCACTAAAACTTAAAAAGAGTCAACCACTGATGACTGTGTTACAGTGGTTTAGCTACAAACCTACAACACAAGGTGGTTAAAAATTCATTCAATAAGCGGAGAAACCTCAAAATTGTTTGAAAACATAGATTTTTTAAATGAAAATAAAATTTAAATAAAACGAAATAGTTTCTAGGGGAACTGCACATTTGCAAAAATCTACTGTAAAAGTCCCAAAGGCTCTAACTTTGACATGACCATATAAGACTATCTTAACTGAGGTTAATGCTCTCTATCTGATGTTTCTGATGACTCTGTCTGTATCTATCCTTCTGGGAAATCTCCTTGCGGGTCACAAAGCATCATTGTTATTACGTGACTAGTAAAACGAAATGGTGTTTTACGTTTTATGAAATGCGTTTCAAGAGAGAAAAACAGAATCTGAATAATTTGTACCTGTAACTCTTAGGAAAGATAATATACTACTTTATAATACTAAATTGAATAGTCAGTTATAAACAATAAGAGCGTTATAAGTCATTAATTAATAAATACAAAACGTAAGATTGATCAATGCACTTAAAACCCAATAATGTAATGTATCAATCACGCACATTGGGTATTTGACGTTGTATCCATTCCCAAACACATATACGGTTGTAATTTATATGCAAATATTGTTTTAGGAATCACAAAAAAACCTGACAAAAATTTTCAGGATATGTGCAGATTACCACTATCCAATATTTCAAAATTCAACATACAATGTTTTGTCCACAAATGGATCTAATATCAAAATACTAATTTTAAATATGTGTAGTGCTAGAACCTTGAAACCAACACCTTGAATCAAACTAGTAGGAGACATTTGATCCAATGTCATTTGAAAAATAAAAACATACACTGCAACGTTGACACTTTTGGATACTTACAAAACTAGGTCATCTTTGTCACGCAAAAATAATGGAACCATAGACCCATGAAAACAAACATTACACAAAGAGACATCAGCTTAATTCATAGTAAGGTTTTAAAGGCATTGTCTTTTAAAGAGCGTTTCGTCAAGTAAACATTATTGCTTTTATCTAAACCATACACTGACCTCAATACGTTGACATTGTCCACTTATCCCTCTAGGTCAGCTTAAATTAATTTATTGATTAGTTCCTTTAATTAATACGGAAACAATTTAAGTCCTGATCCCTAAACTAAAAGGTAATATAAGAATATATAATTAATTATATTACCTTTTAGTTTGGAGGTCAGAACTTAAATTGTATTAGTACTATTGTATCCGTATAAATCAAAGGAACTAATCAAATAAAATCATAGTATTAAGATCTTAATTGCAAATAAAAAGCTTAATTTATAAGTGAAGAAGATGATGTTTTGTCTATTAATCTTACTTATTACGTTTTTACTAGTAAACTTACTACTTACAACAAAATATTTTTACAGAACACTTGAATCTTGATAATAAGATCTTGCAGTTTTTGTGTAAAGTACTCCTTGTGAAATATGTATGAAATGAATTGTCTGTAACGATAACAGTTTAGAGTCAAGATTGAATATTCTCATCAGAGTTTAAGTGTAAATGTTTTGTCGGTTTAATCCTATCCCTCCTCCATCTTAGTTTCCTTTTCCCTGTAGAAATTATCTTATATTTATCCTACAACATCATGAACAAATGAACAAATTGTTGTTTGTTTTAGTAAGAGGTTAATTGCATTTCTACGTACAGACTCGTATCGGTGACAGATAATTTTCAACGTAGTTCATTAATTGTATTTTTCATTTTTCATTTGTGAAATACAGGAAACAAGATACAATTTGCCTGAAAAAAATATGTTTGTTCTGAACGGTGCAATGCATTTCTAATCTGGATGTAAAATTAAATAGGTATTGTTATTCGAAGGTGTAATAAATTAAGAGGGAAATGAATTGTTCAACAAAGTAGGGTTTCTCGGAATACTTAGCATCAGATATTGTAATTATGCATGCTACTACTTACGTTTCCCTTTAAGACTGTAAGAAGATTAGAAAGTTAATTGTTAAAGTAAAACTTTTTAGTTATATCACCTGCTTAAAATTCAAACAAAATTTACGTTGATATTATATTTTACCTATAAATCAATGGAACGAAATAAAACACAAAACAATTAGTATTGTGAAAATGTCTTTTTCATAAACTAATTAAGAGTTGGAGGTTTAAAAGAGAGCTGTGCTGCAGGGACAGAAGTGTAATTGCTTTCTAATTGTCTTTGCTGAGTCATGATAATGCCCTATGTCATACAATTATAAAAGAGGAAAAGATAATTTATCATGACAAGTTTAATTACAAAATGTTTCTGACCTAAACGTGCACGTCATTTTTTATGAACAAGAAGTACAGAATGCTTATCAAACAATGCATTCTTTTGTTCATACTGTTTAAACCCCACCATTATTTTTCTCTTACTCTTTCTCAAAACTTATTCGTGCAAATGAGTCGAAGGAGTATTCCACTTAGACTCTAACATATTACTCTTGTTAACCTAACTAGCTGAGTGGATAGGTATGGTGCACGCCTTGTAATCGGAATAATCATAAAAGACAGACGCTTTTTATTGTCTTCCAGCTGTCCTTCATCGGGCGTTCAATCAAATGATTCTAGCTTGAGAGCCAGCTGTTCTTATTCAGAATAAAAGCTGTCTCACAGCAATTCTACAATAATATTCACCTATAATAAGGCTACGCACTCTGTTGTATAAGTTTGAAAAAAAGTCTTAATTTATCAATGTCTTCTAGTCCCAGATATTAGTATTTTGTAGTTCCTAAATTTTACCTTCTTAGATAAGATTATACTGAAGCATTCGTACTTAATGACACAGCATAAAGGTGACACAAGATAACATAAATTTCATATTGGTATTTTCTTATTAAATATGGCAACTGACATAGTTTGTACAGAGTGAGTTTTAATTGTCCCCCCCCCCAACTTTTTTCTACATTTTTTCAAATATCAATACCAGACCACTTCCAAACATTGTTGGATAGTAAGTACTTCATTTTGACTAGGTGGTCATTTCCGGCCGCCATCTTGGATCCGCCATATTGGATGCAAAAATTTTTTTTCAAATGTAAAGGTGAGGTTGTGACCCATTATTTTGAACTAAATTTTTACCCTGATTACAATGCCACAAACCGTTTTTAAAAATCTTGATTCATTCTAAAGTTATGAGGGCTTTTTAAAACTTTATTTTTAGCCCATTTTAACATTATGCATTTACAAACTAAGACCATAATCTCAAAATAGTGCTAGATAAAGATAAGTATACAGTACCAGTAATTGTCGACCTATTTTCACTTGGTTATGACTGATGTATTTTTTTCGGCCGCCATCTTGGATCCGCCATTTTGAAATGTGATAAATTATTTTAAATATGAAGGGGGTGTTGTGACCTATCATTTTGAACTACTTTTTTAAGCTAAACTCAATGCCGCAATCCATTTTTTGTTATCAAGTTTTATTTATAAAATATTGCAATTTTTTTGTTAAAAATGTCAATATTTCAAAATCAAAAAATGAAAATGAAAAACGGATCATGGAATTAAGTTCAGCTTAAAAATGTAGTTCGAAATGATGGGTCACAACACCCCCTTCTTATTTAAAATAATTTATCACATTTCAAAATGGCGGATCCAAGATGGCGGCCGAAAAAAATACATCAGTCATAACCAAGTGAAAATAGGTCAACAATTACTGGTAGTGTATACTTATCTTTATCTAGCACTATTTTGAGATTATGGTCTTAGTTTGTAAATGCATAATGTCAAAATGGGCTAAAAATAAAGTTTTAAAAAGCCCTCATAACTTTAGAATGAATCAAGATTTTCAAAAACGGTTTGCGGCATTGTAATCAGGGTAAAAATTTAGTTCAAAATAATGGGTCACAACCCCACCTTTACATTTTAAAAAAAAACTTTGCATCCAATATGGCGGATCCAATATGGCGGCCGGAAATGACCACCTAGTCAAAATGAAGTACTTACTACCCAACAATGTTTGGAAGGGGTCTGGGATTGATATTTGAAAAAATGTAGAAAAAAGTTGGGGGGGGGACAATTAAAACTCACCCTGTATAAGGTTGAAGGGCAAAAATGCAATCGTGGTAGTTTTCTTTCTTCGTTAAACATAATACAGGGCAAACGTATAGCTTTTGGGGGGGGGGGGGGGGGGGCTTTTGGTCAGAGTCACAAACAACAACACCGTTCCCCATAAACATTATCAAAATAAATTTTCTGCTCACTTCCGGAAATATACTAGGTAATACTAAAATAAATAACCATCTTAATTAAATAAATCTAGGTTTTAGTTAAAGGTGGAGCTTACATTTTTAGAAAGTACATGTATACGTTTTTTTTCATGCATAACAAATTTTCAACATGTGAACCTCAGTTCACATACACTAAGTCAATAATATACTTAAGTTTGGGCCGAAATCTCAAAAGAGAATGCTGACCAAATATCTCTAATGTTGCGACAATTCTTTCTCTTATTTCCAAGAAAATTAATGGGAGAGGCATTACAAACACTTTGGCTTTCACAAAACCCTAGATTAGAAAAATCTTGAGGAATTGAACCAGAATATAACTATAGATTGTTGATGTCAGCTGCACGGCCAATCCTGGAGCCTTCCTTTTTCGAGATTGTAAAGGTTTAATACTAAGATGTGAACTTTGCAAAAAGACTTTCAACGATAGACTCATCGAATGAGTTTGAGAAAGTTTAACCGAACTCAATTTGAAACTTTGAGAGGCATTTGAATAACAACCAAACCAAACCTTTAATCAAGGACCAAGTTAATTGAACTCTTTTTGCTTTTGGTTTTGCACAAATATAATTGAACGATCCCATGACACATTGAGCAAAACGACTAAATAATTTTTTGATACATAAAAACGTTTCTAATACAGACTAAAATTCTAAATTTACAACAATTGAGTAATATATTTAAAAAATAAATTCATCAGAACTTAATTTATATCAGTTAGGGATTTATTTTGCAAAATCTAACACATTCATTTAATAATATATTTTATAAATATTTTATATAATCACTAAGCTGGACTTTTAATTTCAGGATACAACAAATAACTTATTCCTATAAAATCTTGCATATAAACAATGTAATGAATAAGTATGCGTTTGGGGAAATCATATTCAGTGTATTTTTGAAACACTACTGTTCATTGGCTTTATAACAAAGGCTTCATATGACAATACCGTGCATTTTGCTGTTTCAACGTGTTCGATGTATTGTTAACTTACCTATATTGTCAGAGGGATTGCAAGGTAGTGGGTTTTTGAATAGTGGAAAATATGTATTCTACTAATACAGTCTACTAACGTACATAGATCTATGGTAAGCAACTAATCATTGTAAAGAGTGATTCTAGATAGTGCTAATTAACTATGTTTTAATCAAACAAAACTAAACACAGTAAATAAATGGAAATGAAATAAATGGAATGGAATAAATGGAAGATATCTTAAACTAAGCCTGAAGATTGCTCTTTGGCGTAATAGGAACTGTCCCACAGCAACGACAAACCTACAGGTAAATACATAAATTTCATTTTACTTAATTGAAACTTCAAGGCTAAACGAACAAAAAATTGCTTCTCAGTTATTTAAAATGAACAGGATGATTTTCCAATCAAAATATTCCAAAGAACTATCTCACTTTTAACAAATTATCCTAATTAATTGAATCAATTTATGGTTTTCCGTAAAATGTTAGATTAATATTTTCTCCTTTTGATCGAAATTATTTTGTGGAAACACAAAAAACGAGCAGCTATTCTTATCTCCGTTCCGTAAATCTCTCTTCCACAGTCTCTCTAGAACGATGAATGACCTCTAGCGGGAATTTTCGTTCTTGAGCTCAATATGTTTTGTTTTTTAGCAAGAAAAATCTACACTATTGCTCCTATAACGAACTAATAGCTATGAATCATATGTTGAGGAATAATTTCCAAAAAAACAAATTTGCTTTCTATGAAAATTCCTATTATTTGATTACTCGTGATTCTTTTAAGCAAGGTAGTTCAACCATAAAGTGTAATTCTAATTCATTCAGTAGTGTAATTCGTTTCCTTTGTGACAAAATGTAATGACTTGAAAGTACACGCTGCTTTAATGACAGCAATTAGTTGCTGAACTATTGTTGTCATTTAAGCTATGAATGTGTAAAACATATACCCCTTTTGTTTTTTTAAACACTGAGTATACGAATGTGTGTTAAGGTCTAAAATACGACGTTATTTAATCAATTAATTACATTATCATAACACAGTAATTTTATTCTCGATGACTCTATATACATAATATTGTACTGTTATAGCGATTTTACTTGGATGACTGGTGGGATGGATATGTCATGAGCTCATTGGCAGGTTGGATAGGCTTAAAACTTATAGTTTATAGCTTATGTAAACTCAATGTAACAGTTGTAAAACTTGTTTCTATAGTTGAGGCAGTAAGAAATGACAACTTGGAAATCCACAAAAAAGTCAATAGATCAATGTGACTCATGACGTGCTGAAAGTTCACGTCATTAGGTAAAAAAGAGGACTACAAAAAATGGCAAGCTTGAAACATAAATAAATAACCCTGAACCTTTTGGTGGGAATTTATCTTCAGGCATTTTAATTAATATTTTGATATTCTCTAATAGATTTGGGAAAAACAAAATTAGGCCTAGGCCTACACTTGAGAATAGTTTGCCTGAAAAGAAACCATCTAATAGACTGACGGATATAGGGAAGCAGAGTTTGACAAAGATGACCCTGCAAGAGTAAATAAATATTATGTTTATTTTAAATAGAAGATTTATTTGTTTAGTTATAATCAAGTGGCTTTAATCTTGCTTGACACAAGTTTACTGTAAAATTATTTTTGTAGCTGAGACTTGGCTAAACAACGTAAATAATTTAGTTTCAAAATTTGTGACTATTTTATGATAGTTGATTGTAATTCAGAATTGAAGTTTGGAGGTGTATGTTGTCATTTTTACTCAACAAAATAACACAAATAAAGTAAATCCTATGAATAAACCGAAGGACCTACCAGTTGAAGAGATTTCTTAGAAATTGAATTCAAGATCTTTCACTGTTATGAAAAAGTTGAAACACAGCTTCATTAAGTTGATACCAACGGAACTCACCCTTAAGGTAGAATTGTATGCTGTTGTTGACATTGTTTAATCTCTGCAAATGACAAGGTGTTTAATTGAGTGAAGGCTTCCCCCTTTTCTGCCAATTTCAGGCAGAGTACATTACTCATAATATAAGGGTATTTTCTATTGTTTCACCACAGAGAAATTTACTGAGTGAATTTATTTCGTACTTTTTATTTATTTATTTTATTTATTTCGTAATTTTTCGTTATTTCATTTTCTTCAGGTTTCTTGTAGTAAATTACATCTTGTTTATAATATTAAAAAAATTTCTTTTTCAAAATTTGCATATTTTATAAATGATGAATTTACATATTTTTAGTATAATTCATTGAAATTATATTTCTGATGAAATAAACATTTAGAGGATTCGAAGTTCGTCTTTTAAATGTGTCTACCTGGATAACTAGCTTATTGGTAGTTAACAAAATAAAATCTGTACTTAATACATCTGAATATATGGTTACTTACAGTATATTATTGAAAAGGATGTTTTCTAATACAAGTGACGTTTGCAGGCGTGTCACAATCCTCATAAATTCCCATTGATACCATCTGCATAAGGATCACTTAAAAAAAAAACACTGTTCCAGTTACACTAACATAAAAATCTATAAGATTTTTATTATAATTTCCTTATGGTTATAAACTTTTGGAAAACAATTCCTAGTGTTTATTTACTTTGAATATGGTGAGATTACTGCTGAGTCTACATATTGCCAAAAACAATATGTTTCCAGGCGAGTTTTAGTGAGTTTTCATGTTTCTGACGATGCATTTCCTCCAGGAAACAACGCACTGAAGCTCTATATTTGGGGACTTAAAGGAATATAAACCTTACTAAATTAAGCTTTGATATAGTTGTACGTTCATTGAATAGGTCATGGCAAGCAACTTCCTTTTATAAAAAGAAAAGTATTATACGGATAAATTATTTTTTATTAGACTTGAGATTGAAATCCATCGAAAGGTGCCTTTTTCAATAGTCATTGGGGTTATTTTATTAATATTTTATAATCTCCAATTGATATCCATTAAACTTATACTTATATTTATTAGGAGCTTTACAGACTTATCGATCTAAGATCAGCTAACATTGTCACTAGATGAGGTAGTGTGGTATGTAAATAACTTACTCAACTTGTGCCTCAGGCCAGGTAAGATGAGTATTAAACCCAAGAGGTACATATGGGAATATCCATAGTAAATAGGATAGAGAGGTTATTAGCCTACATGCACCGATATTGGCAATTTGTTGAGATAATTATTCATGGGTTTGCAATAATTACAAATGTTTGATTGATGGAATACTGGGGTTTGCGCTGTTTGTTATTATTAACATGTAATAACTAAACAGTAGGCATACTTAATGTAGAGTTTATAAAAGGAAGCAATTATTAGCGTACCGTTAGTATACTCAAATGCGAGTTTAACTGATATCATTATTATTATTATTATTATTTTATTCCCTTGAATTGAAAAGTGGATGCAAAGTACCTTGAACTTATTAGGTAGAGTAAAGTACCTGTTAGCTTATTGAAATGAAGTATTTAAAAAACAGTTGAGAACATATTCATTTATCATATGGTTACATAATAGCATACACACATTCTCTATCAAATTAAATTAAAGGGAATAGTTTGAAATCCTGAATATGCTGTTTGCCGCAGTATTCCTTTGTGTTTACCTAGGTTGTTCTTGTTTGTTTTCAAACTCATCTCAGAGACGTTTTGAGACAAACAATTTCTTACCTCACTATGAATTATTTTGTTTTATTAATTTGTTGTAAAAGTATTTTTAATTAATACATGGTAATTGTATAATACATCTATTTGCAGGTTTGCAAATTAATTCATTTATCCAGCCCTACACCTAAAAGCCAAGTTTCATCAAAATTGGATCAAAATTACTTGAGTTATCACGTTTTAGACCTATGTATTTATATGTAAATCTAGATCTAACAATTTGAACTAATTGCTTTTTTGGCTCCTCGGGTCATCAAAATTAAAAGGTAAATCGGTCCCGAGTCGAGGTCTTACCGTGCCAACTGAGGTAATAGCTACTTCCCTATAGGAAAATTCGCTAAAACACAATAAATTAATCTATGAATATACCTAACTTGTATTAACCTGGCTAATGCAAACTGTATTATTGTTACTTTGGCCCAATAAAATGATTTTATTTGATTTGAACCCAAAAGATATCGCATGATTAGAACGGACAAGAATAAACACGAAAGTCTTTTACGTAAGTGGATATAATGTATACAAAAACTATATATTGTACTCTATATATAGTATTATGAATAAAAACAATGTTAAAGACATTTTGCACTGTACACACCTCGTATTAGATTACGCAATGTGAGAGTTATAATACGTACCTAAACATTAACCATTATTTTATTACAAACTCGAAACTTGCAGTAATTGTAAATTTGAAAAGATTGGTTTACTTTATGTAGGATTCATTATGTTGATTCATTGGTATAGGGAAGAATAACAAAAAATAGCGTCTGCAAAAGATTCATTCACAATTCATTCAGAATTCGGGAGACGGAAACGTTTTATCAGGTTCTGTGTTATTCGATTTCTCAACATCAATCAGTCAATATCTCTAATGGGTCTTGTTTGCTGCCACTCTCGTAAAACTGAATTATTCCAAAGCAAATGTAATTTGTCCACTTCAACCTCCCTCTCTCCAATCACAAACTCGTAACATCATTAGATGTCTATCGCTACCAGACAGATGTTCGTTTTGTAGAAAATATATTACTAATAGTAATTAGCATCTAGTAGAAATATAAAAAAAGTCACTAATCTGAATATGTACTCTCACGATAGCCATTTTACTTTACTAAGGCAAGGCTACATAGCAATCATGAATATGGTAAATATCCTGTAAAATAAAACTTTATTCATTACTGCCAAATTGAATACTCTATCATTACAGCAACAGACATGATTAATAAAATAGTTTTAGAAATATTTCCAGATTATTTATTTAATGAAATAAAAAATATTCATTATTTTCTGTCAAAGATTACTTAACCAGAACCATGCATAAAAACTCATAATCAATTATCAAACATACAGTATGTAGGTCAAATGCTATTAACAAATTAAACAAAAATAAATCAAGTTTTATAAACGTTAAAAGGTTCTATGAGATACATGTTTTTTCACCACGTATTCAGGTTGAACACAGAGTAAACAAAGATACGTTATTTTATGTTGTATGAATGTTATTTTACGGTTTTTTTATAATATTTTTTTCGAGTACAAGGCATTAAAACTCTCTTTTATCAACAATTGTTCATGAAAAGCAACAAAATAAACAAAATAACTAAATTCTTTATAAACAAAATAAAAAATTTTGACACGTTTACATTCAATAACAACTTTTTTGGACCGTTAGTTATAGCGACAGCGTGTGGTGTAAAGCTTAGTTATTAAATATTAATTTTGTTTTGCATCCCCTCAGAGGTACAAAAACAACTCGACCTGTCCTTTTAATTATCTGCGGTAGGTATTTTACTTTGCACAAAGGCGTTTCAATTTTTTTTTTCGCTTTAATAAGGCTTTTTTGGTGGGCACAGAAAATATAAATTTAAATGTAATATCAATACTGTAACAATATTTAAAACCATAATTAAATACATATAAAAATGTTTGTCATACCTCCTGGACTTGATACAATGTTGCATGACTTAAGTTAGTCAGTTTGGTGTAACTGTGTACGGTACAGCGACGATTTAGAAAATCATTACCTCTTGTACTGAAGAGGTACTTAACATTAATTCTCCTCAAGTGATTAAAATTATTTTAGCAATTTGTTTCTATTCGACCGATAATGACTGACTACACCTTCTTGTAATGAGTGTTAGACGATGACAATCACAGAATGGACACTCTCCTCCATTCTCAACAACTATCACTTAACTAATCCACTAACTTGTTGAAAACTTCCACTCTACTGTTATGACTGTAAATTACCTTATTGTAATGAATCCCTAGTGACACAAATCACACTAATGACTTTAAAATATTCCGACTTTTTCCATTGGAAACACACTATTAATTTCCCTCAATCAGGTTGATTGTAGTCAGTTTTATTTTATTCAAACAACAAATTGTGTCAGTGTTTTCAATCGATGTTATAATTCATTTTTATTTCCAAGGGAAATCTTTTGACTAAAAGTAAATAGGAATAGAATAGTTACCATTGATGAACAAATGCATATCTTTTTTTATGTAGGTGTTGATATTAATTTGAATGTTGGCCACTACTAATATTTTTATAGCAAATTGTTTACCGAATGCCTAATAACACGTGCAATGTTTAAATAGTTATACTTAATTACTTAATGTTTGGATTCGGTATCAGTGACCACCGAAGTCGGAATCAATTGCAACACATTTAAAAGTAAATTAAACAAATATAATCACTGAGATGGTAGTGGGATTACCCGAATGCTATAGTAGAATTTGCTTGTGTAGTGAGGGTAGCACTTTTCTCTCCAGGCAAGATAGCATCAAGTTAGGTCAAGGAGATAGTTATGTATGTTTAAGTAAACAGACTTGAAACTTACAAGCAAAGGTTTTCAAAGCAAAGCTATTTTGCTCAAGTTAAAACATTTCAATGATATCTGAATACAAAAACAACCATCCTCTGTTTTAATAAACATTATAAATGTTTGGCGTTTATTATTATTTATACCAATGCGGATATTTCATTGCTATATTATATGGGTTAAGCATTTTTATATGACTTGTTACAAAGAAAATATATTTCTGAAACATTGCAAGGTCAGTGTGTGTCAGGTCGAGTCTAGTTATTGGTTTCCTCGCCCACGAATGAGATTACATCCTTCATCAAAGCCCTTCACAGCTTCCCATCTTGGAATCATATATCAGAAATCCATACGGCAATGATCTGTAAATTAGAATCATCTCTGAGGTTATAGGATGACTATTACATATTCAATTTTGATCAAATGAATTAGATTTGACTGAAAAAAATATTTGGCTTTGTCTACGCAACAAGCTTCTCTACAACCATTTTACAGTATCAAGTTCAATATTTAAATATACATACAGAGAAAATAACAATCCCGCAGCCAGTGAAAACTATTATTCAGAACATAACAAACGATACACAAACAATATTACACACATCAGAATTACTTTAACTCTAGGTAGCATTTTCCTCCCGTTGCAAAGCACGGGTGTAGCAGCTTGTATTATAATTATATCGCTAAGACCTTAAAACTTTCAATTTCATTTAATGCCATTTAAATATACCTCTTAAAAGATTGAAATCTTTATAATATCATAAGTATTTTTGTGAAAATTTGAAATATAATATGCGTAAGTATCTGATCAATAAAACAGGTTATTTCAACGCAATAGAGCTTGTTTTGACAGTGGGTAAATTATTAATCTATGTATTTAAACATTAGAATTTGTGAACGTAGTAAGATATACAAACGTAGAGTATTTTATATTTTAAAATTAAATTTAAAATATACAATAGGTATTACTACAACCAATATTAAGTCAAAATTACCTGTTTAAGTTCGAACTTAATATAAAGTACAACCTTTTATCCGTTGAATACAGCAAGTCAACAACAATGCTAATGTTATAGTCTTGGATGTGAAGTAACCCTTATCATTTGAACATGACAGAATTGCAGAGGCATAAAAACACACATTCCGTCTAACTGCCCGCTTTAGCCTTAGGAAGGAATTTTGTAGCACGTTCTAAAATTCAGAGTATACGATTTTTTTTTCAAACTTGTTTAGTAAATTATTTAGGTTTATCTATTTAACAATTTATTTTAAACCAAACATATTTTAAAAAAAATATTTATAATATATTCTTAACGATATCATAGAACGGTTATAAATAATACGTTACAAAGTATGATATACGTAGATAAAACATTCTTTTTCTATCTACTATGTACATTTTTATTACAGAAGAAAAGGGAAAAAGGCATATCTGAATGCAAGCGAAGTGTTGAAATTATCTGGTTCATTAAATCAATACATTTCTTAGTTTTACGATCAAAAGAAGTGAATGGATTGAGATTTAGCTTTAAAAAATCTGCTCAAAACTTGAGGAACCGAACAAACCATTCTTAAAGGGCTTGATGTAGGTAGAGTTTTAAAATCCCGCTGTTTAAAAAACTAATATAATTCTTGTAACATACACCTAAAGAGAATATTAAATAAAGGACGTCTGACTTTCCCCGATAATTCCTTTACGAATCAAAACTATAATGTGTAAACTTGAATAGTATGAATACAGGAAAAAAATATATCCGTTGCAATATTTTTTTTATCCCACAAACCATCATATTTCCAAAAGCTATCCCACATGACAGTATTTAGAATATTTCAAAATAAAGCTTAACTACCCTTCAGTGTGGCGTCTGTGTATTTGACATAAAAGCTGGTAGTGCATAAAATACAATAGGGACTGACAATAAACTTGTTTGTAAGTACTCAACCTAATTCAGACCGTTTGTTACGGCTACTGTTGGGTATAAAATGACACCTATCGTTTTACGGAACAGATTATTGTAAGTTTAGACACTCTTTTCTAGGTTTACAACTATCCTATATATTTACTCTCGTTAAAATATATGCAAGTGTTTGATTTGTAATTCACAAGAAAAACTAAATGAAAAATTAGCAAGTTTGTTTAACCACCTATACGCGTGTAACATTTGAAGGTTTTTTGTGTTTTTTTTTCAATAAGTAACACCCACTGGCAATCAGAAAACGTCCAACGGTAGGCAGGTAGTTTTCTCATTCCCATCTGAGCACGAATGGCAAATAAGGTATCACTTATGAAATATCCTGTTGATTTGACAATAAGAACAAAACTTTAACCAAGAAAACGTTACCCAACACCTTATGGGTGAAAAATTGTATAAAAATGTTATAGGCGTAAAACGAGATAGTCTACGATTACAACGATGGGATATCAACAATTTCTTAGACAACAAAGATACTTCAAAACCTCTGTTGTTTTATATGTACTTTATTTTGTAAGTCTTGGTAAGCAGGTGTTTGTACAAGAGTATCCAACGTACAAGTCAAGACAACGTTATCCAATGTTATCAAACAAGATACAGTATACAGGGTGTCCCGGAACTCTCTACCAATATTTTAGTGCATTGCTCCTGGGTAAGAAACATAACTAAATATCATATTTAAACTGTCCGGAAGTCCTTAGTTACTCACACAGCCGCCATTTTTTTTTTCAGTTATTAATTTTTTCTAAAGAATGGTTGAATATAAGAAATGGAAACTTTGCACAAACATTTAGGACAACTAGACAAAGCTACCAAAAAATTATCACGATTTTTCAAATTCATAAAACAAAATGGCGGCCATTTAAATTTTTTGTTAAATCAATGGTTTTTGAGTTATTTAGGAAAAAAAAATTTAATGGCCGCCATTTTTTTATGAATTTGAAAAATTTTTATAATGTTTTTGTAGCTTTGTCTAGTTGTCATAAATGCTTGTGCAAAGTTTCCATTTCGTATGTTTAACCATTCTTTAGAAAAAACTTAATAACTGAACAAACAAAATGGCGGCTGTGTGAGTAACTAAGGACTTCCGGACAATTTAAATATGATATTTAGGTACGTTTCTTACCCAGAATCAAAGCCCTTAAATATTGGTAGAGAGTTCCGGGACACTCTGTATGTTCACAGGGGTGAACTGCTCCTGATTGCAGAGAAAGGACAATTTACTGAGCGTCCCGTCACGTGAACATTATTGCTTTTATCCAAACCAAACACTGAGTCATGTTGATATGTTGACATTGTTAGCTTGTATCTCTAGGACATTTTAACTCAGTAAAGTTCATTAAATGTTCTGGGGGAAATGAATATTTTATTGTTTAATTTCTCATTTGGCACTCATCCTATTGCACTCTGTCGTTTGGAAAGGGCGATACTATTGATTTTCATAAACATTTTTGTATTTATTTATTGTTTTTCTAATTTCATAATTTCTGGATTGTGTTGTATCGGTTAATTCCAAAGCTCCTTTATGAGGATTGTACCACCAAAGTGCTTTCAAATCAATATGATTTTAATTAAGTACCTTATAACTTAACCAATTAAATGTCTGATGTTCTTGAGGGTGAATTAAAATCTTTAAAACCTTCTACACTTATTACTCTAGTACGAGACTAATATTCTGGAAGCTATAACTTCTGAGCATTCACTAAAAACTAGGATGTAGCTAAAATATACGTAACTTAATAATTTACTTAATAAATTGGTATTTTATAAATGTAACACTTTAACGTCAAGATTAAAAATCCCCCCCAGAGTTTGAGTGTAAGGGTTTGTCGGTTAAGCCCACACCACTCTCATAACTTACTTCATTACATTCATTACCTCATTACTCGGGGTAGGATCTCCATGCATGGTTTTTAAGTTTTTTCCCACTAAATACCATCCACCCTCCAACCCCCCTTCCCATCGTACGGTCGCCATTTCAATCAAAATTATTAAAGCATTACCTTAAATATCTAACATTATTGATATCACATACGGTGTAATATAACCACACAAATTGGGTTATGGACATTTCGCTCTGATAATTAATAATAAGTCACCAAATAATAACAACGGTATTGGAATTGACACAACCTAATCGGTCAGTATATATCTGCTCCATGGATACAAATGTATGGTATAGCCAAATACTCTGTTTACATTCTGAATGTGTTGCTCATGCTGACGGAGTTTCATCTCAAGGGAAATCTAGTTCTGCTGTTCTACTCTTCTGTCTAGACAAGTCCGAGGATATTCATAAACAACACACATAATACTTTTTAGTACGGTATGTTAAGTGTAAATTGTAAAAGACAGATATGAATAGCATTATTTTATATATTAAATTCCTTTGAGAAAACATTAATAAAATGTTCTACCTTCCTCAAAAATTTTTTTTATTCCAATTGTTTTTTTCCATACACGTGTTAGTATTGCTTTCTTAAAAATGTTTACGCTCATTATGTTTTAAAGCTATAATAATTTAAAATCTTCATATTTTTTTCGTTTTAATGTTTTTGTAAATTTTATCTAGCTTCTAAGAAAGACAGTACTGATTAATTTTTATAGAATATTATAGAATATAGAATGTATAGAATATTACTAAGAGTGGTTGTTTCTGTGTCCACGACTTACCAAAGTAAAAACCCCACTGCACTGGTTTGGTTAAAATTGCTTTCTCATATTCATGTAATAAACATCGAAAGTCTCAGACCAACAGGCCTAAAACATTTTTTTTTAATTAATTTATTCTAATAGTCTAACATTTTAACATGAAACGTTAGGTAAGAATTATATATGTGTCAAATTCAAGGCAACCGGGAAAATGGTAACCGCGAGTTATAGTTAACAATAAAGACAATAATCTTCTTTTTTTAGTTTAACAGTTTACTAAAAAGAGTTTTCTTACAGTCCTCAATGTTACTGGTTAGTTTCGTAACTTTTTGTTAAATAGTGTTTGTTTTAATTGTGCTCACTATTAATACAAAATATTATTCGTGTTTATACAGTAGAAGATAAATATGTTTAAAAACGAATTTTCCTTACATAATGATAAACTTATCAAAGGTTTGTTTCCACAAATAAATAGGAAAGTGAATTGAAGCAATATTGAGTTCTTATACAAATATTAGGGGCACCTAGTTTAAAAACTGTATTTATAGCCTCGATATGGTGGTCCTGATATAATTGCCTTTGCTATAATAACTCTCCCCAGTTAAAACTTACAAGTAATTTGTGTACTAAGATTTGATCATATACTGTATGTTGTGTTCAATATGTGGTTGTATTTAATCAGAGCAGTCCTTAGGCATGCTACAGTAATGTCTATCTTATAAAGTTATTAGGGATGATAAAGTTGATAGGAATGGTTGTTCTAACAATAATGAGTAAAATATTGCTTAGCATTGAAAATGTATTGCTTAGCATTCATTTTTAAAACAGCAATATTTTTTGATGTCAATTCGATGTATTTACTATGTACTATGGTGTTTTTACAATATTCACATTGATTTTACAATTTTGATTTTTTTTTTCTCCATATCTGCATTATCTATAATTTATAATGGAGTTTATTGTGTTGATTAGGTAGTTTTATACTAGTTTTGTTGTATCTCGTTAAACGTGTCCCAGAATGTAAATATCAAGAAGATCTACTTGGTCTCCACTCGAGAAAGATGTATGAAGAGCGATAAGTAAACTCTACACATCCCTTGCGGCGTTAGGAAATAATTTAAGTTCCAACTTCTACATAAATGTTCCTTCCAATTGACGTAAATTTTAATCATTCCCATATAAGTGTTTTGCTACCAGTTCTAGCTAGTTTCAAAACACAACGACATCGACCTCTTAATTACAATAAACAAACAAAAACTTACAAAATGAACTAACGTCTGGATTCTGAAACTAGGTAAGAAAGGTTAAAGCACTATTTCTGTGGCAAGATATTTGTCTTTCAATTTTTTCCAATAAAATGTAACCTATCACGCTAAGAATTCTTGCATTGTTTGTGACAAATAGCGAATCCTCAGGAAGGCAAATTATCTGCTTTGAAAACACGTTAAAGATTCTGTCTGAAAACAAAAATTCTCCTGTGAAATCGTCGTCTCAATCAATATGGAATATCTTAATCGTAGAAAAATAATATTTCGTCTACTATGTCATTTTAATCATTTCTTTAGTAAATAGGACACCCATTTACCTTTGTTATGAACCGTAGCAGCATAGCATAGATAACCTATTTCAAGAACTAGACACTAAATCCACCCTTTAAACCAAAATGGAATAATTTTTTAGTTTTCATATTTACAAAGAAATTGTGTACTCATTTAAAAGAAATATTAAGCTTTATCACAGTAAATAAGAAAAAGAAAAACTTAACCCCCCCCCCCAAGAGAAGATAGAAGTTATTTAATATCCTATCATAATCAACATTCCTAGTTACTATCCGTTAAAAATTGTTTTGTTAAGTAATTTAGGACTTTATTTTAAAGATTTGTGTTAAAGCTAACGAAGCATGTTACTCAGCTATGGCACCTTTTGATTTTCTTCAACCCCCATCGCTCTTAATTTCAGAGAACAGGTTTAAAATAACAGAAAGTCATAACTCAGACCATGTCTTGAACAAACTTAAATCTATTTAATTTTCTTGTTGTTTTAGAGTGAATTATAAGTGATTTTTAAGGTTATAGCATGTAGATAATTATTATAATATACAGTACCTAAATCGTACATTTAAAGTGAACAGTCCATGAAAGCCCTCGCGTTATATTTGCTGTAACAAGATTGTCTTAAGAAAAGCCCAGGGCCGTCAAGCAGGGAGAGGCTCTAAAACAAAAATTACTTATCACTAATGGAAACTACCGTCCCGTCGTGACAACGTCATTTACAGTCCCAAACTGACTTTATCTCAAACTGTCAAGGTTTGAGGTAAAAGTCCATTAAGGATGCTTTTAACGGTGTTTATCATTAATTTTGCCAACAATTTAGCAATTTATAGCAACAATTTTTTTTGTGTGTCAACAATTTTGCCAATATATTTTCCATTAATTTATTCCACGTACATTATGTTAACAGTCAAAAATGTTGTTAAAAGATCTATTTTGATAAACATATCAAACCAATTGTAAAAAGGCCTTCGCTAAATACACGAATAACGGGGATTATATGGAAGTGTAGTGTTCGATGTTTGGAATATACCTACCTACATAACTAATGTATTTACCAGCAACCATTTGCACTGCGGTAGCATCACATAACATAAGTATTTATAGTAATCTGAACCCTTGTGTAGTGTTATAGTGTAGCGTTGTACTGTACAAGCATTGTGATCCGCGCAGCTTTTGTAAGCAGCTTAAATGCAAAAGCAAGGGTGTACATGTATGTAGCTTCATTTTCATCGTAAATAAGCATGCGTCGTTATTACAAGTTGGTTATATCATTTAGAAATAGCAAAAACAAATTATTGCCTCGCTATTATCAACACTGAATGCTAAAATGTTGATATTATCAAGTTTAATTTTACTTGAGGCTCTTTACAAAATTGTTATTTTGTATGTGATTTTAAAAATGTCTTACGTGGTTGACATTCTCCTACCTTGTCATTTCTATGGACTTTGACTCGAAATCTATTAGCATTCAATAATGAAAGAAGTCATAGTCTTATTGGTCACTGTTTATATTAGGTACATTTGTTTTAACACAATTAACGTCTATTTACTCTTATACACTTTTATGGTCAGTGGTTTCATAGGATTTTAAAGCGTTTGGGGAACTCGTGTACATGCAAATAGACTATATAATACCTTTGCCTTTAAGTAACGTACTAATTTAAATAAACAATTTTAGGGTGGATTGTTAGTTCTAGTTAGTTTAGTGGTAGTCTAGTTAATTATGAAAGGTTTTCTATTTATGATATTTAAACGATGGTCTTAATCGATAAATCCTCGTCTTATATCAGTTAGTTATGGTTTTTGATAATATTTTATTTAGATATATCCAAAAAATCTAAGCATTAACGATTACACTGAAATAAGTAGCTAAAATATTACTTTCTAATTGTTTTACAATAAATGTAGGAATTTTAACCAAAAGTCTAAAAACGAATACTTATTAATGTAGTTTTTTATTTATAATTTAAGTTTAAATACTAAATGAAATGTTGATTTACCAGCACTCTACTAAAAGCTATTTGCATGGTTAACTTTTGACAAAATAAAATTGAAAGAACTTCATACAGCTTTGAAATACTTTATTCCCAAACTTACGGTTATGAACTATGAAATTAGTTTCGTGATGTGTGGGTATACACTTTAAGATGGTAAGGGGGCAAAACGGATTTTCACAAACTGTTTACTGAATGAGTTCGAGTAACTCTAACCAAACCCAATTTGAAACTTTGAAAAGCCTTCGAATAACGACCAAACCAAAGCAGTAATGAAGGGCCAACACACTTTCAAAGTATGTTGATACCAATCACTGAATGTGTGCGTCACAACAACAACATTGAAATACCCCCGCCGCAGCAAACCTGCCGTCTAAGCGAATTTCTATTTGGCTGAATTGAATTTAAATTGATCTATTTAAAAAACATTAGGTTTAACGAGTACCTAGGTTTGCTGCTACAAGGAAGCTAATAAAGTGTGTGTTTTAAGTAAAATAATTATTGCTTAGTATAAAATGAATATATTTGCCAAGTTTGATTAAAAGATATCCATACACAAGCAAACTACAACATTTTACAATATTCTTTATAAGAATAACATGGGAATTTTTAATTTACCATTTTTTTAGTTTTCTCCGTAACCAATAACCGTACAAAAACGCTTTGATATACTGAATTGTTTTTTTTTTTTAAGCTCTTGAAGAAGGTTTAGAGAAAATTGGGATATTTTGTGTTTTGAGGGTCAAAATTGAGAAAAACCAATTTGTACCCCATAAAACCCCACATAAAGCCCTGTTCCCATGGTCCGATCATGCTGGATCGCGAACTCATTCAAGTTTATCTCACCTTACACCTTTAAACCAAATTTCATCGAAATCGGATAGAAAATACTCAAGTTATCGTGTTCACGGACACACACACACACATATATATACAGGGTGACAAAAAAGTCTGGAAACGGTTTAATATCTTTTTAACTATGTCCGTTAGAAAATTCAGACCTTTCACATCAACTAACATGTATGAAAACTACTTTTTGCAATCATTGCCATAATTTGACCTTCACCAGGGGACGGCCCACGAGGAGTAGATACATAATCTTTAATGTAAGCATAGGTTGATATGCACATCATTTTAAAGGGTTAGTCAAGTGGAGTTCATTGCCGGAAACCGCGTCAAAAAAGGTTAATCCGTTAAAAAATGGCAGCTGTCCAAAGTTCTTGTGAAATATACCTGCACAGGCCTTAGTATGGGCAAATACTCGTATTAAACATTAGCTTGAGAGCTTAAACTGTATTTTAAAGTCAACTAAGTCATAGACTAATAGTATTCAATCTTCAAAACAAATTTAACCGTGTTTCAGAATTCCCTGCTAAAGTTGACTATGAGTATTTACCAATACTAAGGTCTCTGCAGGTATATTCCGCAAGAACTTTAAACAGCCGCCATTTTGTAACGGATGAACCTTTTTTGACGCGGTTTCCGGCAATGAACTCCACTTGACCAGACCTTTAAAATTATGTGCATATCAACCTATGCTTACATTAAAGATTATGTATCTACTCCTCGTGGGCCGTCCCCTGGTGAAGGTCAAATTATGGCAATGATTGCAAAAAGTAGTTTTCATACATATAAGTTGATGTGAAAGGTTTGAATTTTCTAACAAATTTAGTTAAAAAGATATTAAACCGTTTCCAGACTTTTTTGTCACCCTGTATATATATATACATATATAACAATTTGAACGAATGGTATTATGTTTAGCTTTTTTTTTTGTTTTATTAAGATAAACCCATTGTTATTTTATTATTTTGATTCCTAAACGTCTCGAACAAAAACTTTCTACACAAACCAAGTGCTGATTTTTTCACATTAAAAGTCTTTCTGTGGACAATTTTTCGTTTTACAATTCTTCACAAATTCAGATACAATTCTCCAAACTATAAAATGTTCGCTTGATTTTACAGTAGTAAGATTTAATATTGGTTTTAACACAAAGGTTTTATATAACAATACCGTACATCTAGTGAATCACCGATTCGTTTCATGCGGTCCGAGCTATTGTTCGATTTACGCTATTGCCAGAAGAATTGCACGAAAATCGATTGTTAAGAACTGCTAGGGATTGGCAATCAAATGTTTTGTTGTGTACATTCAAACCACTCCTATAAACTATTACGTCTTTTATGAAATAATATGTTATATAAATAGCAGCACCTGCAATAGTGAATAATATTTACTTCAATAAAAAATAATAAGTATTCTTGGAGAATATGGAGTAAATAAGTAACAATGAAAAACTTACAATATTAAAACTAAATATTTTCATAACATGAACATAATGGTGTCCAGTTACAGCTGGGAAATGTTTTTTTAAACATGAGCGAAATGTTCAAACCTAATATGCAGTCTTGTTAATTAAAAAGGTAAAATGGCTTGAAATGATATACTAAAGTTATTGTTTGAAGTCTATAAGAAATAATACTATAATAGTTGTTGATAACCTTTATTATTTTTTATATATGTAATGCAATTTAGCTCCAACGTACCATAAAATACTTTAAAAATGTTACATTTTTTTGCATGTAAATTTAAGCTTTTCATTTCGTTTCATGCAAGTATTTTTTTTTCGAAAAGTAAATGTTAAATACATTATCATTAAAAGTATTTATGTAATAACTATCAATATAAACATAACTATCTGATGAGGTTTCAGTATAATACTCAATATGTAAACCAATAATAATGTTAAAATTGTTTTATATTCCGTAACACAAACATGTTGTAAAAGACGACTTCTACAATAATACTCAATAAACGTTTACTCATAAATGAAGATTTAATATTTAAACGAATCACATACAGTTTTATTCCAATAATATTGCTGTGGCAAGCTTAAACATTATTTATCGATATGTAAAAAACTCGTGTACAAAGATGGTGAAACGGCGACGGCGTCACGGTGTCTACAGTTCAAAGTAATTTAACTTTTCCATTTTCAAACATTGGTATTGCAGCTTTATAGCTTTCTCGTACCTATTTTACAAATGTATGTTTTAACACATCATAACTATAATATAAAACCCAACCATTAGCAATTTCAACCTCAATAAATTTGACTTGTAGCTTTAATCTCTTTCGTGGTTTTCGGTTTTTGAACAATATATTTCGTTCCATCCGATACTACCCTCTATTAGGTATCATAAGATATATAGCAATACATATATATTCACCTGTATTTGAATTAAAACTAAATGAGCTATTTAACGTAATTTTAATATGGTTTAGGTTGTATTATGTACTCGTGGCAAAAGCCATTTATTAACAGCAGGATCGTAAGATATTTGCAATGTTCATTATTGAAATTATTGCTGAACTAGTTGTGTGCGTACGGGAATCTTGTAGTAAGTTGAAACCTTCTTATATTCAAAACAGAAGTTGGTTTGCATATTTAGTACCTATGAATTTGTCCAGATATGCTGGCAAAACTATTACTGTATAGGAATACATATAAACCTTCGCAAATACAATATCTGACAGTTTCAAGCCAAAACGAATGCTTCACAATTAAATGTCACCCGATCGTGTTAATCCATATTTGATATCTAATGATAAAAGGAATTGCTTTATAGATCTATGAGGGAGGTTTATAATCTTAGGTGAGTGTAAACGATAGTTCAAAGCAAACTACAAAATAAACAACCAATATGAAATAAAGAATACGACTCAACAAAATCATACAACATTTTAAAGATTTTCTTTGCAAACTGTAAGACCAAAAATCCCACGATATGTAAGCTTATAAATCTTAAAAAATGCCTTTCGTTCCTTAAGAGAGAAATGTTGGAGCTTTAAAACATGGATTGACTAAGAACATGCTCAGCTGGAAACCAAGGATTTGGAGTGATGCAAATAATTTCACTAGTTTTTACCTTTAGAGAGTATGTTTTATCTATGGTTTTACTTTTAAAATTTGAACATCATTTATCAAACAACCAATTAATATGATTTAAATTATTTTCAATTTTTCCCGAAATGGAGGTATTTTGTACAATGAAGAATAACAAAGGGCAAAGAATATACTACCCGGGTAATTTATTTAGGCCCAATTTTTAAATTAAATTATGTATTATAAACTGATATAGCCCTGCTGACTTACATAGAACCTCTTATTAGAACCCGATACATAGAACCTCTTGCATGTATCGAGTTTTAACAACAACAGAACATCTGGGATATATTTACTCTGACGTCACCTAGTTTACTTTACACTCCAAATTTCACCAACTTCAGTTTAAATTTCTTTTCATATAAACATGAACAGAAACTGATAAAATATACTGTCTATATAAAGTTATATTAAAAAAAAAAAAAAAAAAGATATAACCGAGTTTTAAGTGTAGGTCTTCATGGTCAGGAAGTGCTTAAGGGTTAAATCAAAAGTGGGGGTTTAATATGAAAGATTTTTCGTATTCGCAATTTGTAGTTATTTATTTATAACATACCATAATATTTTATTTATGACTCAAATTACAATATAAAAAACACCAAACTTCCAACTATTTCCATTAGTGTAGAACACACTACTAATAATACACGTGTATTCAGGTATACACAAATGGACTTAATTGTAAATCGTGATTTTAGTGCAGTTTGTGTTTGAAACACATAATTGGTATTTAATTCAAAGATAAATTATTTAACTATATCAAAATCCACAACACTCCTATATGATATAATGTTGTATATTATATATATTGAGTATATTGTATATGGCAAGTTTTTTTTTAGATTATATTTCAATTGAATTACGTAAAATGTTTATTTTATGTATACGGATAAGCGCACAAGCTATGGGACTGAAATTACAAATCTATGAATAATTATCTCAACAAATTGCCAATATCGGTGCATGTAGGCTAATAACCTCTCTATCCTATTTACTATGGATATTCCCATATGTACCTCTTGAGTTTAATACTCATCTTACCTGGCCTGAGGCACAAGTTGAGTGAGTTATTTACATAACACACTACCTCATCTAGTGACAATGTTATCTTATCTAGGTGATTCTTGATGTATTAGTAATAAGTTGATTAATCAAACTATCCATATGCTAGAAAACAAAGTACAGTTACATTTCAATTGTTTGTTTCATGTGTTTTATTTCTTGATTTTCCCCGAATTTCTCTTTAGTTGAATTATTTTGTCGTGTCCTTAAAACGATAAGGCCCTCCAATATAGGAATTATTCTTAATATGTTTCATTTAGCCTAATAGCATTTAGTGCTTTTCGTACTTTGCAACAAATATAATCGGATTGGTTTCGTACGTCTCCATCAAACCACTATTCATTATAAGCTAAAACTTATACAGAATACCTTTTGTACATTTGGGTGGAAATAAACACTTTGCATCAGCGATACTATAAACTGCCTATGTTTATAACAATGACTCCTGAGCTGTTTCTCATTTCTATTTTTTTTTTTTTTTACATTATGATATGTGGAATTTTCCCTGAACTGGTTAGAAACTAATAATATGATTGTTCAAATAACTTTATACTCCAGTTCAGAATGTGACTGAGCATTTTGAACTGGAACGTCTGATGATAGCACAACTGAAACCTAGACCACAGTAACCGACTTATTTTTAACTGCAGACTAGAGTTAACCATATTAGTTATATTTTTTGCTACCTAAATCTAACCAACAAATATTTAATTTTCATGCTAAGCAATGTATCAAACAATTCAATTCTCTAAGCAAGTTGGTAGTAACAGTATCCCACAAAAAAGACGAGAGTACCATTTAGAGTATCAATTGGTGATTGGTGATTTTTTCTCTTCGATCTTGATGTATATTTAATTTCAATATTAATGTTTCATTTTATGTATACACATATGATGCAAATTACTGACTTGTCGTTTTTGTGGTGAACATATTGTAATTTATAAACAATTTATTAGAAACGCCAGTGGTTGGGAGTGAGATTCTTTAGCGATCTATTCACTGAAGGCATCCCAATGTGGTCTTATCAGGATCGTGACAAGCCTGCAGAGTGTCTCTTGTATTAGAAAACAATCTTCTCGATAATATCTCGCACGTGAAGATCGCATCATATTGGTGTTCGCTTGAGAAATAATATAAATAGTTTGTAGAAAAACTTAAGTCAAAGGATTTTGACTTTAAATAACAAGAATTTATCTTATCTAATTCTGGATGGCCACTATATTGTACAAATTAACTACTAACGTTTTAAGATACCGATTTTCTGTTAAAACGATAGCTCTGACAGACAACACATAACTTACACTTTTATTTGTAAATATTTTGTATATAAAGTGAAATACCTACAAAATAATCGATTATCAAGTATAAAGAATTTCAATTAAAATACCCCTGCACAGCAAACCTGCTGAATAATATTATTTCAATTATTTTGATTGGATTTGTATTAAATGTTTCTATACACAACACAGATTTACACCCAAAATAAATAACATTACAATGAATAAGTACTTATGTTTGCTGCTACAAAGTATTTATATCAAATGTGAATAATATAGTATGAAATAAATCTATTTGCAGAATATGTTTGACTTATATCTATAAACAAGCAATCTACAAAAGTTTAATTTTTCTCTTAGAATAACATGAGACTCTCAAATGCTAAATTTTTGGGCATTTTTCCGTAAACTTTAATCATACAAAACTGCTTCAATATACATCCACACAAATTTTAACGAATGTTGTTTTTTGCCCCTGGGAATATCATAATGACAAAGTAAATCGGTTGTGGGTCTAGGTCTTAACTAGCTACGTAAGGTAATACCTATTTCTATATAGTTAAATTCGCTACATGATTTATCTTTAAAACATTTGTTATTTTATCTTGAAGATAACATATTGACAACCGTAGGCACAGTAAAACATAATTGAATCATGAAAGAGAGTAAGAGAAGATCACACAGATATTATGTGCACACTTTAGACAAAAGTCTTAGACCAAAGACGAATCATCTTTAAAATTTTTTATCAATTAAATTATTCTAAGAATTTGAACAAGAAATCTCTTGTAAAATACTTTATTTACAATGTGATTTAATATAAGGAAACGGGATGATATTTATATATACATTTATAATGCAATTTTCAAGGAAGTGAGAATTATAAGATAAATAAATCCCTAGTAAAAGTATAATACGGTTTAATGTGAGAGGCGAAGAGAGTAAACTTGATGAAATTAAATACCTCGTCAGTAACTAGGATCAAACAATGTCAACAACAGCATACAATTAATTAACTGTGCTTTGTTATTGAATGCGATTAATTAAAACTGGGAGAAATTTAGGTCTGATTTCTGTTCATTAAACCAGAGGAAATTCAGCCATCATTGCATAAAAAAGTAAACGACGCTTAAGGTTACAATATACTATGACGAGTCACGATTAATGCTTTTTCTTAATTTTGTTGTACTGCAGTTTTATTTTGATTTGTTAATGCACCCAATTATAACTCACATAAAGCTACACCGTTTATACATTTGTGACTAAAAAAATTGTCTTTAAAATTTTTGCAAATAATACACAAATACTACAATCTATTTGGACATTGAAGGGTTGTTGATATCTTCAAGAACCACATACATTTCGTTTATTAATATTACATTTTTTGTCCAGCATGACGTACCGTTGTTGTTGTTGTGTTACTATGTACCCGACTGCTACTTTTAGATTAGTTTCTTTAAATCTCCATTTCCTAAAACTAGTACACTATTACATACACCAAGCAAACTAGGATGAAATACTTCCAATGACTGCCAACTTCAGTGAATGTTGCGATACATGACCGTAAAAATGTGTTACAGATATTTAATGTTGACTTTATTTTGTAAGTTTAAAACAACGTTGCATAGAAACTTTTAGTGTTTATCGTTTAAAACTATTTTTCATCCATGGTTGATACTTCTATATGGTTGAAACTTCAGTACATAAAATATATTTGTCATGTAATACTTAATTTACGTTGAATAAATATTCTTCAGCAGAATATTTGATGATCTAGCTTTAGTTAAACAGGACATCGTTAGTGGGGAATTGAGGGATTGAATATTCATTTTGTTTTGCATCCCATCAGAGCTACAATAACAACTTATCCCGTCCTCTTAATTATCTGCGAAATGTATTTAAATTTGCTTTAAAGGTGTTCGGAATCATTCTAAGAATCGACACAAGATTATTTGTGCAAACGAGAGATGTTACTTAACTGTTCAAGATATTAAAATAGCTTTAATGTAAAAAAAATAACAATGTACCTTTATCAAAGCGTTTATTAAGTGCAAAAGACAGTTTTTATTATTATTTTTTTTATAAAACTATAATTAAGTTAACTTATTTAAACTAATTAAGTGCTTATAAAACTCTACATCAGGAATATAACTACAGTTTGCTATCGTAACTTATGTGAACAATATTGTAAAATGCTAACGTATACTGATTATTATAAACATACTAAAGTATTGCGTTTACCTACACAAATTGGTGAAACAAATATCATCAAGAATGATCAATTATTTTAGTTTTTAGAAAATAAGGATTGAAAAACTAAAATGGTTACTTTTGCAACTTTAAAATAGCCAACATTGTAAACAATCAGTGAAATAAATTTCAAACGTTGTAGCTTATTTTTGTATGAGCTTTTTGGTATGTGAAATGCACCAAATCGTGAAGAGGCTTAACAGAGGGCTTAGCTTTTAAAATGTTTCTTATATCTCTATCATTTATATTTCAAGCCTTTAATCCATCAGTTTCAAATAGATACAGGTTTGAACAATCACTCGGTGGGAATTATTAATCACGATTTCGTCAATGATTTAAAATTGTTCAACCTTTGTGGATAGGTTGTTATAAAATGTATCTATCTATTCATAGATAATATTGAGTGATGTGTACAGTATAAGTAAATATGTATATTCAATAAATCTTTCAAAATGATGTTGTATTTTTCCTTTAGTCGTTGTATAAGAAAGGTAAATACTGTTTTGAAGAATATTCAGCTTTTGTAAGGACTTAGAACATTCTACAACTGATTGTACCAGAAAATATTTTGTTATTTACAATAATATAAATATATTTATGACAATTATTTTATTTACTTTGTATGTGTATCTTTAAATTTAATAGGATTAAGAAGCAACTCATTTAAACAAGAAATTAATGGAGTTGCATGCATTGTGTAGTTTGCATACTGACTAAGCTTTTAATATTGAACTCATTTATAAAAGTCTACTAAATTTTCTGAGATAAAACGAGGGCATTAGAGCACTATTTACCATTTATTAACCAGTTATTAAGTTATATGATGTTAACTATTATCATACAAATACACAGACAGAGCACAAATGTAAACAAATGTGTGATGGGGTTAGTACCACAAAATATAATTTGTTTATGTTTATACATTAATCAAAATCTGTAATGATGTTTGGAGCTGCAATTTTTTAGATATAAATTGTCCAAGTTTCACCCTAGTAAAATAGAAGTCAATGTTAATATTGATACTTCACATCTCTTAAGTTTTTCCAATGTGATGACAGTTCTAAAGACTATAAAATATTACCTCTCTAGATTTGAGAAATTTAACATTCTCTTTTAAATATAAATTTAAAGGACATCCTATTTAAGTCGTACATGGTAAATATCATAAGGTAATTAAAAAGCGTTTTGATTTAACATCTTGAAAACATATTACATACCTCTTTTAATATGTATACATTGCTACATTTTTCCTTCGACAAATACATACGCTTTAGTAGGTGAATATAACTCATATTTGATTCAATTTAACTTGCGGTGCAAAAAGTCCGTTTCTTAAAATTATTTCACAAACTGAATAAAAGTGGAGGAGTCCAATAAATTGCCCCTGGAGTGTGTTTGTGTTTGCAAAAGTTCTTTTTATTGAAGCAATTTTCTCTGAAGTTGTATGACTTATAAAAGTAGTCTTTTGTTTGGGGTTGATGTAAACTAATATGAGAAGAATTGATTTAAAGGTTTAGGCCATAGTAAAACGAGCCATTTAAACTGTCATATGATTGTACAGTCCTGAGCTACACAGCGTGTAAAATATCAATGCCACAAGTCTGAGGGCTAAGTCCTTAATTTTTCATTGTTTAAATTAGTCATAAACCGCAGCATCGGTAACTAATAAATGAAAACCCATATTTATGTTCTCCGAAAATATCACTCGTTTTTCTGAAGAAAAAAAAACTTATTTTTTATCTGCTAAATCAGATTGTTATAAATGTTAATTATACAGGGTGGGACAATGAAAGCGCCCAATTTATAATCAGTACAAACTCAATAATATTCACCCTATGGATATAAATAGCACACCAAAACACAGCTTATCTTTTGCCATTTTAACTTAACAAAGTCATTTTTCCATTTCTTGAGAACAAAATCCTACAAGTGACTTCATTGTCCTACTTGACATTCCTTTTTAGCCACTTGAAACTCCATCAAATACTCCTCCAGCACTTCTTCAGGAATCACTTTAGTTTTTGGACTATCCTTAGCTTCGGTTCAAGCAAATCTGTGGGGTGACTTGGAAAAACCTAGAACGGCAAGTAGCTTATTAGAACAACCCCCCCTCCCAAAAAAATTAGCCAACGTAAAGCTTTCAACAACAAAAGCTATCTGGCAAATCTCTTCGGACTTTGAGTTACTTGGACTCATATTCTTTTAACATTTGCTGGTGTAGTACAAAGAGTTTTGCGGCACCCACCGATTATTTTTTTTTTTTTGTTTAAGCGATTATCCTAAATAAATTTACCTAGTTAAATCTGGAACAACGCCATGTTGATCAAGGATGGAATACGGTCCAAACAATCTCTGGGTTTTTGCACAAGAACCACTATTTTATAAATAGGTTTCCACATCAAAATCTCAGTGTTAATAGCCTCAGGCATAATATTTACTAAAATGGCATAGTATAATTGATGTTATAAGCACAGCTGATCATTCATTGTTGCAACAATTAACATGTGACAGGTAAAACAAATGGTAGCGTTCTCATTGCCTCACCCTGTATATGAATTAAACCATTCTTACCATATATCTGCCCCTTAGCATTAATCGGACCTAACTAACTCATAAATGGCCACGTTCTTTCTTTAATCAATATCCAACGACCAAACAAGATACAATACATATTCATACAATAAATATTTTGTTCTTATCTAATCAAGTGTGAGTTCTAGCCTCAACAGCACGCACAGCTTTATATGGGACTTCCTGAGGGCAAACATGTTCTTGTCGGTGTTTAATGTATCCCTCTAGCATCGTAGTGTTGCTGTAGTAGGTTTTATTTACTGCTGTAAAAAATGAGTGGTTGTCTTTCCTTTTTGTTTTGAAAGTCTCTATGTAAAAAGTAACCCACGTTTGAATAAGTATAGGCCACAGTTAAAATTGTAATTTTTTTAAACAGGTTTTGTAAGCTGATGAGAAATGAACTTTAAACTTCCTTTCTACACATAATCTACTTCTAAATCTAAATCGAATCAACTTAATCAGATGTAATAATACTTTCAGGCGAATATTTGTCTTATTATTGAAATTAGAATGTATTTAAAACAACAAAGACATACTTGGTAACTTTACAAGTTTAAAGACCAAGATTAAGACTCAAAGCAGTAAATATAAATGAGTCTTGTTGGAATAAATTATAACTAAAGCTCACTCTTATTCTAACCATCAGGGTTTTGCATATTTCCGCTATATTTCCATTGTATTTAGCTTTAGAGATTCTTAGGTGGAAACCGGTTTTATCAGCTCCATAAATGTCTTCAATAACAGGCCTGTTCAAAAACTACAAACACTGTATAGCATATTACATTTTTAAACATCCCTTAAAACTAGTACAATCAAGTAAAATGGTCTTTATTAATTTTGTTAATTATTTCTAGGCTCTAAAAATTGGATACTAGTAACTTGTAACCTAATCTTTGTGCTTTCAGGTAATATGATTACTCTGACGATGCTGATCAAGAAGTTATTGAACAAATTTAACACTAAGCATATATAAAGCCCAATTGGACCAAATACTATAATTTTATATTGCTATTATTTGCATAATTATTGGTTCGTATGTTATTTGATAATAAACGCATATTTCAATCTTCGTAAGAAACAGTAAACCTCTTATTGGTAGGTTTTATCACAACGCAACATTGTCTTGATAAGAGAAGAGTCCATTAGTGTAATAGTTATTTGTGTAACTAGTGGTGAAAGTGGCACTTTGCTGCACACGAGAGCAATGTTTACGCACGAGCCGCAGGTGAGTGCGGAATGAACTCGAGTGCAGCAAAGGCCTTTTTTACTCGTGTTACACATTATATTTTTCCTACAGTCACTGTAAAGCATAAATAATTAGTCTTTCAAACACAATACAACACGTTTTTAGGTTCAGCAACACAAATGGTGCCCTAGAGAAAGTACTACCCGCGGTCCGTATCACTCCGCTATTTTTCCTCGGCAAGAAAGGTGCTCCGCGTTTTGAGAATATAGTTCCGTATGTTTTTGTAATTTGAAGTGGTTTCCGCGCCTAAAAAAAATTCGGTTAAGGTATTTTCTTGTTTATTAAGATCGTAGGAATGTTTGAAAAACGTTTAAAAGAAAAGCCCAGAAAGTTTTGAAATACCGAAACTATAAACACGAAATGACAAGTTAAATCGTAGTTATAATAGTCAATCAGCTGCTCATAGTATTATTATCTTTAAGTGTTGTCAACCTATTTCCAAGCGTACACGGATTACGTGCATAATAGAACCACGCTGTTTTGTGTTGTTTCGTTGAAATCCTGATGTGCGGCAAAGTATAAACCGTACGGCAAAGTATAAATATGCAGCAATTAACAGCTTTCTGTACTATAAACAGTACAAGGAAGCAAACTTTGTCGGGTGACTGTAGGAAAAACAATTTTCATCTTGAACATTTTACTTTAAAGTTTTCAAGCTGCTTATCTACTTCATCATTCAACCGATTATCTTCAAACCACTTTTTGCTTTTAAAATACTGTAAAGTCTACCCATATGTAATCTCGTGGTACTATGATTTAGAACGTAATTTGCTTAATAACTGGTTTACAAGTACAAATATCATTATTTATCTATACGTTAATGTTAAATTCTTTAACGAATATAGAAGTTAACACCATCAAACAAATTACTGTAAAAAAATTGCATTTTTAGGAATCAATATAAAGCCTTATCACAATGAGCACAATTATAAAAATGCTCCATTGTAGACACTTATCCATAAGTTTCCAGATTTTTACTAAAAATTCATGATTTATTGCATAAATATTTTTGAAATCTTATAGCTAAAAGTTGATATCGTTCAGTTACGATCGTCGTGTTCTAAATCATATTAAAAATATTACAATAAAAACTTATTTTATTCTGTATTATTCCTAAAGATCTTCGTTGCTAAAAAATTGTAATATATATGTAATTTTGTTGTATAGTGTTATCAGAGAGTCTATATGATTCAGGAATTTTATTTAATATCTCAATCTTGATTTCCAAAGGCACGTATTTTATTAAAAGATTTCATCTTCCAAACTTCCCTACCCTCATACAATGTCGTTGTGTTGAGATAAAAGCCAATTACTTGTTTAAATAATAACATTTGAAAACTATCTATCTATCTATATATTAATAGGCAAGCATGTTTCTTTAAAACCTTTTTTCTCAGCTCGTGTGCATCGTAGGGAAAATCTACGCATACTGTTAGAAAGCTATTTTCCTGTAGGTGTGCAGAATCCCTTTTTAAATTAAAATAGGCTCAAAAATAAGCACAAAAAATGAATTTAAAATTTTGAAAAATTTAACACGGATATTATGAGTTGCCATGCTGGTGACGAAATAACAACGAAATGTAAACAGAAAATCAAAACAAATGGAAGAAACTCCAATCACATGTTCTATTCTAAGTGTGGAATGAAAATAAAGAAGTCTGTACATTAAATATTTTTGGTCGAGTTTCGACCACTGGACGACCTCTAGTATATATTAAAATGTAATATATCCTAAGTTTTCTTTTTAAGTCATAACTTGAAAAAAAAATTATTTTCCAGTAAGCGATAGTTATTATCAAACATTATTCTTGTTTTACGTTAAAGATTACTATAGATTGGTAACAAATTATTTCATTCTTAAATTATCAACGTGTATTGTTAACACCTGCAAATAATACACTTGCCAGGTCTTGACTCTTAAATCAGATTTTATGAATAGATGATTTAACTATTATAGAATAATTTCAAACTTTGAAATGAGTTCCCTGCAATTAGAGTTGCTCAAACCACACCACTTAGAAAATTAATAAGTTTGCCAGAAATTGTTCTACAACCAACTAATTATTGTCATTTGATTTAATACTGGCAATGTTTTCATGATGGACAGAACCTTGTCAAGTCTATATACCCTTGAAACCCCTTAAAGTATCTCAAGTGTAAAGTATTTTTTTAATAGAAAAAAATATTACACTACATTAATTATAAAGAAATCGATAATAAAACGTTACACATTTCACTACCATAAATTTAAAATCTTTCCGAAACACACCAGAGAGCCCCAGGTTCAAATCCCAACAATTACAAATGGATTGTATCTATGTGGTAATGCTGCAACCCTCTAGGACTAGACTGAAGAAATGTGTAAAACAGTTGCGGGCTAGAACCTCGCTAGGATGAGTAAGTAGGACATACACAAAATGGTTACAAGACATTGACGGGTACACTGAAATACAACTTATTGATGTTCATATGACAACCTTTGGATTCTTATCTTAAAAACTCCATATACTCGAATTAAGAAGTTCCGTTTGCGGTTATAAAAAAATAAATAAAATTAACTCCCTAAATAACTAACAGCTGATGCATCTGCAAATTTTGGGAACTATCAGTATAATTTTGGTAAAATGTTACTGGATCATCACTTATTGTGGCCTAACTAACTTTCCATGCGATTTTGACTCTGGTATATTTAGCAGCTAAATAGCTTACTATCGAGTGGCCTTATAGTGTTCTTGTTTGTTAATTAGACGTCCTACTAAATAGAGCCATGAGAGCAATTAGTGGCTCTTTACAACTATAAATAAGCTTAAATGGCTCTATAAATAGCTATTGAACGGCTGATTGGGTATGGTGCTCGCATAGTAGCCCGTAGAATACCGATTTACTTTGTAACTTTACTTAAATCACAATAAAATCTTTTCGAACCTCATCTATCCATGTTGGACTACCTGTCTCGGAATTCCAGTGCTATAGTCTTCGCCACCCTAACTTGAGGCAGCCCAAGGCCGCACGCCGTATGCGGCCGTAGTGCGCCGTAGTGCGGCCTTGGGCTGCCTCAAGTTAGGGTGGCGAGGACTATAGGTTCTGTAATCCATCGCCATAATTGCCCATCAAGTTGGTGGAGGACACCGTCTGCCACAAAGACGGTTGAATTATTATTTTCATGGTCGTGAAACTTCTTGATACCTATGCAATCCGTTTGAAAGGATAGAAGTTACAAACCTTATTTGGAAGCAAAGGTTAACTATTACTCAATCCTTTTTGGACTGAGGTAGGTAGTTAAGGCATTGGAAATTTGAGTTAATTATAACGGAGATTATCTGACATAAGATTGCAGAGGAGAAAACTATGAACACATAACAATTAAAAAGGGCTACTTTCATAAATAATTTAGAATTTGAAGCTCGGTATAACACTAGTGAAAAGAATAATGGTTTCATTCGCTAATCGTCTTAGAATCAACTCTTTGCTAACACATATTTATTACGTTTAATGTATATAATGATTTTATAAATAGGTTTTCTCACATGAAGCTGTTACATTGTAATATTCGTATTACATTTTATCTAATAGTTTTTTTTACATTTAATAGGACGCCCAAAATGTTATATTATAAATAAAACTAAAGGATGTTTTTTCATCTTAACGGTCTACTATGATTCACAACTTAGTAAAAAATTACAACATTTCACATATAGCTGTTTAATTACTCAACTAGTTATGAATTCACACAACTATGTACTTTAAACAGCTCAAGAGAGAGCTTAATGTTACAGCAAGGACGGAGGGTAAAATGGACTCAAGGGTCTTCTGTCATTGTATCTGTCACAAGCAAGACCTCGGAGAAATTTAGTGTTAGTGTTATCATATAAAATCTGGTGTCTGTGTAACCAGCCAGCCACACTCCGAATAGTGAGAGGTTGTTTTTCGTTTACTTCTTTTATTTATTATAATTTTTTTGTTTACAATGAATATGGTTTTTTTTTACATTTAACATTGTATTTTAATCGTTTGTTACCGTAAAGAGCTGCTTTTATACCCTTTATTTTTTTATTAAGTTATTTAATGCTAAATCTGTATGGTAGGCAATTAATATTTTGAGATAGTTTACATTAAACCACCATAAAAACAAATGTTGAACCTAATGTTTATTAGTAATTTATTGAACATTCCATCTCCACCTATCATGTCTCAAATTATAGCCGTGCGAGTTGAATTTTTGTATTTTAATTTATCTATAAAAATTGGACGACCTTCAGAAGAAACTTCCATTAATGAGAAGCCTAAAGATGGTACTTGAGTAGTTGAAGACGTGAAGTTGTAACTAAATAATATATATAAATAAACGGTATCAGCATTCTGACACATACTTTCTCCCATAAGATTGTCAACAACCTTTCTCATGTGTAAGCGGTAAGTGTAAATATACGGAAATGGGATTTGTAAAATTTTCTTCAGAATTTAAAGGACTATAACATACTAAATTTTTATCAAAATTGTTCTAGCCAATTTTGGGAAAATCCGATTTTCCGTTATTTTATGGGGATTTTTATGGGAAAATAATATAATCCACCATAACTTTTGAACCGTAATTTTTACAGAAATGGGATTTGTACCATTTTGTTTACAATATAAAGGACTATAACATACTAAATTTTTATCAAAATCGTTTGGGCCATTTTTGAGAAAATCCGATTTTTCCAGTTTTTTATGGGTTTTTATGGGAAAATCCCCATAAAAAATCAAAATTTCAAAAAAATGAAAAAAACGCCTGGAGATACCACGGATTAGAACCTACATACCAAATTTCATTGAAATCGGACCACAGGTGTAGTCCCTAGCTCTGTACACATCCAGACACACACACACACACACACAGACACACACACAGACACACACATACGGGGTTTTACCGAATACTCGCAAACACCTAATTGTGGCATCTTTCAACCTGCGGCCACCAGTGGATGAAGGAAGGTGGTAGAAACATGTCTGCATCGATATTTTTAATGAACACTCCATTTTAACATCTAACATTCCAGTTTTTAAATTGTGGCACCATGCCACAAATCGGTATATATCAACAGTGTGTGGACAGGATGCCACTAATGCGTTGTAGTGCTTGAGCGGTGTGTGCGCCCCCCCTACTTCTCGCGTGCGCTGTTGCCAGTTCTCCGTTCTAGTTCCTTCATTCCGTTCTGTATTCATGTGGCTATGCCCTAGCCGCTGTAGCTCATTTCCCGCGCTCATGACGTCGTCTTTTATTAGTGTAAGGATTTTATATGAAGTTTTTTTCAAAGCTCCAATAATTTTTACAATTATTGGATTTAAAGTCAATGGACCAAATGAAATGTCGTGAGGATTACATAAAACTACATGCTATTTTGTTGATATTTTATCGTCACATTGTATGTATGGTTTACGAACTGAGATACTTGGAATAAAGGCCTTAATGTGCTGGGTAAATTATCAGTTTCATGGGAATCTATATATTAACTACGTAAGCCGATTCTTTGCGTCAAAATTGTGGGCGACTGGGAAGTCGTAGAACGACGTGAGAGGGCTCAAATTAAAGGTCTTTATCCCGTGATGGCGGGAAAAATAGTGAAATTCCCAAAACCCTAACACAAAATTAGATATAACGTACAATGTTCTCCATAAGAATAGCATTAGAAGGCATTTACTGCTGATTTTTGTTTACTTCAATCCAGCTGATCGTGATTTTATCATTAGCAAGTAAGCTTACATTTGGATTACTCATTTGCCAGTCAATTCTGCAATGTAATGTATACTATATAAAACCAACTATATAAAGGGATAACGTTACCTTTAATAATCAAGACTTTTTAGTTATGTCAAAGTTGAAATAAATTGTTTTCAAGATTTAAGAAACGATTCAAGATTAAAAGAAGGTCTTCTTTGTTTTTATTTCAAAACATATGTAAAAGATTTATTCCAATTTTTTTTTTAATTTACTAACATTTATATTTGAGATTTATTGTAGTGTTTAATCAATATTTTGTATGAAGTGGAATAACCTCAACGGTTACTCTTAGAAAACAATTTGGGAATAGAGATGAAGTAGGTTCGTACAGGTATTTAAACGAACCAAAAATATTTATGTCGTGATTAGTTTCGATAACTGGGTAATGGAACCCTAACTAGCCGCAAAATAGTTGGTAATTAGACGTTGACTAGGCCCTTTTTTGGTAGAATATGTAAATCAATCGCACCTTTAGGAGGATTAACACCACATACTTACACTAGGCTAATAGTGGTTTTTTAATGTTGATCACAAACAAATTTAGGTCCAAGTTCTGTCAATGGGATGCCTTTACTTAAGAATAATTTTGTTAAACCTTTACAAAATGAGCATAGACTTAGAAATAATAACTGGGTAGGGTATCTCAACACACAATTTTTTGCCTTTTCTTATTTGACGAAGACAATTTCCAATACTGTATTTCAATCGGGGAAGCCTTGTTATCAGCATTAACCAAAAAACCAAAGCTACCTTAATAAACCAATATTTATTCTTAAACATGTTTGCTGCCTTTAGCAGTTAAACTCAGGAATCATTCAAATTCTCTATTGAACATAACGTTATCAACAAAAGCAAACAAAGACAAACAACAAACTGTTTTGTTTTTTTGCACAAAAGATATGTTGTAGTGGGATATCTAGGCCTATCCTGACATATAGATAATTTGATTCTGAGTTTGTTTAAATATTCCAACAATAATTCCTTTTCCGTAGCTTTTTAGGGACTATGTCCCTACAAGCCACTAGTTTACATTAAAATACGCAATAAGTATGACTCCGTTTTTTCTGTATGCATACTAGGTGGCGTTCGCAGAGGCATCCACAAAATTGAGCGGAGTCATCAAGGGTTCATATTATATTGTTTTTGTCTTACTGCAGTAAAACAGTATTTTTTCATGCATGCGCTGCGGGTCTAAAGTAGCATTTTTAATATTTAGGGAGTAAAAATCGTTTTTAGCCTCTATGGAGTAAAAATCAGCTGTTGTCAACTCAGTTGTAAATTTCGATTGTAAACGATTGCATGTATCGAAAATATGTATCGATTTGTGCTTCGTAATCATTTTAACATATTACAGTCTACAGTCTCTTCCCGTAGCATTTTAGCATTGCAGATACATTAATCCATTCCCAAACTCAACACTGCTCACCTTTACTACTTCCTTCACCACACCCTACGTCGTGGACCTGTTTCCCTCTCTTCCCATAGCATTTTAGGATTGCAGATACATTAATTTAATTGCCAAAGACAGTTCCCACACTCTGCGCTGTTAGCCTTACTACTTCCTTCACCATTTACTACGTCATTGGCCTGTTTCCTTCCTTTCTCATAGCATTTAAGTATTACAAATTCATTTATCCATCTGCTCAAACGGTTCCCCCACTCTGCACTGCCAGCTTTTACTACTTCCTTCACCACTTACGTCGTGGACCTGTATTCATCGCTTTCCATAGCATTTTAGTATTTTAGATACGTTAATCTAATTGCAACAAACATCCCCACTGTCCGTACTGCTAGACTTTACTACTTCTTTCACAATTTCCTATGTCTTGGGCATGCTTCCATCCCTTCTCATAGCATTTCAGCATTGCAGATACATTAAAACTGCTACAAACGGTTTCCAGTTCCCACACTCCACACTGCTCACCTTACTACTTCTTTCACCTGTTTCTACGTCGCGGATCTGTTTCCCTCTCTTCCCATAGCATTTTAAGATTGCAGATACCTGAATCTAATCGTCATAAACAGTTCCCACGCTCCAGACAGCTCGCCTTGACTACTTCCTTCACCACTTCTTACGTCACGGACCTGTTTCCCTCCCTTCCCATAGCATTTTAGGATTGCCCATACCCTTATCTAATCGCCATAAACAGTTCCCTCACTCCTGACAGCTCGCCTTGACTACTTCCTTCACCACTTCCTACTTCGCGGACCTGTTTTCCTCCCTTCTCATAGCATTTCAGCATTGCAGATACATTAAAACTGCTACAAACGGTTTCCAGTTCCCACACTCCACACTGCTCACCTTACTACTTCTTTCACCTGTTTCTACGTCGCGGATCTGTTTCCTAATCTAATCGTCATAAACAGTTTCCATACTCCAGACTGTTCACCTTTACTACTTCCTTAACCTCTTCATACGTCACGAACCTCAAGCTAGTGTCGTCATTTGATTATAGTACCTGGGGACCGAGCTTTGCTCGGGGAAAATCATTAGTTCACTCTGAAAGCACCGTAGTATTGGAGATGCATAAATCCACACATCTACATCCTACACAATTTCCTACGTCATGGATCTGTTTCCCTCCATTCCATTGCATTTAAAGATTGCAGATACCTTAATCTAATCGTCATAAACAGTTCCCACACTCCGGACTACTCGCCTTGACTACTTCCTTCACCACTTCCTACGTCGCGGACCTGTTTTCCTCCCTTCCCATAGCATTAGGATTGCAAATACCTTAATCTAATCGTCATAAACAGTTCCCACACTCCGGACAGCTCACCTTGACTACTTCCTTCATCACTTCCTACGTTGCGGACCTGTTTTCCTCCCTTCCCGTAACATTTTAGGTTTGCTGATACCATAATCTAATTGTCATAAACATTTCAAACACTCCGGACAACTCGCCTAGACTACTTCCTTCACCACTTCCTACGTCGCGGACCTATTTTCCTCCCTTTCCATAGCATTTTAGAATTGCAAATACCTTAATCTAATCGTCATAAACAGTCCCCACACTCCGGACAGCTCACCTTGACTACTTCCTTCATCACTTCCTACGTCGCGGACCTGTTTTCCTCCCTTCCCGTAGCATTTTAGGTTTGCTGATACCTTAATCTAATTGTCATAAACATTTCCAACACTCCGGACAACTCGCCTAGACTACTTCCTTCACCACTTCCTACGTCGCGGACCTATTTTCCTCCCTTTCCATAGCATTTTAGGATTGCAAATACCTTAATCTAATCATCATAAACAGTTCCCACGCTCCAGACAGCTCGCCTTGACTACTTCCTTCACCACTTCTTACGTCACGGACCTGTTTTCCTCCCTTCCCATAGCATTTTAGGATTGCCCATACCCTTATCTAATCGCCATAAACAGTTCCCTCACTCCTGACAGCTCGCCTTGACTACTTCCTTCACCACTTCTTACGTCGCGGACCTGTTTCCCTCCCTTCCCATAGCATTTTAGGATTGCCCATACCCTTATCTAATCGCCATAAACAGTTCCCTCACTCCTGACAGCTCGCCTTGACTACTTCCTTCACCACTTCCTACTTCGCGGACCTGTTTTCCTCCCTTCCCATAGCATTTTAGGATTGCAGATACCCTAATCTTATCGTCATAAACAGTCCCCACACTCCGGACTGCTCGCATTTACTACTTCCTTCATCACTTCCTACGTCACGGACCTGTTTCCCTCTATTCCCATAGCATTTTATGATTGCCTATACTACTTCCTTCACTACTTCCTACGTCACGGACCTGTTTCCTTCCCTTCCCATAGCATTTTAGGATTGCAGATACCTTAATGTATTCGTCATAAACAGATCCTAGACTTCGCACTGCTACCACAGACAATAAAGTATTATATTGTCTGTGATGCTACCCTTGACTACAATGTATCGAGTAATCTTAAGTATAATCTTTGCTCAATATTAACAAGTGATGTTTTTCCTTTTGTACTGTATTTGTAATTTCCTAGTATACTGTGGGTAGTTGGCTTATTATGAGCACATGCTAAAACTTCAAATCTTTTGTTTACTTTTTACTTGTTATTTAATTCAGCCAACATGGTTACCCATAAGACTAATGTTAAAAAAATGTGATTTTCAGTTTCATTTTTCTACGGATTCCTGAGAGACTTTTTTAACGCTATATAGATGTTGGCACTCACCGATATGGTCTTTATCACCATGCAAAATTTGAAAACGATTGATTCAGCCGTCTAGGAGGAGTTTGCGTATTACGAAATGCATAAAAGTCGACGTATAAGAGCTTCGCTCGCTTCGCTCGCTCCGCTCAATAATTAATTCATGGTAATGTAAAAGTATGCGTAACGAATTTTTCACCTCACTATGATGTTTTTAGCTGTTTTACATACATTTAGCTGGTTTATATTGGTGGCTGAAAGTTACGTTTTGCTGGCCATGCCAGCTGTCATCGTCATATGGGGACCGAGCAGGGGTTTACATCCCTAGGGCCGCAAAATCACTTGTTCGCCTATTTACTTAAAACATTAATGTATATTAAATGCACAAGCTGTATCCATGGCATTGCAATAGACTTGTTTTTTGTCACAGCTGCCTAGACAACTATTTATTGTTATTTTTGATTTTGCTGATTCCTCAAAATATTTCACATAAATAAGAGGGACGTTATATTGCAAAACATACTTGGGTAAAAAAAACCGCTCGTACCACGAGCCAAAATGGGTTTGCAGCTCTCGATCGTTTCACGTTCTCGACTTCGTCCCGAACTTAAAACCCGATATCGAGTCGGCAAAACCTCACTTTAGGCCCTAGGTACGAAATATACTATTTTTTTACGGTGGAATTAGAGACCCAAAGATTCTCACCCCGTTGCGAAGCATGGGCAGATAGTTAGTTATAAGATTATAAAGTCTTTACTGTTGTGTCTGTACATTGCGTAGACTCATGAAGTGTTTGGTTATTTCTACGTTGTATATAATAAGATAGACGAAACGAGTCTTGTGTATATATCTGTACGTTTGTTTGATTCTTACTGTCATTGTGCCTGTAACGCAAAAATTCCAATTCACGTGTCCTACCTTGGGAAAACTAGAGTACCGTTCATGATCCAAATAGTTTTGTAATTGTTTGAATAAATTTGCCAAGTTTGATCAAAATATATCCATAAACAAGCAAACTACAACATTTTACAATATTCTTTATATGAATAACAAGGGAATTTTAAATTTACAATTTTTGAATTTGTCCTGTTACCAATAACCGTACAAAAACACTTTGATCTACTAAATTATTTGTTTTCTAAGCTATTTAAAAAGGTCTGGATATAAATTGGGAAATTTTGTATTTTTAAGGTAACGTTTTTCTCCATTTCATATATTAGTAACAATATGTATAGTATCAAATTCAGTAATAACATTGACTACTGTATTTAAACCTTAACACAAGTGTTTATATATTCATTGAGGCTACTGGTGCTACCGCTGATGGCTTATGCATGTGTACGTTATAGTCGGGGGGCAAACTGTATTCCGTGGGATTTTTTGTGAAGGGAATGTGTGACTATGTGGAATCTCTTTATTATATGTCACATAATGGTGTAGTACCGGGTGTTTACCCTAAAATTGCGGGGTTTGGTTTTTATGACGTCGTAAATCCAAGATGGCCGCCATGTGTGACATCTATTCATTAAATTAAAAATGACTCTTTTCAGAGTAAAATAATCGAATTTTAATTTAAACCATTGAATTCAGCTCAAAAAATCAAACAATTTGGTGTTTTGAATCATTGCTCTATGACCATTGGTTACCAAGATATTGAAGGCGGAAAACACAGAACATGGTCCCCATGTTATCCTTATGGGGAAAAAATAAAATTGTATATCTAGCTTATTACTCAGCATATCTTAATAATAATTGGTATGTGGCTTCATTTAGTAGAGATCTACTTGATTATGACCTAAAATCCCCCATTTTTACATTTCCGTGGCAGCAAACCTGCATACTAACTTCCAATGTTATTCTTATGGACAATTTTTTGCATGTACTTTGTATATAACTGCAAGTGGTTATAGTAGTACGTTTTCTGTGACCTAAGTGATGTAAACAGCACGCTCTTGCGTAACGTGTAACGTACAAGATTTTACCTGACCCGACAATAAACATGGGTTTACGTACAATATTTTTCATTATCCATTTCACTCATCTTCTATCAGTAACGTTCTTTTACTAACAAAAGCTAGGTTAGGTAGGAAAATACTTTAAAGCATAATAATAACATTCAAGCGCACAGCTGATTTCTAGCGTTGAACATCGTAGGCTCCATAGAGTTATATTTTTTAAGTTAAGCACTCAATGTTATTTAAATGGGTTTCTTTACATCACCGAGTGAGTTTTTGATACTTTACATCACTCGAGAAGTAAGGAAGTTGTATACATCACGCTTGGGATAGGGAAGTTTAACATGGCGGGTTAGGTAAATCAATTTAAATTATTATTTACTACACAAATTATTTGTAATGTAAAACATTGTTCACCACTCGGAGCAAAAGTATATTATTTATGGTACTTAAATTGTTTTATAGTACGTGGCAGTGTAGTATTATTAGTTTATTAGTTGCTTGTTGCACTGTTCTACACACTGCTCAAGCTCTACAGCTCATTAAGTGGCATCCTGTCCACACACTGTTGATATATACTGAATTGTGGCATGGTGCCACTATTTCGAGTGTAGGCTGTCGCGAGAATTGGCAACGTAGCATTAGGAAAGTTATAGTTCCGGCGGACGGCGCGAGGCGCGCTAGCTACCTGTATGGTTTCGTGTTCCACAATTCGGTGTGTACCTGCGCTACTTAAACTCACATCAACGAGTTCAAAAATACTCAATTGTGGCATGTGATGTTTAAACGACGTAATAATGCTGGAAAACCTCAAAAATGATCGAATTAGCTGTGGCACCCTGAAAAAGGTGCCACAATTTTTGAAGGTGCCACAGTACGGCCGTGTGCCTGTGAAGGATGCCACTATTCGGTGAATACAAACACACACACACACAGACATCACTTCGAAAACCACTTTTTTGGGTCCAGGGGGACCCAAAACGAATATATCCACTCAAAACTCAAACTCGAAAATTTTGACGAAAACAATACTTTCTCCATATACTATGGTATAGGGGGAGAAAGTAAAAATCAATAGCATTTTATACTATATATAGGGCATTTGGAACTGACCATACTTATGTTACACTAATTTAGATTAGATTAAATCGTAAATCAAATTGAGTGCTGAATTAGAAAGCCTCTAACTGTAAAAGTCAATATTTGCAATAAAGAAAATGTTTCCCCGTGAGGTTTCAGCAGTTCGGCGCTGTTGAAGCCCCGCGGGAGTTTAGAATAAGCTTCGCAATGTCGAGTATGAGACAAAGTCACCAACTTTGGTAATAATTGATAAGCAACTAAGCGCTACAGGGAGTTTTATTGGTTTTCTGAATTGGTAACGTTAACGTTATATAACAGTGAAATGTTTGTCTCTTGTTAGAAAAGGTTTAGGGGTTCGTCTTTTGTTATGTTTAGGAGTTTTTATGCCCAGGAAGGGTGTAAGTATCCTAAATTACAGAATGTTGGTCTAATGGGTATGTTTACAGCGTCAGAATGAAAGTCATACATCAACAAAAATTTAATTTCCTGTTTTATTTTATTGTTATCTACAAAGAATTGGTAAAATTTAAATGGGAAGTATGCAGGGAGTTTTAAATTGAGTGTAAAACGATTTGTGTGGTTATATTTTGGATACACATTTCTGTATGACCCTACATGATCTGGCGTTTGGACTTGAAAAAGTCATTTAAGGATGTTATCCATCCACTTCAGCAACAAACATTTTTCCACGAGGCCACTTCAAATATGCCGAGTAAAAAGATTATATAGCTAGACAATAACGTACTTTTATCAATATACCCTAAAACGGTTTATTTAACTTTCAAAATATTATGTTACTTAAAGGCTTAGTGGTGTTCATGTCAAAACCTCTTCAATATCTGAAAATCGGATTTAGTCTATCTGTATGCAAATGAGGTCCCCAAACGCATCCAAATCATATGAAACTCGAATTTAACAGGCTTGGTGAGAAATATTTTGTATCACTAACCACGTAATTTCCCCAATCATAATTATATTTTTACAAGTTATTTTAATCAGTTAGTGCAACCCCAACCTACCTAACCCTATTTCAACTTGTGAAATAATTTATTGTTAATAAGTTGAGTTGAAATTGGATACATTCTGATATTCTTAGAAATTACAAGGTTACTTATTATAGGATTTGTCAACTCATAAATAGATTTAAGTAACTCATAGCGTAAGTAAGCGAATAGTTGTGGAAAAGGCACAGATAACTTGAAATTTTTAAAATTTTTTAATAAAAAAAGAATTGTTTTAGCTTAAATCAAGAAAAAAAGGTCATTTAATCAATATTTGATAATCGAATATTGATGATATCAAAACAATAATCAGTTAAGCTGTTAGAAGGGAACGATCAGGTCCTGTTGTGGAGCCCGAGGTCCCAGGTTCAAATCCCACCAATCACCAATAAATTTCATCTATGAGCCTGTAGTAATTCGTAAAACAGTTCCGGTATAGAATCTATAGTATATCGCAGTAGTACTCATAATGCATACTAGCGACAGTATACAATTGCGTTTTCATTTAAGCTGCTTACACATGCTTAGAGACTCTCACAATATTAGTACAACGCCACAATATAAACCCCACACTAGTGTTCTGATGATAAATACTTATGCTATGCGTTGCTACCTGAATGTAAATATTCGCACGTGATATTTGTGATGCAGGTAGGTCCTAACATCATCTACATTATTTGTAAATTCTTTATTTTATATGTTAAGCAAACCGAAGTGGTATAAATGCAAATAGTATTATTGATTTTTTGGGTAACCTTAGGCATTACAAAGGTAAAATTGTCAAAACCCCCTGCTGTTAATTAACGATAAACAATGATAAAAGCATCCATAATGGGCTTTTTCCTCAAACTCTGACAGTTCTGAGATAAAGTTAGTTTTTGACTGTAAATGATGCTGTCACGTTGGGATGGGAGACCTCCATTAAGTAATTTTTGTTTTAGAGCCTTTCCCTACTTAATTACCCACAGCTTTTTGCAAGGAGTTGGTAATCTTGTTATAATAAACATGATGTGAGTGCCTTCACAGACTGCTTACTAAATGATTAATATTATTGTAATCATCAGATTTAAACAGATGAATTTAAAATGTATAATAACTGTGAACGTAATACAATGAATAAACTAAGAATACTAAATAGAGGCTATCTTCCGTAATAGGGTTTGATCCATTTATTGATCTTATTTTATAACTTTTTTACTTTAAAACTGAAATTGCTTAACCTGAAGTTAACAGCGGTTGGGTTCTGCCAGGAAAAAAGTAAATATATAATAGAATAGGTTACATTAGATCCTCGTAAAAACCGCAATGATACACACTCGAAAATAAGTGCACAGTTTGTACAAAAATTGCTTTTAGAGTTTTAGTTACAGAAATGTTAGAGCCGTTTTAGGTTGATAAAAACGTGATGGCTTTCTTTGCCAAAGAAATTATTTAAATTAGTTTCTATAATAGGTTTCACCTCAACTTTTTTTGTTTCAAATCAGAATCTTAAACGTTTCTTAAGCAGACGATTCGTCTTCCTGAGCTCTTGTTGCTATTTTTCACACACAATGCGAGATGTCTCTGGGTGATAGGTAACGTTTTGTTGGAAAATGTTGAAAACCAAACGCCTTTCCTTAAAAAGAGTGCTCTCTTTCATAGTTTCATAATTCCGAAAATTATTTGAGTTAGTGCATTTGTATGGTTCTAATAATATAGAACTAAGGTTTTAGGTTTTATTCTCTAACATAAATAGCTTATAAAATATACAATTAAAATTAATATAAATTATGCAATTTTGAAAATGATTGTTAAAAGAATCTCTCATAAAATGTTTATGTCTGATTTTACTTGTACATAGTCTAAGGAGAGAAATCTAAATTTAGAATTCCATTTAGGTTTTTATTTATTTTTAATTGTTCAGTCTCGTACGTCAACTGTATTTATTTGTTTGTTGGTAAAATACATACAATATGTGCCATAGATAAAAGGTTTAGTTGTTACTTTGTAAGTGCATTCAAATACCATTTTTCAAAATGCTGGATATTACTGAGTAACTGAGTACTGGTTAAAAAAAGTCTATTATCATTTTCCTGATGAAAAGTCTTAAATTTTATTAGGTCAAGTGGTGTTTTAATAAATATTTACCATACATCCTTCCAAATATACCCCTACATGATAAGAAAAGAAACATTTCTTATATTTATAGTTTACGGTTACAACGTACATACCATACTAAAGAGTAGTCAGTCTTTGTTTATTAACATCCCCGTACTTATCTAGACTGAAACAAGGATTTGAAGAAGAGCAGAACTAAATTTCCCATGAGAGAAAACATTAAAGTCAGCATGAGCAACACATTGAGAATGTAAACATTGGAAATTAAAAATTGATATCTATTAATAAAATGGTAGTGATTGATAAAAACATTCGAACCTGAATTACATGAAAAAGAGTTCTATCAATTCTTCCTACCCTTAAAAATGCAGCTTAAGTTCATAAAAGATTTATAAAAAAATAAATATGTTATTTTTTTTTCATTTGAAATATGTATGCACTGATGGTTATAATTCAATTATACTGTATAATACTTAATAACAGAAGATGTCACGGACCTAAATAAAGCCCAAAGGCTGTTTAACTCCGATGGTATACCCATTCCTAGAATTGATCTCAATTGTTTAAATTATTTCCATATATTTGTATACTTTATATATATAGAATTGTTATATGGTAAATTGTCATTTATTTGCAACAACGATAGCTTAAAATTTTAAAATTCAGAACCATCTATTAGTGTTTCGTAGTTTTGTATTATTAAATTGGAATAATCACAGAAAATGGTTCGTCTATTTTCCAACACGAAACGGTTATTTTTGTTTACAATTGTATAACTTTGAGACTTACCGACTCCCTAAAAAATATATCTCAGTAAAGTCATAGATCGTGAAAAATCCTGTGTTTAGCGAAAAAGTGAAATCAGATATATTGTGCAATTATAAAAATAAAATAATAGTTAACACTATAAATAAAATCTGAACAACAGAGTGTAATATGATGAAAGGGTAAATTATTGACTAATGTTATCTTAACATATTAATCACCATAAAGACACATGTTGACAATGTCGACATGTCAACAAGGTCAGGCACCCCCTGATAAGTGGTGGCTTTTAATTAGGTTTAGTTAAAAGCAATAATGTTCACGCGAAGGGACGCTCAGTAAATTGTCCTTTCTCTGCAGTCAGGGATGATATTAGGACTTGTACAGCTTGTAGGGTAACCCCTATGAACATATACTGTACCTTATTTGATATAGACAAACATTGGATATTCTTGCACAAACTAATATAAAATTAGTTACAAATACATACAAACTATAAAAATTCAAAATAAGAAATAACCATGATGATACAGATTACTTTCAAAGGCTATGAAATGTCTTTCTCTTAAGATTTTGTTATTCATTGGTGTGTTTAGTATAATCTCTAATATATTTTATAAGCACAAAAATTTTCGAAACTTAAATACGTCACAAAATGTATAAATTAGGTATTTTTTACTTCATTATATCTTCATGTGATATCTTGTATAATTATTCAATTAAGTGAAAAACGCCATCTTAATGCAAAAATTGAAGAAATAGTGTCTAAATTCATACAAATCGGATTCTTAAAACGATAGTTGACATTTTATACCCAACAGTAGGAGTAACAATGTGGCCTGAATAAAGTTAAGTACTGACAAACAACTTTATTGCCTGTCCCAATTGTATTTCACGCCCTACTAGCTTTTATGTCAAATATACAGACACGCTACAACAGAGTAGTTATATTTAGAAAAACTTACAATATAAGTGAGGGAAATCGTTTTGAAATAAAGAGTTTTCGGGATAAGCTACTGCATACACGTATTTATTAGTTAACACTCATTCCATTTATCTGAACACATATTTAGGTAATAGGTTCGTACAATTGTTGCAGTGGTTGGCTAGAAAGTCAAACATGTTCTAAATTCCAGAATGTATTTATACTAATCTCTGATGTATTCGTCACTTTGCTAGGCTAGATTATGTGTACATGATTTTGATTCTTAACGGATGTTTTAAACATTACACTCAGCGCTGTGGGGGTTGTATGATTTCTCAGTCAATGCTGGAGAATTTCCATTTGTCCATATAATGTTAGATTTCCTTTCGTTTGCGTCGTTAATCAAAGAACCTATCCATAACTTGATTATAAACTATAAACTAGGTTATTTGGTATTTCAATGCTAAACTTGTATTTTCATGTAGCTTATTTGCTCCCATTATGTAGAATTGACATGTTACATACTGTAGTATTAATAATATAGTGACACTTACTGCCTTGGCCACTTGTGTCATTATTACTTTTCTCCATCCATCTTTACTTTACAACGTTATCTTGAAACATACATGGTTGTTGACTGTATAAGCTTATACGGTAACCCGAATTCTTCCATTATCTCCCATATCTTTGCTCTCAATAATATAGTAATAGTATGTATAAGAGAATTTGATATCATATTGTGTAACGTACTAGTTACCGCATGTTTAATGATATGATCGAAAATGTTTTGTAAACATATAGCTCTGCAACTGGGAGGATATTATGCTTAGCATTTCTAACAGAGAAAATAGCTAAACCTCAATTCACTTTTAAACGAATTTCAGCATGTTGGAACGTCCTACAAAATGCCTTACGGCTAAAGCGGGCAGTTAGACGGAATGTGTGTTTTCATGGTTGTGCAATTCTGTCATGTTCACGAGACAAGGGTTGCCTCACTTTACAGACCTTAACATCAACATTGTTGTTGACTTGCTTTATTTAAGGATGAAAGGTAACAGTTTATGATAAAATTATATGTTTGCACAGGTGATTTTAACAACTTTCTTAGTTTATAATACCGTATTTGATTTTGAAGACCGTATTTGTATGTTATGAAATAAGTTTTAACAACTGTACAATTATAAATTGTTTATTTAATAATTGGTAAGACATAACTGTCACAAACCCCTTTTCATAGGGTTGTAACTATTTTTTTATAGCTCATGTCCCTACGCATGTTATAATATTATACCTGTACTTAGTAGGATAGTAAAAAAAGATTAGACCCTTTAAGATACATGGAAACACGTTTTATTTACCGAAAATTTCAAAACGTGGTATATATTCCTGACAATGAATAGTCAGAGTATTTTATACGATGTATACAAAAATCAAACAACTAGAAACCTTTCTACTTTTAAAGACTGACGTAATTTACAAAAAAAAGATAGAAAAGAAAATGTATAATTATTATTATTTGTAGTAAAAACCTAAAAAGAGAGTTCCCAAGGATAGTAGATACAGACTCCATCGTTTAGATCTTTGGTTAGAATATATAGTGAAGGTGTAAATCCTTGAAACATCAAGTCCAATCTCCTTAAGACTTCAACGAACCCAATGGACTTCCTCAGCTGTCAAACAACACCTCTTCTAAATGTATTTCAATTAACGATGCATTACTGTATAGCTCCGTTTACTGGAAATTATTTTAAAACTCTTCGTGTTTAGGAATACATACATTCAAAAGGGGACTTCAAACCCCTGGCCACAATTTCATTATACATCACATTGTCATTGCCCCTTATGTAATTATTTCTTATTGTTTTTGGATGCAATATACGCTTACTATTTGTTTTTGAAGCCATACGAAGTGGAATCATTGTTCTAGACGACAATTTAGTAAGGATAATACGATATAACATCAAGTCTGCAGTTACTTCACTTTAAACAACTTTCTAGTTCATACTTTTACCTTTCAATTACATGTAGCGCTATTATCCCACCTTTAGCCACAATTTAGAACTGTGTGTCAAACCGTTATCAATACTGTTACATAATTACAAGTAAATGAATCTTAAAAATTACTTTTCGGAACATTGATTATATGTTTCTTTTCCATCAACAAGTGTTGTAAATCATATTAAAAATATTACAATAAAAACTTATTTTATTCTGTAGTATTCCTAAAGATCTTTGTTGCTAAAAAATTGTAATATATATGTAATTTTGTTGTATAGTGTTATCAGAGAGTCTATATGATTCAGGAATTTTATTTAATATCTCAATCTTGATTTCCAAAGGCACGTATTTTATTAAAAGATTTCATCTTCCAAACTTCCCTACCCTCATACAATGTCGTTGTGTTGAAATAAAAGCGAATTACTTGTTTAAATAATAAAATGTAAAAAATATATATTAAAATGTAATATATCCTAAGACTTCTTTTTAAGTCATAACTTGAAACAAAAAAAAATTGTATTTTCCAGTAAGCGATAGTGATTATCAAACAGTATTCTTGTTTTACGTTAGAAGATAACTATACATTGGTAACAAATTATTTCATTCTTAAATTATCAACGTGCATTGTTAAACCCTGCTAATAATATACTTGCCAGGTCTTGACTCTTAAATCAGATTTTATGAATAGAATTTAATAGATGATTTAACTCTATTATAGAATAATTTCAAACTTTGAAATGAGTTCCCTGCAATTAGAGTTGCTCAAACCACATCGCTTAGAAAATTAATAAGTGTGACAGAAATTGTTCTACAACCAACTAATTATTGTCATTTGATTTAATACTGGCAATGTTTTCATGATGGACAGAACCTTGTCAAGTCTATATACCCTTGAAACCCCTTAAAGTATCTCAAGTGTAAAGTATTTTTTTAATAGAAAAAAATATTACACTACATTAATTATAAAGAAATCGATAATAAAACGTTACACATTTCACTACCATAAATTTAAAATCTTTCCGAAACACACCAGAGAGCATTGTGACTAGAGTTGGGGAGCGAGGTCCCAGGTTCAAATCCCGCCAATTACAAATGGATTGTATCTATGTGGTAATGCTGCAACCCTTTAGGACTAGACTGAAGAAATGTGTGAAACAGTTTTGGGCTAGAACCTCGCTAGGATGAGTAAGTAGGAATAAACAATATTGTTACAAGACATTGATGGGTACACTGAAATACAACTTATTGATGTTCATATGACAACCTTTAGATTCTCATCTTGATTTACAAAATTCCATTTACTCAAACTAAAAATTTCCATTTACGGTTACACAAAAGTTTTATTAAACTCCCTAAATAACTAACTGCTGATACATCTGTCAAATTTTGGGAAATATCAGTGTAATTTTGGTAAAATGTTACTGGATCATCACGTATTGTGGCCTAACTAACTTTCCATACGGTTTTGACTCTGGTATATTTAGCAGCTAAATAGCTTACTATCGTGTGGTGGCCTTATAGTGATCTTGTTTGTTAGTTAGACGTCCTACTAAATAGAGTCATGAGAGCAATTAGTGGCGCTTTACAACTATAAATAAGCTTAAATGGCTCTATAAATAGCTATTGAACGGCTGATTGGGTATGGTGCTCACATAGTAGCCAGTAGAATGCCGATTAACTTTGTAACTTTACTTAAATCACAATAAAATCTTTTCGAACCTCGGCCACCCTAACTTGAGGCAGCCCAAGGCCGCACACCGTATATCTAGTGCGGCCTTGGGCTGCCTCAAGTTAGGGTGACGAGGACTATAGGTTCTGTAATCCATCACCATAATTACCCATCAAGTTGGTGGTGGACACCGTCTGCCACAAAGATGGTTGAATTGTATTTTTGGATTATTTTCATGGTCGTGAAACTTTTTAATATGCAATCCGTTTAAAAGGATAGAAGTTACAAATCTTCCTTGGAAGCAAATGCTATTACTCAATCCTTTTTGGACTGAGGTAGGTAGTTAAGGCATTGGAAGTTTGAGTAAATGATAACGGAGATGATCTGACATAAGATTGCAGAGGAGAAAACTATGAACACATAATAATTAAGAAGGGCTACTTTTATAAACAATTTAGAATTTGAGGCTCTGCATAAAACTAGTGAAAAGAATAATGGTTTCAGTCGCTAACCATCTTAGAATGAACTCTTTGCTAACACATATTTATTACGTTTAATGTATATAATTATTTTATAAATAGGTTTTCTCACCTGAAGCTGGTACATTGTAACATTCGTATTACATTTTATCTAATAGTTTTTTTTACATTTAATAGGACGCCCAAAATGTTATATTGTAAATAAAACTAAAGGATGTTTTTTCATCTTAGTGGTCTATTATGATTCACAACTTAGTAAAAAATTACAACATTTTACACATAACTGTTTAATTACTCAACTAGTTATGAATTCACACAATTATGCACTTAAAACAGCTCAAGAGGGAGCTTAATTTTACAGCAAGGGCGGAGGGTAGAATGGACTCAAGGGTCTTCTGTCTTTGTATCTGTCACAAGCAAGACCTCGGAGAAATTTAGTGTTAGTGTTATCCTATAAAATCTGGTGTCTGTGTAACCAACCAGCCACACTCCGAATAGTGAGAGGTTGTTTTTCGTTTTCTTCTTTTTATTTATTATAGTTTTTTTTACAATGAATATGTTTTTCTACATTTAACATTGTATTTTAATCGTTTGTTACCGTAAAGAGCTGCTTTTATGCCCTTTATGTTTTGATTAACTTATTTAATGCTGAATCTGTATTATAGGCAGTAATTTATTGAAAATTCCATCTCCACCTACCATGTCTCAAATTATAGCCGTGCGAGTTGCATTTTTGTATTTTAATTTGTCTATGAAATTGGACGACCTTCAGAAGAAACTTCCATCCATGTGAGACCTAAAGATGGTACTTGAGTAGTTGAAGACGTGAAGTTGGAACTAATAATATGTATAAAATATCAATAGCATTTTGTACTATATATAGGGAATTTGGAACTGAGCATACTTATCTTTCACTAAAATTAGATTTGATTAAATCGTAAATAAAATTTGAGCGCTGAATTGGAAAGCCTCTAACTGTAAAAGTCAATATTTGCAATAAAGAAAATGTTTCCCCGTGAGGTTTCAGCAGTTCGGCGCTGTTGAAGCCCCGCGGGAGTTTAGAATAAGCTTCGCAATGTCGAGTATGAGACAAAGTCACCAACTTTGGTAATAATTGATAAGCAACTAAGCGCTACAGCGAGTTTTATTGGTTTTCTGAATTGGTAATGTTAACGTTATATAACAGTGAAATGTTTGTCTCTTGTTAGAAAAGGTTTAAGGGTTAGTCTTTTTTATGTTTACGAATTTTTATGCCTAGGAATAGTGTAAGTATCTTAAATTACAGAATGTTGGTCTAATGGGTATGTTTATAGCGTCAGAATGAAAGTCATACATCAACAAAAATTTAATTTGCCGTTTTATTGTTATCTACAAAGAATTGGTAAAATTTAAAGGGGAAGTAGGCAGGGAGTTTTAAATGAGTAAAACGATTTGTGTGGTTATATTTTGGATACACATTTCTGTATGACCCTACATGATCTGGCATTTGGACTTATGAAAAAGTCATTGAAGGATGTTATTCATCCTCTTCAGCAAGAAAAATTTTTCCATGAGGCTACTTCAAATATGCCGAGTAAAAAGATTATGTAGCTAGACAATTACGTACTTTTATCAATATACCCTAAAACGGTTTATTTAACTTTCAAAATAGTATGTTACTTAAAGGCTTAGTGGTGTTCTTGTCAAAACCTCTTCAATATCTGAAAATCGGATTTAGTCTATCTGTATGCAAATGAGGTCCCCAAACGCATCCAAATCGTATGAAACTCGAATTTAACAGGTTTGGTGAGAAATATTTAATATCACTAACCACGTAACTTCCTAATCATAATTATATTTGTACAAGTTTTAATCAGTTAGTTAATCAGTGGTTAATCAGTGGTTTGGCTGTTTCCCTAACCTAACTAACCCTATTTCAATTTCTGAAATCAATTACTTTTAATAAATGTTGAGTTGAAATCGACTACATTCTGATATCCTTAGAAATTAAAAGGTTATTTATCACAGGATTTGTCAACTCATAAACAGATTTAAGTAACTAATAGCATAAGTAAGCGAATAATTGTATAAAAAGCACAGAAAAACTTGAAGTATTAAAAATAATTTAATTTAAAAAATACAATTGTTTTAGGTATAATCAAGAAAAAAAATTTCATTTAATCAATATTAAATAATCTATTGATGATATCAAAAGGATAATCATTTAAGCTGTTAAAAGAGAACGATCTGGTTGTGGAGCGCGGGGCTTCGAAGCCCGAGGTCTCATCAGGTTCAAATCCCACGAATCACCAAACAATTTCATCTATGAGCCTGTAGTAATGCGTAAAACAGTTCTGGGCCAGAATCCATACTATATTGCAGTAGTACTCATAATGCATACTAGCGACAGTATACAATTGCGTTTTCATTTAAGCTGCTTACACATGCTTAGAGACTCTCACAATATTAGTACAACGCCACAATATAAACCCCACACTAGTGTTCAGATGATAAATACTCGTGCTATGCGTTGCTACCTCAATGTAAATGTTTGCGCGTGAAATTTGTGATGCAGGTAGGTATATCCCTATAATTATTTACATTATTTGTAAATTGTTTATTTTATATGTTAAGCAAACCCAAGTGGCATTGAATGCAAAATGTATTATTGATTTTTTGGGTAACCTCAGTTACAGTACAAGGGTAAAATTGCCAAAACCCCCTGCTGTTAATCAACGATAAACAATGTTAAAAGCATCCATAATGGACTTTTTCCTCAAACTCTGACAGTTCTGAGATAAAGTTAGTTTGTGACTGTAAATGACGCTGTCACGTTGGGACGGGGGACCTCCATTAGGTAATTTTTGTTTTAGAGCCTTTCCCTACTTAATTACCCAGAGCTTTTTGTTAGGCAGTTAGTAATCTTGTTATAATAAACATGATGTGAGTGCCTTCATAGATAGCTTACTAAAATATCAATATTATTGTAATCGTCAGATAAATATGAATAATAAGGATGAATTTAAAATGTATAATAACTGTGAACGTAAAAGAATGAATAAATTACTTTAGAAGAATACTAAACAGAGGCTATTTTCCGTAATAAGGTTTGATCCATTTATTGATCTTATTTTATAACTTTTTTTTATTTTAAAACTGAAATTGCTTAACCTGAAGTTAACAGCGGTGGAGTTCTGCCGGAAAAAAGTAAATATTTAAGAGAGTATGTTTCATCACATTCTCGTAAAAACAGCAATGATACACACTCGAAAATAAGTGCATAGTTTGTACAAAAATTGCTTTTAGAGTTTTAGTTACAGAAATGTTAGAGCCGTTTTAGTTTGATAAAAACGTGATAGCTTTCCAAAGAAATTATTTAAATTAGTTCTATAAGAAGTTTAACCTCAACTTTTTTTGTTTCAAATCAGATTCTTAAACGATTCTTAAAGCAGACGATTAGTCTTCCTGAGCTCTTGTTGCTATTTGTCACACACAATGCAAGATGTCTCTGGGTGATAGGTAACGTTTTGTTGGAAAATGTTGAAAAACAAACGCCTTTTCTTAAAAAGAGCGCTCTAACTCTCTTTCATAGTTTCATAATTATGAAATTTTCTTATGTTAGTGCATTTGTATTAATATAGAACTTAGGTTTTAGGTTTGATTCTCTAAAATTAATAGCTTAAATAATATACATTTAAAATTAATAGAAATTATACAGTTTTGTAATTTATTGTGTAAAGAATCTCTCATAAAATTTTGATGCCTGATTTTACTTGTACATAGTCTAAGGAGAGAAATCTAAATTTAGAATTCCATTTAGGTTTTTATTTAGTTTTAATTGTTTAGTCCCGTACGTCAACTGTATTCATTGGTTTGTTAGTATAAAACAATATGTGCCGTCAATAAAAGGTTTAGTTCTTACTTCATAAGTGCATCCACCTGCTTTTTCAAAATGCTGGATATTACTGAGTAACTGAGTTTTCCTGGTGTAAAGTCTTCAACTTTATTAGGTCAAGTGGTGTTTTAATAAATATTTACCATACATCCTTTCAAATTTACACGATTAAAAAATAAATATTTCTTATATTTTTTACGATCACATTGTACAAACCATAATAAAGAGTAGTCAGTCTTTGTTTATTAACATCCACGCACTTGTCTAGACTGAAACCAGGATTTGAAGAAGAGCAGAACTAAATTTCCCATGAGACAAAACATTAAAGTCAGCTTGAGCAACACATTGAGAATGTAAACATTGGAAATTAAAAATTGATATCTATCAATAAAATGGTAGTGATTGATAAAAAACATTCGAACCTGAATTACATGAAAAAGAGTTCTATCAATTCTTCCTACCCTTAAAAATGCAGCTTAAGTTCATAAAAGATTTATAAAAAAATAAATATGTTATTTTTTTTTTCATTTGAAATATGTATGCACTGATGGTTATAATTCAATTATACTGCATAAAACTTAATAACAGAAGATGTCACGGACCTAAATAAAGCCCAAAGGCTGTTTAACTCCGATGGTATACCCATTCCTAGAATTGATCTCAATCGTTTAAATTATTTCCATATATTTGTATACTTTATATATATAGAATTGTTATATGGTAAATTGTCATTTATTTGCAACAACGATAGCTTAAAATTTTAAAATTCAGAACCATCTATTAGTGTTTCGTAGTTTTGTATCATTAAATTGGAATAATCACAGAAAATATAAATTTTCCAACACGAATCGGGGTTTTTTTTGTTTCTAATTGTATAATATGGGACTTTTTAAATCCCTAAAAAATATATCTCAGTAAAGTCATAGATCATGAAAAATCTTGTGTTTAGCGAAAAAGTGAAATCAGATATTTTGTGCAATTATGAAAACAAAATAATTGTTAACACTTTAAATAAAATCTGAACAACAGAGTGTAATATGATGAAATGGTAAATTATTGAGTAATGTTATCTTAACATATTAATCATCATAAAGACACAAGCTGACAATGTCAACATATCAACATGCCAACAAGGTTAGGCACCCCCCTGATAAGTGGTGGTTTTTAATTAGGTTTAGTTAAAAGCAATAATGTTCACGCGAAGGGACGCTCAGTAAATTGTCCTTTCTCTGCAGTCAGGGATGATACCAGAACTTGTACAGCTGGTAGGGTAACCCCTATGAACATATACTGTATCTTATTTCATATAGACAAACATTGGATATTCTTTTACAAACGTTTTATAAAGTTAGTTACAAATACATACAAACTAAAACAATTAAAAATAAGAAACAACCATGATGATAAAGATTTTTTTCAAAGGCTATGAAATGTCTTTCTAGTAAGATTTTGTTATACATTGGTGTGTTTAGTATAATCTCTAATATATTTTTATAAGCACAACAATTTTCTAAACTTAAATACGTCACAAAATGTATAAATTAGGTGATGTTTTCTTCATTAGGGGGATGAACTCCAACCATATGCAACTATATTTAAGCAACTATATGTTTTTTAACCTTAGAAAAGGATGAAACCTCTTATACTATGAATGAGGAATCTATCTTTGCATCATAGGATGTTCACTTGCTGTCCAAAGGGAATGGGTTTTCACTTCCCGATAAACACAACAGCAGCCCTTCATAAATTGTATATTTATAAACTTTAACCTAATAAATTCTTTCTCACTATAGTTTTGATCTAAAATTCGCCAAAATCAAACCATCTTTATGCATTCAAAAAGTAAATCTACAACTCAAAAATCACAAACATGTAAATTAAACCTTACTGGCTTGTTAGCTATTTTAATATAAGTATGCTGAATGATTGTGATATCTTGTATAATTCAATTAGTAACAAACACCATCTTAATGCAAAAATTGAAGAAATAGTGTCTAAATTCATACAAATCGGATTATTAAAACGATAGTTGACATTTTATACCCAACAGTAGCAGTAACAATGTGGCCTGAATGAGGTTTAGTACTCACAAACAACTTTATTGCCTGTCCCAATTGTATTTCACGCCCTACTAGCTTTTATGTCAAATATACAGACACACCACCACAGAGTAACTTTATTTAGAAACACTTACAATATAAGTGAGGGGGATCATTATGAAATCATAAGAGTTTTTGGGATAAGCTACTACATACACGTATTTATTAGTTTCCATTCATTCCATTTATCTGAACCCATATTTAGGTAAAAGGTTCGTACATTAATTGTTGCAGTGGTTGGCTAGAAAGTCAAACATGTTCTGAATTCCAGAATGTATTTATACTAATCTCTGATGTATTTTTCCCTTTGGCTAGATTATGTGTACATGATTTTGATTCTGAACAGATGTTTTAAACATTATACTCAACACTGTGAAGGTTGTATGATTTTTCAGTCAATGCTGGAGAATTTTCATTCTTCCAATTAATGTCAGATTTCTATTCATTTATGTCGTTAATCAAAGAACCTATCCATAACTTGATTATAAACTATAAACTAGGTTATTTGGTATTTCAATGCTGCACTTGTTCATTCATGTAGCTTATTTGATCCAATTATGTAGAATTGCCATGTTACATACTGTAGTGGTAATAATATAGTAACACTTACTTACTTACTGCCATGGTCATTTGTATCTTTACTACTTTTCTCCATCTATCTTTACTTTACAACGTAAGTTTAGAACACAAATGGTTGTTAACTTTATAACCTCATCCGGTATCCTGAATTTTCCATTATCTCCCACATCTTTGGTCTGAATAATATAGCAATATAGTTATAGTATGTATAGGTAATCTAAGAGAATTTGATATCATATTGTGTAACGTACTAGTTCCCGCATGTTCAATGATATGGTCAAATTTTTTTGTAAACATATAGCTCTGCAAATGGGAGGTTATTATTTTTAGCATTTCTAACAGAGAAAATAGCTAAACCTAAATTCACTTTTAAACCAAGTCTCGCAGATTCATTTAAATACTTGAAATGAATTTTACCATGTTAGAACGTCCTACAAAATGCCTTACGGCTAAAGCGGGCAGTTAGACGGAATGTGTGTTTTCATGGCTGTGCAATTCTGTCATGTTCACAAGACAAGGGTTGCCTCACTTTACAGACCTTAACATTAACATTGTTGTTGACTTGCTTTATTTAAGGATGAAAGGTAACTGTTATATTATATGTTTACACAGGTTATTTTAACAACTTTCTTAGTTTATAATACCGTATTTGACGTTGAAGACCGTATTTTTATGTCATATGAAATAAGTTTTTACAACTGTACATTAATAAATTGTTTATTTAATAATTGGTAAGACAAAACTGTCTCAAACCCGTTTTATAATGTTGTAACTATCTTTTTTATTGCCTATGTCCGTACGCATGTTATAATATTTTACCTGTACTTGGTAGGATAGTAAAAAAAGAGTAGACCTTTTAAGATACATGGAAACACGTTTTATTTACAGAAAATTTCAAAACGTAGTACATATTCCTGTCAATGAATAGTCACGAGTATTTTATACGATGTATACAAAAATCAAACAACTAGAATCCTTTCTACTTTTGACTGACAGAATTTACACAAAAAAAGAGAGAAAGGACAAATTATAATTATTATTATTTGTAGTATAACCGAAACATAAAGTTCCCAATGATAGTAGATACAGACTCCGTCGTTTAGATCTTTGGTTAGAATATATAGTAAAGGTTTAAATCCTTAAAACGTCAAGTCAAATCCCCTTGGGACTTCAACGGACCCAATGGACTTCCTCAGTTGTCAAACATCCAAACGAAACCTCTTCTAAATGTATTTCAATTTACGATGTATTATTGTATAGCTCCGTTTACTGGAAATTGTTTTAAAACTCTTCGTGTTTAGGAATACATACATCCAAAAGTGGACTCCAAACCGATTGCCACAATATCATTATACATCACATTTTCATTGCCCCTAATGTAATTATTTCTTATATTTTTGGATGCAAGATACGCTTTTACTATTTATTTTTGAAGCCATACGAAGTGGAATCATTGTTCTAGACGACAATTTAGTAAGGATAATACGATATGACATCAAGTCTGCAGTTACTTAACTCTCAACAACTTTATTGTTCATACTTTTACCTTTCAATTACAAGTAGCGTTATTATCCCACCTTTAGCCAGGGTAGTTAAACGTAACTTCTTGAATATTGACAGCTTCTAATGACCTCTGTTACTCCAACATTTCAAAGAAATAATGGTATATGTTGTGTATACTATCTGTATACACTCTACTGAAAGCTGAATTGACAATTTTTAATATTTTATCAATGAATGCACCAGGATGATTATGGTTTGACAGAGGTTACACATAAACTTGATTTGACAACTTCCAAAAAAATAATTCCAAAGGATAACTTATTTACATAATAAATCAAAAAATAATAAATTTTTCTTCTTTTTTGAAATTTTATGTTGTAAAATAGTAATTCTTTGCGCTTGGAGTTGCTTTTTAACAAAACTATTTATTCATCTATCTATTTATTTATATTTTTTAAGGATTTACCACATTTTTATCCTATGCTAATTACACCTTTTTCTCCTTTAGCTTATGGTATGTCCATGATTTTATAACTCAAAATACCCAAATTGCATTGCTCGGGAATGACCTAGATCTAATTCTGAAATTTTATTTTATTATAGCCTCCTCAAGATTTCATGGAATCCTATTACTATTATCAGGCGTACGAGTTAAATATAAACTTTATAATTGCGTCACAGTTTAAGTCACAACTTTAAGTAACAGTTCTTATAGAAAGGTTTGGGTTAATAAGTTTGTCAATCTTTCATATTCATTAATGTTAGTCAGATATTTGTTTAGCTTTTCTAAATTGATTGGTGTTTCATTTTAGGTCGATCACGACGGTCGTGTCTTAGAAGGAGGGAAACGAGCAATCTCAATAACTTGATCATAAGGGTGTAATGGGGTTTGGAGAAACCTGATTTGTGATAGACCTAAAACACAATTTTACACACTAATTTACATCATTCTTATCATTCATTCTTATCATTCTATTCTTAAAGTATTCTAAAATATGAACATAACTTGTAAGAAAATTAATAACTCCTTAATAACTATTAGGGACCTAATAGGCCCGCATTATCAATATATTAGGTACCATGATATTATTGGTATGGTTGTTCCTATTACCAGAATACTAAATGTAACATATTACAAAATGATAAAAACATTTTTTTTAATATAAGACAAGAAAATATTCTCATTGACACTGTATTAGTAACGATGATTACAGCATCGGAACTGAACTACCGTTCCATTGATCTGAAAACTCTCCAAACGGTAATGTAACTGCACAAATAGAATTTATAAAAATTTCATTTCTTAAACTTGTTTTAGAAATTTATGAGTGATTTAAAATTATGATTTGTGCAACAGTATGAATCTCTGACGTGTTATATGATTCGACGATAGAAAGCAGTGAAGGGATTTGATGAAGGAAGTAATCTCATTCGGTGGTGAGAGAACCAATAGCTAGGCTTGACCTGATACTCTCTGACCTTGCAATGGTTCAGATATATATTTTCGAGGGACCAAAAACTCTTAAGCCATAGGGATTAGCAATCACATTGTTCTGAAAAATCAAATAAATGATAACATGGCAATACTATACTGTGGTCTATGGAAAATGAAGACAGTTGTATTTTCTGATATTATTAACATGTTATAACTAGAGTAAAGATGGACTAAGAGATCATTCTGGTGGCATAATATTTCATCTAGTCTTAACGAGTTCCCCATATATTAATAGAGAATAAGCTATTACAATAGGTTGTAAGACCTATCCCGGTACTCGTTTACGTTTTCGTTTTGAGGTTCCCTGTGACAAAAACACCATCCATTTACATGCATAAGTGTGTAAGTGTGTGTGGCTGTTAGAATGATAACTTGAGTAAAGTTGATCCAATTTCGATGAAACCTACGTTTATTCGAACCTTTTTTGCGAACCAGCATGATCAGACCTTAGGAACTGGGTTTTATGGGTTAAAATATGGGGTTTTACCATGTATATGAGGAACTCGACGTATGTTTGGAATAGCTCGTTTGGCTGAGTTCGATGAAGTTCTTTATTTGCGAACAATCCTCGTACTGTTTCAGGTTTGGCTTATAGCTATTAAAAGCGGAAGACATGATTTGTGAGTTGTTATCAAACTTACACACATTGCAACGAGGAATAGCCAATCAGAGGCAGTAAAATATCAACAATGAGAACATGAATTTATAAAAAAAATTGAAACGTGGTTAACATTTTAAATAGTATTTAAATCTTTCAGTCTGTCAGTGGTACAAGGGGTAATATGTTTGTATGGAACCTTACACAGTTCCAATCCGCTGACTTAAACTGAATAGTTATGAAACATTATAGTGTTGCAAGGGAATATAACCATTTAGAAACTACTGCAGTTTTGTCATGGAAAGTTAAACCATGTTTAACTAGTCTATCAATTCACTAACTAACACAAGCTTAACGTTTGATATAATGCACCTTCCCCATCTTGTCCTCTTTTTAGGTGGTTTACTAAGGATAAACTAACTCAGAATAAATATAATGCATTGCGCACGCTAATACCCAAATAAATCAACGAAACGGTGAAGATGGCTCTCAGCGTAGGCGGAATATATTTAAAATTCCCCCTAACAACATTGGATGGCTTATAAAAGAAGTCTGCCTATTTTGTTGAAAAGGGAAAAGCCTTGATAGCTCTGACACAGGCGACGAGTGTCATTTGCAAAAAGATCATCTCATAGCAGAGGCTTACAGCTCACCTCCTTTATTTAACGACCCACGTTCATGAACATTTTCAGTTCCAAAGTCTAAAAACTCCTATATTTTGCTCAAATTTATTTGAGAGAAACTTTACTAAATCAAATACTTACGTTTTAAATACAACCCGGGGTACATTACACATAATTACTCGTAACATTTTAAATACAAATAGGGTAATGTAAAAAAGCATGTTATTAACAAATCGTTGCACATTGACATTGAAATTATTAAAGAAACCGGTTACAATATTCTGGTATATGTTACGTGTCTGATTCGTTCTACTGTAGTTTAAGAAAACTAAAACTCAAAAAACCATTTAACAAATATTATGTATGATCATACTGTATAGAAATTTAAATGTGAATTCATTAAAACTATAAAATACCCCCGCCACAGCAAACCAGCAGACTAAGCGAATTTCCATCTAACTGGCTGGAATTCCACTAAATTATTCCCTTAAAATTGTCAGATTTATATCCTATTTAAATATTTTTAATTTTAATAAGTACAAAGGTTTGCTGCTACAGGGAAGAAAAGGAGATTTTTTTATATTGATAACTTAGTATGAAGTTAACAAGATTTCAACATTTTCTTGAAATATGTCCATAGACAAGCAAGCTACAACAGTTTATTTATTCTCCATAAAAATAACATGGTAATTTTAAATTTACCCTTTTTTGGATTTTTTCCTAACCGTTAGGCATACAACAATGCTTCAATATACTTTTTTTCCCTTTAGTACAACAAAATGGTTCGGAAATAAATTCCAAAATTTTCTGTTTTCTGGGTGAAAAATGAGCAAACCCCATTTTTACCCCATAAACCCCTGTTCCCATAGTTCGATCATGCTGGTTCACGAAATTGTTTGAATAAATGTAGGTTTACACCTTTACACCAAATTCCATCAAAATCGAATCATTTTTACTCGTGTTACGTGCTAACAGACACATACATAAATATATATACGAATTTGAACGGATGGTGTGTTTGGCCTCTGGGGACCTCAAAACGAAAAAGAAAATCGGTCCCAGTCCAGGTACCACCATCAAACCTACGAAAATATCTTATTCAAAAGATGGGAAATTCGCTAAAAGCAATAATTTAAAGATGATTGCCATTGAAGCATACGAGATGTTATTATTTAACCATAAAGTTTTTGTCTACATCTTATTATCTAAAATTAATTTGAGTCTTTATCACGTAACATGTAAAGTGATTTGAACTTTAAATATAGGCTACATAGCTAAATAGCTCTATTCCATTATGTAACTGGGTGGAAATCATATTACTTTTTGAAATATTTAACCGTTCCGGGACTTTTTCCACCCTGCATAAAATCGGCCGTTACAGTTTTTTTTCAGCATGCCTAACTTTACCAACATAATTAATTATAACATAAACATAAATTACTAATACTGTACACTTAATATGCCTATAAATTTTCAATTGTGTAGTTGTCAAAATAATTTTTCTTTATTATACAATGCGTCACATGATGACGCACAAACATTCTTAGTAAACGATACGCCAATGATACGATAGATAATTTTTTTTCCTTCTGCCAAATCATAGGAATAATTTTAGACTTAGAAATGTAATTGATTGATTGTGATCTCGACTTAAGCTGATTTTTTTGTCATAGAAAAATTACAGTTACTTTTTACTCGCAACGCATGTTTCTAAAACAGCTTTTTTCGCTGCAGCTGCAGTATCACAAACACTATTTTTGTATCAATTTTGTAAACAATTGATCCAAAGTTAATTTTAAGGATTTTTTTTTCTGAAAATTATCAAAGGCATACAACAACCCAACTCAAAATCAGAGCCCATTGAACTAAAATAAATTTTTCAAAGATGTACATGTCATTTTTTCCAACATACTTTAAATCTTTCCTACTTTCCAAAGACTTAACTGTGATCACTTTATCTTTTTCCTGAGGAATATAATTTAAGGAATAAAAATTTACGAATAAGCTAGTTGTGAATTTTACTAAATAATTTGGGTCGACATCTAGGAATAAAACTAAATAATGCTTCGATAAGTTTGCTATAGAAAATTATCATTCAAGTTCTTCATAAAGAATAATGATCCATTCAAAACACTGCATTTGTGAATCTCCAATCTAAATGCCAAAGGGGATTAAAACTCTGTACAAATACAGGATATAAAAACACATATTGTACGGGATTATTGTCACATCAACAAAGGTTTAAGGATAAAAAACTGACGATAAAACCTCGATTTTAAAACCCCTTGGGGATGAACGTTGAAATATGCATAAATGTCAAACCGTCGGATTAACATGAAGTATTAAACAAAAAAGATTTAAAAGCTGATGTTTATGTTTTTGATAATCAACGTTACGGGTTTGGGCATTCCATAATTTTTATTGCTCAATAAAATAATTGTTTTGAGAGGAAAAACACAGTTTAAGAATTTTATTAGTTTAGCAATATTAACTACGAAATGCAGTATTTTAGGACCATATTAGTTACTACAAATGTCACTATAAAGGTATATAAATGTGCTATAAATGTACATAAGAGGTTACTATAAATACGTTGAATTTAACATGCTCTATTAGGGAGTAGCTTTTGCAAAAGGGGTCGTTTTGAGATTCTATCACCATGGAGGGAAAACTAACAAAAGCACATTGCTGCTTTATGGACGTTTCTCAGTAAAATAATAGATAAAACAAATTCCCTTCGTAGATTTCTCATCCTTAAAGATCAGCTCAAGACAATTGTATTTTGGGTTCAGTTCGGTGCACTGTAGAGGTCAATTTTTTTCAATTTTTTCTAGTTATTTTACTCATTTAAGACCTAGTTTAAAAAAATAAAACGATCTAATTATAAACAATAACTTGTCAGTTAATTAAATTTCGTCAATAATAGCGATCAGTGTCACCGGACATGAACTATATGTGAAAACCGAGATTTAAAATGTACAATGGAATGAGAAGTCTACTTGTGTTATTATTCTATGGTAAAATGTGTGAATTTAATAGTTTCTCGGTAATCATAAAATATAAAAAAATTTCCAGGCTGTTATTTGAGAAACAAATTATTCAATGTCTTCTTAAAACAGTTTGTGTGTCCTCGAAAGGACAAACCTAAGAGCTCATTGAGCATGATGTCATTGCAACTCACAAAACCTTTGAGAATGCAGGTTTATTGCAATGGGATTTCCGCAACTATAGGGGAGGTTTTAATGTTCTATAACATCATTACTAAACATGGACATTGACACTATCACTGAGCTAAGCTTGTTTATGTGCAATGTTATTCAATAAACACATGACTAACATGAGACAATGATGGATAGCTTGTCACATTAATTCAACATCACATCCACATTACACTAGTATGATCAATTACCCTAACTAAAACCAATTATTCCTATGGACGTTTACCTGTAAGAGCATTAATGAAATATTGTAAATATTACAAATTTAAAATGTGTATGGGCATATATATTTGAATTCAACGAACTATATATTATCTAAAACACGGGATATGTGATTATCATTAATTTCAAATAAAAAATTACAAGTTAGAGTTTTAAATTTCAATAAATTACATAAGTTGGAAATCATTTATAGATCAATGTACCTGTATTCAAGCTTAAAACTAAACAATTTGTTAATGTAAAATCCTATTACATACATCTAAGGTTGCCTGAATGGTTATTTCATCTGCATACAAAAGAATCCTCATTAAAATGTAAAAAAAAACATTCAAACACCAATGGGGAAAGTAGACTACCAACCACAGATAATTACACAGACATACCGAGTTGTTTTTGCACCTCTGGAGGGATAAAAATGAATTTCTACTTGACGCTATCAGTAAATATTTGAGACAAAATCAACATGTGTCTGGTAAGACATCTAATGATGTTACGAGTTTGTCATTGGAGAGAGAGAGGTTGAAGTGGACAAATTACATTTGCTATGGAATAATTTAGTTTGACGAGAGTGGCTGCAAACAAGACCCATTAGAGATATTGACTGATTGATGTTGAGAAATTGAATAACACCGAATCTGGTAAATTGTGTCTTTCTCTCGAATCCTGAATAATTTGTTAATAGAACATTTTGTAGATGATATTGTTGAATTTTCACTATACTAATAGATCAATATGCTCAATACAATTAAACCAATTTTTATGTTCCATATAAATGTAATAGCTGTGAGTTTTGAGTTAATATTAAAATCATACTTTATGTTAATTGTTATAGTATTGTTATATTGCATTACCAAATACGGGGTTAGCACGGTTGAAATTACTTGTCTTGTTATACCTTATACTAGTATAATGCATAGTTTTTATATACAATGCTATCTTTTAATTAAAATAATTTCAGGTGTTTTCTTAAGTGCATTCTTATCATATTTGATTTTTTTTTTTTATATACTTAGGTATTAACTTTGTGAGTTTTTTTACTTTTCCTTAATCAAGTTGCAATGTAATTGAAAGCAAAACAAAATATATGTTATAAAGCTATGCAATGAAAGGATGTAACAATTTATTATGTTTGTTATAATTATGGTCCACAGTTAGAATTATTTAATTACAACATTGATGTAACGAAATAATCAATAGTGTGTTGACAAAGTGTTTGACGCAACAGTCTCTAAACTATGTGTAGTACAATCACGAAAGTTAAACACAAAGCAATATTGCTTTGTTGTAACAAATGACATACTCAGAATTTCAAATTGTTTCCATTAATTTAATGTGAAGGAAAATACATATACGCTCATTGTTAACACATGTTGAATGAACATTTTCACAATTGTTTTTAAGCTTCAGTTAAATAAACTAACAAGGAAATATTAATTTGGTATCATATAAATAAAAACATAACAAATTTTAATGATAGCAGTTAAACTAACATTCCACTATAATTCTAACGGTATGATAATAACTATTTCTTTTCATTTAACCAACTCTAAGGTAAGTATGCTATATTAGGTGCATAAATACGCCTAAAATTGCAACAATAAAGTATTTGAAATAACAAACCTATCGATAATTACCTCAATAAACTGCCAATTTCCATGCTTGTAATAAACTCTCTATCCTATTTACTATGGAAATCCCACATGGTTTAATACTCTACTAGAAGGACTACGTAGAGGGACAGTTAGATTTCAATCTAAACCTTCAATTTAAGCATTTTCAGTTGCAGGTTATGTCAATTAAAAATATAGCAATTTTTATAGACCTAATCAAAAGAAAACATATTAGTTGTATGGAAAAGATTGGAAACTATCACTTTTTTATGTCTAAAGCCGTAAATGTTTAATAATCCTAAAGAATAGGATGCAATTATAATTTAATGCCGAATCTTCCAATACAAAATTTAAAAACCGTTTACGTTTAATTATCTACTTATGATTTTAAATATATAAAAAAACGTAATGGCAAATCATCGAGAGTTGTGTTGAATATTAATAGAGGTTAAATTAACTGTACAGGGCCAAGCTTATCTATATAATTAATATATTTTCGAATTATTTACAAAATAGGTAAATCAAAAATAGAAAACTTTGAGGAAATATTGTTTACCCAAATCTATTTACTGCAATAATCCTTAATTTGAAGAGGACACAAACAAACCTTCAAGGAAAAGAGACGTGATCCCGCTTAACTTGACGGAAGAAGGGGACGACTTAACTTAATTAAACACCTTGTCAGTTACAGAGATTAAAAAACTTCAACAGAATACAATTGTATGTTGGACCAGGTTTAATTACATTTGGAAGAAATATTAAGGTTACAACATAATAAAACAGCATAATAAATATTGAGACACTATTCATTCTAACTATTTATCATGTTTGCCGTTAGAAACTGAATCATAAAGGTATGTCCTTACCACCTTTAATCTGATACAATCTGAATAGTCCTCCTCCCAAAAGGTGTTTCATGGTACATTATTAATGTTGAAGAACTTGAAATAACAAATGTGAGATTTTGAGTGTAGAGTGTAGAGTAAACTAAGCGACAACTCAGCAAATACAGCCCTTATACAATAGGCCAACTGCTGATGTTAAAACTTGACACGTACGAGAAGTGATAAGAGTTTATATTAAAACCGTGGAAGTCAACACAGTTTCTACATATAAATATTTATTGTTTAAAAAGTAGATTGTATGAATTTCACACTAATATCAAATAAAAACTAAAATTTGTTATCTATTTTAATAACGTTCTACTTTCTAAGTTGGCCTATTATACAGGGTGTCTCAGACCACCCGGCCGGCTTGTATAGCTCCAATATGAAAGCAAATGGAAACCTAATTGCAACTGGAACCCCCTATTTTGACCCCAAGGAATTCAGCTAAATTATTTTCAACCCCAAAAAAGCACCCCAAAGGGCAGATTTTGGGGGGTGGGGGTGGTTTTTGGGAAATTTTCAAATGTAAAGGGGGGTCGTGTTATACCTCTTTTTAAAGGTCCTTTAGTCCTGAGTATTTTAGTGGAAAAAGATTTAAATTATCTTCATCCCTATTTACAGGGTGTTCAAAAACGTACAAAAAATAGCCCTTTGAACTACTTTTCACTGTAAAGAAGTGGGATTTTGTGGGGGGTTCAAATTTTGATAACACTTTAATTGCTAAATGAGCTATCAAAAAACTCTGGTTTCAACCCTTTTGCTATCTTTTTACTTATGTTACGCATTTTCAAACTTTTTGAAGTTTCAAAAGCTGTTATCTCAAAAATTTCAAATGGCAACATGGGTTTAATTACAAACCACATTGTAGCCCTTAAAATTTGCTATAATTTTTGTATTTAATGTTTTTTGGTATCTTCATTGGTTAAAGAGATATAACGAAATTAGTGTATTTTAATGGTTTATTAAATGGTATTCAAAGTGTTTACTGTGGCAAATGTACACCTCTAGGTCTCAATTAAAACAAATCTTGTCTAAAAAAATAAAATAGTACTCAGATTGTTGATCTTGGAAGATTGATAAAGGAAAGAACACAACTGCAAATGTTCTTAGTTATTTTACAATTCCATGGCTCTAATAGTTCTTTGAATGAATAATTTGTTTGAATCAGCATTAATAGCCTACATACTGATGGACTTCTACAAATGCTTAAATTGCCTTCCATTTTGTTCCATGCAAACCCCAACTTTGTTATGCATGTAGTACTCAGTGCATGTAATTCTTCACTATTATGGTACTGTATTGCTGTTTTACTACCGCAGGTGCATTCACCTCTCGTACAAATCCAGTAAGTTCCTTATAATTTGATTTATCTAATCAAACGTGACCAGTTTCATGCACACGCTCATTGATTTCATGATGATTTTTTTTATTTACCAGTAGCATTTATAGACAGTATTCATTCAAAGCACTATTAGAACTTTGTAATTGTAAAATAACTAAGAATATTTGCAGTTGTGTTTTTTCCTTTATTAATCCTCCAAGTTTAACAATCTGGGTAGTATTTTAATTTTTTAACATAATTAGTTTTAATTGAGACCTAGAAGTGTACATTTACAACAGCAAACACTTTGAATACCATTTAATAAAACATTAAAATACACTAATTTCGTTATATCTCTTTAACCAATGAAGATACCAAAAAACATTAAATACAAAAATTATAGCAAATTTCAAGGGCTACAATGGGGTTTGTAATGAAACCCATGTTGCCATTTGAAATTTTTGAGATAACAGCTTTTGAAACTTCAAAAAGTTTGAAAATGCGTAACATAAGTAAAAAGATAGCAAAAGGGTTGAAACCAGAGTTTTTGAAAGCTCATTTATTAATTAAAGTGTTATCAAAATTTGAACCCCCCACAAAATTCCACCTCTTTACAGTGAAAAGTAGTTCAAAGGTCTATTTTTTGTACGTTTTTGAACACCCTGTAAATAGGGATGAAGATAATTTAAATCTTTTTCCACTAAAATACTCAGGACTAAAGGACCTTTAAAAAGAGGTATAACACGACCCCCCTTTACATTTGAAAATTTCCCAAAAACCACCCCCACCCCCCAAAATCTGCCCTTTGGGGTGCTTTTTTGGGGTTGAAAATAATTTAGCTGAATTCCTTGGGGTCAAAATAGGGGGTTCCAGTTGCAATTAGGTTTCCATTTGCTTTCATATTGGAGCTATACAAGCCGGCCGGGTGGTCTGAGACACCCTGTATACAGTAAACTAAAAACGTAAGCTTACTGAAATTTACGAATTTGTGTTTAGTGATAGAAAAACACACATTTACTTTAAGTACAGGTTTTACTATAAAAGTATTGCTTACCGTCACATACGGATATTTGCTTATCAGTCAGAAATACTATATAATTTTACTACACAAACCCTGAAAGATACAGCTTATAATCAGGAACTTTTTAAAGAATTATGTTAGTAACCATTTCACATTTATTTGTTACATTACAAATAATGGAAACAACCGGCAATCTTATTTATTGATAGACCATCGATATTTTTACCAAACCTATAATTAAAAATACATGAAACTGAAGCCTAAAATGCATCGCTAGTAATAGTCCTGTAATCACGACCCTTATGTAGTCCTGTAATTAAACATTATAATTTGAAATTCGTACAATTAGATTACCATGTTTTATGATATCGTATTTCAATAGTTCTATGCAACTGTATTCTGTATTTTAGACTGCAACCCACATCAGTATAGTCAGTGGTTATACAATAAATGTCAGCGTATGTTCTATGCCTTCATAGCAGCAATTAATTACCACTATTTTACGACAACGTGTACTTTTAACTAATTGAGTTTTAAAGGACACCAATTACACAAATGGATACACTCTCCAGTCGATCTACCTTGGTTACAAGAATCACGAGTTATTAATTAAAAGGAAACAAAACAAAGAGATTCTAGGAACACTTTGAAATCTCTCAAAATTATTTCTCAACATTATGATTCAAAACAAGATTACTTAAACATAGTTTGGATTGATAACGTTTATATTTTTTTGCTAGAAAACTAAAAATGTTGAGCCCAAGAAGGAAGGTTCACGCTAGACGTGATCCATCGTTCTCTGTAGAAATACAAGATTTACTGAGCTGAGATAAGGATAGCTGCTCGTTGTTCGTGTTTCCTCAAAATAAATTAGAAAAAGAATTAAACATTTTGGCAGAAAAACTTAAATTGGATTAATATACTCGAATGTTGTACAATGTCATACACAATACAATTGTACAACATTTAAAATTTAAAATTTTTTGTATTGTACTGTACAATGTATGTAGTATATGTGTGTTATTGTCGAATATTTTGTTGTTACCGCTTGTCGTCTGTGGAACGGCCTACCCATGCACATTAAGACACTTGAAAAACGTTCCCAGTTTGTGGCGGCACTGAAAAAGCTCTATTGTGAGAAGATGGTCTCGGCTGGCGTGTCCTAGGGCTACTGTTGCTTTGCGCGATTGCTGATGCATGTATGCGAGTGTGTGTAAATGTGTTTTTCTATTTGTTAAATTTGTATGTTTTTTTCTTAGATATGTAGGTACTTAAATTGTTGAATATTTTATGTTTAATTAGATTAAGTTATCCCAATGTAACATTATTTTTGTTATATTTTGAATATCAGGTTAGGTGTAAGAAAGGGCCATGTGGCCCTAACTTTGCCTGAAAAAATAAACAATTTTTCATTTCATTTCAATATTTCAATCGACCTGATAAAACTTTGAATATTTTAATTGGAAAGTCATTATCTTAAGTTTTCACTATTAATTGACTTTATATAGCTTTAGCCTCATATTAAATTTATGTTGTATTCAAACATTAGTATCACTCATAGAATTGTTAATATTTGACATGTTGTTTAAAAGTTTAGATTAAAATTAAATCAATTTGAGCAGAGGTTTTTTGTAAGTTTAGTAAAAAAAACTTTCGGTTTACCGAATACTTTTAAGGCTCTATTAGACTTTCAAACACAATAATCTTGCAGTGTGACTCGTTCGAATACATTTTATCGCTATTTTACAAAATATATTTTTTCTTAAGACCAGAACTAATCCTCCCTTTTATTCTTAACTGTCTTTAGCTATGTTTGACTAAAAAATAGTGTATAAACTATATCTAGAATCACTCTTTGCTAAGATTAGAAACAAAGAGCATGAAGCAAAGATCATAGCATGAAGTAGATTAATTTATATTGCATTCTTAAAATATATATATTTCATTATTAACAAATCCATTTCTGTAAAATTAATCTGAAACTGCGTCAATCTAACAATGGATCGAACCAGTTGAAACGACGAAATGTTTTTCCAAATGCACAGTATTGTTAAGTGAAGCCTTTGTGAAAACGTCAATATGTAGCAAATCTCATGATTTTATAAAATACAGAATATTATTTCCTACAAAAAATAAATTTGCAATATTCACATGTAATATTTTATAGGAACAAGAGTTGACGTTTGTTAACTTATAAAATATTTGTTAAAGATATTTATTTGTTAAGATACAGAAATATAATTTAATAAATAATATCCTATCTGACAATAACATTTATTTCGGATGTAAGTTATTTATATTTAATATTTAATATGACATATTTAGAATATAGGTTTTCACAGAAGCTTATTAATCCGTCCATCCTTTTTTTACTTACTTCTGACAAAATTGTGTATTCAATGATATATTTTGTTAACATTTTAAAGATTGGAAATATACAGTACGTTGAAAGTAACTTGGTTCTTCGTTAAAAGCTTGATTTGGCTGTTATCCGAAGGGGTTTCAAAGTTTCAAATTGGGTTCAGTTAAAGTTACTCAAACTCGTTTGAGAAACAGTCTATCGTCGAAATTAATTTCACCCCGTTCACATCTTAAGGTATACAGGGTGTCCCACTTAAGGTGTCTCAAATTGATTACAGAAAAAAAGGCTAAACGTACAAGGACGAAACAAAATTATTTCCCGCTAAATCGAGCCCAAAAAAACGTAAAAATATTTTGAACTTTTTTTCCGATACGGGGTGCGCCAAAAACTGAGGATCACTAGTTCGAATCTCGGAATTTTCAAATGTAAACACATGTCTTGTTATACATAATTTTAAGGGTATTGAATAAACAAACTTTTTGGCGTAACAGAAATAATTAATTATCTTTTTCCGTTTCAAAATGGTAGCAGTTTTTTTGGGAAAAAATCTATATTTTTTAATATTCTGTGTTTTCTATACTAACGCACTTAGCCTTTCTCCGGTTGAATTTTCTTACTCGTTATAAAATTAGCTTTACTGTAATATGCTACAAGTAACGGTTTTTTAAAATTATAAAAATTCAAAAAAAAATGTTTTTTGGAAAATTTACAAATGACCATCGTTCAAAATTTTCAAATAGCAACATATGTCAAGTGGCACATCATTTAATATGTTTCTTAATTCTTAACAACTTTGTAGGTTACACTTACTTAGCATCTCTTTTAGTTTTTGTGTTAATAAAAAAAAAACTAATTGTCCTATATCAAATGCATGTTATTTGGGTTTAACACTAATGACCCCATTTCATTTAGTGCTGGCTAAAATAAAGCTCAATCTTGAGGTATACTTTTCGGTCACTAATTGGTTCTGTATTCGTTAACTATATCCAGTTACTGGGGAATATGGTTTTTCGGGGGGGGGGGAGGAGGGGGGCTGGCTCGAATGAACCCCAATCTTGAGGCATACTTTTCGGTCACTACAAGGTATATCGTTGCTACAAGGTTCTGTTTTCATTGACTGATCCAGTTGCTGGGGCATAATGGTTGGGGGGGGGGGGGCTAGCTCGAAGGAAGCTCAATCTTGAGGTATACTTTTTGGTCACTGTAAGGTGACCCGGTGAATGAGGTATATTCATTGACTATATCCAGTAGCTGGGGCCGTATACTGGCAAGGACTCGACGGATGTTAGCTTATAATTCGTATAACGTTTGTAGTTTATAGGCCTATACAGTAAAAACAATAACATTATAATCCTTAGAAAAGAATGACATTTCTATCTACTTTTTTCGAGCAGAGTTATTTACAAACATACATCCAATACGACTATTAATCTTCGTGAGCTTTCCCAGCTATTTGTCACACACAATGCAAGATTTGTTCGTGTGATAGGTTACGTTTTGTTGGAAAAAGTAAATAAAACACCAAGTGTTTAACTACGTTTCTCATTTATAACGATGTTCGTTTTTGCTCAAAAATGTTTAGTCATGATCTTATTAATAAAATTTAGTTTCAGTTTTGGTCGCAACAACAGTTATTACTTATTCCTAGAATAATAGAACGATATTTAAATGGAATTCGAAATTCTACTAATAACTTTATGAAATAACTATACAATTTCTTTGCTTAAATAGATAATTTTTTACAACGTTGAATCATCCTTATAATGCATGAGTAAAAATCAGTACAGTTTTAAGGCATAGAACATTTTCTTCCGTAATAACAAAATAACTGTATTTGAAATATCTTTATTTTATTCTTTCTCGCCATGTTAAAGTTAATTTTATGTCAGTTTTATGTATCCGTAGCCATAATGTTTGCATTGAAGCTTTATAAACATTTTTTACTACTTATTTAGGTAAATTTCGTGGATCACAATCGCCACTTTACATATTAAACGAAATGATGAGATCCCAACGACGGGCGAAAGCTTCAGCTGTAAATTTAAACTGCAGTTTCCCATGAAATTATTCATATTAAAGTTAACAATTTTTTATTTAGACTTTGAGGTATGTATTAGGGTTTTATAGAGGAATATAATTATTCACAGTATTTCATAATAATAGCAACCTCATTAAAGATTGGATTCATCACACTACATAAACCGGGTCGGGACCTGTTGAATCTATGCCAAAGAAGGTAAGACATTAATTAACAAATGAGATTGTGTAAGGACGATTCTTAAGCCAAATATAAAACATAATTTGTATTGCGTATTATAATCGTGTAGGGGTTATTCATGAATTTATAACGTATACAATATATAAAGGTCAGACACTTTTCGTAATTGAACTTGCAATGATAAATGATCTTGTTCTCTTATATTTTCTGTCATATGATTTTATCATGTTCCCGCAATGTTCATTAGCAAGCAATTAATTACTCTTCTCTTAATACCCTGGAGCGTTGCGCCTAAAAAACTCGCACTCTTTTTCAATTCAAAATAAATGTTCACTACACCAACTGTTTTACTTTTTTCACCTTGTAATAAGTCCAATATTAAAGTTGAGTGTTGGAATTGTATTAGGTCATAGATAAAAATATATGGCTATAAGAAATACTGGACATGTGTTCTCGTATTCATTTACATTTTGGTATCGGCATTATATAATACAATACTGAATAAATGGCCATTTTTAGATCCGCTATATATAAAGTAAAATACAAAAAAGTTACTATGTACATTTTTATAGTAAAAAAACTACGGATAAATAATTTTATGTCCAAAAAAATTCCTTGATTGAATTTAAAGTGTAGAAATTCTGTAGGTTGTCTTTCAAACTTAGAATTTTATTATAATCATTTTAGCAAGCAGCAGATAATCATAAATGGGAATAATGCTCTAAACATGTGCTCCCTACAAAATGTAAGAGCAATTTAATCGAACCAGATTAGAACTTAGGTGAGTCGTTATGTGTCAGCTTTCCAAAGTGTCAAATTGGGTTTGGCTCAAGTTGTCCGAACTTTAGCAGTTCAACTCTGGAAGAACTTAATTTTGCTTTTTTGATGACTTCATGTGTCCTCGAATCTAATAGACTTTTTTAGCATTAGATTAAATTGAACACCAAATCACGCTTGTGAATTTCCCGAATTATTTAAGGTTATTTTTTGGAATCTTAGAAAATCCTTAACTGTGTTTTAGTGATTGTTATACATGCATGCGCATGAAAAATTGTAGTTAAAACCTATTTATTTGTGGTGTTTGAATTCTAACATACTGGTAAATTTCTGTGAATGTAAAAATTGTTTGATCAAACTGTATAAGCGGTGTAGAATCTCTTTGGAATCGGCCTCAACTTTTTATATGCTATACTTGAATGTACGATGCTCCTTTTACTAAAGCCGTGAAAAGATTCTTATAGGGGAAAATTTTCTTAAGCTATGTCTAAGCTATAATATAATTGTTTTGTTAAAATGCAAGTTAAAGATTATTGTGCCAAGTTTTAATTAAAACTAAAACAAACGCGCATATGTGGATTGTAAGTTAATTATTTTTAAACTAATACCTAAGCTAACTTTGTTTTAGATGCAATTTATGATAATATCTACTTTAAAAAATGTGTTAAAAGTAAAATAATAAACATTTAAAAAGATTAACTATTGCATCATTCGCATTATTATATAGCAGAATAAAGCTATTATTAGTTTTTCATCATATACCTAGTGTTAATAGTCGGTGCTAAAACGTTATTTTATTCTTACAGACTTGTTTGAGGTTATATCCATTGCATTTTGTGACCCATTGGAGTCGAGTCAGGCACCAGAGTTGGAGCATACGGCTATATTATGTTGAAAAAATATCCCACCAAAAGAGGGGAATTTTGGTTTCTAAAATGCATAATAGAATTGAATATCCTACTTCTATCGAAAAGAAGATTTTTTTAATCAGGTCTTTTTGCAAGTAAGTATTTGTATTACATTTTTACTATTTGACAACGTTCGAGAAAAATGGGTCAATATTTATGGAAATGATAGTTTTATAGCTTACTGTGATGTAATTAGCCTTATGAAGTTCAACAAAATTCGTTGTACACAGTCGCAATAGCAGTGAAAAACTATTTAAACTGACAATGATTTGGCGTACTACTATAAATGTATTACGTATATTGCTCGAAAGGTCTCGTGCTTCACCATTCTGCTTCACAATGAGACAAATGCGAGAAGCTATTACCATAAATCGTATCTATTTGAAGTGAATTTAAATTAGAAAAGTTCTAAAGTTAAATCGGTTTTGTTCTTGAAGATTGATCCACAATAGTAGGTCAAGTTACTGATAACTTCTTAACAAAATTGAAATAAAACAAAAGAGTAGACACATTTCAAATAAATCAACTATTCAGATTTTATTATAGTATTCTCAATCCTAATTATGCTTTCATTAACCTATTAATAGTATTTATCGGTTACTAGAAAAAAACTAAAAATTGAATATCCCGGTGTGTAAATATAGAAAATAGAAATATATATACAATATATAAATTTACGAAAAGTAAATAAAAGAAACGTCTTATAACACTTAAAACATATATTTACGCTTATACTGTTACTCACTGATCAAGAAGTTATTTAATATATAAATGGAATAGTTAGGTGATATTTATGTTTTTAATGCGAAGAAAGTATATTTACCAAAATGGTTTCTTTGTATCTATAATCATTATTCACAATAACGATTTCAATTCTTACAGAAGCATTATCGACTTAAAAAGTATGGAAAAGTCAATTGCAATACTGTAGCTTAACAGGAAACAAAATAAAATATGTAAACAAAAAGACTCAAAGTTATTCCTAGCTGATTAAGAGCCATTGTGGAAAATGGTATAAAATGATCCAGTTATTTTTTTATTTATATAGAAAAGAAATATATAATAGAATGAGAGGAGCAATTATAATACACAAGCACTAGACGATGAAAAACAGAAAATCCAAATTATAAAAGAATAAAAATGAGTAGTAGGTTATATTATTTCAGTACTTCTATGGGTTTATAAAATTGTTTAGGTTTTTATCATGCTGATATACTTTGAAAAACGTTACAAAAATTTTTCAAATTTATTATTACGGTATAATATTTTTGTTGTAACGTTATACAATTCAAAAAATGTATAATGATTATATTCGATATGTACCAAGAAATTAACACAGTCGTAGCCTAATTGAATTAATTTACACAGTGATCAGCCCAGGCACCCAGTGCTGCCGTTCATAACTTGAGTTGCTAAAATCGCTGTACAGTATTAAATTTGTAAAAAGGCATGATTTAAAATTTAAAATCATACTTATATTTTAAACGTTTTTCCTGCAGGTAAGGATTGGAAAACATTTATTTAAATTCTTGTTCTTTTATCATCCCACATGACACAGAATACCAACTAGGTGTTTACATCGATGAAGTTATGAGGTGTTTTTAGAAATCCAACGTAACAAAAAGTTGTGTATTTATTTTACTAGGATTGTTGACGCAACTTTTCTCCATCTGAATCAACCATGTCATAGTAAGTACTGGTAACATAATCCATGCAGTAGAAGGAAGTTAGATGATGTGTGTTGATACAAATATCCTCTAAATAAGTAGGTATTTTAGATTTAAATTTGAAAGTAAATGTAAGGATTTAAATGACCTCAAAATAAAAACATACATTACATGGGGACAATGAACAAATGGTGCATTTTTACTTTACAATAATTAAGTTTGTTTGAGACTGTTATTAGGTTAATAAAACTACGAATTATCAATTAATCAAATTTGTAGTTTTCAGATCCATCTATCAGGTTGCAGTTATAAAAACTAATCTATTTAAAATTAATTTTCATTAACTGAGTGTCTTGTCTACAATCTAAATGGAGTTAAACACTCAACTTAAAAATATGCTGTCCACATTTAAATCCACATCCAAACCGTTATAAGTTAAATTTTTCAGCATCACTATATCTTTGAACGCAAAAACCAAATGCTAGGAGGGAAAGTCACCTAAATGAAATCACCTTATTTACCATTCGTTGCTTAGCCATGCTATAAGCTTTATAATGAATCGTAAAAATCTGTTGATAAGACGGCCGAAAGGTATGTAACAGAGAAAACCAGTTTGTACATAGATAGATACATAAACAGAAACTGTGCATTGCACGATATCCAAACAGATCAGCAGTACATAAAGAAAGGAACTAATAAACAATACCATTTGACTGACAATCGTCAGGCATATAAGCTCGAAGTAATAAAATTGGACGACACTTGAGTTTGGGTATGTCATAAAGTTGTTTGTACATACACATTTTATTCTTCTTTTAAGACCAGCTGGTTGGAGTGGCAAATACTTAGTTAGTTTTGTTCTGCGAATAAATTTTAAACGTTTAACTTAGTTTTAGAAATTTGAGACTATGCAACCGTGATATTTATTTTTGCAATGCATTATCTTCCTTTCTACAATGTTCAACTCAAATTCCTAAGTCGACTACGTTATTTATATATAAAATAATTTTACTATAATAGAATATTCGTTGAATTTTGCTTCTTATAAGAACAGTTATGAGGTTTTATTTAGATTAATCTTAACTCATTCGTCTATTGGAACACAATAACTTAGATTCACAATTGACACATCTAATAGTTATTATGAACATCACCTATTCAAACATTAGACCCAGCATTTAGCACTGATTTCTCAAAGGTTGCCAAAAGTCGTTAATGCCTGCTTTAGGTTATACTGTTAACTTTTCTCAAGGACCCATAGCATTCTTAGTAGAATAAATTCTATCACAACTTGTCCAACGTGATCACATAATGGAAATTTAAATAGGACATGTATTTTTAACAAACCATTAGTTTTCACACTATATATTACTGTTTTTTAGTCCAAAATAGTAGAAACGTCTTATGAATTGATTTAATCATCGAGTATTTTTTTTCACCGCAATAGGGTAAGGATCACAAAAACATTTTATTTATGATTATAAAAGCCAAAAGTGAGTCCCTATTTATCTGACTTTAGTTTAGAGTCTGCTCAGAAATTTGTTGTCAAGGAAAGTTTTTAAACACTCTACATTTTCCTGTATTCTTTTTTTAGTTAATAGTAATAGATATGTTTTTTTACCTAATAAAAAGTTTATAAATTCTGTTTATCATGAATATTTACTGATATTGTCCTTGTTAAAACAATCTTTGTGAATTCTCTACGCTAGACCATTTAAACATGTTAGACATCCTTGAGAAAATAATTTACGTATAGTGCACAGCTATAAATATACTGCCCCCTTTCTGTCATAATATCGAATTTATATATTGTGTTTTGGCCTCGATTTGTACGCAATGGTTATCTCCAAATCTATTGTATTTTCCATTACACCACCAAATGGACAGCCTTGCTCTACTTGACTATTAATGCCAAATAACTAAAGATATTCTGATTAAATACACTCTATTAACTTGAAAAGCCTTGTTCCACTTTCTTTGATAGAAAAGATAAAATTGGCTACTGCAGTCTTCATGGTAGAGACAATTTCTTAAATGAGTATTTTGTAGGACAACGAATAGAAAAGCAGATTGTTTCTTTCTTTACAAGTATACACATACTGTTGACCCGTCAGCAGTAAAGTTTCTTTGAATCTAAGGTGTAAGTACATTATAATCTTTTTCCATCCAAACAAAATTGATTTGATTCATATGAAATAATGAACAGTTTATATTTACACGTTCTTCACCAAAGAAACACTAGAAGTGTAATATACAATGTAAAATAACATGTGTTTAGTTGATGGCCTGAAAAAATGCATAATCATTGACAATAATCATTTTTATTGTACCGTACCTATTTTAAAGCTATATACCAGACAATAAACTCGTTACTATACTTGAAAGGAAGCTGCAGAGTTTTAACATTGTTCAATTTTTCAAGCACAAGCATTTAGAATTTCCAACTTAAAACTGTTATATTCCTGTCATTGTTATGGAGACTCTTCAGCTAAATCTTCGTTTTTCCTTTCAGAAACGTAAACTTAACTGTCGTTATATTTCAGCTGGTAAAATGTCGAGTAATTTGTCAAACTTGCAGCAGACCGTAGAATCGCTTAGTTGGGTGATTTGTTTGAAAACGTTTCGATTATTTTAAACGGGTGTAACAAATACAACAGTGGAAAACGTACATACATCATTTTAAAGTTTTAGTTTGTATAAAATATGAATATTCCAAAAACTATATCATTTTTTTATATCAAAATGTTGGATCCCTTGTTCTGAAAATAGAAGTAAGTTTAGGTATTATTTAAAATTGGTTTCACCAATGTCGATAAGTGACAACGACAATTCCAAAGTTAACCCATTAAAATTAATTTAAAATACCAGCAAACCAGCTACAGGAAAAACTGTATTTATAAAGTCTAGGTTTTGTAATATCGTTCATTTATTATTATTTTATTTTATTACGAAAATTAATGTAAGACTTGTACCGTTTTAATAATTCTTTTGGAAACAGTTGGTTAGCTCTTTAAAACGATCAATATTTCTAATTATCTTTTTTTCGTTAAAATTTAATTAATTCACTTTATGATAATATTCACGAACTTTGTACACATATATTTACTATAATGATAGGCCTATTCCTTTCGTTTGAATATAAATATAGTAAAGAATCTAAGTTTTGTGATAATGTGTTTTTTATTTACAAAAATTAGATCCCAACCGAAAGAGAAGTTAAATATTAAATATGTTACATACACTATAGGCTTATTTTAATGAAAAGAATTTATCACTGGCACTGAAAAATATGATAAAAATATCGCTATATTATTTTATTATTGAAATGTGTTAGATCATAGCCATATAACCACTTTTTACGGAAATTTAAGTTATATTTGTTGCATATTGGTCTGACGATCATAGTTAATTAAATTAAGGTCAGAACACAACTTCGGGCATAATTTTACAAAGGCTATATCAAATATTAATTTATTTAGTTGTTCTGTGATGTGTTTTTAAATGGAACCGCTACAGATACCCTCAGGTAAGAAAAATTATGTTGTTTGTATCAATACTTTCTTTTATTAATCATATTTTTTTCGCCAATTGTGAACGAATTTTGAGTCTAACTTCAGGAAAATCTTTTTCGCCGTAGAGAATGATAGAGTCTAGTTATGAAATATTTTTTATGGACTCTGATCAATTAATTAGGTCTTAAAAAATGCATCACCTATGAATAAGTAGGCAAATGTATTTAAAAAATACAAACAAATGCAATTCTGCAACTTTCAAAAAACCTTATTTAAAAAAGGGTTAATTTAAACCAAAAATGAGTCTAGAAAGTAGTTCGAGACCATACAAGATAGAATGCAAACTTCGTTATATAACTCTTCATATAAATATATCTGTAAGTAAAAGCTGTCCTTAGACAAAATCTATCAGATCGTAGCAAATACAATATGTTTAACTCAACACATAAGTTATCACAATATGGTAACACTCAAACAGTTTACAATTATGGGAATAGTTGGGTTAAAATACGTCTACATACAATATTAGTTTTAGTCAAAACCTTAACATATCGTATTAAACTAATATGGAGCTGCGCTGTCTGAAAAATGCTGTTAATAAATTAGCGTGATATAAAATTACGAGTGAAGTTTGGTTGTCGGTTAAGGAAAAGGTATTGGATAAAAACTCGCAAATACCCAGATACGTTTAACAGATGTTGTTATTCTTGCATTTCTAAACCTATCATGTAGAATATTTAGATCAACCCTAATTTATTTTTTACAGGAAAGGAAACTTAAATCCCATTATTTATAAGCTGGTATAATCCCCAGTAATTTGTCAAACTCGCGCTAGACCGAGGAATCGCTTATCTTGGTGATTTGTCTGACAATAACTTAAATTTTCTGCCAGCTGCTAAAATGGGAAAAAACTTTTATAAAATGTACGAACAATTTGTATAGACTTCTTAATTTATGATTCACTGGAGTCTTTATGGAACTTACAATAATCATTATTGTTCAAACTACTTTTATCAATATCTAACCGAAACAAAATAATTCGCTAGCAATGAGATAACTCTGTAAAAGATACTGCTAGTAAAATTAGATTTCATAAAGGTTTTTATATAGGATCTGTAATATATAATTTTTTAATACTCTTTATAGTTATATAGTAAATTGTTACTACCGTCCCTGTAGCAGCAAACCTAGCTACTTGTGAAACCTAATGTTATTAAAATAGATTTAATTGAAAGTCCAATCAGGTAGATATAAATTCGCTCAGTCTTGTAATTTACTCTGGAGGGTATTTTTAACTTAAATTAATCACATACTAAATTATTTAACTACCATGTCAGAACTCTGTTGGGTTATTTTTGAGCATTAATAATTACTTAGGATGTTTTGAAGATCCTATTTTAGATATCCATAACTGGTTCAGAAGAATAAAATTGAACTGATTGTGAGTCAAACAAAAAAGGTAAAAAACCATAACTATTTCCTTCGCAGTTTTACCCCATTGCCCAACAAATCTGACATTGTATGTGACAAATGGTTGGAAACACCTCACGAAGACGGATCGTCTGTTTTTGAAGTACATTCAGGTAACTGGTTTGGAGATGAAATTTATGGAGAACGCTTTGGTTTTGACATAAGTCTCATTTTCACCTTGTTTTGTTATTAGGTTAATGTTTTACCAGCATTGTATAAATCGTTCAATTCTAATATAGGACGTAGCTTTATGATACTTTAAAACGTTGATGTGGTTTGGAGAAAACTGAAGGACTGTACAGAGAAATTCATCTGTGCTAAGGACAAGTTGTGTTGGAAATGTAAATATCACGGCATAAAAGTGAAAACTGTAGAATATTTTTATCTGTCATAGTTGTAATATACGTCATTAGGTTTTTATCAATTTTTATTCTAGGGAAATCAATAAAACCCTCAAGCCTTTCTATTTATATCCAGCCTATAACAGGAATTTGGGCATGGTTTGTTCTACATTACGCAGTAGTGCCTGCTATAAACAGATTAATGCAACATAATAAACATGTATGAATTATAGATAGTAACGCACTAAAGAGAATCCTCAAAGCTGCTGTAAGCAGATTGATCGGGGATATATCGTTATTAATGTATTTCAGTTTGCACAAAACAATCAATGCTAACTAAAACCATCTCTATTTTATTAAATACAATATTTTTCCTTTTAACATTTTAAATTCGATTTTATTTTATTAACTTCCTCGTAAGAGTTGAAATTAAACTAAACAAAATATTTATATATTCAAGCAAAGAAAGGGCTACGACATGGACTTTTTTACATTTAACCCTGACTAAAAAAGAGGGATAAAATTGCAAAAAAATTATTCCAATATATTTTTATACTTCTTAAAATACTCAGGTTCTTTTATTAAAAATTGTACAAGAAAAATCCCATTTATAATTTAGTTAATCCGATTTCTAAACCAGCTTTATAAGGGAGAAAGCTCTGGTTAATATTTTTGATGTGATAGCTATTAGACATTTATATATTTTCAAAAATTGGAAAAAACACACTATCGTACAGTTTGTACACATTGAATTTTGTATTACTAAAAAACCTAGTTTTGAGATTGAACTATAATCGTGTCTTATAAATTATGTAGAAAACTTTATTTGCATTCAGGCTACCTACATCCAATTTTTATATATTGAGATGGGAACATTTGATTCTAAGTGTAATATGACTTTTTAAATATTAGATTATTTTGGTGTAAGTATTTCGTGCTATAGTTATTATTTACAATAGTTTTTATTAAGTATATGTTTTATCTGGTACGGTAAATATTTTATTAATTATAACATGAGTAATAGAACAAAAAATGAAATAATTTAGGGAAATAGATTTAATAACATGTAAGCTTGTGTGTTTGCAATTGTGGATGATAGGGAACATTTCCAAAAACAGATAAATATATATTATTTAATATTGTTAATGCTAATGTGGACGACATATTTTCAAACAGTTTAATGACAATGCAGCCTAAACAGCTCAAATATTTAAGCATTGGCCGGGAATTGAACCTCTCGAACCCCTGAGGCGTTATTCTAGTAATACTCCCCGAATGGGACTTGGTGGAATTAACTTGCATTATTTTAATCAGGAACATAGTGTTTCTATACTTTCAGCACAGTATGTGTGGCTTTAACTTGACCTGGCTTAACCATAGTCTGGGATAAAGATTTTCACTACTTACAATCCAACAAAGGCAATGCTATTAGATTATCTTAATTTTGTAAGTTGAGCAAAATTTTAAGTTTTTTAGCCTTAAAATTTTATGTATGACTTTGTTAAGGATAAAAATGGAAATATTCTAAGTATTAACTTGCAAAGATTCGCTAGATTTGAATTTTAAAAGCCATCTAATTTATTGTTCTATATTTTTATTTGCATACTTTACTTCAGTTTAACACATTATTTAAGACATCATGTATGTCTCAATCAAAATCATATGAGTAATAGAACGCATAATTAATTTTTAGGTAGGCATTGTCAAATAATAAAATGAACTTTTCTGAAATAGGAACGTCAAATTTGCTACTCTGTCTAACACTTGCCAGCTTTGTCCTTGTAAAATGAGTTTCTTCATCTTTGCAGATCTCGTTTCTAACCAAATGAGTTCTTTTGTTTGAAACGCTGTCCCGTGCTAGAAAAGGGTAATGCTTTTTAAATTTTCTTAACTTTCTTAATTTTTAAATATGTAAAACAAAATATTTGTTAACATTGAAGCTTCTAATGATCAATTTAACTTTATAATGTCAGGTTAAACAATTTAACTTTGTATTTTACTCAGTAAGAGTAAGAAACAACGGTCTCAACTCTAATGCCAATTCAGTAAATTATTGCTCTACTACGGAAAATAATGAGTTATACTGTATACCGTGTTCCGGTAAATCTTTATATTTTTTTTGTAGGCGGAAAACACTTAATTATGAACTTTATAGAATTAAAAAGCATTATTTAAATCTGAAAGTGATGAAACTTATTTTATATAATTTTATAAGAAATAAATGCTGACAAAATTAATAGATCTCACAAAAAATATATGTTTTGATAGTTTATACTATACCCGGCTTACGCGTATAATTTATAGTTCATATTTAGCGGGGTTTATTAAAAACCACGAAACAGTTTAATTTTTCATAAATTACACCCTCGATACGAGTCCACGACATTTTAATTGTTTGCCTTATAATCGTAGATAGGTTTTCATATCTACAATACGTGTGTAAATATTAGCTACTTCAACAACATGTCACAACTTGGGATCGTTAAAAATTAAAAGTCAACTGAAAACAGTGGTCCGAGACGGGTCCATTATGTCCCACTTGGTTAATCTAGTTATCAAAATATCGACTGTTTATTCTGCATCCACACCAATGATTGTAAATTATATTGTGTTACAATGTGTTTTAATATTTCTGAATTTATTGAATGAATGAATGAATGAATTGATTGAATGAATGAATGAATGAATGAATGAATGAATTGAATGAATGAATGAATGAATGAATGAATGAATGAATGAATGAATGAATGAGTTATGAATTTATTCCACCACATATATAAAATTACACAACCAAATGTACAAAAGAAAAAAGGGCTTTATGCAAAACTAAACTAATTAACTATAACTAATTAACTATGTACATGTGTAAAAGGTTGTTCCTATCTAATTAGTCCTGGAATTAGCAGACATAGGCTGTGCCTGTGCGTCTGCTAAGTTGCTATAAAGATTGAATGAAGTTAAAGTGGTGCAATTTAGTTTTATTAGTTTGTATGAGTGAAAAGTATAATTAAATGAATTTCAGCAGTTAAAAAATAGTAATGTAATAAGTGACAGTTACATCCCTTACCTAAAACATCCCATTACATCCCTTGCCAATTTTTTAGTAACAAATTTACCGAGTATCCAAATAACTTATCCGGACTAGTTAACTTGACGAAAGATAGGCATTTTGTCAATACTGTTCAAAGGTAAAATCAGACTAACATAACAGCTACTATTTATTTATTTATTTATTTATTTATTTTATGTGCTAGAAAGGTTTGAATTTAATACGTATACACTACTGAATTTTTTTTAATGGTTTTAAGATGTTGTATACACAACTGTTGAACCATGCTAAACGTGTGGGACATTTTGACTCGTTACATTAATTACTTGTGGATTGCCATTTCATCGTTGTAAATTTGTCCACAGCTATAGGTAAACTGTAGAAATTATTTCTTAATTCTAATAAGATTTTATAATGATATCTTATCCTCATCAGCAAAGTACACTAAATAAATTGCTGACTCCACTCCAGTTATTGAAACTGATAACAAACTCACTCTGAAAACTAACGCTTTTGTGTGTATCATATGTGTTTACTATGAACAGCTGTAATTAATACAAATTATTCGTCTTCAATAGACAAATATTTTCTTTATAAAAAATACATTAGGATTTTGATGGCCTGTGGGGCAAAGCCCGAGAAATTTTAGTACAGGAATCGGTGCAAGGGGGTGTCCACAAAAAATACTTAATTTTGACACATCGTTACTAAAAATCCGTCCATTATTAACGGAGGAGTAGTGTTTCGTAGAAATAACCTTCACGTACTATAATTATATAAGGATTCTATTTCATTAACATCGTATCTATATGAGGCGGATGCCATGTTTACAAACAACTAGTAAACACCAATCGCTTTCCTTTTTACGATAATCATATATATGCAAGAGAAAGCACAATTTAGTTGGCCTGCTAACCCTTTAACTTTGTCCTTCAAGTTTAACTTTACAAAAGTACAGGCCTAAAATATTTATATTTGAAGATTTTAATATAAACTATATGGATATACAAATGAATATTTGGTAACACATCCAAATAGATAAGTAGATAACCTTTTTTTCAAACTAGGTTTTACCAAAAGCTATAATTGTGTTAGTTTAATTAAATAGAAGCAAGCTTGAAGGCACAATGGTTTGTTGTTGACATTGTTTAATCTCTGCAGCTGACAACGTGTTAAATCAAGTTAAAACTTCTCTTTTCCTCCTCTGAGTTAAACCAGAGTCAGACCCTACTTTGACAAATCCACTAAACTCTTGCAGTCACATTCCTTTAGAGAAATGCTAGATGTTTTATTTTTTCTAACCCAGAGCACATTGCTCCTTGAAAAGGGTTTGAATTTTTATTCATTTAAGAAACACACAAAAAGCTTATCACTAAATTTAACTTATTGCTGTTTCATTGTAGTCATAGGGTTCTAGTTGGAATTACTAAGATGTTAGATTCTTCCTTAGCCTAATATATTCTTAGTCTTAGTATTATAGATCTTTAAATTCTTAGTCTATAGTCTTAATAAGTATCCTCGCAAAAGGGGTAGAGACACAGAATACCACCGAGAAAATCACTGACAAACCCAACGTATCAACCTCAGTAGTCAGCCTCAGTTCTACTCAATGCTAAGTAACTTCAGAGTTTGTATGCAAATCAACTCAGTTTAGATTACAAGCTACATGACAATTGGTTCATGTTCTAGATTAGTTCATGGCAACATTGTAATCCAATAAGTTGCAGCTAACCCACCTTCAACTAACTGGTGCAAGTCGCTCCTTGCTCCTATTGGTCCGAGATATTATTGAGATGCTTGAAATGACATAGTAAAATAACTAAACTGTCTGTGTTGAAAACTTAAATTAAATGGTTACTGGATTTTAATAACTGACATGTTGTTTTTTCAGAACAAACCTAGAACGAGAAAAGTCTTTTACAAATCTTGTGTGTTGATGAAAATCTATTAATTATTTTCCTATTATTTACCAATGTATTTACTATACGCCTCATAGCTAAAAGCTATTGACTAAATTGAATGTTAAGATAGTTATATGCTTATAAGAGTGTTTAGACCATAAGAAGCTTGAAATACATTCTAAAACTAAACTAATATATTCAGCAGTCAGGTTCATGGTGAAAATAGTGAAATAGAAGCCATCCTTTTCAATCAATCAGGAAATCAGAAGATACAAAAAATTGTACTTAAACACAATAAGTGTACATACAACCTGCTTTCATTCAATTAAGAAACACGTTAACTGTTGATAATATTCTCTCTCGTACAACGAAGGCAGGACTTGATTAAGTCAAAGCTATTACAAGAACACATTACAGAAGGTAATGTGGGTCTAGTGAGAACAATCACACAAATGGTCACTTTCTCCCTACCTGACCATCGTAGTGCAGAATCAGGTACATAACATAACAATAACTACACTGGCAGTGGTTTTATGTGACGGTATAAAATATTAACTATGGATAATATATTTTAGACCCATCCATCTGATTTAAATTTAAAAATGTAGGCTTCTTACCTTTGTACATTTCTTAAATGTTTTTCATTTGAGCAATATTTGTTATCAATTCCTAAGGTGATGGACATAAATATCAATGTGGTCTGATCAGGTACTTGACTGAACTGAGAAAGTTCTTAAATGGATTTATAAATCATTATACGCAATACATTTGGTGCGAAAGTGTTCAGAAAAAAAAATGTTATATTTCTAAGATCCTACGTAAAGAAAATTGGCTAGTAGTTTAGACGTTTTGGTTAAAATATTATATGTGTATTTAAATGTATTCAGATAGATATATATGCAATTATTTAATTCATATTATCAGAAAAGGTTTTGAAAATGGGTTCTTAAATATGTGAGAGGTGAATTTATGTTAACTTACCTGATTTAATAAATAGTTTTGTTGAAGTTGCAAACATCATAACTTTTCGACGAGCGGTGTTCAGCAAACTAGAACGAAATACCTCCAATAACTATAAACTGACTGTGAACGATCAAGTTTTTTATAGTACTGTGGTGAAATTGGTTTCCATATCCCAAGCAAGTAGCTTTTAGTGTTTGGTATGGTCTTGCTTATCATGCAATAATATTAATTTCAATAGTAAAAAACAGGTTTTTTTTATATTCAGTAAGGATATGTTCAAAATATGTTTATCCAACCCAGGTTTTATCAACACTTTTTTGATATTATTAGCATCATAGTTATTTGTTTTTGTGTTTATTTTAATATTTGCAATAATTCGGTATCATAACACTGTATTATCCATATTAAACTATGAGGAGGTACACAAAGTATACGTTTTTAAAGAAGTTTACAAACATCGTTTAAAATCAGTTTTTGCAATGGTAAGTTTTGGTGTAAGTAATAAAAACAAATATGTTAATTGAACTAGCTTAATCTCTTCACATGTAATAGAACGTATGAAAACAATAATTTAAATATACGTTCTCTTCAAAGTTAAAACCCTTTTATTGGTTATAAATCTACACCACTCTACGAAAACTAAATTATAGGAACGTCACAAATTAGGGATTTTCCTTCATTAACCTTCACAAAATAGAGTTATGGACTGTTATGGACCTTCACTAGCCTCCTTGTCAATATACGAGAAATAGATGGGGTTACGATTCTTTTATTTCAATTTGATGGTTTTATATAACAAAAATCTGCTTCGTAAGTTTTCCGTAGTTAGCGTTTTTTCGTGTTAGTTGTAACTTTATGCACGTTACCTTCATAGGGCGTATAAACACTGACAAAAACATTGTAGCATATTTTTATCGAGTCAAGACAAACGCCTTATACTGTTCGGCAAGCTACATAATGCCCAAAGACATTCACACCATATTCCTGTTTGTTCGTATTTTCACAAAGCTCTAATAATCCAATAATTTCCGACGGTTACACTAGTTTTACGATTGCGTTCAAACAGTTGATTGCAAACCCTGAATGTACAGAATGTACATGCACATTATGAGGGATAAATAGTCGTAAAACATCTTCTATTGATGACTACATGTAAGACATTTACTAGGAATAAGGTAAATGTAAAATCTGTACTCTTTGACATTGCAAAATTTTCGAAAACATTTAGTTATTTTAAAATGGCGGTTATTTAAAAATTTATATTCTTGATAGCAAATTTATATAGAGTTTTAATAGTTTGTACTTTTATTCTTGATCGTTCATAATCGAAAGCCAAATCATAATTTTTTTAGAGACGTCAGACGATTTCTGGCTTTTCACGTCATCTCAGAATTAAGTCATCCCATTTAAGAAAAAGGGTAAACAACGTTATTAACGAGAAAAATAAGGAATTTGTTTAAATATTCGTCACATGCTGGTCCTTTTCAGATTAAAAGAGTTCAACAAACTAATATTACCAACTTTATTGACAATACAGATATATTGGGTAAGTTTGATGTAGTCTAACCTTAAATTCGCTCTCCAACCAACTTAAGTTTTACTTAAATCCTTTAGTTTATAAAAGAACTATATTTAGGTTCATCCTCCTTTATTGTCAAAACTTAAATCCAACGTTGCATTACATGTACGACCATGTAATAAAACGCCAAGTTTAAGTCCTTAATACGATCTAGTAGTTTCAAATATCTTAACAAATAAAAAAAAGAAATACATATAAAATTTATAGCACAACAGAACGTTTAAAGAAACATGTAGTAACGGATGGTGTTAGAAATATTACATTTAAAAAGGCAGTTTAACTAATCAAAACCAGTACAATTCCATAAAAAAACGCCATGAATATCTTATGGTGATTAGAAAAATAGTCATAACCGTATACGGAATTCAAGAAATCGCAACACTAAAATATCTGCTTTCTCAGTCACATAAGTGTTTTCTAAACAATCGAAATTAACTTAACTTATAAACAGATGGGACTATTTTAGGCATATTTACTTTAAAAAGAGGAAGGAACTTGTTTACCTTATTGGCAAACCTTTGATTTATCATAAGATGGGTTATGAACGTACTTCATGAACGCACTTTTGTTATTATTATTCCTCCAAAGTATTACTCTTTTGCAGCTTTCTCTAGACGATCCTTTTAGTAACAGTTTAATTTAAACATACCTTAGGTCAAATACATAGTTTGCTAGAATTTCTGTATTCGTTAACTTACTACATTATTTTAAAGTTTATATTTGAAGACTGTTCTAGCAGGGAGCGGACATGTAGGTGTACGGTGTCTAAGCCATTATGGTCGCCGTTACCTACAGATGTTGTGTAAGGAAGGTAGTAGAGGTCCTGTTAACACACTTACTTAACATATGGTAAAACCAAATTACTAAATAATTAACATTTGTTTGACTTTCCTTATACATAAAGTTTTTTAGTTTTACAAAGATATAATACACGTATTCAAATTCATCAAAAAGAAACATTATTTCCTTGTATTGCAACTTATACTTACCACCATCAGCTAGACAAGAGATCATTCATGAAACAATATGAAATAGTTGTATTGAAGAGCGGCCTATATATACATTATATCACACCTCAATCTATAAAATAAGCTTGTAAAACAACTCTGAAGACGGCAGTTACAAACAGACCTCGATGTTGGAAAGGTTCGGCAAGCATTTCTCGCCTGACAAATGACCCAACTTATTGCCATTTTGCCTGTTTTGTAATGTAATAGCTGCGTTTCATCTTTATGATTGTCGTTTAAGTAATTCAGATTTGTTTGAAACATTTCCCCTCTAGTTTTTTTTTCTTGTGTAATTTTGATATTGTAATAGTGATATATACAAATAGTTAAGGAAAACAAACAATAATTTAAACATTATTACAATAAAATAGGCAGTATAAAAATACAAAATATAACTTTTATGTGTAATCATTGTCGTTTGCTATAAAAGTTTTTAATTTAAACGGCATCATTTGGCTGTAAATAAACAAAACACAAAGCGACGTAAAAAAACTAACATTTTATGCCAGTGGAAAAATTTTTGGAAAGTTAATGGAACAATTAGAGGAAACGTATTAACCCAAACCTAGCCACATGCTAATTGAATTGTATACAATGCAATTGTTGATTTGACAATTTTAAATTATAAGCCAGGGGCATGTCAGGAGAATGTTAATTAACTGTTACTTCAGTGCTGTAAAATGTCTACGAACATTTTCGTCCCATTTTAGTTTAATTAATTTCACATTCAGGTAAAGTAATTCAAAATTAAATGTGGTGTGACCATTAACTACACTAACTTAACACTACATTAATTATTCTTAAAATCCGGAATGTAACTTTAAAATCGTTTTTTTTTATAATAGTATTTTTATTGAAACCATTAAGCTTTTGCAAGGAAAATCTTTAAACATTTCAAACCTTCATGTTGTTGTAGCTCTTAAGTACAAAAATAATTTATCAGGTATTAAATCTTAGAACAGAAAAAATAACTCTTAAAAAGACCCAAAAAGGAATATTGTTGATTTTCATAGATATGTGTTTAAAACCACACCATTAATCTTGGCATTGTTCCAGTGTATATAGAAAATGAAAGGCTAAATCTCTGGTTATAAATCAAACAAATCTATTCACGTTATTCATTTATACTTACTCAGTTCAGCACTTTTATTTTTTTCTGTTTTACACTAACCTTTACACGTAAAAATATTCACTAGGGAACGCTGTTATTGAGTTTAAATCATTAAGTCATACAGCTTTCTGTCAAGCCAACTTTATAACTACTGAAGTCTGATATGAACGTAAATCACTGAATGCATTTTGATAAACAGTATTTAGAAAAAAGTTCTATCTGGATTACTGTGTGATTTTTATCTATTTCATCTTTGATATTGTACACAAGAAAAAAAACCAACACAATCAGAGGAAACGAAGCGTGGTATCACTCCGCCCTCGAGGGCACGTCGGAAATTGTATTCTTTGAAAGGTTTCTTAAAAAATTCAATTAAGGAGTGAGTAATAGTCCAATGTTTTTATTGAAATGAAAAACAATTTTCATATTTTTAGTTTTTTGATCATACTAAAATTATTACAGCAAAATCGCTATCCTTACTGGACAAATTTTATTGAATTGTAGTTAATCGTTTCTTTTATAACTAACGGGTTTCATCTATTAGCATAACAATTATTGTTCCGGATTCATTTTCATTGGATCATGTTATGTGTTAAGCAAAATTACATATCTTACTCTAATAGAATTACAACAATCAAATATTATTTCACAGTGCATTGTAAATAGTACCGGGGGACAAAGCCATGGCTCGGTATCTTTATTTCAATTGTAAAAGCAATATAAAGGAAACTCGCGATTTCTTTACAACTAATTTCGGCTTTTATTATTTAAGTTTCAGTAGAATTTCAATTTATTATGATAGAAATTTTAACATGGCAATCTAACACATTAATTTATTTTAATATTACACATTTCTGTGAAGGCAGCCATTTTGTTTTTACCCACAGCGTTCAAACAGGCCATTCTCAAGAGTGTCGCCATCTACATTGTATTCCTCCAAGGGCAAAAAACTAAAAAGATTAAGACTACTCTCACACTTGCCACATCAAGGAGCACATGTGTGTACATTTGACAGGAGAATATTTAACAATATATTGTTTTATTCAATCCAAAGCATTGCCTGTTAAGAAATAGTAATGCTTTCAAACTTTCCTAGCCAATAACCCATTTCTCATCCCATTTCTTGCTTTGATTATAAATCTAAAAGTATTACTTTTTAGTAAACGGAAATTTTCCCCACTTTACTCTAAGTTTTGAAAGCACCTTAGAATTGTATTCTATTTTCTCTTCCCAACAAGCATTTTTGGTTTATATTTACAAAAATCCTAAACATATAGATGTAAATCTTACCAGTTCGTGATATTTATATTATATTTTCAACATGTCAACATGAAGACTATAAAACAGTAAACAGTAAACTAGCATATAATACAGATATATTTGTTAAAGAAATGTACAAATCAACGTTTAAGTCCGCCGAAATATTTTTGATTCTACCAGTGAACTTAAATAATGTCGCAACGTCATTAAATATGAGAAGTCGACTGTAAAATTTGAACCGAGAGTTAGTCTTTTATGCAGCGTCCTCTAGTAATCTGTTTATGGAATTTCCATTGGTTAGTATCTAAAAATATAGTCTTCAATGAGTAGTATTTTTAACAAAATTTATCCTCCTTTATTAGTTAGGTAATAGATTTTGTGTGGATTTATGTAATGTTTCCAAGGTGATGTGTTTTTATAACTAAGCCTGGCTTGCCCAAATAAAAATAAAAATAACGTCATAGAAAGAACTAAAATTAGCACGAATAAACTTAGGTTTGGTCAGGGAAATATTGTGGTTTTGAATTCTCACAATTAATTTTCTTAGGCAATCAATGCTGATTACTGATTTGCAACAGAGTACACTAACTTGATAACTAATTGTTTAGGTGAATAAATTAAAAATTAATACCTTGGCTTAAGTAGCCCTAACACATACCGTCTTACTTTCCGTGTCCGGAAATCAGACTTCGCTTTTCCAAAAATTAGCTACCGATATGGCTTTGTCATTCGCATGTAAAAGATCGTCTAATGTGCAAGACTGGTCTAGGCATGGGCAGTTCAGCAGATGGCCAGGATCCTGAACAGCACCACACGCACACAAGATGTTTTCTTCGTCTGGTAAGAGACCCTATTTCTGCATGTTTGTCTTTGTTATGTTTGTTATGTTGTTATGTTTGATTGTGTTCGGACGACTTCGAACACATACCGTTAACTGTGTGACACAAAAATTTAGAGTAATGTAATTTTAACTAGCCACAAACTTTGGCCAATTCCATTGTAAATATTACAGTATTGCAAAGCCCCTACGTTGAAGCTTCTGTGGCTCTAGAGCTGTCAAGATCGTCATTACTTACAAATTTTACATGTATACAAGAAGACTGGTAACACGTTTCGTAATAAAAATGGTATCCAAGTTACCAACTGTAGAAAATACTCTAGAAATTAAAACACAATCTTATTTACTGATGAACGAAATAATGATATCTCGAAGTTTTTTTGTCTTTGGGCTTATCCATTTGTATTTTAGTCAATTTTCAGTACAATATTATAAAAGGTTTAGTACCCTAAATAGTAGAATCAAGGGACAATTTTAGAGATATCTCCCTTGAGTCAAAGTGAGTATCTGGTTTCGTAATTGTTTTTATGTTGCCAACTACTCCTAAATTAAGTCTGCACCAAGGCATGCATACAAATTTGAGTTTGATGAAATTTTACTTTCACTGCAGTGTAATTATTACTGACTGTACAAGCATTGTTTTCCTTAAAAGACCTCAATGAAACATGATTAAGTTATTTAAAATATATCCTCCCAAAGCACTGCTTTTATTCTGCTCTCAACCTGTACCGTTGAGAAAATACTTCGTAAACAAAAGCCACTTGTATTGTCTATGGGTTTTTAACCATGCGCCGGATATACAGTATTATTGTTGAATGTATTGATTATTTATAACAATATATTCAATGGTGGTGCAGTGCCAGAGAATTTCAAAAGGTCATTTTATCGCTGTTTAAAACAGGAATATAAATTTCACCAAGAATTGTAGAGGATTATCTTTCATGGATTGTGTAAGGAGATTATTTTTAGCTTTGATAAATAATAGACTCCGAGAATAAAGTGATGTTAATGAGACAATTACGGAGATTCAAGCAGGATTTAAACGAGGGTACTCAACAATAGCCAACATAGTATGTATAATAAAACTAAGACTACCAGTTAAAGGGGTAAAATTATTCGCTTTTTGTATACTTTAATTCCGCTTTTGATACCATTGACCGAGCGGCTTTAATTTTCAAATTATCATACCTGGGTATCAATAAAAATTACATGGATTCTACAGGATTATTACGCAGGTAAGGGTTGTTGATCAAAGAGGGTTTGGTCAAGATATGAGGTAACTGAAAGTGTTGGTACTTCCATTGGGTTAAGGCAAGGTTGTTCACGTAGTTCAAGCATGTTTAGTTTATTTGTTAATTACCTGCCACAAGTCAAGTCAAGTAATGTGGTCTACAAGGTGGCTGAAAAAGCTGTCACCCTTGTATTGTTATGTTCCTTCAAATCTTGTATACAGATTAGACATGTAAAAACTGTATATATTTGTGAAAATAATTTTACTTAAAGAACATCAACAACTTAAGTGACAAGTGGTCGAAAAAGCTGTTGTAAATGTGAGAAGTGTGTTACGTGCCTCTTGTTGGTGACGCAGGATCTGTCAGATAAGCTGACGTAGAAGATGTTCACACTTTGAGTGTTAAAGGTCTGTGGTGGCGAAACATACCACTGATAACGGTAGTTAATCTCTTTCAAGTAAATTTTGAAAATCCATTAGATGTTAGGTTACAGTTGAAATTCATGTAAATATAAAAACGCATAAGGTCGTGCGAACCATTTAGTATATGAAATGAGAAACTTGCACTTTTTTCACAATTTCGAGTAATGAGTTCACATTAGGTTACACCTCTGTACTAAAATTGTATTTATGAAAGACTAAAAACAGGTGAATACGCTTTTTGGATAATTTCCAGATGAGCGTAATGAAACGACAATAATTGTGTTAACATTTCAAATAGCTACAATTTCTCACAGGTTGTTTCATCTAACAAAAATAAGTAATATGTTTACACCAACACACTAAAATTAAAATCTGAATGCTTGGAGGTAAGTTAGTTATCTTTAGGCCTACCTAATTCTTGATTAGTACAACCGTCCATATTAAATGTATGCATAATAAATGAGTAATCAGCAAAAGCTTTTACATAGTAGGTAAGAATTTGTTGTAATTTATTTAAATAACAAGATTTAATATTGGGAGATGAAACAATACCACCATTTAATGTAACTACATTACTTTGCGAGAAAGGTTATGACATTTTTGTGTACGTAAACCATTACTGTAAAAGGGTTTTCTCTCAATTATGCTAAAAGCATTCTCGTGACTAGCTGTAAATGACGAAGAAGACAATTTTGTATTGAATTCTAAATTGAATAGGGGTACCTCATCTAAGCCTTTTTAGGGACTTAGTCTTCATTAGCTTGTAACAATTTAGCAACAACTAGACAAAACCAAATAAAATCACACAAAATAAGCAATCGTGTCTGATTAACGAATGTGTTTCAGTAATTGGCTTTTGCTTAAACACTCGGCTGTTTTAATCGAAAAACGGTTTACATAGTTGAACAGCTACAACTTGGCTCTAATGCAACATTTATTTACCCTGGTTTAATGAACTGAACATCTACAATTAACACGTTTGCAATGAATGTACAAAAAACTTATTTTGTTATTTTATCGATGATACCATATTCTTGAACCACACGTATATTACCACAGGAACCATCTATCCTTGAGTAAAGGCAGTGTCTTAGACAGTATTTCGAGGTTTAAAAATTTAAAAGTACTCTTTGTTGGTTGCATACACTGTTTGATCAAACTGTTCATATTGTGCACAAACATTTTTGTGTTTGTTTTCTATTGCAATATTTCATCACTTGTGATGAAGGTAAACGATCTACATAAACATAGGTTCGTCCTTACAATGTAACTCTTTCGACAAGTAAGCACTTATTTAGGTTTGAACCAAACCATAATGACAGTAAGCTAATTTTTTTGGTAAGTTTCTTACTAAGCGATCGTTTAGTGTTTGGTTCAAAGACAAGAGGTTCAGCCCCCGAGGTTCTATGTGGTATCTGAACCAAAGTTTTTTGAAACATTTCATACTTTCGGTGTTTTGTAGGTAGTCATGAGCCTATATCTGAAGGACACACTTCAAAATATAAATTTTTATATTCCTCGCATCAGGTTGGGAAAGATTATCAAGAAGATTAGGTTGGGATTGGTTTGACGCAGTTTATCCAGCTAAGCTAGTCAACAACGCAGCTTTGGTAATAAGTGAGGTAATAAAGTAATTATTCAAAATATGACTGTATAAGATTTAATTTAAGCTTACTTTTGGCCAAGAAAGTTTAACGGATTATTTATGTCAATGGTATTAAATTGGTTAGGTTAGCTAATAAACTTTCTCAAATAAAATATTTACATTTTAAATATACAATATAGTGTCTCAAATGGGATTGAATTTTTATATATAGTTAGTTTGTTAACTTACTGCCATTAAACAAAGTTTTAGGGATCCGAAGCGTCTGACCACGTATTAGGTTAGGTAAAGTTTACCAACTTGTGTTAATCTTTTGCTTTGTTAAAATTCTTGGTTTGTTTGTTTACTTTTGGAAGTTGAAAGTACTGTACTATAACACCAACCTAAATCCCTGTAAACTATTCAGAAGATAAAGTAATACTTTGCAATAAGGAAATGTTAAGAGTTGAATTTAAAATCCAAATAAAGATACGTGCCATTTTCCCAGTGAGTACTTTAAAGTCTCAGTAATTACGTGACAACACAATCTGAAATGTATCCTACAGCTAAGACTGTCCCATCACCAAGATTGCAATTACATTAACATGTTAATTGAATAGTTACGGTGCATACGCACCTGTTCGTTTGCAATGCGGGTGCCATGATGACAATGAAGGGAAATCAATACTCTTACATTGGCACACCTTATCTCCGAATGGAGAGAGGAAATTGGACATAAGGTTTTGTTATGCCTTAAACCTTTCATAATTATTTGCTTTACTACTTTTAAAAACGTTTTACATTTTATAACATTAATTTATGTCAAAGCAGGTTTTTAATCAGAGACGGTAAAAAAATGTTTAACTGTCAATATCACAATGATAATATTATCAGGCATTATTTAGAAAAACTCGTAAAATCCAGCCTGCATTGGACCACGTTGGGTTGAATCGAAATTTTCATTCAATTTTTGTAAGAACAGTTCAATAGTGTACCCACAATTCAAACAAAAATAAAAACTAAATAGGGTGAAAATATCCAAGACCCCTTCCCAAAATTTTTTTTTTTTTTTTAATCTATAGAGATATCCTTTTAGTAGTGGTACAATCCTAGCAAGGAGTTTCATTTTATGATTTAGAAACTTTTGGGTTCCCCCTAAGAATGAAAAATTGTGGGGGCAACTTAATCTTTTAATGTGATCCTCCTTCAAGTGACACCTCATTTTTAAGTCTATACAAAATGGTAGCCCATCAAATGAATTGAAGTTTACATGTTAAAAAGATAAGAAATAATCAATGTAATGGTAATATTGGCTACCATTTTTGTTAGCGAACTCTATTTTTCACCATTCTTTAATTTTTTGTAAACACTTCAAAATGAGGTGTCACATGAAGTGGGTTAACATTTAAACATTTTAAGTTCCCCCAAAATCGTAAAATTTCTGCCAAAGCTGAGTGACCACCCAAAGGATAATTATGTCCAAAGCAATGCGGAAATTACTTAAAAAAATTAAAGATAATGTAAGAGTACAGGTAATTTAACTTTTGACAGGCTACCATTTTGGATATAGATCAGATAAACAACACTGGTTTTCACCATTCCTTAAGTTTTTGTAAACACATAAAAATGAAAGTGTGACTTAAAGGGGGCTTACATTTAAAAATGTCAAGTTTTTGGGGGACTCTCAAAATTTTCAAAGCGTCTAAATGAAACTTCCTGGTAAGATTGCACACCAAAAGGATGTCTCTGTATATTTACTTAGAAACATATTTGTTGGGGGCATCTTAACTTTTTATTCGCCCTGTATAGCAGCTAATGAATAGTAAAACTCCGCCTTGATTCTCGATTAATACAGTCATTTTAATACAATATTAAACACTGCTGTATGTAAAATCCTAGACACGTGTATGTAAATGGAATGTATGCAAATTTAAATTCATCCAACTAGCAAAGCAATGTTATTTTCCTTTGTAGTTCAATCCAACCTGATAGTGATACAGAGTCCAAGGAGGTCATTCTGCAATAATTACAAAACCTAATTAAAACTACTTGTATAATTGCTGCAACATTACTCTACTGGAGTACACTCTTAGCTAATTACTCCATTCTGATTGTAAACATATCTGATATGAAAATACACTTAATTATTAGTCCAGTTAGATAGGTACTACTTCTGATTTATTAGTAACTGGCTTGCAATGAGGGGTTGAATGATTTCGTTCACTTGGCAATATACAAAAAGATTTAACTTAATTCAAATAAATAAAATGAAAACAGGCTTTCAATGATTCTTCTAATAATCTAATTTCATGACAACACTCCCTTCAAAATATCAAATTACATTAAGTGTTTATTGCACAATCAAAAGCAAAATGAGTCTCCTACGATTACAGTAATAAAAACAGGATTTCTCATGAAATCAATGATTGCAATTTGTGATGATTGGAAAAATATGTTTATTCTAAAACATAAATGTACAGTTATTTAAAATGCAATATATAGGTGAAGCCAAAATAATCGCATATCAAGTTTCATCGTTTCTTTTTATAATTTAATCTATTGATTGAGCATTCTAAAATCATACATGTTTATTATTATTGTTTGTCTCTTAGTTCAAAGATCAAGTGAAAAGTAGTTCGTTGAACCGTGTGTGAGGTGTAACCAGACGTCAGAAGCAACTACAACAGTTTTGTAATTGATTAATAATTAATAGTTACTTAAGAAGTCCTCAATGGACGTAAACGTCAAGCTGCTTGATTTGTCTACTAAAGAAAATACAAGATAATACACATTATTCACTGTTTCAAAACTACACAAATGGCAGGTTTTGACGTCTTCAGAAAGTTGTGGAAGTTATTAAGAATGCTCTCTTGTGCAATTTTGATATCATTTTCTTAGAATAAATCTCCGTCTAAAGTTATTCAAGAGTTGCCTCTTTTATTGACCAAATTACTTTCAAGTCCCGCTTTTACTTCTGGAAGTTAAACTTTTCCCAAGTTTACCACTTCTTACTTTATAATGGTTTTTGGTTCCAAATTCACAACACTTCAATTTTGAGCGATTGTTTTATTGTTTATTGTAATTGTAAGCCACGAATTTAGAAAACAAATTAAATTGAACTGAGGGGATTTTCCTTATAGGAAACTAAAAATTGTAGAGGTGGTGGGACCGGCCGACTAGCAATATGGTTAGAGAACTATAACGTTAACTGGTCGAATCTTAAAACAACCTTTCATTTTCGAGTTCTAGATAGACAACTTTTTATGATATAACTTTACATTAAATGATTTAATACAACGGTACTTTGAAACTTCTAAGAATCAAATAAACATGGTTCAATCTACAGACTTTCCTTTTAAACTGATAATTTCATTAAAACATTTCTATCACCAAAACATCAATATTTTATGATATCAAACAATAAATTGTAGTTTATCATAGTTTGCTTGAGAATACGATAAAAGAGAGAAAGATTTACATTTAAAGGGATCCTAACATACAAAGGATAAGAGGCATGAAAAGCCATGTCAGTGATTTAACACTTTACTTTCCGGAGTGGCTTTGGGTGGTCAATGTATAATTCAGACCCTACAAGATGGCCGGCAGCTTATCACGGCTCATAAGAAACATGTTTTTATATTTATGAGAGCTTTTTATCTTTAAGAACCTAACACTTTTAGTCCATGTTTAGTTTACTTTTAAATTAAATTTTCCCTTGTAGTAGGCCTAATAATCCTTTGAAAATCTGTATTTATAAAAAATATGTAGCTAATGACTTAAATTATTTCAGTTTTTCAGAAACCTAAGGTAATACTATTTTACCTAATATTATATCAATTCCTTAGGCTATAAAAATTGTAAACTTATTATAATATTTGTAGTAAAGTTGTCACGAATAACATTTACCCGTAGGTAGTTTGCTTCATTTAAAAGTTTTAGTTTTTTAGTTTTTGTTCATATTCTCGAATAAAGTTTTATTTTTTTTAGTCAGCATAATCAATTTTTATTCGTTCGAAAAACATAGGAAAAGAATGAAGTGAGATTTTTGGTTTAGTTCTGAAAATTCATCTTGCCAAAGACTTATATACACCTTTTATATATATCATAACAAGAGTTTAAAGGTAAAAACAAACTTACCACAAAAAATCAATAAAATCTTGTAAAGGTCAGCAATAAAAAGAATTTCCAATTTCCAATTTAACGTTATTTTAAAGTGAATTTTAGTCAGAAAGAGTGTTGTCAGCGTATGACCGAGGTCCAAGCACTTACTTACTATGCATAATGTTTGCGGTTGTCATAAAAATAAGCTGGCATTTATCTGCATTGTGCAAAAATACTTGACTACACAATAAACCTTTTGTACTGAGCTCGTACTGCATTTAAAATTCTTTACAAGTCCAATTTATCTATTATGACGTAGGCCTATACTTAGCGCAGTTGTCCAATATACAGAAATTATAATAACCATTATTTAAAGTACCCAAAAGCAAAGAACTGTATGGATAAAACTTGTTCAACAGAATTTTAAGGAACACTATACATTCGATAGCTAAATGAGAAAAGCCGAGAATATTAGTGTAATTTGAAGCGGAACTTCTTTGCATTTTAAGACAGTTTGATGACAATAAAATATAACCGTTAGTTTTCCTTTCTTTACTGAGAAACACAACTTAACTTGTATGTGTACATTTTGTATAGGATATTTTTCAATGATCGGGTGTTGATTGTGTAGTTTGACATGTGTGCGATTTAGATAATTGGTAGAACGTTCGACTTAAATCAAGCTTAGTGATGTATAATCCAATCATAACATATTGTCATTAATGATTCAGTATTGACAATGATTAACAAATGATAAGAGTAGGTACAAATTGGGTAACATAAATTTTAACTAGCGTAATTACTGTTTGACTTATACTAAATACAGTTCTAATTTACAAAAATATTATATTGGTATAACTATTTATAATCATGTTCTGGACTCAACGAATTTTCATTTACTTACTATCTACGTTTCATCCTACATAGCTTAGCTTAAAGGGGTTAAAGGGTATATAATTTATGAAAAGAAACGTTAAAATCTACGCGTTTCGAAAGTATTTTGTTGTACTTGTGTATGGAAACGAACATTTAAAGTAGACATAGAGTAGACATCATAAATATACTTGCCATTTTGATTTATACTTTATGGTCATAAAAACACTTAAGAGTGTTCATCAGTGGTAGTCAGTCATATTGGATTTTAATCCCGTAAGAGCAATGTTAAATTTGACAGAACATAGCATCATTTGAAGCTGCATGCCGGTGTTATTTATAACGATATAGTTTTGAAAAGTTATAATTAGTTTAATAACATAGAGTACTGGAGAATAAGGTAATGATATTTCAAATATTTTTTCTTGTCTTTTCTTAATAAAGTATTTTATTAAATGCTTAATTAATAATCATTAACTTATTAAGTGGAGGAAATATTACAAACTAAAATCCTCATTCCCTAGAGGACCAATACATCTTAATTTTAACACCTCAATCATTATTTTATCACAACAGGTTTTTTTGGAAATTCAGTTACAAAGTTAACATTGTTCTTGACTAAAATCCAATATGGCTACCACTGATGAAGACTCTTAACTTTGTACATTAACTAATAATTTAAATGTGTGTAAACTCTGATTGTGATGGGAAACTATTAAATATATGCCAATTAGTAAGCATTTAGTGACTATTTTAACACAAAGCTTTCTATACACGTGGCAATTCATGAAAGCTTCCGTCATAAAGTCCAAGTCTATATATAATAGAACCTTTGATGATAGATCCTTTTTAAAAAAATTATCTGTTTAAAAGGAAAGTTAATCGTGCATCATGTCATGTTTATTTGATTCTTAGAACTTTTTAAGAGCCGTTGTATTAAATCATTTTAATTTTCCTAAACATAATGGGACTTTTACCTTTTGATTTTACTGTTTCAGAAAACGGTAAGTGTGTATAACGTGTTGATAAAACAATAAAAGCAGAAAATTATAAAGATTGTTTCTTTATTAAAATATGTAAATATTAATTATTCTTGTGTTGACTCAAAATTCATCGTGTATAAATAGTACTTTACCAAATGTCAAAAGTAAATCTTGTTTTTATTTTAATATTTACTCATATTCATCTAATCAATGTAATGTAAAATGTATTTGCCCAAATTTCCCCGAAACCTATGTTAACATTAGTCAAACACCATTGTCTCAAAATTGATGTAATTTTTAACCAAAATGTATTCATTGTCTTATAACATTGGCTTAAAATTAGAAATACAATGTAGCTGAGCTCAGATTTAAATTAAAATATCAACGAATGTTATAAAGTATGTAAACCCCATAAATGAACGCATGGATCAACAACAATGAGCTGTGTAGTATGAGATATGAAGAAAGATAAGATCATAAAAGCTGTGTTAAATTCAAATAATAAATTTGTTGCATTGTTGTAAAATTAGGTGGTATTTATCAAATAGAAGAAAGAAGACTTTTAAATACTATTGGAAGATTAGTTTAAAGAAGACAAAAGATAACTTTAACTGAAGATTGATGAGAACGTTCGAATTTCAATTAGGCCTAACTTAGACTCCTTCAACATCCATCTGAACTAGCTCGAACAAATTTATTCAGAATCCAAACCCATTGCATAATTTTACTTTATCATCATCCTGAATCATCATTCAGCTTTTAAATAAATAAATATTTTAATTATTTAAACTGCATATTTTTATTCACTCTTAACGAATCCCCACCCCTGAGATTTTTGTAACCCAATGATTGAGTAATGTTCAAATACTCAATGTCGATTACTCAGCAGATGTTTGCCAAAACAGCTGTTAGTTATTATTCTTATTAATTAGATATAATAATTAGCAACAAAATTAGAGAATTATATAGGTTTATTTCATTCTATAAAATACTTACAGCCTACTGAGAAACGTACATGTTTCGGCAGAATTAAAATAAATACTAATTTTTAACGTGTATGAGGTACGAGTTTGAAAACCAAAAGACTTTGAAAAACAAGGATAAAAAAACTATAGGTAATTTTATAAATATATTTTTCAATTTAAAAGCAAATTATTTGATTTTAGAAACATGATATAAGCGAAAGACACATTTTATGATTTCAATTCCATGATGCTCACAGTTCCTAACTAGGTTTTCCCATACTTCACAACCACTTACATCTGTTCAGCTCAAACCTCTTTCCAATCTCATAACCCATTTCCGTTATCTAATCGAACTGCCACATCCACTAGTGTGTGCGGTAGACAGAGTTGTGGTTCTTTGTAGAAGTAGTAAACAGCGTAGGATGAGTGCGAAAATGGCCTCCATCAACGACCCTTTGAAAAAAAAGTTCGGTTTGGGATAGAGAGTTTCAATCTTAAATACTTCAAAAGGAATTAAAATTTTAGACGCAATGGTGTATGATAATGCAGCGTACTTGGACTCTCTAGTGATGATATGAGGCTGCAAAATTTTAATTTCATTTGCAAAATTTTGCTTTTTGAATTTAGAATAAATATGCACAATTTAGTACCAAAAGAAAATGTGGAGCATACATTTCATAGAGACAGAAGGTAACAGTTTAGTTGAAGCGGACACATTTCTGTTTTAGCTGTGATATACAAGTTGTTGTGTAAAAAATACATTTTTTGGTAAGAAGGTTTATTAATGGGTTAGTTTGTATTATGTTATGTTGTTTGAGAGAAAAGTGACGAAGTTGAGTTTCAAACTCAACTTATAGTGATTCAGTGGTAGATCAAGGTATACAGAGTTACATTGTCGACAAAACCCGATGAACTTACACCATCACAATTTCCTATGTCTACCCTGGTATTTTTTATACAATACATCGTCAACAGCATGATCAAAACAATACCTTTCACGAAACTCAGAGCTGTTCTTTTCTGTATCCAATCTATTCACCAAATTATTAAATTTGTACTCGATGATCATTTAAATCACTTTACAATTGACAACACTAGATTCATCATATACCCGTGACTTAATATTTTGGATTGAATTTAGAATGCATTCAGGTCCAAGAGCATTGAGAATCTCAAGCAAGGACTCAGGTGTCTGCTAGGGCGCTGTATGTTGAGGGGTGTAGGCAGGGGGTGGTGGGGGGGGGGGCGCCGAGACGCCTGCGCTTGACTGTGGTGACACGCGGGTAAGCGACGCCCGCTACTCAGTCTGTGTGCGGCGCCGAGACAGTGCGTGTGTCACGGGTCGTTGCCATGTAGCGCCGTGTGTCATGGACAAACTATGATCAACCAACCATATGTTGAGGGAGGTCCAGATATTAAAGGTGTGTAAATTAAAAAAGAGATTTGGTGTTAAACGTTTCTAAGCGTTTTAAGGTGTGTCTCTTTGATTTAATTTTGGCTTTGAAAATTAGTTTTACGCTATCCATAGTAGTTCTTAGTCGTGTATATTTCGATTTATATACTTTTTACACGGGACACAATGTACGTAATTCATCCAACAGGGAATTCACAAGCATAAGTTTACAGAATATATCGGCACAAATTCTTAATACTGTAGTACAAAAATTATGAATTGTACGAAGTAAAATAAAATGTAATCATGTGATTAATAAATCTTGTTAATTGGGACGGTAATGATAGTTCGAAAGAAATTTGGCAATAAATGCAACAAACAAAGAAACGTTAATTTTCAATTTATTTTGACTGTACTCAAAACTTCGGTAACTGAGATATCATGATACCAACTGATGAGTAATTAATTTTTGTTCCTTGATTGTCAAAGACCTTAAAAATGGTCGAGTGTCTTATACCACATTTTTTTAAGTATATAACAGTCTTTTTCCTCAGTTAATTATTTTATTGTCACTTTATTAGCCATTTGCGTTGTATATAATAGCTATTATTCCTTAGAAATGATAATGCAAGAAATGATTGCAGCTTGCAAATAATGTAGGCTATTCCTGATGTCCAAACTTACTTTATGCAAAATCGATGTGCTGGTCAATAAAAAATATTAGCAAATTCCTTACCCCATAATATTACAAAGAAACATCTTAACCTTTAACCTAAATTAGTCACTTTGAAAGATCTATACTTATAACACGATTCTTGAAATATGCTGTGAGGTGTTAATTAAAACAAACATTTTTGAATGTAATTCAAATTGATTGCCACAATGCAAGCAAAAAATGAAACTTAATTAGCACTGATCGAATGAACTCGAAATTTAAATTCCGTGAGGTTCTGTTCCAATCCATGTTTGAGTTTACTGTTGACAGTCGACAACGATAATTAAGCACTTTTGTCATTTAATCTGATAGGCAGCGTGACAATAAACACATGCCTTGCTTTGAAAACTATTTCCCTGGTAAATAATGTGATTGGTAAATGCAGTAAGTGAAACAATATTTACTGTTCGTTAGATCATTAATTTTCTAAAAAATAATTACCCAACCATACAGAAAAACTAAAACCTCATGTGGCCTCAATACATGTGCTATGATGGTATGTTAATTTATTCCATCCCACTAAAGATAAATAAACAACTATTAGCCTTAGTTTTGTTTATTTTTGTATACCTATTTTATAAATAAATATTCCATGTGTTAGTTTAGTTTTACAAGAGTAGATTGTTTTAAATTGAACAACATTATACAGTATAATCGAACACAATTGACGTCTATGTATGTAATAATACAACTGATGGATAGTCGTGTCCTCAGAGAAAACTTGCACCATAAAATAGCATCAGTTATATAATAATGCCTGTAGTGTTATAAAATAAGGTGATGCTGTATGTTGCATTTAGCTTCAAACAGCTGTTCTTGCCTATTGTCTTCAAACTGTAAAATCCCACATTATTTTCAATTAGAAATAACCCGAAAACCATTTTACTGTCTTTACTGTAATTAGCAACTTCCTAAGTATGTAAATCCATTACGGTGAGATATACTATAACATTTTACATGTAAAATATTCCAGAAACAGCCAATACAGTATTATTAAATTTACAACAGATCAGTTTTAATTTACAACGGATCACTTGACTTGTATTGAACAACTAAGAACTAAATGAGTCTAAAACCGCACAAAACTGTTTTTTTCGTTATTTTATTTCCAATGGACGTAGGCATGTTTCAAGTAATAAAAAATTTTCTTATGCATGTAAAGAAGTAGAGCGTCAAAAGTTCGAACCCATTTGGACCGTAGGTTCAGATTACCGATTTGTTCGGATTTTCAGACATAACCTAGAAATGCCTAATAGACACATAATTAGTCATACAGTATTAAAGATACAGTTCTAGGATACTGGAAATAAAATAAAAACAATGGTTTTTGTACTTAGGTGTTTTTGGTACATTACCAACAAGCTGTTATGCCCGCGAAATTGTAAAACATATCAGTTCTAATTAAATATTTAAAAACCCTCAGGAGCGATTTGGATTTTTGACGTTTCGGATTTTTGAAGTTTGGATTTTTGACGCTCTACTGTACATAAAAATAGTTTGATCATGATCTGTTTAGTCGTTTTTCAGTAGAAGGACGCGTAAAACAGCCTTCTGGGACATGACAGACAGACAGAAATTGAGATAAGCCTTGTTTCGGCTTCTTTAATATAAAAAACTTATAAAATAGATCATTCCGAACAATTGTACGGACAAAAATCTAATTTATATTGATTTGTTATTTTTTACTGAAGGGTTAAGCGTAACTCTATATAATAAACGTAAATAGTTACTAAACTAAAAAACACTTACCGGTTAAAAATTACGAATGAAAGGTTGTTTTACTCGACGAAAATTTCATACTTCGAACACAATTTAAGCATGGGATCTAGATACAATATCTCTGTCTCACTTATAAACATGTTTGCACGAGACAAACATTTAACAATAAATCTTCAAAGCAAGCCACTTAACTTTGTTTAGCAAGACTCTCTGCTTGTTTGCTCGCTCTTAATCAAGTTTATGAGTTAAATGAAAGAACTCTTTACACAGTCAATTTTAAGTCTCTTTACTTCCATGTATTTATTACTAATTTAATTTAATTTACAATTTGTTTTGTTGAGAAAGTAGTTTTAAACAAGAAATTGAGAAGAAGAATTCTTGAATCAAGACTACCACAACTAACTAATTGTACAGTTAAATATGGAGATGCTCAGATAGATCCAGAATCGTTATTTAAAATAGGTGTTTATAACAGTCTTTACTGATTTGCTTGGGTGTAGCAAGTAATGTTTATTAATGTTATGGTACCTACCAATTGTTATGAAAGAAAGTGATCTATATCCACAAGAGAATATTTTACAAATACCTAAAAAAGGATTCAATGCAGTGTATGTTAGACGGTTAGGAATATTTTCAACAAACTTATGCTTTTAAACAATTGAATTTTTACTTTAAATGGTTTGACTGCTCTTAAAACAGTTCAGTAAGGCAAATAGCTTATTTTAAAGTATAACAAGATACCAACAGTCAAGAGTTTTTTTTTTTTTTACTGTCTAAAAATATTTTGTCCAAACTAAGACCAATTATTGTGTGATATAGTTCCGACTATACAGGAAGTCAGACAGAAGAATAAATAACACATAGTTGTTAATGGTTTCACAGTTTGCATACTAAATGACCTTGCCCTTATCATTGGCAAGGTCATTGGCCTGATAAGAGTCTAGTCATTGTTGCTATATTCCTTGTGCTGTATTATTTTTTCCTGCTAGTCTTTACCATTGTCTTTTTGAAATTAACAATATTAGTGAATAACAATATACATAATAAACATGTAAAACCTTAAAGAATGTTATAACTCTTATGTATTACTTGGAAACAAATACGGTACAAAGAACTTACGCATGCTATAAAACAATAACAAACTATTCAAATCGATTAAATAAAACAATCTTAATTAACATACTGTAAATCTATAAACTTGATAATAAACAAAACTTACAAACAAACTGCCAACAACCCGTCCGTCCCACCAACGCCTGCATAGCCTTTCATTTTTAAATTGATTCTTTTTACCTTATCGGTGATTTTAATACTAAAATCTTTCGAAGAATTGGCTGAAGAGGACCTCAAAAATATAACTTTCAATGAACCTAAAAAATAGAGAGTCCTAAATCAGGAAACAATAAAAAATAAATAATCACTTAGCTATGTATTTATCTAGTCTTGTCTTTTAATTATCCTTGATTTCATATATTTAAACAACACGCTATTTATAAAGTATATTGAACAATTACCCGATCCATGAAGCATTCTTAGTGCCTATGGGTGTCCTTTTTTTACATTGTATTGGTAGTTAGTGGATTATAATAAATGAATAACACTGAGTAACATATTTTGCCTAAACACTTTTGTTTTGTTTTTTCATAAAACAGATGGCTAAGGGATTAATTGTTTAATGATAACTCATGTACAAAGTTATAAACTACGTCTACCAACAGTTTCTACAAAATTTTAGTCAGCTGATAAAAAAAATATATGAAGAATAGTAACAAAAACCAAACCTACGGATAATGTATCCTTGCACCAACCAGTTATAAACCTATCCAACCACTACACCTAAACCAAACAGTGTATATTGGTTTGACAAACCTAAGGGCATTTTAAGGCATTGTCCATTCTATTACCATTCTGTTATTTTCTTTTTAAATATTTAAAACATTTAAAAGTCAACAGATTGATCTAGTAAGTCTATGTAAAATTATACAGTATTCACTTGGTTTTTATAAACAAACAGCCAGTAATGGTTTAAATAATATCATAATCATCTTAATTATAAATTTATAAAAAGGTAAGTTCAATTTTTTTTATTAAAATGTAATTTTTATTCCATGAAAACTGTATAAGTAAAACATAGGTTGACCTCTTATCAGTAAACATAAAAGGTAACCTTCAGATATTCACCATACAACACTGTGTTATTAATGCAGTTGCCGCACGTAGTCGAGTGGCGACCCACCTTTACACTGTTGCATCTTTCATCAAACCCTTTCAACAATATTCCCCTGAAGGTAAACCTCCAATACAGCTCCAAACTTCGATCCTTTGTCCCTGTCCCAAACATGAAACATGCGCTTGTAAAAGCCTCTCAACTACGTTCAAAAGCATGCTATTTTATATGTATGATCAAAAAAGAGAATTGTTATGGGCACAACAATTTGAGTCGTAATACTACATTTGGCCAGTTGTTATTGATTTTATAACTGCTTTATTTATTTATAAAAATAGAAATAAGGTTTGTTTGGTTATTGCCGAACGAAAACTATGTCTCATTTTGTAGGAAACGTCATATATGAGAGATTATTGAGAAAGCTGTAGGAAAGTAAACTATACAAATAAAGTAACCTAATATGGACGGATTTCATTCCAACCAAACTATCCGGGTTGATAACCTACAATAGTTGCTAATAGTGAACAACTACAGCATTAAATTAAAGTTAGTAGTTATTGAACAAGTAGTGAGTTATAAATATGTATAAGTAAGCTGTATAAGTATTGAGTTATTGAGTTAGTAGTTATATTGAACAACTACAGCATTAAATTAAAGTTAGTAGTTGTCTAAAAATAATTGTTTGGCCAACAGTATGCTTGACAGGCAGTTTGCTTTACCGTATAAAACTGATAAGTACCTATATTATCTATATTTTAATTGGCAAGCATGTTTTTTTTAACCTTTTTTCTCAGTTCGTGTGCATTGTAGGGAAAATCTACGGATACTGTGAGAAATGTATTTTCTTGTAAGTATGCATAATCCCTTTATAAATTAAAATAGGCTCAAAAATAAACACAAAAAAGAATTTAAAATTTTACAAAATTAACATGGGACTTATGGGTTGCCTTACTGGTGACGAAATAACAACGAAAAATAAACAGAAAATTAAAACAAATTGAAGAAATTCCAATCACATGTTTTATTTACAGCGTAGGTTAAAAATAGCCGTATATAACATATCTTTGGTCGAGTTTTCAACCACTGGACGACCACTAGTATATCTTATTCGACAGAAATAATGAACATCTAATATCATTGTAGATAACAATAGTCTTAACTTCTATTAGCGTAAGTGATTTCTCATTAAAAATTATAACGAATTTTTGTGTGTTCCTGTTGATGACGCTTGATATAGCTAATGTATAACCAGTGTTATGTACTGTCTCTCTATGTGTTCCTCTCTTATTTTGGGGATAGATAATACGATTTATGGTTTACTCTTTGGTTCAAGCAAACAAGCAATCCATTTTGTGGATAGTTATGTCATGGGGTATAATTAAACTTAAATCATAAAAACAAATAAATTATTTATTTATGGTTCCAATTTTATCTTGAAGAATTTGAAGCAGTTGTTGGTTTATAAATAAATGAAAGATGGTTCTTCTGAAATACTTAGTCAAGCTAAAATTAACAATCAATATGAAGTTTATAGCTCCCTTAAAAACCATGCAACGTTCAGAATATTCTGGACATTTTATATTTATTTTACAAGTAATTTACAATATACATAATACCATTGTCCGTTAAGTATGTACAATTGTTCTACACATTTTTTTATTTGGTGAATAAAGGCTGTAGCAAATAATAATTATCCTTTTCTAGGAAGTAGAAACTCTTTTTTGTTTGTATTTTCAAATAGGTAAAGGAAATGATTTCAAAGTATCATTCAACCATTTGCATTCAGACAGCACAGCCGGAAATTGCTTTAAAAGGAACTACGCTTGGATAAAGTTACTTCTTGAGCAGAAAATCGAGATCATAAGTGTTTCCACAAATATTGTATGTTTGGTATATACAAATAATTGTCAGTGACATTTTTACAGACATACTTGTACAGATGAAGGACTCTTTAACGTATTTTATATAATTTAAAAAACTATTATAGGTAATATATTGAAACATACATTTTCCTTTAAGTTTCAACATCAGAAAAAATGTTGTAAAGAGAAAAAACTAGCATAACATATCTTTAAAAATAGGAGCTAAACTTTTACTCGTCTGTTTAAATTAATTGTGTATGCACTTTTTCACTTAAGAATCCTGACTGGTTGTAGGTAAGGGTAGTGTCATAAGGAATTTATAAAATTCCTTTTTTATCCAGAAGCTAGTTTCATCACAAAATGCAACTGTCTTACAATCACCTATCGCGTTTACACAAATTTTATGGGAACATTAACTGCTATGTAATGTCACCATCATTTAAATAAACGTTGAATATGAATATTTCTTTACTAAGATATTCACTAGAATGAGTGATTAAAACTGTATTTTATCATTCCTTCAATTCTGAATTCACTCTATTTTAAGATGGAGCAAATCTCAATCTAAAGAGAATGTAGTGCAGTACAACCAAAGTAAGCGGTCACCTTCAAAAAGCCCATCTTTCTTATATTTTCACATGATGTTAGCTAATGTAACATGCAAGACCATAGTTATAACTAATTTTGGAATAAAAAAAGGGTTTGACAGTAACGAACTCTGTTGGGGTTATTTGAAAACATTTGACAATATTTGCGAAACCAATAAGAAGCAAATAATTTACTATGACAATCTAGTCATGGATACATGATACAGCCATGAAAATCTACCATGACAATCCAGTATACAAGGTAGTCAAAAGCTTAGTGTATTGTATGACAGAAGAAAATAACTTCAAACTCCACTCGATAGCCAATGCTTCATTAAGTCCCGTCGGAATTGGTTTCATTAGCACAATCGGCTTCGCTCTAAGCTGCTAATGATTCTAGTAACCAAGATAATGGACGATTTGCCTTGGATATAACTTGAAGTGTCTACTCGGATAACCAGTCTAGAAATAAGCTTATATCCTGTTATTAATTTAAATATTTTTTTTATGTTACGTGAATAGATTCCATGTTAATTATAACAACGGAGTATGAGCTCAAATAAATTCCGATAATAATATAAACCAAAATCCTTTTATACCTATGAAATAAGTGGACTACAACAAGCATTTGTCGTTTTTAATGATAATAAGCTCTTAATATTTTAATATCAATGTTATTTTAAATAAAATTTAATTTACTGAACTTTTAATTCATTTCAATTTAGATTTTATGGCATTAAATCAAACACGCATAACTGTTATAATTTGTCAAAAAAGTCTAAGCTTACTTTCTGGGTGTAACCCTCCATGAAATCCACTTTTACATGAAAGACATGTCAAGGTACTGTAAGTATAAAATATAATTATGACTTTTGAATTCATAAAATTACATTAACAAATTACGCCTTTCATTTAAGTAATGCAGTTAATCCATAATAATTCAACCAAACAATTTGTATATGATAACAATATATTTTTCTTTTTATTAAAAATCCAACCTTTTATCCCTACCTTACAAGTTATTTATAAATTATTATATGAGCTATTCGGCCAATAGGTGGAAGTTTTAAAGAACTAATTCAACCACAAAGTGCTAACAATATTTCAGAAAGATAAGAGTAATATTTCGTATTCCACGGGAGAGGTGAGCAACTTTGAATGGCCTGACGCTTCGACGCCCTTTCTTGCTGAAATAAGCTCCCATTGTTAGAGATTCCTTCCCATTACCAGGTGCAGTTCACACTCATGATCCATAAGTATAAACTGAAAAGATAACAACTATTTGTCGGATCACCAAAGTTATGGTGGACTGTAGTATAGTCTTTGCTCTTACCGATATTATTGTAACAAACCTTATTCTAGTAATATTTACCAGTCAATCTTGTGCAAGAGTAAATTCAATAGAATGCTTCTTATCAGCAGATATATCTATAAGAGTATCAAACACCCAAATAATAACACAACTACAGTTTTCCTACACCACGTACAATATACATGACTAAAACAATTCTAGGTACATAGAAAACCATGTGTGATTCATTGTGTTTAAACATATTACCAGATCCTAGTCAATAATTTTCAAAAGTGTAAAGTTGATAAAATTAATTTTATAAAGCTGTAAATGATCTTAATAGTCTTGTTAAAGTATTCTAACATTTTTGTAAACTTTACGGTTTTGGAATTACGTCAAAATTGGGCGCCATGTAAAATATTTTGTTTCTATAGTGAAAAATATAATACCCTGGATAAAAAAAACTGTTTTTTCGTGTTTAATGGAATTTCCCAGGAAACGGCAATAGTTCTGGATTCAATAATTGTGTATCATAACAGTGGAATAAACTACTTCATTTCAACGTGATGTCTGAGATCGACTTATTAACACGGCCATTATGGCGAAACTACAAGTTTCATCAATTAGAAACGTTTGTCTGATAGATATTATAATTGATTAACACTTTAGAATACAATACACAACATAGTTTTTTAAGAAGTTAAGAGTTATAGATGGTGCCATCTAATGAAGGTCTCAAAATTCAATATTTATGAACATATTTATTCCAAACCCTAATACTCTAAGGGAATATGTACATTGTTCAGCTATTTCATCCTGAATAAATAATTACTCACTTATGTAAAGGCTAAAGCCAAATATTATTTTCAAGTTGTTAGAATTAACTATTTATAATCCGATTCCCACTGTCACCGATTCAATGCGTTCAATTGTTCGTGAAAACCAGGTCCAGTTTTGAGGCAGCTTACGAATACTTTCTCGAAGTTATGAGTACATATAGGCTAACACGATACACTATACACAAAGACTCTTTTTATTTTATTTTTCTATCGGAAATAGAACAACAATTACAAACATCCCAGAGGAATACATAAATAAACTATAAGTTATATAACCCTTTTTAAAACACACAAGTTCAAACGCTCTGCTATGTCGGTGTTTCCGAGTGTGTTTAATGTAATGTTGCTTGCGCTCACCAAATCATTAGTCATCATAAGTAAATATTTACATAACCTCGCTTGTTTCTCGTTGCATGGAAACACTCTAGCAGGTTGTGTGTGCTATTTGGTTATACTACACCTGAAGTATTCCCAGTCTCGTGGTAACCTAAAATGTATGACTTTTGTACAATTTCAACTTTTAGGGGTAAGTGAAAAGTTAGAAGGGAAACAATAACTCAATATGTGCAAAGTAACTGGCTGCAAAGTAATTGCCCATATTTCAAATTTTAAAGTTTACTTTCTGTATAATAATACATTTAATTTGATTTTAGAAGAGAAACACTCAAATTCAGTCGAATTACCTAGTAAACATCACACATTTCGAGGATTAAAGTAAGTACTACGAAAATACTACTGACATCACTTCAACTTGAACACTCCTCAACCTTGTCATCCTACTACCACAGACGAATGTTGGAGCTAGTCAGTGATGTCAAGTGTTTGGGCCTCACCATCGTGGACGTTTCATATAACCGTGATTCATTTTATAAATAAATATTTTAAATCCAGTCTAGGGTTTTATCATATATATATATATATATATATATATATATATATACGTTATGATTGCTACTTTCACCTAAACAGTAAACAGTTTCTACCTACCCGTGTCAAAAAAATAGTTTTACATGTTTCTCAATGCTATATGATTTGACTTATTTAAAAACATATTAATTAAGAAAACATAAAGAAGCCAGGTGTTTTTGAACTAAGGTATGAAAGCAAGAACATACAATTGAAGATGTTATTTGTATTTTCTCTTAGATTGTAAAATAAAGTTAGTTATCATAATAAGTGAGTCTACTTTATAAGGGTAAACCAACCCATGTGCGTCTGTGTATATAAAGCACAAAAGTAATGTTGTAAAGTAGTGATGTAACAGGTATGTAAGAGTTCTGAATATGTGATAGTATTATTCAGGAAATTCAAAAACACAGTATAATTAGTTTGAAAAAAGTTGAGCTACTCGGTTCAACTGAAAGGATGACTGGAATGCAATTAGGTTCTAAATTGGTTGACAATTAAATTGTATTCATATTTAATTTGTTGGACTGAAAACGCAAATGGCCATCAAACCTTGTTTTAATACCGTACAGGAATTCATTGAATCAGGTAATACTCGGATGAATAAAACTTCAACGTTTTATATAAATTAATCAACTGTGTTGAATAAATTGATGTATCCATTGGCTAGTATACAAGTTTTCCTATTTATTTATTTCTTGCTATGATGATTGAAATGAATTACTTATATAGTAATTTAAGCTACGTAAACAAATACAGTTTTAAATAAGTAAACAAGGTAAGTAATTAGAGACAAAATACACCATTTATAGTTTATTTTTGCTATGTATGTAATGTAATTAAACCGTCCCAATAAACATGAAATCGGGCTTAACAGATTACTAACAATTATATAAGGCATGATAGGAGATGTATGGTGATTCTAAACAAGCTGTAAAATGTAATTGTTAAGTTAAATAAAAACCAATTCGCTTGGGGTTTAGTCACTCTGTAAAAATAACTAGAACACAATGTAATCCAGTGGTAAGAGCATTACTTATCTGTGCAACTAGTGAGCAAAGTGAGCAATTGACTCACTCGAGAGAAATCCTTACTCACGAGCCGTACGCGAGTGTGGAATGGTTTCTCGAGTGAGGCGATTGCACTTTGGACTCAAGTTATATTTTTCCTTATATTATATTCTATTTTTATATTATATATTTATTACATTATATTTTTCCTACAGTTACCATAAAACAAATAAATTGGTAAAGAAACGTGCCTTCACGTTGCAAATCTGGAGTGAGACAAAGTAATTAGAGTGAGACGAATATTCTCACTTTGCTTTCTCAAATCAGTGAGAGAACATGTACATTGTTAGGTAACTGTATGAAAAGATATTTTGTTTTGGAGGCCCGGGTACGGGTCCAGCCAACCACAAATGACATTTAGGTTGGCTGTTTATATCAATGTCTAAAGTCGGCGGGTTATAGCCTACCTTTGACTCTAGGTAAAGATAAAAAACACGGACCCTTTGGTGACGTAAACATTCTCTGTGAAGATATATATATAAATATATATATATATAATACAAGAAAAATATATTTGGTTTAATAAACGTCACAGGAAAACACAATAAACCCCTTAACTAGTGTACATGTTGCTCGAAATCGAGCAATTGCAAAGAAGTAAACCCCTTAATAATCGTCATATTAACAGATTTGGAGTACTTTTTATACTTTTTACTGGTGATTCATATAAGAGAGATCATCATCGAGTTTTTGCCCATTCATGATTGGTCGAGGAAACACCTAGCGATATAACTCCGTCTTACTTTAAAATGATAAGATATTTAAAATGCGTAATTCCCTGATATGACCATTACTAAAGTAAAGATTTCAGCTTTGTGGTGAACAACAGTAATGTAATATAACAGTATAGGTAGTAATGTAACAGTAATGTAACAGTAATGTATAACACTAATGTATTACAGTAATGTAAGTTGGTGTGAGAGGTTGCAATATAGAGGTTTTACAGTCTTTGCATACGCTGGTTCAGGTCATGTAACTTAATCAACATTGCTTTAACACATGAGTTATTATGGTCAATGTTACGCAGCACTTTACATCTCATAGTTTACAAATGTAGTTTTTAATACTAATAAAGTTATACATAAATAACTAAATAAAAATGCCTTTATTATCAGGGTTCATACACCCTGATATACAGTAATGTTGTGTTTGTGTTGACAGTACATATATACAATGCTGAATTTTTTTACATCACTAGATTGAAACTCAAAAGTATTCTTAAGTTGTAATATATTTTTTTTTATTTAGTGTAATCAAACCACTTATTATGTACATTTATTTAATATAGGCCCATACTACAAGCTTATTGCAATATATATTTACCAAGTATTTGGCTTCATTATGTGCTACCATAACTCCTAACCTAAAATATAAAGAGACCCTAACCTCCGTGTTATCCGAGATCCTTGGTAACCGAGGTAGTCTCGATCCCAACAACCTCAGTTAATCGAAAGTATACTGTACCATAAACTAAGCATTAATGTTTAATTTTCGTCTTATGTCTAAGACAGTATCAGTTTCTAGTTGATCTCAGGACAAAGTCTATCTAAAGATCGGAAATGGATAGCTCTCACGAGGGTTGGAAATCTATCTCTATAATGGAAAACCGCTTTCCCTCAGAACCACGCAATCAATTTCCAGCAACATTCTGTAAAGTACCTTAGAATATATGAGTCCACGTTGCTACACATGTATTAGCAATTTCAGTAAATTATGATATGGAAAATCATATTCAATATTTCAAGTGTAATCAAATGTTAGCTCAACAGGTGCTAGGTTTGCGCATAATGAAGTTAATTTCGGAAATCCTCTTTTTTGTTTTATATTTTTGTTAAATAATATGCCTACGAGATAAAAAAACTTAACATTTACATTTCATCATATGTTATAGACATCCCGGATGAGGGTTCACAGATGACTGCCCCTTACGACCTTCACCAACAAACAGTATGAACGTTACTGCAAACACTACGTTGCCGACCCCCTCTGAATCAAGGTATGGTATTCTAAGTAGTGATGTCATCTTATTTAAGTGTTACTGAGTTAACTAACCAAAAAACTATATACAAAAAAAAAAAAAAAAAAAAAAAAAAAACTAAGATCAAATGTTTAATTCATTATATTTTGTCAATAGTCTTACTGGCTATTGACAAAATATAATGGATTAAACATTTGATATTTGTATATATTTTAAATTTTTAACTACAGGAGTTATAACTCATGTTTGCGCTGTGACGATATCACGGTTTGACACAATTGTTAGTCCAAGAACATTAAGAACAGAAGGTTTTGCCAGTAGAGGTGGATACCTTAGTATTTTCAACTCTCTTGAATCTTAAACATATCTTTCATTCGGCATCGTACCTATTCCGAATTCACTATGAAGATTATTCAACTTGATACACATTTAAAGTTAATTAAGGATACATATAATGTGTTACAGCTACTGTGGGCCGGGACTGGACCATTTCCACGCCACCTACCGTGGAGTCCACGGCTACGTCAGTCTGCTAGTCTGTGTGTTTGGATCCGTCGCTAATGTTCTCAACATTGCTGTGTTGACCAGGAGAGAGATGACGTCACCAACCAACGCCATCTTGACCGGACTGGCTGTGGCTGATCTGCTGGTTATGATAGAGTACATCCCCTTCGCGTGCCACATGTATCTGCCGCAGCGGCCTAAGAGGGAGAGGTAGGCTATTGTGGGGATCAAGTTTCTTCGTAGTCTATTTGGCAGTATTTATTTAATCAAAACTATGTTTTAAATTATCCACTTTGATCATTCTTCATCTAAATTAGGTCTACACCATACTCATCAATTGAAGTTAGATGGTTTGTAAGACGTCCAATAGGTGTATAATAAAGAGGTGTGTAATAATGATAGATGTTGAAGACTTTTGGTTGACGCTTCATCAATCCTTAAGGTGCAAGATCGTAACCGGACCCCGGAGTCATTTGTAATTTTCTATCAGTTGATGATACTATAACCAAACGTCAACGTTATGTAATGATCAGACAATGGCTTAGACCTTTGGCCCCCGTGAAAAATTCCTAAAGAGTAGGTCTACACAAAATTATACGTTATGCGAATATATGAACTTCTCAAGCTATTCGTTAATTTAAATTTCTTACCTTATCCTATCGTTTGCCAGTTTTATGCTAAGTAGAACACATTGTCGTAACCATCGCTGCGTTATGTGGTGCTAAAGTTTATTGGGCATGTTGTGGTCAAGTAGAATATTTCGATGATCCGAACATGACATTTTCATTGAGAGGATCGTAACTGTTAATTGCAACTGAAAGTCTGAATTGGCTGTGTTAGTGGCACGGTCAATGGAGTGACTATCAAGCCATTCATATAGTGATGTCATGGGTTCACGTTCTAGTAAAGCTACTAAATCCACAACAATGTTCCTGTATACAACGGTATACATTTTGCGATACTTGATACGATTCACAAGCAGTCTCATAGCGTTATTGTGGAGGAAATTTAAAACAACAAACATTATATTAAATAATAGATTGACAATATATTATCGCATTATACATTGATAGTTGTTGTTGTACAGTGATAGTTGTCACACCCAATGCATACTGGGTTTCCTAATAGCGTTACATAATTAAGCGGTTGCATGTTGACGGTTAGACTTTTTGATAAAAAAAAACTTTGACGCCGTTATGAATAAATTTTAGGAAAATAAATTGTATACTTTTTTAAGAAAATATAGGGATGGAGATAAGATGTATATGGTTTTTTATTGGTAAAATAGGCATTACTAGTGTAATCATAATGATTATCAAAGCACGTTAAGGAAAGCTGTTTTAAGCCACCAAAGGTGTAAACACGCTGTTAACAGGTTAACAATGCTTTTGAACAATGAACGTGGCGTAATTAAGTACCATAGGTAGCCAGAATTTGACCACAAGGTAAGTACTAAGAGTGAAAAATATGACGTCATGTAATGAGACATATTTTGAGCTGATATGGTCTTAGTGGCGTCATTTGATTAAGAAGATATGGTGATGGCTAAGTTGTTTGACGACGTCATTATTAATAGTTAGGGGTTCTTTGCAAAGCTATGACCATCCCAGATCGAATACCTGACAAGGGAAAACGTCATTTTCTAAAAACTTTAGGAATTTTCTTATGACAAACTTAAGAGTCCTTGGAGGCTAGCAGGCATGGATGATAGTCTTGGTTGATTGCAAACAACTGCTAGAGAGTAAAATATCATCCAAACATATTATTTTTACTCAAAACTGATTAAATATCTAGGACACTATGAGATTAGAAATTTTCTTTCTAGTTTGTTTTTTGTTTTATGAGATAGAACGTATAGGCCCAAGGACTCTTAAGCTCACCTGCACTTACCTGATGATGCTACTTTAGCTCTATTAGCCTTGTTTCTATATGACTGACCCTGATGTAATGCTAAGGTACTCCTATGGCTGGGCCCTGTTCGTCCTACTGCACGCCCAGGTGTCGCAGGTGTTCCACACAATCTCTATCTGGCTGACAGTGACGTTGGCTGTGTGGAGATACATCGCCGTGGCACATCCATAACGTAACAGAGAGTGGTGTGGCGTAGCAGCATGGTTACTCAATTACTGACCCTGATGTAATGCTAAGGTACTCCTACGGCTGGGCCCTGTTCGTCCTACTGCACGCCCAGGTGTCACAGGTGTTCCACACAATCTCTATCTGGCTGACAGTGACGTTGGCTGTGTGGAGATACATCGCCGTGGCCCATCCACAACGTAACAGAGAGTGGTGTGGCATGCAGCGTACTCTGGCAGCCATCGCGGCTGGCTACATCTGCTGTCCACTACTGTGTATCCCGCTCTACCTGGCCTTCGAGATCGAACCTAAGGTAATATATAAAAACCTGTTACCCCGGTGCTATTGAATATACGGTAGTTGTATTGCTAGGAGCGAAGTACTTTCGGTAAGATTTTATGGCTAATTTGCTTTGAATTTTACAGGTTTTAAAATATTATGACAACTATTTGACATAAAAGATATTTGTTATCATTTTTAAAGTACTTATTACTATTTCTACTTGCCCACTTCTGTAAGCAATTTAATTATCCTTAATTCATAATAATACAGGAGAGTTAAACATATAAAAAACAAATCCTCTAATTTTTTTAAATAATTTTTAAATTAGACTAGACACCCGTCGAAATTTATGGCTACCGTTGATGTTTTGAGCAAACTCATTTACCTATCAATAGATGGTGGAAACTCAATTTTTAGAACATTGGCTCGGCTTTAGATAAAGTAAGTTGGCTCTATAAATATGTTTAATTCTGACTACAATAAATGATGGTAAATTAAGAAACAGGAACGATCCGTGTTACCTCAGAGTAATAAAACAAAATTTTGTTTTATTACTCTTGGGTGTTACTATTGTCATTTATATTAATATAGCCTTCTATTATCTAGAATATTTAACAAATACCAATAGTACTACGATGTATAATTATTATTTAATCACACATGTTTGTAATTTATAATTTTTCCTCATATAGATCATACTTGAATGTGTCAAATAAATACAAATCTTAATTTAGAGAGATCTTTCTGAACTAGAGAGACCGTTACTAAGGGTCGGTGAAATAAAAAACTGAATTTGTTTATCATTAAAACTACATGATTTAGCATAAGAACTACATAAAGCTAATTCAGTGTATTACTTCTGAGATACTTAGCGAGAAGTTAAATTGGTTTCAGCATAAGTAAATTATTCATTTAACTGTATCAAAGTTTTAACTTTTAGTTCAATTTAATGAGAGGAACTTGAAGCAATTAATTTTGCAACGGTAGTACGTGTTAAACAGCTTAAGAGAATAACAATTAATAATTCAATGTTAAAGACTACTTTTCATATGAATGTAATATAATATCTACATTGACGATTTGTGATTATTATTTTAATATTTACAGATTGCGTTACTTGGTGAAGACGGCAACGACGCCATGCCCAACTCGACGACAGGCCAGAACACAACGCTGTATGTTGTGGACCTCAGCGAGATGGGCAAAGCGAACAACAACCTCCTGATGGACGTCAACTTCTGGGTGTACAGTGTTGTTATCAAGATAATCCCTTGTATAGCGCTGACCGTGCTGAGTCTGCGGCTGATCTGCGCGCTGCTGGACACCAAGAGACGCAGAGAGATGCTGACCAGTAGCAGCAGCAGGAAGTCTACCAGGGTCATGGAGAAGGAGCGACAGACAGACAGAACCACCAAGATGTTGCTGGCGGTGCTGCTGCTGTTCCTTCTCACTGAGTTCCCTCAGGGTATCCTAGGAGTGCTCAGCGTCGTGCTGGGTCAACGCTTCTTCCGGGACTGCTACAACAAGCTGGGGGAAGTGATGGATATCCTAGCCCTCATCAACTCCGCCATCAACTTCATCCTGTACTGCGCCATGAGTCGCCAGTTCAGGACAACGTTCACGGTGATGTTCAGGCCTCGGTGGATGCCCGTGCCACAGGTAGACGCCAACGGCCACAACAACCACACTACCACGCAGGTGACACAGGTCTAGCGGAGAGCCAGCAAGAGGGTCCCCTGCACTTCTCTCTAACCTCCCTCTTGCCTCTCCTTCCTTACAAGTGACCTTGCCAAGGTGGATGCCCGTGCCACAGGTAGACGCCAACGGCCACAACAACCACACTACCACGCAGGTGACACAGGTCTAGCGGAGAGCCAGCAAGAGGGTCCCCTGCACTTCTCTCTAACCTCCCTCTTGCCTCTCCTTCCTTACAAGTGACCTTGCCAAGGTGGATGCCCGTGCCACAGGTAGACGCCAACGGCCACAACAACCACACTACCACGCAGGTGACACAGGTCTAGCGGAGAGCCAGCAAGAGGGTCCCCTGCACTTCTCTCTAACCTCCCTCTTGCCTCTCCTTCCTTACAAGTGACATTGCCAAGGTGTCCCAGCTACGTCCCCAGACATTGCTCAACTATCTAGTGTCACGTTTGTTCTTACAACGATCGAGTCTTGAAAAGAAAGAAACATTTTGTCACATTAAAAGAGATGTACACTAATAAAGTCAATCACTCTGAATTTTTGTTCTAACTGTTTACATACTTAAAAATTTGTTTTGAAAGCCAGGTATGTGAAGGATAAAACTAATCTGAGCCTTGGTTTTATCTTTTACAACAAAGGTTTAGTAAATGAGGCATAAATGGAGTAAATATTAGTTAAATATTACTCAAAATGTATTAAATGTGCTATGTACTTTTTTATAACAATTTAAGATCCGTGTATTTACATATTTTACTCGTGTTGATATAAATTGTGTAGTTTTTATAAAACTGTTAAAAGTACGATGTAATGTTTATTTTATGTTGCAATTTTAGCGAAATGCCTACCTAAGTTGTGAGCCCCCTGGGAAGGAATTTCGCAAAGTCATAAATGTTTTAACAAAATGTATAAACTGTACCAAAAAAAAAAAATAAGAATATTTTTCATTGTTATCTTGAATGGATTACAATACTTGTGTAAATATTAAAATATACAGTTGTACTTTGTTAAAATGACTCATTTTGTAGCCCAAGCCTTTGAAATCAAATGTGTAACGCACCTATCCTGATTGCACTAAACAAAATCCAAAAATTACTACTGTAATACCATTTCGAATAAACCCATTCTTTAGGTTTTTCATTTCAAAACAGCGATCCCAAACATTAACGTAAGAAAATTGTCTTAGAAGTGTTTTTCAAGTGACAAGGACCTTGATGAAAGACAAGCAAAGTGACCCTAACAAAATACACATTGTCCACAACTAATTTTCTCAACTAAAATTGCATCGATACAATGTTGAGGCCACATTGTTCGGTCCAATACTTTTTCACGTATAATAAAAAGATAGATTACTGCGTTTCTATATGTGAAATTATTTAAGTGGTATGATAAAGGATTAGATAAAATCAAAAGAGCTAAATATACCTGTGCTTCGCAACGACGCTCGGCGCGGCGGGGAGTACGCGAAAGAGAACAATGCTGTTCTGAATATCTGTTGCTTGAAATAGTTACACATCCATAGCTTTAGCTTTAAATGTTCAATTGAAGAATAATTTACATCGTGAATTAAAGAAAGCATATATTCCATAACTGTTTGGGTGCAGAAAGATTATAATTATTTCCAGTTATACAAAGGAAATACTTAATATTTAGCAGATGGATGAATTAAAGTGAAATCTAAGTTTTGTAAGTCTTATATGTATTGCTACAACTGATCAATCAATTATAGTTTTTCTTCTGTAAAAATATAAAATGAAAATGCAATAATCGGACGTGAATATAACCAAAGTTGACTAAGTAACTTGAATTTTACAATACATAAAGACGAATAAGTCAATAGCTCGTCAGGGTTTTATTTCAAAGAGAAGGGTTAATAAATTATTGCAGCAATTAGGAGGATTATTCAAATCTATCATTCCGATCTAAAAGGTGAAGTATTAAGGTGCTCGTTCAACATCATATTTATGCTCATATTATTATACTCACTAATAACCTTGTTCACATGGAATCATTTTGTTATCAAGTAATCTCCTATTAATTAGCCAATTTATTGCGGATTAGAATGTTCCGATTGAAATAATGTTGGAAACACTACGAATCGATTTGAGTACAATATATAATGTATAATTTTCGCAAACACACAGAAAAGCGTTTTCATGATTGTTTTAATATAATCTAGGTAACTAAGAAATCATATGTTGATGACAAATCCTTAATAATATACCTCGGAATACGAGTAATTATAATTAGTAGTCGGCGTAATTATAGTAATCATAATTAATTGTAGTGATTATAAACGCGTAAAACTAGCTTCTATACACCGTGATTTGTGATTTTGGAAGAATATTGTATTAATTAAAAAAATAATTTTATTAAGCCTATAAATAGCTAAATGGGTAAAAACTCTTTTTGGAAAATCAAACCGTATAGTCTTATAGAAAACAATTTCTAATTTTACAAAAATAAATTTAACAAAATGATTTATAAACTTAAATGATATTTTATAATGAGTTTACAGTAGTTTTGAATATGAGTTACGTCACCCAGGCTAGCTATAATAATCAAAGTTTTAGTATAGAAAACGTAAGAAAGTGGGTACACTAGTACGTATGTTCTGTACTATCGTGGATAGTAGGGACATTCAAGATACTATAGTTTATACAATACTTAGCTATATCATCGTAAAGTCTGTATGTAGTTAATAAACCCGTATCCTACTTAGTTAAAAGGCAATTTATTTCCTGAAGAAAAAAAACTACAAACTTTTCTTGGAAACGTGTATTTTACGGCAGATTATCAATCTGTTATCAACCGTCAAAGGTAAAAGTCGAATACTATACAACAAACTGGTAGTGTGTATGTATGGTAAACTCTTTGATTGAGGATGATGCTTTATTTTTCGCAGCACTACATATTGCTATCTAGAAAACTATCTATAAGTTACATTATGGAACTGTAGTTTTCTTTGTAAATATTTAATAAGAAAAATATACAGTTAAGGTTTGATGTTAATTCTGAACAGTAGTAAAGACTGGGGAGGAAAATTACAGGAAATAAATACAGGAATAAATACCTTAAATAAATACAACGTTTGTAAATATTCCCCCAGGACACATTTTAAAGGTAGACCTAAAAAAGGTTTTCCAAACAATTGTACAGATGTTGTCAAAATATACTGTATATAAAACTAATACAATACATAGTTACGAATACTAACAAAGAATAGTTTACAGTGGTAATTTAAATATGAAGTTATGAACTTGCGCAAATTAAAGTGGGGTTAGTCCTGTGATCTCACAACTTGAGGTATTTTAATAAAGGGTGTGGTTTACGCAATGTGATCAAGATATTACTCTATCCAAGGTGTGATCTAGTAATACTTCATCTTTGTTTGCACTCGTAGAATATAGGTTACCTTAATATTAACTAGGAGGTTACGAATTGTGGATATTTATAGGCATGCACTGTGGATGCGATACTCCCTGGCGTGGATTAACGTCCGTACGAGTGAGTACTACAACTATCCGCAGTACTATCCTGAAAATTAGACCAATTCCTATATAGGCTACCAAGGCAAAAGTGTGGTTCGGATTCCACTATAAACTGTAGGTCCCTTGGTTGCCATTAGCTGTATAGACTATTAATTAACAGCTGTGTCTAAGGAATACGTCGCCTTGTATGTTTTCTGTGGCCTTACTGACTAATAAGACTACAAGATCGCGCCACTCATCCTACACTCATCTCCATTCATATTGTTAAAATTACCATACTTTGTATGGTAGACATTTTATTAAAGTATTAATTATGGATTCGAATTTACACTTTATAAAATAATGAACTTAATTTTATTGGTATTAGTAATCGTTTTCTCATTGCTTCAACTGCGTTACCACGTATAACAAACTAACACTAAATTCACTTTCTATCTCTATCGAATGGTTTTAATTAAAGTATTAAATCAGTCACACACTTATAAAACTACACGGTCATGTATATTTAAATTACCCACAATCCTATTAAAACGACACGGTGATGTATATATAAATTACCCACAATCCTATTAACCGGTAATTAGTCAGGGAACAATGTTCTGCAGTGTAATGTTTACTCGATTGTATAAACATTTTCACTTTGCCGTATATTATTGCTCATGGAACTGCATGCTGCGCTTACTTAATGAGAGAGGTAATGGAATTACCGAACACCAAACCACGATTTAATTTTTTTTATTGATTTTATGTTTAAAGTGACATCCAAACTCATGATTTCAAAAGCAGTTTTTACATTTCACTTTTTAATTACTTCGCAAGATAGTTTACTTTAAAATTGCGTCTTATGAGATTCTAAATACTAAGTTTGTTTGCCATTAGTTTTATTATTCGATGAAACTTTAGTGAAATTTAATTTAAAATAATCTACTGCATATATATGCTCATTGCAAAAATGTAGTATGTTTGCAAGTATTAGCAAATGCTTTTATTTAATGAGACAGATAAAGTTTTTTTTTATTTGCAGATTTTACTCGTGTTACCGAAACTAGTTGCATTGCAAAAATACTGCCTAATGTTAGTGTGTCAGTTTTAGTTAATATAGCCCAGTTGACTTTTTAGATGTTATTTTATAAAATTATCTTTTAACTAGCCAGTTAAAAGTTAAGTTCAGGTTCTAATGATTGATTCTTGGAAAGATATACAGGGTGTCCCGGAACTCTCTACCAATGTTTTAGGGCATTGCTCCTGGGTAAGAAACATCAATAAATATCATATTCAAATTGTCCGGAAGTCCTTAGTTACTCACTCAGCCGCCATTTTGTTTTTTTTCTGTTATTAATTTTTTTCTAAAGAATGGTTAAACATACGAAATGGAAAATTGGCACAAACATTATAGACAACTAGACAAAGCTAGAAAAAAATTATGACGATTTTTCAAATTCATAAAACAAAATGGCGGCCATTTAAAATTTTGTTTCTTAATTAACTCAAGAACCGTTGATTTTATAAAAATTTTAAATAGCCGGCATTTTGTTTTGTGAATTTGAAAAATCGTCATAATTTTTTTGTAGCTTTGTCTAGTTGTCATAAATGTTTGTGCAAAGTTTCCATTTCGTATGTTTAACCATTCTTTAGAAAATAATTAATAACTGAAAAAAACAAAATGGCGGCTGTGTGAGTAACTAAGGACTTCCGGACAATTTAAATATGATATTTAGGTATGTTTCTTACCCAGGAGCAATGCCCTAAAATATTGGTAGAGAGTTCCGGGACACCCTGTATAACGTAAAGTAAATGGTGAACAATCACATGTAGACAATCTTAGGAAATGTAAGTTTATCTAATGAATTACTATACTCAGGTAAAAGTACAATTATTTAAACACAAAACAAATCCAAGTAAAACCATATACTGTGAACAACATACATAGAAGAAAAAGTTTCACCATAAATTACGTCATATCTGTACAAATCATAACAGAATAGGCAATAAACATAAATTTATATAATATTCAACATTATGACAGCTTTAGGCTAATATACACCCTTTATGACACGACATGTCAAGTAGGATTAGTTGATGTATGTAACTGCGTGATGGACAGACAGATATATGCTTGAGTGTTTGGAATGGGTTGTACGCATACAATTAATTTGAGTGCCAAAATTACACCAACAATGAAATACATTTTGGATCTTTACAAAATGTATATCAATTCTACATAACGGTTTCATTAATGAGTTTATCAAATCGTGCTTATAGACGATTAAATACATGTTAAATATATACTTCGATTTTTATCTGTGAAGTAGCTGACATGAATTATGCTCATGTACTGTACCAGCATATTTTGTTATAACTTCTTAATCCTGTTAATATTACATTTTTACATATTTAGATTAAGATTAATGGGATTAATAGGGTCTACGTACTATGAAATGGGATGGCGAAAAAGTACAAACTAGTTTGTCAATATATGGGACAAAAAAGTTAAACTACAGCATGATGAAAACCTGTACAATGAACAAAATTACACTCTTCTGTTGTTATGTTCCCCTACTGACGCACTCTATTTGTTTACAGAACTTATTGGTTATAGTGATTTAATATACAACTTCAATATGCGTGATGAAACAAGAGTTAAAAATACAGTAAAACCACTTGACGCACTTGGGATTTGCTGCTAAAGTGATTGGGTCGGATTTAAATCCATCTGCTAATGGCCACGCTTTATAGCTTTGTTAAATGGTCCGTTTGATTACCTACATTACGCAGTTAATTGTTGTGTAAAAGTGAATATACTGTATATGCCAACCACCCCGCAACACAACTGTATGTACAACACGAAACATAAATTAATAACATCGCAATTGCCATTTTATGGCAGAACAGTCATACAAATATGTTCCGAGGAAGCCAATTTAGGATGAACAAAAAACCTAATTGAAAATAAAGGTGGTAAACGTGCATAATCAGTATAGGCCTATTTATAGCTAGGTTGACTTCTCAAATCACTGCCATAGTGTAATCCTATATCCAAACCAACTTAGCATCAGTGTTGTCAGAGGGCATCCTAAATAAAAACCATACAACAATCAAAATTTAAGAAAAAATAAACAAAGAAAAAAAACAGCCATTCATTAAAGTAGATATTCTCTAGATATCTGAATCTATACTAAATAATTCCAATTACCTTTAATTGTAAGCCTGACATTGCTATCTACATTTTATGACAGCTGTAGATATATGTTCCAAAACCAATTAAGGAAAATTGGTCTATATAATAAGTGGAGCTTGATACTTTTAATTTAGAAGATTTCACGAGTTTTTGTGTATATAAGTAAAAATATAGATAACAATTAACTGTTACTAGATAATTGTATGGATATATTATACCTTACGCCCCGAATATAACTATCATCGTAACATATCAATTATACCTACTAATTTCCTTTTTTCTAGGCAAGTACACAAATTATCCCCATCATAGTGATGACGGTCCACAGAGAGGCAAAACGAAAACTTTTAAATAGCAGCATACATGATATTGTTATCTTTGTCTAACCAACTGTGCTGGTTTAAAATTACGAATTAGTAATTTTCTATCAAATTTATCTTGCCCTTACTTTTGATTTCACTTATTTTTCTGGTTAGGATAGAAATTTTTGTTTGTTTACGATAGGGATTTATGCACCGTCAGGGTCTAAATATGTAATTTATCCTGGTATGTGGGACTCTCATCTACTAAAAACCTTTTGGTCCAGGCAATGGAAACCCTCTCAGAAACGTTGTTCGCAATACTTAAAAAGGGTACCTTCGTATGCCAGAGACTGTATTTAAACCACAATGATCCACTGGGTTCAGCTGCCCTGGTACATCACAGCTGTAATTTTACATCACACTTTCATCACTTAATGCATCACACTTTGGAAATTTCAGGTTGGGGTTGCAGAATTGTGCTGTCCCAATGCACAACGACGGTTACGATATGTATCTGTATATTACAATTTTAAAATTACAAAATTATTAAGATTTTAAAATGCGTATATATAACAACGCATTTTAAAGTGTGTCATGGTAAATTGTTTCGTAGGTGTATTCATTAAAAATGCAGTCCTATGGTCTGAACGCCTGAAACTAAAAAACCGCAAATCAATCAACAGGTAAAACTTTAAACTTAACCTTGCGAAGTTCAAGAAAACTGGACTTTTTAAAACGTTAAGAAATATATCACTTGACGTTGGAGATGCATAATTTTCCAAAGCTGTGATCATATTTTTGTTATTATGATCTGGAATGGCAACGTTGTTGTCAAAATACACACGAAACACATGGGCAGGGAGGTGAAAGAGCTAATCAGTTACGGATTAACGCCTGTTAATGTCATGTAGTGTATGTATTAAACATTGTCCACATAATGAATAGCACCACACTACCTGCATCAACAATTATTTCATTAACACGTATCTTGTGTAATAGGGCAAAATAAACTACTAGACTATGGTTATTTTAAAGTATAACAATAACCTTTATCTGTAAAATTTACAGATTAAGGTAAACATTAATGTTTACACGTATTCTAATGCATATGCTTTATATGTCATAGAAAGGTACTATGAAAAGTTACAAGTACTGATAAATGTAATTACGATATGTAGTTTGGGTGTGTCAGCAGAGAGACCTCTTCATTCTCTACTCAGAAACTGTGGCATGGGTGCAGAGTTCAGGCTCTGCACTGCAACGAACAACATCTGGTACAACCGGTTTTCCGGTACAAAGAATACGGAGAACGGGCCCTGAGGGATTTGGTTAGGGATCCCCTAGGGTATAACCAACATCGGTAATTCCAGACCAGCTGTTCATTCCGCATAAGATACTGACTCAAACGTTATGGAAATGTAGATTGTATTAATCACAGAGGGTTTGCTTGGTAAGCAGTCAGAAGGGGTAACTTTTCAGAGGGAATAAAAACATTCTAGGTCACCCTATCTGACAACAGGAAAAAACCGTTTGTTCCTTGGCTGGGAAAGGGGGTAGAAGCCTCCTCCACTGGTAGAGGGTTATCAATAGTGTGTCGAAGGGATATCAGATGAACCCCTTACAAATATAAGGGTCTTACTCAAGTTGTGGCCAGTGCTCTCGATGGAGGTGCTCTTGCATCAAGAGCAGACTTCAGGAGGAGATGTTTGACTATCTTAACGCAGAGAGTAAAATTCAAAACTCAGGACGGCGTGGCCAAGTTCAAGAAAGACCTTGGTTTAGTTTCTGCTGGTTGACTGATAATCCTAAATTATAGTTATAGATTTCAATGCACTTTTCAATAGTTTTATGTATAGCAGTAACATGCAAATTATTTGAAAAATACAGTTACTATGAGTCTGAAAACATGTATGCATTGATTATGTTTGAATATAAAATATACTTTCAAGCTTTAAGAAACTAGAATAACTTAATAGATATTAAAAGTGCAAATAATAATCCGATTACTACTAGAAAACCTAATTTATAATAAATTGGTCTGATATTGACTTTTATAATTTTTGTGAACCTTTACTTAGTGATAATTTCAGGCAATTAAGAAACTAATCAAACACCAATCAAAATACGCTGCCTCAGTGATGGTTTCCAAACACAAATCATATTTGAAACTGTTTTAATTGCTATGAATAATTTATTCTTTGAGAATGATCATTGTAAGTACAAACAATAACTAAACTATATTTTACAATAATGTTTGTTTTTGATATCAATGTTGTTGATTAGTTAGTACACTTTATATCTTAGCGTACCTATTTAAGGGTAAAATCGTAAGTCTTTTTTTCCATTTAATCAAACAAAGAATGAAATATAGGATATCACAAAAATATTGATAACACTCTAGAAAGTTACATTTAAAACAGATAATGTATAACAAGCAGATTGGACTTCATACATTTGAAATTTGTGTATCTCATGACTTTCATTTGTAACGAGACGTTTTTAAACTCTTTTCACTCTAATACTTAAGACTTGATAAAGAGGAGTTCTATTGAAGACATCAACTCAAAAGTCAACCCTCCATCCTCTCGGATCCTTGTGTTAATGTATTCATCACGTTGCATGCATTGTCAGCAACTCCCTGGGCACTAACCTCGTGTCTTGTTTAACACTACTTGTTATGATGTGGAAAAATTACAGGTCACCCATAATAATGCAATAGCAAACAATATTTAAAGAAGACTTGTAGTTGCTTTTTGTGAATGATGCCTCAGAGTAAAATCATCTTGTAACATTGATTTAAACCTAAAATTGCCTTCGTCGAGAATCTAATTTGTTGTACTGTGATATTAGTTTTACTGTAAACTATTGTTTTGATAAATAATTGTTGGAACATAATTTCATATGCTCATACATTTTTTATGGTATCTTAAATGGATTTAAGAATTTTTGTGAATATTTAGAATTAGCGGCACATAACAGAAACTCACTAAAATATTAATTTTTTGATATGAAATATTATCTTTTTTCACATAAATTTCCGTGAAACCATATAATTAACGTTAAATTGGTAACATAATTAATATTGAAAAATAATAAACATGGTAGATTACGTATATTGCTTTAGGCAAATTTTACTGTAGTATCTAATAGTAATTGTTTATTTTAATTTTAGTTCTATTAATTGACATGACCATTGACCAATGCAAATTTTGTATCTGTTATTTTGGTTCAATAAATGAGTTATGAGTTATGAGTTATTCCCTTATTAATTACTGATCTCTCTCCAACTACTGAGCAAATATTTTATGGTTATGAACATGTAAACTATTAAATTTGCGCTTTATTGTATTTAATCTTGCAGTCTAACTTGGTAGTATAATTGTTTTCTCTGTAACCAAATGTAAAAAAATACGGTTATTGAAGAGCATTTACTCTTTCATCAACTGTGCTTCTGAGTCATTAACAGCTAAACAAGTTGAAATTTTGAGCACGAAATAAGTAAGAAATACGGGGGGGGGGCATGTCATACCACAGAATATAGGAACAATAAATTTTAATGGTATACAGTCTATGGTTATACTCATTAAGTACGGTTTTAGTAAACTCTTGAAAGCACGGAAGCTTCATTTTTAAGCTCCTTTACGAAAACCATGCACTAATTATCACCACGCCTGATATAAGTGTGTATATAAAGAAAGCCAAAATATAAACATTTTCCTTTAAGTGCCTATGTTTCAAGGGTAAAGGACCAGAACCGCTTCGAGTTTATATTGGCAATCGAGATTTATTCCTTTGGAGAGATTGAACAATCTTGCTGGCAATAAACTCTACACAGTAAATCTCTCTCAAAGAAATATTGCCTGTTTAAAATCTTGCACTCTTGCTTTCTTCGTCATTTGTCATGTCAGTGGTTAAGTGAACTGTATCAAAAATGAATTTGTGAAAAATGAAAAGAGGTTTACAAACATTATCATTCACAAACCAACGTATTTTATGATTGGTCAATTAGCGTTATATTTTCAGAATATACTCTTAATCATAAAACTTATTTAAGTACAATTCCATGTCAAAAATTATATAAATACTGCTTTCTAAATGGGACTACTCTTTTCTCATCTGATTTCATTATCCAATTTACATAAGATTGTTCGGATTCAAACATGTCTGTAGTAAAACTGAAAGTAAAATAGAAAGTCTTATAATTTTTTACTCACAAAACTGTATTGCCTTTTTTTATAAACATGCAGGCGTACTTATAGACGAATGTTTAACATGTGTTTTGCTCTATGCATACATTATTATCTGCTCGTTTGACAATGACATCACAAACGACATGTTCAATGCTGTTTTATCATTTCATTTAATTCATCCATCTATTTGAATCAGATACGTTAATTACATCTTACAGAGAGTAGGATTAGTAACATGGTTGTAAATGTGAAAAGTATTACAACTAACTAACGAGTTAACTTGTAAACTACATTTCTGCTGCCAGTATTATGTAACTTAGATAGGTGCCTGCCACAAACCGCCATGGAATTAGTAGCGCTACAAAAATTTACATTTATTTGTAAAAAAGGAAAAAAAATTAAATTTTGTTTTGTTAAATTTTTGTGAATCAATTGGACCTCGCCGAAAAGTTTTGTAAACTTGGTGAGGCCAAGATTTTGTACTATCACAAATAAATATATTTGAATTTGAATATATTTGAATTTGAAACTATCTTAGAATTCCCCTTATCCTGTAAAATGTTATCTTGAAGAAATATAAGATAATACGCATTGGACCTCCAAATGCTTGAATTAATTAATTTTTAAATAACAAAAAATATCGACATTCTAGTATTTTTAAAACTAATTTAGTAAATTTACCGGCTGTATTGGTAGCATAATTCCAAATTCTCGCAGCTTTTGAAAAACAAAGAGAATATTGGTAAACTACTATTACAGTTCGGTAAAATCAAAACCATAATAGAACCAAATTACTCGTACATTGTTTGTTTGACCTTATTTTCTCAAAACATTCTTTCTTAGTAATATTAGTTTCTTAATAATTATGTTTGTTTATCCTACAAAAATATTAAAAACTCCGTCTGCAACTTGGTGTTTTTAGATTAGGCACCAAACTAATGATATGAAGTATTACACCATCACATTTACTACAGTTTGTCCCTGAAAACAGCGAAAAGCCTAATCACCAATATAAGGCACGGGCTTGTAGAGAAACATTGTCTCTGGCTATGTAGATGTGAACGTGTCACAACCCGTATACTCTGCCTATGACGTCATTGTCATTGTCCTCAATACATGTGTAATACTCATCGGTGAGTAGTGACGCACACACACACACACACACGCATAAATACGTGTTCTTGTATAATATATCACATACACTGACACCGTGTACTTCACATGGAAAAACTAGCTAAAGGAAAACTAAGCTCAAGGTCAAACAGGTGTACCAAACATATTGCCAACGTACGAAACTAAAACTTACAGGTATACTCTACATCGCCAAGAGATTATTACTCATCCATTTAAACTAATACTATCGTGAGGTATTTTTAAAATTAGGGAGTTATTTTTCCGACACCTGGTATAGATGAACTAATTATTTGTTATGCCTAAAGTGATCATCGCAAACTGTTGTAAAAATTGTGGAATTTCCCCTACCGCCACAGCAATGATCAATCATTTGCTACTAATATTGAAGTCACTAATGGCCATTTAATAGTGCGGTTGCTGGAACTGAACACTACGTTTATTTGTTCATAATCTCTTGCGTTATTATATAGCTTAATTTGTAATAGTTGTTTATTACATTTATGTAAGTTGTTTCTAACCATGTCATTATAGTATTCTCGTATCTAGATTAAACACACTTTCTTGTAGATTCGCCTTCTTGTGTGTCAGCTGAAGACAATCTTATGTTAGCTCAAGTAGAGAATGTGTTTATGTAAACTATTTATTTATTGTCGTTTCACTTATTTAAAATATATTGAACTATCTGGCCCGACAGACGTCGTCCTGTCCTAATGTGGTTTTATGTCAATGCTCGTTCATTTTCAAGATGAGCCGACATTAAATGTAAAATAAAATCATGTAAAATAAAACATAAAATCAAGCTTGAGATACGACTATAGGATAGGATGGAATCTTGTACTATTAAAAGTCAATGTTATCAGGCTCTTTACACATTTATTGTCTGGATATTGGCAATGTATCTCTTAGTCGTATTAACATCCCCTATAATCTGCATATGCAGAGATACATTAAGCTGTCAGGTTCATGTTCTGTCGGACTAACAGTCACATCAACTGTGATTGAGAGGGACTGTAGCATTGTGGTTGGGTCGCCATTGCCCATAATTTAATAATTGGTGACCTTGTTAAAGTTACTATACAATTATATGAAGATAATCAATTTATGATCATAAAACTTATTAATACAATTACGATAGAGGTAAGGTTGACTGTAACTTGATAAAAAAGAGTAATAGAATCATTAGATATTAGTTTTGTGATAAAGGTAAGTTTAAGTAACCAATTCAAATTGTTCTAGTTCAATTGATATTGCACAAGATTTGTTTGATTTTTAATAAGGTGCTTATGATCGTCAAGGAGTTGTTATATTGACTTAAAATAAAAACACATCTTGGTTTGTCAAGTAAGTTCAAATGTTTGCACAGTCGTTGTTAAAGATACGAGAGGCTCTTTAGCCTCGGTTATGAAAATACTATTAACGGAGCAATGAAAAGATGCAGTAAGGTAAAACTTTCTGTGTATTTTTATTAAACGCCAATGCTACTTATATTTCAATCACAACTTTAAGCAACCGTTTTCCTTTTCCAGATATATAGGCCTATATAAAATAATCACAACCTACTTTTGACTCAAGAATAAAATCCAAGACCTAACCTCTACGCAATTGGAAATAAAAGAAATCAATTATTATTTTTTTTTCATTCTTTAAGCCAAATAAATTTAAACACAATTCACAATCTGTTCGCAAGTGTTTCTAATAAATCTTAAACCCCTATCAATAAATTCTGGATAAAGGTTTTTAATGCCACTATCGTGTTAGTTCCGATAATAATGCCTCAACTATGAAGGCATCACATGATTCCATGATGATGTTACCAAAGTTCATCTGTACACTTAGTTAGTCACGTCACGTTAATTGTATGTACAACTGAATCTGATTAACTCATCACCAGACTACATTACAACTGATCCTCCACAGTAAATACATGTATCTCACTCACTTAATTGAGAGGATTATGACATTAATTGTTTAGTTTTATTTCAATTACTTTGAGAACCGACGATAATTTAGAAGTCTCACTCAACTTAACTCCATTCATAATATTAATATTATTAATACATTTTTTATGTGCATTCATATATCTTTTTATTTTTTACTTGTCAAGATGCCAGCAGCCTTGTGGATATTTTTTCAAAGATAAATTAGTATCTAGTATTTAGCATTTTAAACAATTTTTTTCAACAAGTACATTTAAATATTGCGGAATATGGTCGTGGTATTCGTCCTAGACTCATGTATCCTGTGAAGCATGCATTGCGTCTACTGTTTGCATAACATCAACCTGAACATGCTAAGCTCAGACTTCATTTATTATACTGTAGCTCTTATTTCCACGTGCAGCCAACATTCGCATTCATTTACGTATGCTCGAAATATCAGTTAGGGTTGGTTCTGTTGGTATTCAAAAAATATATAACTATATAAACCATTTATTTGTAAACTTTTGCTTGGCATGTACTATTATTACAAAAAAAATCACAACGTGTTACAAAACTTACCCTAAAATAAGAGAGAAATTGTAAATCCCCATCACCACCCAGAGCACTTCCTGGACATTAAACAAACATTACAACATGTTTCCAAGCTAACACGTTGAAAGTCTACACGTGGTGACCATACTTCGTAACTCAATTAATGTCCGAAAACTGGAAATAAACTAAATTTAAAAATTTTACAGGTAGGTCTAATATGATTTATACGATTATAATGTTTAAGTAGTTTATTTATTTTATAAGATTCCCAACGCAATTACCTCGTTGCAAATAGAGTATTTTTGGTAAATTTTATACATATTTTAGTTCATGCCATCCAATACAAACAAAATGTGTTGATGAATAATGTTGATTAGAATTTCAATATCAAATCAATATTTATAATCTGTACCCGTATCCATATCTCCATAATTTTCAAAGTGAGTTCCGAACTTGTATTAACATTCATATCATTATTCGTATTTGCTTCCACATGCTAGTATATATCAATCATGTTTATACTTGTATTTGAAATAAGTAAAATGACAGATTATACGTTCTCAAGAATTAAAATGAAATAATTTTCCCTTGCCATTTTTATAACCACTTATACAGATAGAAACAAATTGATTATTGGTAAATTAACCGCGTTTTCTCATATCACCCAGATGGCTTCATTTCGAAATATTGATATTTCTTTAAAAGTAAACAAATAATCGTAGCTTATATAAATCCACGGTAGCGTTTAACAATTTGACTACATTCATTTTATTACCTTAACTACCTACCTATTATTACCTTAAGTAATAACAAATCTCCAAATACATTGCGCAGTATTTCATACTATGTAAACAAAGTTAAATTGTACACAACCCACAAAAAATAAATCGTGCGATTTATACCAATATTGAACCCATATGCAGGACTATCTTACACCATATTCCTAAGGGTTGAGCTAGAAATACTACTTTCTGATTGTATTCCAGATTGGCAGTGCGATCTAAACATAGATTATGGAAGACTCCACTATCTGGCATCTGGCGGAAGAGAGTTTGTGCCTGAAAAAATAACGATATTGTGTATATATTTATAAATGCAAATCCAAATCATTTCAAACCTTTTCTAGCTTCTATGGAACGTAAATCAAACTATAATAGTTGAAGATTTCGTTAACGTCATACATAGCATTTAATCATTCCTTGATTTCATCAAATTTCATACATTTTCCGTACAGTAGCAATCTAAATATCTATGTTTTAAGAATGGCTCATTTATAAGTCTCAGAATCCACTAACTGTAAAATACGTTATGTATTTGTAGTAAATTTTCACTTACGTTTACTTAGAAGAAATAAGTAATTGTTTCACTATAGATTGTTCTTTTGTGTCATACATTTAATTTTGTCCAGTTTATATGTTTATAACAAGTTCACATAAACAATGAATATACTGACTGAACAGTAAGTCATACTAAATGGTTCCCATTCTAAGCTGTTTATGTTAAAAGCACCATTCTGTTAGAAACATACGCTCTTGGCAGGTACGTCCACATAAACATGCGTTTGTATAATGTACAACGAGATGGAACAACAAAGCCGTATTATAGTTTGACATTAGCTTACACCTTTAACGTGTTAATCCAAAAGGTTATATTGTTTCCTTTACGCATTACAAAAAAATTGACTAAACTATTTTCGCAAAATTTATTTTATTTATAGTGTTTTCTTTTGTGATAAGAACAAATATATCTTGTATTCACTATGGTTAAAGATCTTTTGCCTATATTAAAGATGATAGCACGTGTTTCAAGAAATTTGTAGGAATAAAAGAGAGAAAACCTAGAAAATTTACCTTGTAAGTATAAAATAATAGTGCATTTAATGTAAAGTATCAAAATTAATTGTATCGATTATTGAACTTTTTCTCCAATACCTCCAATATCGTTAGGTCTCTTAGATAAGTGGACAAGTGATGTTAGTATTGTCATTGTAACATAATTCTCAAAACACACAGTATTAGCGAATTTTGAAAATCTTAGAAGATAGTTTTGATCATTTGTAAAAATCTTCCTAAATCATATTATAAGATAAATTTAAATAATCTAACATTACAACCTACTATCTCTCTAGTTTTATTTTATGGTAAAATAGTAAGTTACCGAAAAAATTTAAAAGACTACTTTTTGAATACTTATTTTCCTATTGTTTAATGTATTTCATTCTTCCTTACGAAGCTTTTCGCTTTTATGTCAAGGAATATAGAGCAAACAAGATTACCAACGATGATGTTCCTTCTGTCAACAGAAACGCATGACTAAGCATGCTGCTGTAGGCACGTAGCCTAGAGAGAAATGGAAGATCTTAACAAAACCCCAAATATACCACCAAAAACTAAAAAATGAGACGTGTGGATGTTTAATTCTTATCATTTAAAAATTTAAATTAATTTTTAACTAAATAAAATGTCCTAAACATTAGTCCTTGCTTTACTAAACAAAATGGCACTTGTTTTAGGTTAGGTTGAACTTGTACATCTCAGAGCTAAGGAAACTAATGAATATTGTACTATGCCAGCAAGATGTTAGTATAATAGACTGAGGAAAAAGAATAAAATATTTTGTTAACCTCAGGCACCGATACTTGAGACACAACCTATTAAGTACAGTGTATGATTTACACAAACCTTTGAATCATACGTAAAACCCGATCGTATTTCAGCTAATGTTTTGTATACATTGCGTTGATTAAATAAAAATAATTTATAAATAAAAAACTTTTTTAAAACAAAACGTTTTTAAATGCACTAAAAAGTAGAAAATAATTATAAATATGTGGAGAGTATAAATACTTGTAAGATTTAAAACGAAAAACGTGGGGTGCATGCAATAGATAATTTACAATTACCTTCACCTATTGAACTAATGTATTATTATCAATTGCATGCACCCCACGTTTTTCGTTTTAAATCTTACAAGTATTTATACTCTCCACATATTTATAATTATTTTCTACTTTTTAGTGCATTTAAAAACGTTTTGTTTTTAAAAAGTTGTTTATTTATAAATTATTTTTCTATTTTTTAGTTTTTAATGTGTGTGGATGTTAAATCTATTTCATGCATCTATATCAGATAAAGACAGAATCTTAGGCAGGTGGGAAATCTAAGGTTTATTTGAGTTTCTGTTCATATAATTATGTATTAGATTGAATGTATGGCCTACCTACTAACTATAAATATATCAATCTATATAATTTATTGTTTACTTTATAGAATACTAAATAAATAACAAATGCCATTATTAACAAACACCTTTATATCAGCAATCAGATTGTTTATCTTTATTTTGAAATGTTTGTTTGTATAAAGCATCTCTTGGGAGCAGAACCTGTACTTCTTAACCTCTGCTTTTTGAACTGTCAAATTTAAGTATTTACAGCTGACTATAATTAATTGATATATTTACATTCTTTCAAAATGTAAACATGAAAAATTTGGAAGCCAGTGGGGCGTAGCCCAAGGGAAATATGAAAATTAAATGCTATAATATGGCATTGTCATCCACTTGTGAGCTATGTTTCAAATTTCAAGTCTCTAGCTCATCGGGAACTTCGTTTAAAATTGATATAAAAATTTGTAGGAAAGTGAGCTAATATAAACAAGCCCATGGGGCGTAGCCCAAGGGAAATATGAATATTAAATGATATAATATGGCATTGTTATCCATTTATGAGCTATGTTTCAAGTTTCAAGTCTCTAGCTCATCAGGAAGTATCAAAATTTTCAAGAAAGCGAGTTAATAAAAACAAGCCCGTGGGCGTAGCCCAAGGGAAATATGAAAATTAAATGATATAATATTGCATTGTCTTCCATTTGTGAGCTATGTTTCAAGTTTCAAGTCTCTAGCTCATCGGGAAGTTAGTATAAAATTGATTGCAAAATTTGTACCGGACAAGAAAGCGAGCTAATAAAAACGTTTTAATAAAAAGTTTATTGCAACAATAAAACACCCGATATAATTTAGATTGAAGTTATAGTAAAATTTACTTAAAAATGTATCAATACACGATCATAAACAAATAAAACTTATTGAAAATTTCCCTCGTAAAATCCAATTAGCAGGATTACAGAGTTGAGGCGAGGAACAAACAAACACCGAGTTTGTGAGAGAAAATTGTTTATCGGACCGTGACATTGTCGATTGTTTACCTCAAACTGCGAAACATCGGAATTACTTTCATTGTTGAAGTGAGAACAGTGGAAGCGTGAGTGAAAAATATCCAATTTGTCCAAGAATTAAGTTATTGACTGACAACTTTATTGGTTGTAATCGCCAGACATTTTATAACTGTGAATGTTCGAATGTTTTAATATTTAGAAGTCGATGCCTTGTCGTATTTACTTTAAGGTAATTAAATACACTACTAAAATAGACAAAAGTACATTGTATAGTACTAGTTTACTACTAGAATGATATTTGTAAAATATTTTGTAAAATCGCAGTGTAGTCTTAGGACAGGCCAAAAATGAATTCAGCTCACATTTCCAGAGAAACTTGATAATACTATAATAATAATGATATTTAATAATTAGCTATGTTTACATTGTAATAATTAGTTATTTTAGGAGGGTCATATAAACTTGGTTAAAAGGCAATTAAAATATCTCTTGTAAAAACAATTGTGTAAAATTACAATGATTTCTAGCCACAATGTGTATGCACAGCAATATGGTGCAGAAGTAGCCTACTTTAAGCTCCGTGTAAAACAGCTGAGTACGTGTGTTGTGATACAAACACACCATTACTACGGACTACACAAAACACCTGAGTTGAGTCTGGAGTGAACTAATAATAGCAATACCAACAATTACATATGTGTTATACATTCAAGTGCCACGATAATCAACGCTCACTTTTGTTTAGCTTTTTTCAGTATGTAATGTTGATAGGATATAAATCTGAGTAAGTATTATTACAAATAATCATGAGCAACTCTCTAACTTTAAAATAAATAAAGAAACTAAACTTATACTATCATAAAAAACTACTATTCCAAGTGTGTAATACATTTGGTTTTGTTGTTAGCCTATGGCATCTCGGTTTCAGTACAATGGACTGGTTTTATCTTTGGATTTCATCAAAATATTAGAAAAAAAGGCTTTGGACCCCTTTTTTCAAAAGCGTGTGTGATTGTATCTTAAAACCGTCTCTGGTGTGGATTGCAAAAAAATAAGTCGTTAACTATGAACCGATTCGGGAATGGAACAGTAAGTGTATGGAAAGAAATCTAATAAGTAGAGAAACTGCTATTCATTGTTGATTTTTAACCATAAATTCCTATAGAATCACCATTTAGAAGCAGGGTAGTTGGAAACACGATCGGTATCGGTCGGTGGTTCACCCGACATCCTTCCCCACTTAGGTACTCCAATCACCATTTTAGTGTGAAATTAGAAGTGCTTTCTGTTTTTCCTAACTATACTCAAACCATACAAGAGTATTAACCATACACAACGCATTCATAGTTTTTTCAAGTAATAAGCCTACCTTACTTGTAAAACTCTCTCCAAACAACGCATATAATTTATAACAGTCTATAACATTATAATAACTACTTTGTAAAGTTAATGGAAGTTCATTAGGAAGTTAAAATGTAGATTTCTTTTTAACTCAGTTTCTAAAACCAATATACCAAAACTATTTCAACAAAGTTTAGAATCTGCATAAAAATCATGTTGTAAAATATTTTCTTACGCATACACTCGGACCACGTAGTGACATCAAAAAGGTATTTATTAAATTTAATCCTCTCTCATGTGGAGGCTGGTATTACACGACATGAGCTTCAAACTCACGTCCTTCAGTATCAAGAGGCTGTCATTAACTAGGCTCAGTGGACGAAACGTGGACTTGATTGGCAGATTAGCTCTCAACTTGACATTTTAATTTAATAATCATACCTTACATATGTCATAGCATGTATTAAATAATCCACATAAGGACAGCGACTAAGTCTACTGCAATATTACTTTTCGTGTTATATTACTGCTATAACTGTTATTACGTGTATTATAACGATGTTTATATGTCACATATATTTTAAGAGAAACAAAAAAACAGAAAAGACAAATACAGTGGACTTATTTAGTGTGAAAACTCTAGATAAAATACGGTTTGGTTTCCAGAACACAGAGTCCTGAACGTAATCGTATGTGTTCAAAAGAGCGTGATGCTTTTGTTGCTTTACAACTGCTGCTCGTTTAACACTTTAACGACTTCTTGGGAATATCTTAACTCTTTTTTCAATCTTGTGCTATCTAGATTGTTCAGATAAGTATACTACATATGAACGACTAGCCCGAAATAGATGTAGTGAGTACTACAAGGGTATTACCAATGCTCAATATTTATTTCTGAACGTAAAACAAGTTTGGAGAAAATTAAACTATGAAAATTCGTAACTTTCGGAAAGGTGTATGAACGGAACTTTTATTAATTTGCAAGATTAAATATTGCATTCACCTAGGCTTGAAATGGCTGACGTCAGCTAAGAGAATCTGAAAGCGCATCACTAAAGGAATTACCATAAAGCTGCACCTGTAAGCCAAGTCTCAGCATTGCACATTCAGCTGATTTCTTCTTTAGTATGTTCGACTACACAAAACCAAAAAGTATAGTACTTTTATTGTACTTTGGGTAGTAAATTTGGGTTTTATAGTACTTATATATAGTACTGTTTGATACTTTTAAGCAATTTCAAACAAAATCTCACGAGGTGGGACTCTAACTATAAATAATTTATTAATTTTCAGAGATAAAATAAAAACCAGACAATAAATATTACCATGATGGTAATAGGGGATTTGTTTGAGTTATATACCTCTACACAAACTGGATGTATTTATATTAATAAGGGTTCCTAGAAAATTTTTGAAATTTTATGGACGGTATAATTTTGTTTCGGTATTGCTTTCTTTTTCTCTGCTTTTCTAGGTCTCTTTCACGATATCGTGTTTTAAATCATACATACTGTACACACATATACAAGATACTCAGGTGAAAAACTGTCCACCAATCCTCTAACTATTGAGTATTAGCTCAGAGTTTTATTACTCTGAGGTATTAGTGTATAATAAAAGACATTGTCTTTCATAGAATAAAAATAAAACTTATTTCGTAGTAAATGCGTGTTGACCTTGTAAATTAAACCCGACAATAAAATGAATTGTACTAATAAATCTATTATAAACTCAATTCACACTTTCATAAGAAATAAGTTAAGAGTTCGTTCCTTTTGCGTGTTATTGCGATAACAGCGTCAGTAATTGATATTTTATGATCTAATACGGTAGAAACGTTTCTTATTGTGAAGATCATTTCTATCATCTCTTTATTGGCAACTGACTGTATTTATTTAAAAAAACTATTTTATATTACTTTACCAACTATACTAAATCATTATTTTCTAATTGTTGTACAAGAAGGTAATAAAAAAATTATATCCATAAGATTGCATTCCTATTGTAAAGTTTAGTAATGTATCAAAGATTTGAAAATGTTTTTGTAATGAAAATGTGTGTATCTTACAGTAACCAATAAATTTAAATTTTAACGTATATAGGTAAATAAGGGATTGTAATCTCATATAATAGAACGACAAAAAACCTTAAGCACAGGAGAGGAAGAACATTACTATATTCACTGTACATGTTGAACAAATGTTTTAATTAATTGAGTTATCAATTGAATCAAGTGAAATGCTGTGTTTAAAAAGCAAGTATGGTATTGTTATAGTTTCTCAGATATTTAAATAGTGTCGTAAATAGATATCAGCGATAGGTCAAACTTTTATTCCCTCAAGCTATTAAAGTAATGATTATATTTCCTAAAACTCTTTGTTAATTTTTTTTTTTGTGATCGGATATTGGTTTGTAGAAAATTACAAAAATGTTCTTAAGCACTTACGGAATTAGTATGTGTTTGTAAGTCGTTTCTTTATTTATTGTTTATATGATAATTCTACCAATTACACAAATGCAGGTACGAATTGGGTAAATACAAATTAATCAAATAACAGCCAAATAAATAAACGCCCCCTTTAAGATAATTGAAACCAACATTCTATTTGTAACGATTATTTGAGGGGTCAACAACACTTGCTCAAATAGTTATATGGCATTCAGAAAATGTTTGTTGGGAAAAAATAAATAAATGTTTCACTAATATTTTAACTGGATAAGCAAGAAGTTGATCCTACAAAATTTTTATTCGGTAACTTATAAGAAAAATTAAGAAATCTGATTATTTCACCTTCGGTAAACTTCGTGCTACAGGTAGGCTAATCTCCATGTCAAGACTCCGTTTCAAAATATTTTACGTAAAATTGACGTAATTTTAAAATAAAATTGAGACAAGTGCCCAATAAAGCATAAAAGCTTGTATTTGATTTATTTTCAAAGAGAATTAATTGTTTTTTGCCAAAGTGGTTTTAAATACCTCGCTACAATGATTTTACATATCCGAAGATTTCATCATGAAACAGACTTTAAATTGGAGTATATAAGACATATAACCCCCCCCCCCCCTAACACCTCCCCACACCTGTGTTGATACCCCTGTGGAGTGGTATGAAACCCCTTAAACGCTAAATTACTCGTGAAGTGTTTATGAATTACAATTGTAGTATTTTACACATGTTATACTTGTCCAATACTAGTTAAAGTTCGCACGTTTACGGAAGATTAGTTTCCAAATTGAAGGGATCACAAGTCTACCCGATGGCTACCTAATGGAATGGAAAGGTTAGAATACCTCGGAAAACTTGTTAAATTGCATTACACACGTTTGGAAGGACATCAATGCTGAAGGTTTGTCACGATTAACTTTAATGTAGCCCCGTCTAACTGAAATCAGACTATAAAACAGTAAAAACATGAATAAATGGAATGTGTACGGTATTTATTCTATCAAATGTAACAGTATTTTCGGCTTTACAGCTCTTGTCGGTTAATCAACGAAACCATGTTGTCAATAAGTCAATTACCAACATACACGTTGTTTCATGGCACCATTGGCAAGGTTAGTGAATCTACTATGAGATACGGTTATAACCTTAAAATACGTTTACATTCTCAGGACTGTTGTAGATATTTTCAACAAAAAGAGATATAAGAGTAAACACCATGTTAGTAATAATACGGAATAACAGGTGTCCATAATAACATAGTGATTTTAAAAACATGTATATTGTTGGTAATCCAAATAGTTGACACAGCAACCAATTGGATTACCAATAATATACAGGTTTTTAAAATCACTTATCCTGGTAATCTGGAGGCTAACCATATTAAAAAAATGAAATAACATATTACTTTACTTATATGAATGTTCTTCTATTACATTACATGTCAGAAAACCATTTTATATTGATTGCTTATTCTGTTAAAATTGATTTATAACGTCTGCTGTGTTGTATTTGAGACGACTGGGTTGTATTTTAAAACGTTAAATTCGCTTCACAGCTCGCCATATTTGACTTTGAAACTCGATCCGAACCAAAGCTACTCATATTAACTTAATAAATATGTATTTGAATATTTTACTCAAAGTTCTGTCGAATAAATAAATAGAATTGTTGTGAGAACAGTTTATTTCATAACACCTGTTAATTTCTATTAATTATTATCATATGTTTATTTGTTATTCTATGTTTGTGAAAAGGTAAATAAAGTTAGTTGAGTTTGAGTTATGACATAAAACAGTGCATTCACTTAATTCCTAGTAAAATATTACATGGTGGCAGCGGTGGGATTCGAACCCACGCCTCCGAAGAGACTGCTATGCCTCAGAAGAGAAATCCAAGAAGGAAACAATCTGACTATGAAGATAATGAAAATGAACAAGAACAAAATGAAAGAAGCAGAGAAAATGAATACAACAATTCAACTATGAAGTCAATCATTGTATCAAACACTCATTCAGTTATTCAACCTCCAGCTAGTTTCTCCTTTGTACCAGCAGATTGGCCAAGATGGAAAACACGATTTCAAAGATATCGGTCAGCATCTGGGCTATCTGAAGAGTCTGAGAACAAACAAATCAACACTCTTATATACACATTAGGTGAGAAAGCTGATGAGATTTTTGCATCTTTTAATTTAGCAACCGAATCAACGCTAACATTTGAAGAAGTCTTAGATTTATTTGACAAACATTTTATTCCACGGAGGAACTTAATTTTTGAAAGAGCAAAGTTTTTGAAGAGACAACAAAAAATTAATGAAACAGTTGAAGAGTTTATAGTTAGTCTCCATTCCTTGGCTAGAACCTGTGACTGGGGTTCACTTAATGATGAAATGGTGTTGATGGTACTAATACTGGGTTTAAATGATGAGAAACTTAGTGATCGCTTGTTGCTAGATCCCGAGATGAATTTAGACAAGGCCATTACAGTAATAAGACATGCAGATAACGTAAAGAAAGAGAAGGCAGATTTATGTGATGAGAAAAGAGTTCAAATTGAAGCAACTACGTCATCGAGTTCAAACCAAAATCAAGGATATAGGTTTCGTCAAAAGAAACAAGAATACCCAGCGCAATGTATCTGGTGTGGTTATAAACCGTCCCATCCAAGAAGCACGTGTCCAGCAAAAAGCGCAACATGTAACTTATGCAAAAAGATTGGTCACTTTTCGAAGGTCTGCAGATCTAAAGAAGCACAGGAAGTAACTGACGAAAATGAAGTAAGTGAACTTGGACCTTCAAATAATAAAGTATTCATAGGTACACTTGGGGATGGGTCAAAATGTAAGCCCTGGAAACTAGAATTAGTATTTGAGGGAAAACCACAAACATTTAAAATTGATTCAGGGGCAGATGTAACAGTAATTCCCCCTGGCATAGTTGATCCAAGTAGGATCCAGCCGACTCTAGTTGAGTTGTTTGGGGCTGGTAGAACAAAATTAGAAACTGTAGGTTGTGTTAGAGCTAATATCCAATACAGAGATGTTAAAATAAATCACATGGTATATGTAGTGAAGGGACTCATAACACCCTTGCTTGGTCGTCCAGCAATACAGGACTTGAAGATTTTAACTTTTGTTAATTCAGTTGCAGAGGTAGACAGTGACTTTTTTACCGAATACCATGAAATGTTTAGTGGTCTGGGCGTCATTCCTGATCCCTACACAATAGCACTTAAGGATGGCGCAAAGCCATACGCAATAACCACTCCTAGGACAGTACCTTTACCCCTAATGTGTCAAGTGAAAAAAGAACTAGAAAGTATGGTACAAAATAATGTAATCACACCAGTTGAGCATGCTACTGAATGGTGCTCAGCAATGGTAGTAGTGCCTAAATCTAATGGAGATGTCCGCATATGTGTTGACTTAACAAAGTTGAATGAATCCATCCAGCGGTCTTATCATCCGATTCCCAAAATTGAAACGTCTCTCAGCTCAATCTCAGGAGCAAAATGGTTTTCAAAACTTGATGCAAACAGTGGTTTTTGACTGTGACAGATTATTACTCCAGATATTTTGAGATAGCTGAATTAGAGTCATTAACATCACGAGAAGTAATAATGAGATGCAAAGCCTTTTTCTGTCGACATGGCATTCCAGAAGAAATTAGGTCTGACTGTGGGTCTCAATTTCAAGTCCTTGAACATTCAGATTTCTAGACATTTTCCAAAGTTTATGGCTTCAAGCATGTAACAAGTAGCCCAAAATTTTCCCAAAGCAATGGAGAGGCTGAAGCGGCAGTGAAAATCGCCAAAATGATTCTAAAGAAAAATGTGGAAGACCCTTATTTAGCGCTTCTAGCCTATCGAACGACACCCCTCTGGAATGGGTTCAGTCCCTCTCAGCTTCTTATGAACAGGCGATTACGGAGCACATTGCCTCAGACAGGACATTTGCTTTGTGGAAAACCAGATCTAAAGGATCTTAAAGGGAGAGAATAAACATATCGTGAGAAGTACAAACACAACTATGATAGAAGGCACAAAGTGCAAACTCTCAATCCTCTTCATATAGGAGACCCAGTTTGGATTGTGGACCTTAGAAGACATGGCAAAATTGTGAAAATCCTGGACAGCCCTCGTTCATATATTGTTGAAACTGATAAGAGGAATGTGAGAAGAAATCGATTCCACCTCAAACTTGCCCCTTATTTAAGAGAGGAAAACAGTGAACAAAATTTGTCAGCAAATACACATCAAACAGAACCATACAACCGTCCAAAGAGAAATATACAAAAACCAAGCTGGTTGAAGAACTTTCAAACTTAAAAGGGAGGATGTTGTGAGAACAGTTTATTTCATAACACCTGTTAATTTCTATTAATTATTATCATATGTTTATTTGTTATTCTATGTTTGTGAAAAGGTAAATAAAGTTAGTTGAGTTTGAGTTATGACATAAAACAGTGCATTCACTTAATTCCTAGTAAAATATTACAAGAATATACACCGTTTATTATACATAAACCAATACGGTTAACAAAATAATATTTTCCCTTCTCAAATTTGGACTTCCCTAGCGAGTGAACCCTTGACAGTCCAATTAGTGTAAAGATGATGTAAATAAGTCTCGACTTAACACACTTGTGGTTTGACGATAATAGGCTATTAAGAAGGTTTGACGTATCTAAAATAGGATTCACTGATAACCATATTCCAAAGGGAACCACTAAAAAATAAATAAATAATAAATATTATGATACTAGTATACTTTACTATTGTTGATTTTACTTTTATTGTTTTATTTTACTTTTTTTAATAAAATTTTCTAATATATATATATATATATATATATATAGATATATATATATATATATATACATATTTTTTGTTATTAAAATAAAATAAACTAGAGTGAATATAGTTCATATTATGTAGGGCTACTGTAATTAATATTAATAGAAAAAATTAACCGTAGTACCCTTTTTTAAATTATTTTTTATGTCTAATGCATTTCGTTAGTTCATGTTCACAGTCTCAATATTATTAAGTATAAATATGTAAATAAATCTTTATCTAGGTCATTTAAAGTCGAAATGCATTAGTCATTATAAATAAATTAAAAAAGGATAGTATGAATTATTTTTTCTGTTAATATTTAAAATATATTATATTAATATTTATAGCAAATGTTTGTGTAAACAAGTAGGCTATATTATAATATATTTATTTTAGTTATGAGATAAATTTATATAATTAATTCATTTAAATGTGTCTAAAATTTTAATGAACCGTTAAAAGAATGAATTACTAAATAATAATATTATAATTAATGATAAAAGAATTATCGTAAGAATCATTTACTATCATAAGAATGATTGATAATTATTACCAATCATTCTTACATTGATTTAAATTGTTAAGCCCTCTTTAGTTTTCCACTAGTGATGGTGTTTAAGATAGAAAAATACATTCAACGATCTCCATATTTGGGCTTCATTTCCTACACGCTTTTTATAACAAATCCTTTTTTTCAGACAACTTATTGAAGTTGAAGCAGTTTTGTGCTAAGTACAAAATATTGCTGTAAAACTAAATATACCATTGGGCCCGGTCCAATCTAATAAATAAATTCAAATCTAGAAACATATAATGAAATTGAAAGGTAAATAATTGTTCAGAAAACTTGAATATTTCATTTTATCCTCTTTGCTTAGTAGCTTAAATGCTTTTTATCAAAAACATTTGTTCTTTGTAAAATGGAATTAATCTCAATACCGTTTCAAAACATATAACAAATCTTAAGGTAAAAAAATCAGTCTTTCTTCCCTTCATTTTTCCCTATCATACTTTCATTCTATTTCAATTTTCTATTTCTCAACAATTTATCCCTTTTATCTGGTCATTCCAACTATTACCCGTAGCCATTTCTCACTTCTCAATCGTCAAGTTTATTTTCTTAAATATCATTTTGTTCCTATAACCAAACATCAGCTCTCATTTCATCCAATAATGATGGGTTGTAGCAAGTCAGTGATAACTATGGCATCACACAGTGCAACTTGCTGCATCTAATGTTTTATTCATTGGTGTGTTTCTTTTGATTTATATTATCATAAACTTAAGTGCTTAATACACATAACTTAGCATACTGCCTTAAAAATATAAATAACGAGTAATTATGGATCGCAAGATAACTTTGCAGTCTTTAGTGTGTGTGGCAATACCGTAATAGTAAAAAACTTGGAAAATCATTTCACAAATTAGAAACAAAATTGCAAGGATGTTTTAAATGTTAGTTGATATAACTGTTGAGTATATGCGGCCATGTTGACAGAGGCTGATAGGATTTTGCGGGTAAGGGGATTCGTCCAATTGGGTAAACAGTGCTTCAATGGCAGTGGATTATTTGAACAAGTAAATGTATACGGTCAAACAAGACGAACCTACTCACTTACAAGGAAATTGGAGCAATATCAGCTGATAAAAATATACTAAACGAGTATATACTCTCGCCTTGTAAGTGGCTTTAAGCTATGCCCAGCAACATTTATTAACAAATACACGCAAACTTATAATACTCTCATCATTCACGTTTTAAACACATTTTTCTGTTGGAAGGAGACATGGGAATGACATATTCTATGATGAATCGAGTCTTACAGATACATTAGCATACAAAAAGCATTATGAATAATGGATTCTCCGGGTATAACCTGCTTTCTACGATTTGTGATTCTAAATAATGTAAGCAATAATAACTTCGACTGATTTAAAACCGTATAATACAATGGTAGAATACATTACTATAAGGTAATGTATGTTCTGCTAACATAGAACTTTGTATGGTAACTGAAATACTCTTTCCCCCATAAAGCTCTTATAATACACTCCTGCTTTTAAATACTCCTCCTGAACGGCTGAAGCGATGTGCATGAAATTTGCACATTCATAGAAACCAACGATGGAAAAGTATAAATCTGAAATGGCACAAATCGGACTACAGGGCTTTTTATTACGTGAAATTGAACTTTTAGAAATTTAAGTGTTATCAAAATTCTCTTTGTTAGCTAGTTTTGACAGTGGTCAATCACTAGCTCATGTTCTTCAAGCTAATGTTGTATTATTATTTATATCATTTGCTTATTGTTCAACTTAAACAGATTGTAAATTAAATAAAGTTAAAAAAAATAAAAATAAATAGGTTGCTATGACATTATTTGCCAAAAACAATCGGATTAATAACATTGAGCATAATTTACTACAAAATAAATTTCCAATAATTAGGGTCACCGGAATTGGGCTGATACACTATTGACTTGAAATACTCTAAATAGCTATTCCATTTATGAAAACCTATATAGGCATTGAGTTTGGATACAGCAAGTGGACTTTCCATTTATGTGAACTAGACGTACCCTGAATGCAGACTTGAAATAGGTACTGCAAATAGGAATTCCATTAATGTGAACCAAAGATACCATTGAGTTTGGATAATGCATGTATACATTCCATTGACTTGAACCAAACGGACCATTGCTTTTGATACTGCAAATGGGCACTCTATGCGAATCAAATCAAATGATCCACTAACTTAGGATACTGCAAGTAAACAATTCAATTACGTGAACATTATCTACCATTGAGTTTGGCTACAGCAAGTAAACAATTCATTTACGTTAACCAAATGTGCCATTGAGTTAGAATACTGCAAGTTAACAATTCGTTTTCCTGAACCCGGCGTATTGACTTGGAATACTGCATATAGGCATCTTATTTATGTGAACAAAATATACCATTGACATTGGATACTCCAAGTATACATTTTATTTACGAGAAACAGATGTATCATTGACTTCAGAAAAATATTGGATTAATATGCTAGTTCCGCTCAATATTGAAAGCAGACAGCTGCGTTGTACACCTAGTTTAATACTAATCAACTTTCATTGATTTATTATATATCTACTTTTGGAGGTTTTTTAATGGATGCATATCATGAAAAGCATGATGACCATGTCACCTTTTTGCAATGATACGCTTCCATATTTAGTATTAAATTAATTGGTTTTCTTCATTTGGGTAGTAAAGAAGGTAAGTGTAATACTTATAACTGGATTATACATTAAAATATAAAATAGTTAGTAAAGCTTTTGTACTTTAAATTAATTTTTCTGCAAACTACACTTTTGTGTACATTTAGCTTTATAAGTTTTGCATAAAGTTTTAATTCGTGTGTTTAACAAAAATCACCTAAGATGTTTCTTTTATAATAATAGTTTTCCTTATATTTTAATTTTCAATTTTTTATCTGACTACAGTATAGTTATTATTTTTGTACCTTAGGAAATTAAAGTTCTAATTTTAAATCTGTAATTAATGCAGTTTATTGATGCTATAATTGATGTAGTTGTAATTTATGCAACAGTTGACATTCAACTATATATCTCTAATATATAAAATTCTCGTGTCACAGTGTTTGTCTGCAAACTCCTCCGGAACGACTTCACCGATCGTTATGAAATTTGGTGTGTAAATTCTGTAGGTATGCGAATCGGACGTAAACTATTTCCCGTTTCGAAATTCTTAAAAGGGCTCCGCCCCAGTGGCTCTGGAGTTTCCCATGTTAACCTTATGAGAAATGGAATTAATGAATCTTAACAGCTGTTTCAATTAAACAAGTTGGTTCCGTTCTATGATGTTCAATAGCATTAAAGTTACAAGGATTACCAACAGGGTGCAGCACTATTATTTCTTTTACATGTATGACAACAGCTAATTTGCAACCAAAAGGTGAGTGAGCGTAGCGAACGAACTTCAACCTGGAGGCGAGTGAGCGTAGCGAACGAGCTAACCTGAAGGCAAGTGAGCGCAGCGAACGAGCTCCAACCTAAAGGTGAGTGAGCGTAGCGAACGAGCTCCAACCCAAAGGTGAGTGAGCGTAGCGAACGAACTTCAACCAGGACGTGATTGAGCGATGCGAACGAGATCATCTTGAAAATTAAACGTAACGGTACTTTCTTTCCATCGGTCTGTCTTAGGGGAAACCTATAACTTAGGCGATACGAAGTTCGCCGGGTCAGCTAGTATGCCTTATATAATCATAATTTTACTCAGTAATTGTCATTTAAAATCTGAAAAAAACTAAATCGTGAATCTTGCAATATTGTTATGTCAAAGTTTATTATAATTAATTGTTAAAAATCACTACTCAACCTGTTTAAAATAGGTCTAACTTTAAATTTATAAACCGTTATTAAAGGACATGATAGTTACGAATGTTTTTTACATTTTTAAATCCAAATGTCATATCCAAAAGGGTAATGTAACATAGTGCAACTAATGGACAATACTTGTTCAGTGTAACAAGAATTAAGGTTGTTGGGCATTAGCAGGTGTTGAGGTTGGACAACATTCCTATAATGTTAAGTGATGACCGATTAATAGATTTAATTGAAGATGATATAAATTGGATAAGTTGAGAGAGGAAAAAATATATTTTCCATGGAAAACATTTCTGACTATGTCTCTGTTACATGTTTATACACATATAGCCTATATATGAAAAGAGGATTCGATGTTTAAATAATAAAAAAAACAACTGACCAAGTGCTTGTATCGTTTCAAATAGATACATTTAATCGTGTGTTATGCTTTATATGATACATTTTTATATTTGAAGTGAATATTGACGCAAATGATCGTATAAGCAATAAAAGAGTTTTATAAATTACTGCCACATTTTAATACATTTATTATGGTAGGCTATATATCGCAACATTCACTAAACACTTCCTCTTCTTCTTCCAATTGAAAACTATTTTGTATGATCTTATTTGTAAACTTAATATAGATGTTTTACAAATAAGAAATCAATTTATTGCACTTTACACTCGATAGGCATCTAATTACAGTGATGTAAACTGTAACAAGCAGTTTATGGTTTCGCTTTTTATTAGTTACGCTTTTTGTGGTAGGAATATTCAATTAGGTTTTTAACTTTTTTCATAAGCACAGTTTTGATAAGCGCTAGCCATTACTCTCTTATCGTTTAGGCGAATAAACTACGCTAAGTCTTAATTCCCCACGTCATATCGTTCTTAAATAGAGCCATTTGTGAATACATGGCTGTTTCTAGCCTGTTATAAGAATGGAAAATGTCATACAATGAATTGGGGATCCGCCACCACCAGACCTAATTTTCTTATTTAAGCTAATATTTTAATTTTTTTCTCTTATTTTTAGTTATTTAGCGTTTATATAATAGGAATATGACCAAAAAATTCTTTATATATACCTCGAAAATATATAACATATACATATATAAATTTCGAAATGGGGGGAAGAAAAGCTTAAATAACTTTTTTATTTATTAATTTATTTGAAAAAAGTAAGTATTTTCAAGTTCCTTACAACCTACTGTAACTTTAATGGTATAATAACCATGGTAACGCAATTGTTACAAAAATTATAGCAATTTTCATAAATTGTAAAAAATTTTGTCTTAAATTTTTACCAAAAATATTTCAAAATATATATATTTTTGATTGTATAAGGCTTATTACACCATTAAATATAGTTCATAGTATGTAGATGATGTGGTAAAAATTTGAATTTGCTAGCTCAAATTCTTTAGATTTTATTTAACAAAATGTTAAAAAAACATGACTTTTGGGAAATTGCGTCCAAAGTCCGCGAACAGCTGGTTTACCCAAACCAGCTGTTTTCTCAAACAGCTGGTTATATATTATATTCATATAGCTTAGGTGCATTATAGCATTCAAAATGTCAAGTTTTTATATGTATGTGATAAATATGCCATTTTTATATATACAAATTATTCTTTACTATATTATAGGGAATATATAAATATATGATTAAAAAAATAAAACTAAAAATCCGAAAATTAATCACTTTTGTTTTGAGGTCAAGGTACCAATATTAAATATGGTCAGATATGCATGAAACTTCACATGGATATTGTCAAAAGCATAAACAATAATAAAATGTAATTTTTTGAAAATTGTTAAATATAAAAACCCATTTTAGTGGGGGGCGGATCCCCTTGTTCAAGAACATAGAATCAGTTCATTTTTTGTACAATTTCATTTTATAGAGTTATTTTTATATTTACTCATTTTCATGTTAGTAGTAAGAGACTACATTTATGTACAGAGAATGCCGTAACATGGTTCATTGCAGCATTCAATAGGATAATTCACTTTGTTAGTCTGCCATGATGAAATACTACCTCTTAAATCCTGTATAACTTAACTAGATCAAGAGATAAGTGGTGTTTTCTTTTAAATAAATAGCTGAAATTATGCTAATAGTTATTGCTGCGATATGATAATATATCTAATGTATTGCAACAAGTAATTTTAATAATTGATGATAGTATTTATCTTGCACAATCAAAAAATCTTCATAATAATTTGTGATAATACAGAGGTAAAATTTATTCATATGAATTTTTTAAAGGCTACTTTCAAAGTGACCTAACTTACAACTCTGTAACATTCCTACTAAGCTGTGGTTAGAAGCTCACAAGTTTAGAACAAGTAGCCTAAGCATTACCCTCTCTCTAATCCTCTACTGGGTAAACTTTGAACAAAACAATACTATTAAGTTACGTTTTATGATTTTATATTTCTTGAGTCAGAGGTTTGGGTTGCATGATGTACTGTAAAATCAAGGTACAGATTTTAATTTGTGAAATTAAGGTAAGCTTTCAAGAAAAAAAATTAATATATACAATTATTTAATGAGTTATGCCGATTAGATGTTACAAACATCATTCTTCTACATATAGGATACGTTATAAAATGTTTTTGATGTACGTTTGAAAATTGCGAAAAAAATGTGTAGTATGGTAACAGTAAAGCATTGGTTGTACTAGTTGCACCGTTTGAGGGTGCATTTATTTTATAATAAACACCATTGAATACTCGTTTTATTTGGTTTAATTTAGAGGGTTGATTAAATTAAGACCCCCATACTGAGGCTAGTAGACGCAACAACATTTACATACGACATGCAACATGTGCGACCAAACACCAACATAAGGCCTATGCGTTAACCAGAGTTTAATTTAATTTTTTACACATCATAAGTAGTACTGTATTATTCATAATCAGAGAAAACCCATTGCCTGTACATATTGAATTTGTGTAATATTTAGAATTTTTCATTTTGTAAGTAATTAAAGCGAAATTTGCATTATATCATTAGTTTTGTTGATAATCTATGACGATAAAAGCGCAAGATTTGTTTCCTATTCTGCTCTCTTGATTGTGAGGGTTACTTTATATGAATTATAAATAGTTCTTACCTACTGCTGTCCTTCAATCTAGAACCCACCAAATGTTTCACAATTATTTTAAATATTTAAGGAAACAGTTTTACCCCTTTTAAAATGTGTGGTTCATGTAACATTTTTTTTTTTAATCACCTTCTCATAGTTCATAATCAAGGTTTATTATTAGCTTACATAAAACATTCAATGTCCACAGTACATGATAGACATCCTAGTCTACTAAACCAAAATTTGGGCACATTGAAAAAACATTAAGACAAACTTCTTTAGTATTAGTGGCATTCAATTTCAAATAAAGCATTCTGATTTATATTAGTTTTATTATTTTATTATTTAAATAGTTAGTACTATCACATTGTTCAGGGTCAAACTTATTTAGGTTTTAAACTTTTTACGTTTGAATAAACTATCAGAATCAAACAAATATCACTAGAACAATATACCAAACGTTACAAACAGTTTGTTTTGAAGTATTTTTTTTTATTATATCATTAAAAATAATTAATAATTAAGCTTAGGAATTAATTAAAGCCATTACTTTGGCTTAGTTGTAGCTTCGCGAAAATTACGATGGGTTTTGTTGGTTGGAACACTCATTTTTAACAATTTTTTTTCATATTAATATTGAGGTTATTCTTATCAGTATTTCATTTAAATATACGCTGGATACATCAGCCGTTACAGTTGCAGTAATTTAAGGTGCGGGAGTTACATCATCATGTTAGTCATCAAAATTACCATTTTTGGAAACTATGGTAATTTTCTCGCTATTGAATGATTGCTGTCCAAGATTCGCGTTACAGTAACAATTTCTTAGCGCACGAGTGAATTTTTGACTTGGTAGATAAATATGACAGCTCCGCAAAGGTTATATATCATCTTGAAATATGAAACTATTAAGCATTACGTTTGCCATTTCGCGATTCTCGCACGCTGTGAGACCAACTGTTTGAAAACAAGCTATTTATTGTTTCTTATGTTATTATAAATATTGTTATTTAAAAAGAGTCAAAACGGTTCATACAGTATTCGAAAACGATTACACATTTAATATCGTTGAAGTTTTCGATAAGAGAATACATATAGAATCTTTGCTAGATCTGAAATCTGAATGAAATATAGACCAAAGATAATTATCTGCTAATATTATTACTATAGCATTTAATAAAAGGCATAAATACTCCTCCATCAATTCTTCACTGGTGCCTAAAGTGACTCCACCCAAACTCAAGTTTAAGAAAGATTTTCGAGAACTTTTGTGAAATATATTTGGCCCTCACTGCACCATTATTAGGCTAAATAATTTAAATAACAAGTTTATTTGATTTTTTAATTTGTTTACTTAGTAAATTATTTCCCAAACCGTTTCTATCTTGTTGATAAATTTTGTGGACGCAGTTTAAGAAACCAAAAACCATCAAAGTAATAGCTGTTACTCTTTTAGATGCTATATGTATCACTCCACCAACACAAAACATTCATATTTCAAAAACTCTTAAAAACTTTTGTCTAAGTGTCAATTAAGCGAATGAATAAAATCTTAATGAATAAACTTAAAATACTTCGTTTAGTTTACTTACACTAAAATGTCACAATAACCCTACAATGACAAAAAATTCACCATTGCCAAAAATGAACTGTAACGCTAATAATAATACATAATTTTTTAAACTTAAACATTTGACATCCATTTTATTTTGTTTAGGTCGGGAATCCTTTGCTGCATTTCAAGTAACACTATTTGTTTTCTTTCATATCACTATTTTATTTATTTGATATAGGCATGCCTATTTTTTTAATATGTCATAGGGAGTATATAAAATGTATTTCAACAATGAAACAATTGATTGGCTGACTCCACTTCTATTTCTAATCTCAAAGATAGATCCATCTCCAGAATTATATTGGCTAAGCTCTTTAATATCGGATTCACTTGTTCAAGTACTTTAGAAACAATTGACTTGAATACTTTACGATGAGGGTAACATAAGAATGTATGAATCGAATACTCATACTTCTCCTAACTCATACTTCTAAGCATATTTGATCCATACTACCTTTATTAAATAGTTTTAATTTCAAGCTTATTAATGGAACAATTTATTAACCTTCATAGCACAAGAATATTAGTATTCACTTTTTAATAGCAACCCTCTTAAGTAAAAAAAAACTCTGGAGTTGTTTGTAAGGTATGTAATTGATTTAAAGGTATTTATACCATGTTTGATATTCCACAGTACCTAGAACGATATTTTTTTTTAATAACTTGTATAAATATATTACACAGCAATTACATTCATAAGAGGTTAATTTTATGAATTTTTAATGCAACCGCTATAGTAAAAAATACACAAAATTCACAAAACACGTTTGATAGTTTAGCGTTTACTTAACGTTAAAAGGTCACATTTATTTACCGGTTTTTTAAGGGTTTATAAATAAAAAAAAATGTATAGCATTAGGTTTAAGCCATCTTAATGTATTTCAAATTCATAATAGTGCTTATATTGATAGTTTATCCAGTATAACGTATGCTGTATCAACTTATGAAACATAAAATTATTTTAAAATAAAGTCACAAAGTAAAGAGCAAAATATGATTAAGTACTGCCTTCATCATGAGATTAAGTAATGCAAAACTACTCAATTGGCACATTTTCTCTGGGTTTAATACTGTATATTTGATAACGATAGCGAAAAACATTATTCTTCATTCAATAACATTGTCAATTCATTAAAAAAACAATTCAAAGAAATTACAAGAATATTTTATAAAGAAAGTCTAAGGTATATCTGCAGTGATGGCTAGAAGTATTAAAAGCATGTTACATGGAGTTAAAATAAAACTACATCATCCAGAAGAGTCCAACTAACTGTGACTAGAAACATTTACTGTGATTAAGTAGGTTCATTCATCATTTAAGGTGCGTCATAGTGTCAGAGTCTTTGTAGTTGTTTTGAATGACAGTATTATCTTAAAATTTTTATTTTATTTTCTTAATCGTATGTAACAATCTTTATGCAACAATTAATTACTTCAATGAAACTCATGTTTCATTACCAAGAAATGTTTCACTATAGAGTATTTAGTCACAATGTAATCCCGTTGTTATTAAACCAATTTTTGAATTAAATCCTTAATCATGTAGTTTGATGAGTTACTAATATATTGAAGACCAAAATAACTACTTCAAATTTTATTTTCTTGATTATTGGTTAAGTTTATTTTATATTTATAATACAAATTGTTGATCGTAAATTGGTTGGAATTTTCTTGAATATAGTAAAGAAATGCACATTACAGTGCATTTAAATTACCTGATGATTAAATATTTTATTATCTTACTACAATATTTATATTATGTAGCTTATAATTAGAATATATTGTACAAATTCAACTACAATACTAGGCATTAACCTATGAAACGATCGCAATGGTTGGAAACAGTGATTTCAAAACTAGGCAATGCAAGTTTATTATCTACAAACAGATAATCGTAAAAGGATGGATATTGCAATAGATATAGTATCGTACAACTAATATTACAACCCTAACATTACAACTAATATTACGTAACCCTTAAAGGAACATTTAGATTATTAAATGTGTTCCTATATTTAACGCCTTTAAATAGACACTTTCACAGGATAAGACACCTTTGAAATTACTATTTCTGATTTTTCGCAATGTACAGATTTTAAGATCAAAAGGAAAATGCAAAGCTAGTAAAAAAGGGTGATCCAAGGATTTACATTTCCAGCGTTATTAAATAAGGATTCTCTTTGGACAGAAGAGCTTGACTTTCAAAGGTTTTTGAGAAAATTTATTCCGTAAAGACTATATGATCTATATGACTACATGATATATATGACTATATGAAGGAAATCAATGTTATTTTCAAACTAACACCGTTAAATAATTAATAAAATTAATATTGAATCTTGGCTTTCATATGGCTCATGCTTATTGGGTCCATCTACTGATTTTCATATTTTGGTTTGTAAAATGTTTTATCTAATATCCCCCTGTCCCAAGCCAATGTGATGAATACAATTAGATTTCGTTTTCATTTCCCCTAGTTCGCTGTCAAAAAATCAAACTCTTACATAAATGATTTACATGGGATAACTATATAAACCGTTGTAATACAACTGGTTTTATTATTTTGTATATATAGTTGATGCATCATTTTATCAACTGATAACAATTTTTAAAACCCTATTTTTTTAGATTAATTAGTATGAAATACAAAATAGACCAAAGCTTGAAAGATGAAATCTATAGTTAGTGTGGTTTCGGGGAAAAGACTAAAGATTTTACAATAATAGGTGTCTTACAATTTAAAGATTTTTTTCATACAAGCATACTTAAATATAAAAAAAGTATCGAAAAAATCTGGAAAAAAAGTAGAGAAAACGTAGTCAAATATTGCATGAATACATTTATGCTTTAAAAAATATAATATCTCTGCTACAATGGATTTAGCATTTGCATTTAGAAGACCTTATTAGATAGGTATGACTTATGAATGTTTTAAATTTTTACGTAGGTATTTTGCTATGAATTAGAAAATCTTCAAGCAAGCGAATCTTGTCCACTTGGTCATTAATTACAAGCCCTGGCTCGTTAGTACAAAGACAGAATCACATCACTAAATTTGCATCAGAGGTCCTACAAACTTCAATCTAATCACACATTTGTATATATATTTAACACTCAAACTATATAGAAGTAACACAAATACGATGTATTTTTTATTTACTTCAGTTATTATCAAACGTCTTTGTAAAGGTTATTTTTTAAAGCAAACCAGTGTTTGATTTAAGTTTATTAAATACTTAGTGTACAAGCAAAAGTGTTACTACAAATACCGAAGAATGTAGTGTATTTATTTTTAAATGTTACACTTTTTGTAGTTCTCACGAAGTTTAAATTAATAAATAGAAAGTTAAAGACATTTAAAGAGATCTTTGTGAAACTTTGGCAACAATTTACCAAAGATGATTGCGAAAACTAATTGATTTTTATTGGTTCTTCTATTTCATCATTTACAATTCATTCGTATACATTATTTTTGTGACTTTTGCAATACTGTTGTCAGTTATGCATCTATTACGTGTAGCAGTTTTTCATAGCTTTATCTCGGTCTTTAACTTTTTAAACACTAACAAGTTCATATAAACCACAGATAAGCACAGCCTCATTATGTCTAGGTTAACACTTGAAAAGTTAATGCACCTTTATAAGTCTATACTTTTAAGTTAATTTGTATGCACATAAAATATGTAGGGTATTCAAGTTTTCTTCAATTTACAAAGAGTTCTTACATTCCAAAACACTGCAAAACATCACAACACTTATAACGCATCAGTTAAAACGATTAAAATTTGATTGCTGTCTCCACACTAACAGTACAATTTATTTTGTCTCTTTGAAAGGATCCAATACCAGAATGGCTTCTGTTGAGATGTTTGCATAACGACTGTCTCTTTGTCGTTGGGAACACGATATTCTCTTATTCTTCTTCATGTAATGGAATTAAAGCTAAACAATAGAGTTCCTAAAATAAAACATGGAATTTTGCGTTTCACTACTGCCTTTGGTACATCTTTAACGCAAAATATATAAGCAAACGTATCAAACGTGTATAATTGTACAAATATTTTATTTGTATTCCAATATTTTACTTGTATAATCTGAGTTTCTTCTTTATGAGTTTTCCTGCTAATCGCTGTTCGGTTAACTTCACTCAACGTGTCGGTCTTCCTTATGATTCTCAAAACGTAACTCCTATTTCACATATACGGCAGAACAGTAACCCCCGCTGTAGGTACCTTTTATGGTGTAGATATTTCCATAGTTTTCTGCTACTACCGTGGACCATATTTCAGAAAGATATAGTTAGCAATGATCGATTTGTGGCTGGCCGAATAAGTGACTGTGTTCCGTCTTTGTAGGTTCCTTGTAGGTCAGTGTCGGGGCTATAGAATACATTATATTGTTTTCTATAGCCCCGGGTCAGTGTATCCCTGGCTGAAGAGCACAAAGTCCTGAAGTAGACTGAGTCCAGTAGGGTTTCAACTTTCTGGACTGAAACTTCACACAAAATAATAGTCGGTCAGTAAATTAACGTCGTCTTGCTAGTCACCTGAAAGTCCAGGAAACCGTCAAATCATCTTCCTTTGCTAATGTATGTGTTACAAATATCCATAAAACATCCTATAGAAGACAGTAATGGGTTTAATATTTGGAATTCCTGGAAAAACCCAACAACAGTGGTTTCGTGTGAATCGACAATGAAAATGTATAGATGATACGAGTGTTTACCTTTATTGAGCATCTTCAGTATCGGCAATTTGGGACTAGCTTCTGTTAGACTAGGGCCGAGTTGTATACAGCGGTGAGATTTGCAAGGCTATCTACAGTTTATAGGCGAGCCTTGGTTGGTGAAAAAGTCTGTACCTAGGTAAAGTTAATAGCTTTCAATGGAAATTTTAAAAATATACGCTTAAAGTCACATTATCCTTGAATACTCTTTAAATTAGTGTAACTAATTAAATACATTTTAATATTGTTGTCCAACATTGGATTTATTTTATTGCGTTGTTCGGCAAGCATTATTTGGCAAAATAAGTTTTTATCAAGACTACACCAGGCGTCTTTATAGGGACAAATGAGCTCAGAACAATGTATTCTTTGTAATCGAAAAAACAAAGGTCTCATGTATAATTCAGTTGACTGTCGTCAGGGTCAGATGGCTGGATTTCCCAATTTGGCCGTTTTAAGTCGATAGGATTTCAGAATTTCAGAATAACATGACAATGACACCCTTTATTTATTTTACCAATATCCTACCGAACAAACCTAAAGATTCTAGTAACATTTTGGAGCTGAATTATATTTGCCACGTTTTTATTCCCTTATTGCTGATTATAAAACATACAGTAGTAGGTCTTCAATTGCAAAAACTTTCACCGTTTCTTTTCTCGTAAAAATAAATAATTTATATAACAATAAAACTGTCTATGGGAAAATTTTCTTTTTTAGTATCATATATTCACATACTGTCTAATCGTGTTAATCTTTTATTCACTTTCAAACCTTTTTTCAATTTTAAACATGTTTTGTATTTAAAACGTGTCTTTCGCTTCCCTATTAACGATAGTATAAGAAACTTCCTACAATAAATCACACAAATACAATGGAATAGTTATCGATTATATTCTAATACTAAGACATAAAATATTTTAATTTGTACTTTTACAGTAGTGAGAAGTTGTTTGAGGCCTGATATGTGTTATTCAAACTGAACATACAGCATGGGCTTTACCATAGCTTTTAGGAGCCGGGTTATTGAATTATCGTATTGTATAAGTTAAGACACGAATTTATACAGTGGAACAAAGTGGAATTGAAACATTACCTCAACGGAAATTAAATTCTCAAGATACTTGACACGTTTGTAAACTTTTATGGTAACTCTTCTACTTTATCGTAACAATACTAATTCCACGGGAAAGGACTGAGTGTTCTTTTAAAAATGTAACAAATTTTGAGCAACTTTGACACTTAGTTTCATTTAAAGCCATTATTCACATACAAACAATAGCTTATATAAACATTTTTGTACGGCTAACCTACCCAAATTACCGTCTAGAATATAACATATGTTACAGAAAAGATAGTTACACTGCAAACTAATAAATATTGTGTTTCATATTGATGGATGTTAGCCTCTGGATTACTGTATAATACCTTTAAATTACTTCATTTGAAGGTCGTCGTAGTTTTTAAAAACCGAATAAACACTTAACACGAACATAGGACATCAAGCACTGACGTTTAACATTTAAAAAGGCTGATTTTGCCAATAATAAAAAACAATTTTGTGTGTGTGTTTTTCAAACATCAGTGCTCAATGTTCAATGTTCGTGTTAAGTGTTTATTCGTTTTAGCGAATTTCCCTATAGGGAAGTAGCTATTACCGTAGGTCTCATGGTAAGACTTAGGCCCGGGACCGATTTACTTTTTCATTTCGATGTCCCCAGAGGACAAAAACACCATTCGTTCAAATTTTTATATATGTATATATATATATATATATATATAGATTTATATATATATGTGTCCGTGAACACGATAACTTGAGTAATTTTTATCCGATTTTGATGAAATTTGGTTTGAAGGTGTAAGGCGGGATAAACTTGAATGAGTTCGCGATCCAGCATGATCGGACCATGGGAACAGGGTTTTATGGGGGGTTTTATGGGGTAAAAATTGGTTTTTCTCACTTTTGACCCTCAAAACACAAAATTTCCCAATTCCTCTAAACCTTCTTAAAGAGCTTAAAAAAACAAACAATTCAGTATATCAAAGTGTTTTTTTACAGTTATTAGTTACGGAGAAAACTAAAAAAATTTTAAATTTAAAATTCCCATGTTATTCTTATGGAGAATATTGTAAAATGTTGTAGTTTGCTTGTTTATGGATATCTTTTGATCAAACTTGGCAAATATATTCATTTTCTACTAAGCAATAATTATTTTACTTAAAACACACACTTTATTAGTTTCCTTGTAGCAGCAAACCTAGGTACTCGTTAAACCTAATGTTTTTTAAATAGATGGATTGAAAATTAATTCAGCCAAATGGAAATTCGCTTAGACGGCAGGTTTGCTGCGGCGGAGGTATTTTTAAACTATGACGACCTTCAAATGTAGTGACAACTTATATCCTTGGTAGCCTAAAGATGACTCCACGGAGTTGAAACCAGTTGCAACATAAGCAACGAATTGGATTACTTAAATGCAGGTATCTAAACCACTTTAAGACATATTGTGTGTATATTACATAGCTATATGTTTATAAAATTCTACTAAAGTATAAAAACAATTTTTTACATGTGACCATAGATAATTATATCTAAAAGACTTGTGTGAATTACTATCTCTTCATCGTATTACCTATTACAATATTAACACTTCACTTCTTTAAAGTGAGTAAGTTGAACGACTTATCCTACTATAAAATAAAAATATGAAAGAAAGAACACCCCAAACAGTTTATTGACCACAGTTGTATTGCACTGGTAGATGCTTAAGTAACTATTCTAGAATGTTTTCCCCTTCAGGTCCCAAAGTCTCTAGTCCTTAAGTTAAATGTGTGTACGGTGTCAAAATTAAGTCTTTGACGACTACATAGTATGCTCAGTTACAATGTCTGGTTTGACTTTCCCTGTACTTTCTATTGATATATTTTTAAAGGTATTGATGAAATGATAAGCTCACTAACATACTGCGAACACAGTTCTATTTGTTATGTAAATGCTTATATGGTGTTATGATAGAAGTACTTTGACAGAATCTTCTTTTTATAATATATAATCATTTAAGATAGTTTGCTTTGATAAGAACCTTTTTCTTGATCCATAATACACCTTTGTGTACAAATTGCATGAATGTATTTTTTTAAATGATAGCAGGTCCAGGGCAAAATTTAAATTAAACAAAATAAAAATGTAATAGCAATGAATATTTTATAAGAAAAATCGAATACTTCTTAATACAAAGCATTTTTTATGATTGTAAGGATCACTTACATCAGTTATTACAATATCAGTGATTACAATGGCACTTTTGAGCAAAGATCTATATTTTTAGTTTTATCATACATTTTGATTGTGGCATTATAAAAATTAAACTAAATTTTTCAGTGTGATTCTCTACAAAATAATATAGTAAAATTCCTCCCTTTATAAGAAAGTGTGTTTAACACTATTACACTAGTGAGTTAGTGACTTAGTGAGTTATACACTATTTAGTAGGAAGAAAAAGTCAGGATGTAGTAGTATATAGTTAATAGTATTACTGTTTACTACGCCTGTCCGAGATTATTTAGACAAATTTAAATTCTTTGCCATCTTTTTTTTATCTTTTAACATACGAGTTAAAAAACAACAAACTCGTACTATGGAGTTTAAGTGGTATAAATTTTAATTAAACCGAACTTTCGGCGTAAAATTTAGTGTATAAGACCAAAAAGTAATTCCATGCATATTATAATTTTGTTAACACATTTTGTTAATTGTATTAACATTTAGGGCTACGTGCATTATTATTACGGAATTTTTCCAGCAAATGGTTATTAGGTTTTTAAAATATTCAATACTTCACAAATTTAGACACCTAACTATTAGCAATTATTCAACTTATATTTCGATGCCATAGAAAACATTTGATGAATGTGTATATTTTAAAGGCGTATAAATTATATATTGAAATACGATTTACGTTTATAAAGAACACATCACACAGAAATATCATGAATGGCAAGTTATTAAAGTAATACGATCCCAGAAGTATGAAAAGCAAGTGAACAAATTACTTATAACGGCAAAGACAGTAATTAATTATCTATAAGCTTAGGATGCAGAAAATACTCTTTTAGATTTGGAAACTTGCAATTAAATTTTAATTGAATCCTCGCCATTTTGTTACCGTCCAAATTGAAACACATCAAAGTGGTTTTAACATAGGTGTTTTACTTTGTAGCATATAAACAAACTTAATTGACGACATGGTTGTAATGCTAATGGAAAGTTAAATTAATTTTCAAAATAAGAACAGTATTTTATTTAGATATTACATTGTTGTATGTTAATTATAAAAGCTTGTGAATACTACATCTTATATATTATAATTTCTTTCAATCAATGCTACTTTAAAGGTATATTGATGCATTATTATTGGTACAAGAAAAACAGTGGCTGTAGTAAGATGTGTGATTTATTTTATACCTAAGAACTTTGAAAAATCCCATTTGATAACAAAAGTTAAGATGCAAATGGCTAAAATGAATTTCAAATTCCATGTATACTAGAAAAATATAATCAACTTATTATAAAATACCAAGCATTTCTACTGTTTAGAGAATTCTACCGGTCACAATTCAAGGCAGGATTTGTGGTCGCTGTCTGAAGCTAGGTTTGGGGTTAAAAGATCGATTCAATTAGTATGGCGTGTAGAGGTTTGTGTAGGAGAGGCAAATAACCCTCCTTCCATCATTTCACTACTGGATACGTATATAAAATAAAATCTTACAACAGGTATCTAGATAGGTAACAAACCCAATAAAGAAAGGAGGACACTTTTAAATGCGCAAGCAAATCTTACCACTCGAAATGTCTATCTATACCACCTATAGTGGCAATGATTTCATGTGCTAAGATGAGATCGTATTAATGACAGCAGTACTTTTTCACAATTGTAGAATTTTATAAATGAGGTTTAATTTGGATGAGGCGAATCAATATAATTTGCAACGCCACTCGTGGGTAAATCTACCTTTAAAAGGGTTTTCTCTGATCATGAAAGTGTTGTTTTCTTTTATGATTATGCGATTTGCTAAGGTATTTGATCAAGGAGTTAAAAATAAAAACTCAATTTAATCAGTAAAAGAGTGCTAATAATCACTTAAATTATCAGGAATTAATGCTGTAAAGCAAATAAATTTTATCACTTTGGTTCAAAGAGTACGAACAGTTTTAGTTTATACATAATCAAGGTCTTAGACAAACATTAATTTAAATCTGGTCAAGCATGGAGGGGAGGACCTTAAGCACACATTACGTTTTAGTTTCAGAACCTATTTGTTATCCATGCACGTATTATAATTTTCTTTTCCTCGTTGTGTTTATCAGCAATTATATTAATTTTTTTACATTGCATTTTCATACAACATTTGTAATACCACTACTAGTACCCTGATTTTATCTTATTGTGTATCTTATAACTAAGTTATGTAATCAAGTTATGTTTATTGTACTACTATGTAGTATTTTACCTTTCTTATAGGTCTAGTTTATGGTAAGTTGTTTCTTTTTATTTTTTAATGAACATATGTCTCATCATACCGTTATGGATTATGGGGAATTGCATTATGCTTTGCTTTAACTTATTCTTGTTCCATTGGACAAAGCGACTAAAATAACACCTTCGACCATTGATACAACCTACATCTTACCTTAGTATACAACAGTCGATAATAACACCAGAATAATTAATTTTATTTATTGCATGATGGCATAAGTTGCTAACCCATACAAGAACACAATATGTTTTGTTCGAGAAGAACGATAGAATCTTGACATGGGTTGACAAGAAAATGCGTAGTTTCGAAACATTTCCGTCACATGTATCCGGACTCATCCTTTCATGTCAGTTAAAACTACCTTAGAATAAAGTTTACCATCTAAATGTTCAATCTATTGAAAATAATGTGTCTGAAAATGCTGAGAGTTTACTCCAAATGATTCGTGTATCTAAGGCTCTCAATTAGATAAATATGTAGAAAATGGAACAATTTATGAAACTGTGACTGCTACATAGGTTTCAAGAATTCGAAGGAGTTAATCGAGCTTAAATCTTGCTTATAAACTGTATTTAGAGACAGTGTGCTTTGTAGTTAAGGCTGTGACGAGAACGTCATTTGAATAAGAGATGATTTTATTTTTAAGTTAAAATCGAAAGCACATATGGGTTATGTATAACAATAACAGGGGGAAAGTTGCTTAGTTTATTTTATCTGAAGTCTACACGTGTTGGATGAAAATAGCGTATTCAATTAGTGCAATTATTTTCCATATGACAGTATCGTTCCAATAACTATTACATAGTTTTATTATTTTAGATTTGAAAGGTTAGCAATTTAGTATCTGTGTACAATAAGTTATAGTAATTTTTCTTTTTAAAATCTCTTTACATCACAAAACCATAATTTAAAAAATTGTCCTCACTGTGTCAAATGGGGCGGTACTCTTAAATTATGATTGATAGCACGGATTAAGCTTCAGTGTAATCTTAGGTTCATCGTAATCTACGTTTACTTTTGCAACCATCTATTATTTTGGATAAAATTAAATGGTTGATCTAATCCACTTTTGATTTTATGAAAATTATTTCCTGCTAAACTGTTATACCCTACACACAGACTTATGTACCCTTTTAGGATAAAATAATAAAGTAGGTACAAATAAAAACAATATTGAAACAGGATTTTCTTTTAAATTAAATTAAAAACTAATCTAACAATACTCTTCTAGAAATAAAATCTTATTACGGATTTAGGTATGATATTTACTCTTGTTTATTTATTCTGGTGCATTTTTTATAATGATGTATGCACAAGATGCGTATCATTGATGATCGCACAACATGGCTGTCTTCACCCCAACCTCTCTTACAATCATCTTATACAACCATCGATCCGCAATTTTAGCGATTGTGTCACAATCCAAATCTTACATTATCGCAATCTCTTGAGCTGGTTATGACTCAAATCTTATCACGGAAGAACATTTCTATCTTTGTTTACATATTCGTGTACAGTCCAAGGGTGGAAGATAAAAATACAACACATGCACAAACGTTTGATTGTGAAAATTCTATAGAACGTTAACACAAAAAATTTCTTATTAACAAAACGTTACCCAGGCATTACCGGTAGATTGTTGAAAACTTTGAATGGGTATGAATCTTGATAATCACGATGTTGTACTAAGCCTTGGGAAAACTGTTACAACCTAGATAATCATTAAAGACGCAATAACGATTTTGATTGTTGTTTAATGGAGACGATTATTTGGCTTCAACTTCATTTCATTCGTAACTACCCACAATAAAATAGGCTATTTGTTTTATTGGCTTCCTTCTACTTTGGTCCTTATTGTGTTCACTCTCTAAATAATGGACTACTAAATTAGTTTAGGCCAAAGTAATATTGTTCCTTTGCCAATATGCATGTAGGCCAACTCTAATAACAAACTTTAACTTTTAGAACGTATCGATAAAAAAAATTTGTGTAAAGTAAAATTTTATAAAAAATTAAGACAGTATTCGTTTTTGATAACTTTTCTTTGGTCCTTTTCAACATTTTCTGCACTTATCAAATACATTTTAAAATATATTGAAAAATGTCTATAGTCAAAGTAACAAATATTATAATAATATTTTTTTTACTCTCCACTATATATTATTATAAATTTTTGTTTCTATCTTAAATTACTCTACTCAGGCAACTCTGCACCTTCTCTAACCAGGAAAGCAGTACAGTTTTCAGTCTTACAAAAAATATGAAATATATGTATATACAGTATATATGACACACGTAGATCATTACTTTCTTATTGTTATCAATGCAATATGATCTCAGTATAGACATAAATTGGCGTTTGAGGGTTCTATTTTTACAAACATTAATACTTTAACAACCCTCGGGTAAACACAGATCAAGCTGAACCATTCATAAAATTGTAGACTCAGAACTGGGCTTTCAGTTATAAAATAAAATCATTGTAAATAATTATTTCACTACTTAACGTAAATTTAAGTGTATGACATAGGTGATTTACATATCCATAATTCTTATTTGTAGTTTACTTGTTGTAAGCAAAGAGATTTGCTCTATATTAAGTTTCGTCACCTTTCTTGAGGGTATACAGCAGATCATTATTGTATAAATTATGTTCGGATCCTTGCAATAATACTTCTACAATGTCTATAGCAAAACAAATTGTATTGAGCAATAAAAAACTATTTCAAGTGAACTATTTCTTATTTCAAATTAATACGTTTCTATATTATTCAATGTACCACATATGAAAACGTAGCATACGCTAAAGGTAGTATTTTAGTGCGTTTCATAAATTTAAATCACATTCTCATTAGGAGTATACTATATATTACGACATATGATTTATATTATTAGTTAAAATAATCTCTAAACCCTACCAACTACAATCACAGGAATGATGACCCAATACATCCATAAATATTTACTAGCTTGGATAACAAAATGTATACGGAAACGACGGTTAAAAGTTTAAAAGATTTGCATGAATTATAATTCGTGCAATAATGATTCATGAATTCATGAATAATGATAATAATTAAGCTCTGTATTTTGTACATTTATCTATCTGTGGTGATTAGTAGATATAATATACGGGTTTAAAGTCACTTTAGGCGTTTTTTCCCATAAGAATAACATGGGGATCATTTTTTGGCCACTAAAACCAAAAATCCTGATCTTTTGCCTAAATATCCCTATAAAATTGTCAAACCTTATTTCTTACTTATTCCCCATAAATATATTCGATATTAAGCTAAAAAAGCTATTTCTTATATTTATTGACCCTTACAAGTGTAAATGTAGAGTAGAGGCAATATAGGGGTTTAACATCACTTTAGGCACGTTTTCCCCATAAGAATAACATGGTGAGCTTTTTTTGACCACTTTTTTAAAAATCCAGCTCTCGGCCTATACAAGCCTATATAAATGTTCAATACCATTGTACAACACTATTACTATTTCAAATCCATATCCATTCACATGTATATTCTCAAAATCATCAACTTGACAGTGCGAGGTTTGTACGCGAACTCGTGCGTGCTCCCGGCTCACGGCGTGCTCCCTTGGACATCCTTAGTGGAAATCCATGAGTTCTGGCTACTTGGGAACCCAAGCCATTTGACATACAATAAATCACCCTTTCTCCTAATTACCTTTTCTACTAAATACATGTCTTTATACTTGGTCTTTAACAACTCCTCTGTATAGAATCCTCCTCTGATTATATTACCATTTTCATCTTTCAAGATATAAGTCACAGGCTTTGTATTCTTTACTTCTGCTATTGTAAATAGTTCCCCTGTCCAATTTGGAGTATAACCTTTACTAAAAACATGTTTATACTTGGAAATCCTCACACTATCACCTACCTTATATCTTGGCTTTTTAACTTGCACTACTTTAGAAGTCAACCTCTCATGCACATATTTACTATTCTTAATACTCACTTGGTTAGGCTTCATTCCTGTAGATCTATGCACCTTATTATTATATTTTCGAATTAACTTTGGAAGTAAATCCAACCATTTATAACTCCCCTGAGCACTAAATTCCCTATATAACCAATTCTTTAAAGTTCTCTGAAACCTCTCCACAATTGCAGCCTTAGTTGTAGAAAATGTGTGATAGTGATTAATATTTAATTGTTTCATTAGTTTGCTAAAATATTGATTAAAAAATTCTTTTCCATTGTCAGATTGAATGTTTTTAACCCCCTTTGGTAGAATGGTTTTAATGGCTTCTGTAACCACCAAACCCGTCTTATTCTTTAGTGGAGCAGCATAAGCTTTTTTAGAAAATGTATCTATTAAAGTTAAAATATATTTATTGCCAGAATTCTCTCTAGCATAGTTTTGCATATCAATTAAATCTATTTGTATGGTTTCGTTTATACCTAATACTTTAAAAGACCTTCTAATGAAATTCTTTCTTGCAGGCTTATGAAGTTCGTATGCAATTTCATTCATTTTTTATAACATCATTCTTTCCTTGTACTGTAAATATATTACCATTAGCCCCAATCAATAGATTATCTTCCATTCTTTTAAATACATAGTTTTCTGGTATATATGGTCTATTATCTATATACTTAAATCCACTCAAAGATGTAGGGTCGGCAACTAATAAATCAGGATTGTATTCCATCAAATTAAATTTTCTTCCTGCATATACAAATTTTGATCCATCATAATACATAGCTTGTGACATTAAACAAATATCATCTAAATATTCCCCCTTTGGCAGATTCCTTATATATTGTTTTTTGGCATCCCAACATTTTTCTTTTTTATCAAAAGTTATAGTCTGTTCTTTTGTAACACAGTCAGTGTCATCAATGGCAGGTTTAACACATACTAACCTTTTATTATTAAAATCCCAATAGCCTGCTTCCATTTTTGGAACTTGTGAAACATTCACAGCATCCTTACTATCTGTACCTTCTATCAAATTGCTAAGTTTCTGTTTCTTAGCATTCCAAACACCATTCTCTGATTCTAAAAATTCATAATTATTATCGTCTTGTACAAATTTACCATCTTCTTTTCGTATTAAAGTCTGTTGTAAAGTGGGCACATCATTTAAACTTTCACCCTTTTCTACATTAGTAATTTTCTGTTTCTTAGCATTCCAAACACCATTCTCTGATTCTAAAAATTCATAATTTTTATTGTCTTGTACAAATGTACCACCATCTGTTCGTATTAAAGTCTGTTGTAAAGTGGGCACATCATCTAAACTTTCACCCTTTTCCACATTAGTAATTTTCTGTTTTTTAGCATTCCAATTTTTATTCTTAGATTCTAAAAACTCATATTTAGTTTTACCTTGTAAAAATACATCACCTTTTCTAGTTAATGTCTGACCCAAAGTTGATACATCATCTACAAACTCCCCATCTTTAACATTACCAATTTTACGGTTTAAACAATTCCAACTATCGTCTTGTAAATTTAAAGTAGGTTCATTACTAGCCCTGGGTTCTGTAGGCTTATTATATGGATTATATAAACGATAAAATTTATCTATAAACATATTTTTATTTAATAAATAATTCCACTTTCTCTCAATTCCTCAATAATGGAATCTATTTCATTATCCACTCCTGAGTTACCGGCTTCGCGACTTAGCCAAAGAAGTCTTAACCTATCTACAAGCTCATTAGGATCATCCCAATAAATATAGTCTATTTTATTACCAGTCACTTGTCTCAAACCTTCACCAACAGATTTAAAAAGAGGTTTAATTATATTAAGATATTTAGTATGTCTATTACTTGAAATTGGTGCACCATCTTTGTAACTCTTTAAATGTCCATTTGTGGCTTCCAAAATCTCTTTATAATTTTGCAAATCAACCTGAGTATAATCCTCAGGTTCTTTTAAAGTTAACAACTGCCACAAGCCTTTTGTCCCCTTGTAGGTTTTATTTGCAACTGTGACATCATCATTGGCAATATCAACTTCCTTATTTCCAATAAAAAATTTATTTGCTTCTCGTCTAATACCATATGTAGTGTCTGTCATACTACTTTTACTGAGGTAATTTCCTAAATAGTCTGATGCTAAAAGACCAAAATCTAATTTCTGTGGGGTGGATTGCTGTAATGGTTGTAATGGTTGTAATCTTGGTATCATTGATATTCTAGATGGAGTCATTGGGAGTATCTCCATTTGAGGCCTCTCTGTTTTGCCAATAGCTGTGATTTTTTTTAATTCTTGTAATGGCTCTATTAAAGGTTGGAATGTTTGGAACCTCTCTTCAGCCTCTAGAAACTTGCCATGTTTTAAAGCTCTATATTTCTCTCGTATTTGATTTGCAGAGTCAACCAATTCTTGTTGAATGTTTTTCATCTTTTATTTACATTTTATTTATCTCATTTGACAAAGGATTGTACTCAAACACTTTATCATGTATTATCAAACAATATGCAGATGTATTTGCTGGCACATTGTCTGCAGTTTCAATCTCTAATTTAATATCAACAATTCCTTCCTTCACTGTTTCATTCTGTCTAGAACAGTCTATTATAATTAGTGGATATTTCTTCATAAACTCAGCCCTACTAATCATAGGATCTGGGATAGTATTATAGTAAGTCTCTCTAAACCTCATAAACATCTCATAAGCTTTAGAGACATCTCCATTTTCAAAGTCGAGATTTAAATCACTATAAGGATAATATTCAGAGTTTAAAAATACTTTGAGATTTTTTAATTTACAGTGATCAAATTCATCAGTTCTTTTTCGTGCACTATTATCCCTAGCTGTTTGGAAACCAAATATAATATACCTAGGCTTCTCCAAACTTGAAGACGTCTTTACTGACCATGTATGTCTTGTAGTATTGGGATATGAAGGAAGTTCATGCAGCTCTAAACTTCTAAATGCAATTTGCAAATTTTTATTTTGCAATAACATCTTTTGTAATTGTAACTTCTCTCCATCTGATGGTATCACGTGTGGCATCACCCATTGAATTGAGTTAAGTGTAATTTTGGGAATCGTATCAGCAGTGCCACTGGCTGGAGCACTAGTGGTTGTTAATATACAATTCAAATCATTTTTGGATCTTTTCAACACCAATTCTTGTTTGACATTTACTAATACCTTATTAAAATCCTCGAATACACCCATTAACATCTCTAATGGCAAACAAGTACTAAACTTGCCACCTTTATGGAACTCTTTTAAATTCGTGTCAGAATCAAATGCTACATTTGACAATTTAGTTGTTTTATTGTAAGAGCTCAATATTTTCATAAGACTAGAAATTCCTGGGTTTCTTACAATGTCTATTTCTTTACCTGCAACTTCGTATCTAATTTCATCAAATAAGAACGCAAATGCATTATTTATAAAATGACCTTTATCATGATTTTCAATTTCTCCCTTAATATACAGATAACTTCTACATGGGAGAGTTAGCAAATCTTGATTATTAATACATATTCGAATTTCATCAGAATTATTTATTGCCAAAGTGTTGTGGGGAACATAGGAGTGATTTGTAATTTTAACCACACTATCGTCGAATTGGGATTTCCCTGTAACGTCTAGAAAATCTTCCATTTTTATTAATAGAAAATTTTAACTTTAGTCCTATTGACTTTAGGAACCTAGCATTTTGTACACTTATAGATAAATTCTTATAAATTCTCATATCTTTTTTATATGACAAGTAATTGTAGTTTCTTCTCCGTTAAAGTCAATTGCCTTGTCGTGTTGATCGGCAAATGTAATACTGACAACATCTAAACTTCTCTTATTTACAGGAAAATATATAATATTTCTTGGAACTTCAATAATTTTGTAGCCAGGAGGAGCTTCTGGATAAAAGCTATGTATGGTGTGTGATTTGTTGCCATTTAAATAGGACCCGTTTGCAATATTACATTTTACTCTAATCACATTTACATTATTAATGTTTATTTTATTTGTAGATTCAAACTGAACACCAGGAGTAGAAACACCTTTAAATCCCAATAAGACAGACCCTAAACATGGTTTTGTAAAATCAAACACATGGCTAGAAAGTAATGTCGCTTTCATAGTTTTATTATTAGCTGTAAGGAAAAAGTCTGGGATTTGCTTTTGAATTTCCTTTGCAAGCTCAACCACCTCATATGTTCCTTCAGAAATTTCTATTGTAACTGGAGCATTGTGATCATAATAGAAAACATCATCACCTTCTCCAATGGTTAATTTGTTGCCTTTAAGTTGATTTAATTTTGGAATAAGCCCTTTGAATAAAAGTTTGGATTTAGTATTAATTAATGCGTCTCCATTTTTATCTATTATAACTTTAAGTTTACCATCTAATAACTGGTTTAAATCATCAACTGAGATATCTCCTTTTGGTAATGTTTTTTTCTCTACTTTATAATATGTTAAAGTATTTAGAGGTTTTTTAACATTAAATATAGAATTATAACTTTGAAAATCTACTAATCCAATTACATAATCATCATTTAATTCTATGGGAGGAAAGAACACTGACTTTAGCTCTGGCTCTGTACCCGAAAATGTTATAGTAAATGAATCCATTTTTATAAAGAAATATTTTTTATGAATGATAAACATAAAATTCCACAAATAGAACTATTTAAATCTTGTATTTGATCAGTTGTATAGAATATTTTATATCCCTCAAAATATTTAATAACTTCTTTTGGAGGTTGGATTCCAAATGGGTCAAAATAAATTACAATATCTTTATTTTTACGATATGCTGTCCAATGTGTGCCAGATGAGCTATCCAAATTAACTATTCCGCACTCTTTTACTCTTGGTTTTAGATTTTTTAGCTCGTTTTTTAGGTACACCCCCCTGAAGTGAGGCACGTCTTTTGCGGCCTCTAACAGCTGGTAGTTGTCCATCTTTTTTATTAAATTTTAATCCCATTCCCATTTTTGCTTTTGCCTTCATCAAATTTGTCACGGCATAAGCAGCAGCTTTTTCAGCAAGACTTGCGTCCTTGGCCGTTACTCTAGTCCAAGCTAAGTCTGCTAATCTCATGTCTGCTTTGTTCCGAGCAGCGGTATCGGGATTATTCATGTAGAATATGTCATGCTCTTTACAATAAGAGTCTAACTTATTTTTTGGAGGTACATTTTTAGCTAAATTCTCACGAATATTCGTTCCAGGTCCACAGTATTGATATGTTGGTATGTGAAGTGGAAATGGAAGGTTATTTATAAGAGTATTCAATAACCCTCGACCCCTGTAAGGCTTTAGGAATAAACCTTTGCCCTTTTTACATGTTTTCTTATCATTTTTTACCATTTTTATTATATAAAAAATGTCTTTTATTCAACAAAACATAAATTTAAAATAGTACATACTAAGGAAAATATACCAAAGAAGTTGGGTCTATTTCCTACCAATATTCGATGTGTTATTTGTGGTCCAAGTGGAAGTGGGAAGACGGTTGTAATTTACAATTTAATTGTAAGAAAGGAAGGATTAAAATTTACAAACTTATATTTAATATCTAAATCTTTAGAACAAGAAAAATATAAAAAAATAATTGAAATATTTAGTTTGTGTGACGAAGTGAAATTACACACGTTTACTGACTGTGAAATCACACCAAATGATGTAAAATCACAGTCAGTTGTTGTATTTGATGACATAAATAGTCCAAATATTACACAATTTTTCTCAATGGGTCGACACAAAAATATTAACTGTTTTTACTTGTGTCAATCTTACAGCAAAGTACACAAACATTTACGTGATAATGTAAATTTCCTAATATTATTCAAACAAGATGATTTAAATTTAAAACATGTATATCACAATCATGTTGGTAATGACTTTTCATTTGACCAATTTAAAAATCTCTGTCATCAATGTTGGGATAAAACTAAATATGGCTTGTTCGTAATAGACAAAGAAAGGTCAAAGAATAATGGCAAATATAGATTTATGTTTGACCAATTCTATCAAGAGGATGGTAAGGGTAAATAAATAAAAGACTGGAGTTTTTTAACATTTGTATTTATTTTGCAACATTAAATATATCTACATACATTTGAACATAACTATGTTTGATCAATTTTATAATGACCAAGCGCAAGAGTATTGATACCATCTTCCAGAATAAACCTCTTGTCATCGTCAAAGGATAGTACTTTCTTATTCATGGTCAAGGTTTGAAGATGATGATTTGTAGATTTAATTCTTGTCACATTCTCATAGTAATCTTGCCCAGTTGCAAGGCAGTTCAAATAATGTTGATGTCTGAGGAGATGTTTAACAGTAGCACCATCAGCTCCTTTAGCTTTCTTCACCTCTAAAGCTTGCTTGTCTTCTTCATATAACCATTTTAGAGGAATGTAAGAATATAACTTTGGTCTTAAACCACAATATTCATACATAATATGACCACCTAATTCATCTTTAAACTTTCCAGTGACTTTTTTATTTTTATCAGAGTATAAGAAATGGTCTTTACTATATCCAGAGGTATCAAAATAGTGCAAGTCACATTCTATTTCCTTGTAAAAGTCCTCTGTAACTATAGCATACATTAATGAATCTGTATCTGTCATTAGAAATCTTTTATTCTTAAATTTTGACATATAATTATAGTGGAAATCATACATTATTACTTTACTAATATCCAAAATTGTCATTCCTAAATATATTGGTTTATTAAATTTTACAACTAATTTATTTAAATGTATAGCATGTAAATTGTTATCGAACTTTTTGCTACAGTCAAACCTTGGATTAGTGACATATTTTGTTAATAGTGACTCATCCTTGAGATATATGTCATGGAACTTTCGTTGATTCATAATTGTTCGACCAAAGAGACTATTATTTAACAATTTGTAAAAGTCTTTTTCGAAATCATTATTAGCACTTTTTCGTTTTTCAATATTAAAATTAATATAGGGTGCAAGCCATTTTGATTGTCTAAATTTTAAAATTCTATGGTATTTTGTAACAACCAACCCCAATTCCTCATATTTTTGTAATGCTTTATAATGTAAAATATATTTAGTTTTGTCATTTAAATTTGGTATTAATTTCCCATTCATTTTCTCTGGTGCCAATGGATAGTCATTATGTAAATCATGTAAGCTTTTATCATATTTTAAATCAACTTCTAAAATGTAACCAAACTCATAATTTTGATTGTATTTGTAGTCTATCTCATTAGTCCAACGGAATTCATCCACAGGCAGTGGCTCACACATTGCTGTAGAGTATAGCGAGTTACAATCTAAATATATTAAATACACACTCTCTTGATTGGGATCATAGTGTTCACCCATATATCTATTATTGGCTTTAGCATAACGTGTGGAAATCATACTGACTCCTCCTCTGATTGCACTTTCTATGAACAAATGCATGTCAATATCTTGAAATAATTGTAATTTTATACCAGTCATTCTAAGACAGGCCTCCCATGTTAATCCAGGAAGTGAATACATATGTACGGGGTCAAGTTTATAATCCTTTAAACACAGGTCTCTAAAAGTCTCAAAGACATCAGCCAGTAGCAATACATCTGTTTTAAGATATAAATCATGATATTCTTGTAAATTATTTATATTAAAATGGGTCCAGACATTTTTAGCATGTTCATATTCAATGGGAGAGATATGTTCTTTAGTTAGAGTACTGTAAAATGCTTCAATTGGGGGTAGAGACTCTGCAAACTTATCTGGTCCCGTCATATATTCATAGGGAAATACACCTTTACGTTGTAGTAGTGGATTGTCTATGAATCTAAATGTATTTAAATTGGAAGCTAATTTATACAATGGAAGGGACAGAAAGTTGTATGAATCTAAAAATACTAAATCATCAACTGAGAATGAAATATACTTTTCCATATCCTTGGCTATGCAATTTAATTTACGATCATATTTTCCCAAGTGTTGCATTATTAAATGTCCATCATAATTTTTTAAGTTATGGAAAAATACTGGTATTTTCTTTGTTACTTTATAGTTTAAATTACAATCATTATGGGCAGCTCCACGGTAACGGCCAGATGAATGACAATGATCACATACCCTATCAAAATATAAGGGCTTTTCACAAATATGACAATGCGTTGAGTTTTGGAAACATGCCTCTTGTTCAGGAGTCATTACAAGGGGAATATATATCGCCATTTGACTTTTAATGAAGTCATAAGTCTCAAACAACCTTTTGAAAAACACATCCATAACATTTTCACCACTATATAACTCTTCAGAAATAATCTTAGAATCTCTCACTACAACGAATGCAAATCCAGATGGAGTATGGTTGTTAGAGTTTATAAAGCACTCAAAATCAGCATAAATCACAAATGGGGCTTTAAGTTGATATTTAAAATTTTTAAATTGTAATGTATCTTGTTTAGACATTTCCACTCGTTGGGCATCAAAGTTTTGACAATACATTATGTGACGTTCTAATTTATCATTAGTGTAAAAATGTTGTAAACACAACTTGCAAAAATGCTTCTTATTGTTATCTTTTGTAGACCGCAGCATTAATCTATTAAAATCACGAATTAAACAGTAATGTGATTTACGACCTTCTTGTAATAATAATAGATCTATATGAGTATTACTATTCAGTTTGGTTGTTCTTAATGGATGTATACATTTCTGGTCTTCAACTCCAAATACATTAACACTTATATTATTCTGTGTTTCAAATTTTTCTATATCAGATATTTTTACGGGATATTTTATATTTGTCATATTTAACTGCCCTATGTAGGGTGCATAGCTAGAGACCCTTTCAGCATTTTCATTGATACAATTCCTTGGATGTAAAGCTGCTAAAATTGACCAAAGGAAGCATTTATTATCAGCATTTTTAATATTTAAAACTGCATGTTTTGATTGAATACTTTTTGGTGTAGGGATATATGACTTTGGAGTTAGGGGCTTGTACTTGTAAATATGCAACTGCCAATACTTAGTGTGGTCATAAATCCATCCACTGCCTTGGGCTTGATATTTGTGTATAGAAGCATCAATCTTTAAAAGTGAATTTTCAATTTGAGGCTTTAAATCTCTCTTCTCAATAGTTAAGGTAGTAAGGCTTCTAAAATCCGCAATACATTCTTTCTCATTAACTAATTTTCCATTTTGATCCATTGAATATTTCATAAATTTAATTCTCCTAACTAAAGTCCATTTTATTGGCAGAGGACAAGACTTCAGAGTACTTTCAAGGTCAGCTCTAATCGATTCACCAACAAATTTTATCATTGTGTATGGACATTTCATGCAAGAATTGGCGTGTCTTTTAAAATGTCCAACAACATTTCTTTTACAAAAATTACAACTCTTGTGTCTTTGTAATACATGCGACTTTAGAGCCACATTATTATCACAGATTAAATTGCAAACCTTGCACAGTTTCACCTTCATTTGATGAATTACCTTGTAGTGGCGAAACAGGTTACTTTTGGTGGAGAGCGACACGGAGCAGTGTTGACAGGTGGGCCTCATGGTCCAGAATGAAATATCACCCGAATGTCACTTCTATTTATAGACTTTTCAAAATTTCAAAATTTTTTAACCAGAAATTGTGAAATTTTTAAAATTTTCAGCTAGAAATTAAAAAAAATTTAAACAATTTAACTAGAAATTACTTCAACAGGAGGTCACCCACCCAAGGCTTAATCAAGAGCTACCACTAGAGACGAGAAAACCGACCATGAGTCGGGAGCGAGAAGCCTAACCATAGGTCGGGAGCATGACCGGGAGCACGCCGTGAGCCGGGAGCGCGCACGAGTTCGCGTACAAACCTCGATCGATTTTGAGAATATACATGTGAATGGATGTGGATTTGAAATAGTAATGGAGTTGTACAATGGTATTGATCATTTATATAGGCTTGTATTGGTCAAGAGCTGGATTTTTAAAAAAGTGGTCAAAAAAAGCTCACCATGTTATTCTTATGGGGAAAACGTGCCTAAAGTGATGTCATATTGTGGGTTCACCACTACTCTACATTTACACTTGTAAGGGTCAATAAATATAAAAAATAGCTTTTTTAGCTTAATATCGAATATATTTATGGGAAATAAGTAAGAAATAAGGTTTGACAATTTTATAGGGATATGTGAGCAAAGATCAGGATTTTTGGTTTTGGTGGCCAAAAAATGATCCCCATGTTATTCTTATGGGAAAAAACGCCTAAAGTGACTTATCTTTCTGGGTTCACCACTACTGTGATTGAAAGCTGGCAATCCAAATAGACAATAACTCAAACTCTATCGACATAGATCATAAAACAAACAACAACCGACGTACCCAACGCCTGTGTATTCAATGAAATATATGGTTTTGCATTCTATTGTTCGTTTTACTGGGTGTCATTCCTTATGGTGTGAAATATCCATTGAATAAATAGGATATATGTTTGTTTTACTATGTTTATCAGATAAATAATTTGGACATAATAAGAGTAAGTTTTAATAACACCTTTCTTTATTTGAAGGTTTAATTTATATAATTTCACTCTCAAAAAAATAAACAAAACAGCTGTCTAAGGTCATGTAAGTAGCAACTAACAGGCCTCCACGATGTCTTGATGTGACGCCATCAGATGCATTCCTATATAAGTAAAATAAATTAAACTAATCAGATAATTGTACTGTCAGTCTACGAAGGATTTTTGCAAAATGTTTCTAATGCAGTCCAAGATCACTTTACTAAAAACATTTTAATGCAACCTTTTTTAAAAATTTGTAATACTTAAACATAGGTATATTACATAGTTTTATTTGTAAAACTAATTAGGAAATCCATTGTGACCATTAGGATTTAGTCTAAGGTTCCGTTTATGATTTTCGTGAGTATTACGATATCACATAAACAAAATTTGACCCTGTAGTATGGTGGATCTTCTATTATTGTAGGTTGTTGAATAACTTACTCAATCAACAAAAGGTTAAGAACAATGGAAAGTAACAATCCATCGTCCCAAAGAACAATAGGACATAATAAGGAGACAGAATGTGTTCTTGTGTATGATGTTTGACATTTCCTCCACCTCTTATCAGTTCTACTTCTCAAAATAATAAAACTTGGTATGAACAATGTTTATTGGTTCAATAAAACCGTGAATCAGTTTTAAGATGAGCGGGATTTAGAAGATGAGATGTGTATCTTGCTACTGACAACGACCAGATAGTTGATTATATTTTATAAATGAACAGCCTAATTGTCAATCCAATGTATAGACATCCAAAACATAGAAAGAAGATTTTAGTGGTATTTCCTAAGTATGATGATTTGTTATTCACCCCAAGTATGTTAAGCAAAGGATATCACCTAATGCGTAGACTTTAGGAAAACTTTTGAGCGCATTTTTCTGTTTGTCCAAATATATTCTAGTACACATATCATTATCATATGTTCATCTTATTATGCTCTTAAATCTGTACATTAAAACTGATTTTTTTATGTTTTAACTTTACTACCAAAGGAAGAAATCCTATTCAGGTAGTACATTCAATATACAGGAGATGAAAATAATAGACTCATGGGATTGTTTTTTACTAATCAAACGTATCCTGCTTAATAAACTTAATTTATTTCCCAACTTCTAATTAATGTGCTATACGAAGTAGAAAACAGCAATTTTACTGGAGTTCAACTCTAAAACTAATTTGTTGCTTTACCTGTTCTTGTTTCGGATATAATAGAAGACATTACAAATAATAATGAGCTTTTTTAATGGTGACACGCACAAAATGCTTAGTTTTTAACCGTAAAACAATTGAGAAAATTTTATACTGTATACCTAGACTGCTACCTAGTATACGTTTATAATTTTCGTTTAAAATACTGAAACCATATGGTTGATTGTAGAAGAATCGTTAACATGAAATTTTATTTGACCCCTAAAACTGGTGTTTTCTGCTCAAGAGAAAAATCTGGTCAGTTATTTTTGGGTAATTATTTGGACAGTTATAAAATTTATATGTTCTATGAACTTTTACATTTTATAATATTTATTGTCAGCAACAATCTTAGATATATAACATTTTTCATGTATTTGCTTGCTTTAATTTTAGAGAGGATAAATAGGCTACTCATCATGCCTTAAATTCTCACATTTTAAAACGAAGACGCCGTGACTTCATCGAATGATTAGTTGATGATGTGCTAAATTTGCAAGGCTTGGTTATAAACTCTACTTTGCAGCTCAAAAAGGGACGAGAGCAAATATAGTAAATGTACTTTCATCCAACCTCCAACCTTTGATATTTTTCCTTTTTCACATTTGTATTTAGATACTTTTTCTGTTTGGATTGCTTTTTAGTTTTTCCTTTGATAACACTCAAAGCGCAATCAATCGAGAGTAATACCGTTTAAATACACGGTACAAATTGTAAATATTTGTGTATCAACACATGTTTTTAGTGTTGATTTTTTTTTTTGTGTGTTTTTGTAAGCACGATACTCTAAAACTTATTTGGTTTCAAAAAATATGTAGAAAAGGACTATGAAAAGTCTTCCTGAAATGTTGAATTATTTTGAACATTTCCATTAAGTGTTATTTGGAAAACACAAAGGTCACTGAAGGAAACATTATGATGTTCATTAATACAGCATTTCTTTATTATCTTTTGATACTAACGTTATTACCACAGTAACGACACAGTCAACGGATTTACTGCTAATATTCGAGCTTTTATTTTCCACCAAGGTAACACGTAGAGTCAAGTAGATTTCCACTCGTGATATTAACTTTTTAGTGTTCGATTGACCAGTTTCAAGTATTTTAAATTCATTTGTATGTGTTGTAGCTAAAATAAACCTTACCAAAAAGATTTATCATAGATTAGAACTTTCTTTGTTATTTTTAAATCCGTCATGTATTTAATAGTGCAGTATTTAACTTTTAGTTATAGGTTCTTATGTTACAGATATTATCGTTTGTTAAATTATATGTATAATGATTTTTTATACTACGGTCAGGTTTTTGTTAATTGTTTAACGTGGGCTTTCATAATATAAAATTTTAACTCCATTGACTATTAAATTATGCCACTTACAAATAACAATACTTGTATACATTCAAAGTTGTATTGTTCATATGAAATTGTATGGAATAATCTAAATAAGGGTCACGAGTTAAATGAGGGCGCATGTACACTTACGTAACTGAAATATTTCATTACATACAAAATCGTCAACATATAATTTACTCTACTGAAAGTGTTATTTTCAAAGTTTTCTTCTCAAAGTCCCACTTTATCAAGATTGTTTTTCATCGTGTTCAAATGAAAGATCGCTGTCATTACTCTCCTCCTACGTACAACATTGTGGACGAGCCAGAACATGTATGATGTTACACATAAATCCTCCATCACATCCGAGTCTCCCCAACAGTTCGAGTATTTTATACATTTCAACGCTTAGCTATGAAGCTACAGTAGCAATACCATCATAGATAAGAATTATGAACCCTTAGTCAGAAAATGTATACTGATATTGAAACCAATGTGTTTTATACAAATATGCTTTTATTGTATCTCTTTTGCATAAATTTATAGATTTCACCTATTTAAAAAATGTGGTAATTTAAGTAAACTTCTCTTGCTCATCGGGCTTTTAGTCTTCAAGGCGAGATGCAGGTTGGGTTGAATATGGTTGTTATTTTTAGCCTCTCTAGAACCTACAAAACAATTCATCACAATCCTGTTCTTTGTTCACATTGGGCCATAAATAGGCCCAATAAATTGAGTGAGGACGGTGGTAAAAATGTATTTAAAAGGTTCAAAATCACTCCATATCGAAAAATTCAAACCTTTGATGATTAAAACTAAATAAGCTAATTATTTTTAAAAAATGAGTTTTATTCATGAATTATGTTTACGTAACAGTTAAATTATAAACATCCATTGATAGTTACAGCTTAAAAATATTTCTTCACTAGTGCTATCTTTTAATCAGCCTTCTACATTAACTCGCAACTGATTGAATTTAGCAGGTGAATTATGGGTTTCCCCATTCCTGCTAACGGTGTTCGTTAAACATTTTTCAACGAGTTTTATTATATTGCTTTGGTATAAGAAATTTCAATATATTTGAAAAAACTCTCAAAATGCCAATATTTCTTTGTACAATAATTATTGAACAATAATTAATTACAAACGTGTACGTCTCACTACAGTAGTGTATACTGTCTTTTATAAAGGTACTTAGATTTATTATTATTTTTAAAAGGAAAGTTGTTTCCAACAAGATTTTTAGAAATTTTGTGAGTTGTAGTAGTTGGGACTTTTCGGTTCATAATCCTTTCCAATCAACTACTTGTAAACATTATAAGTTCTAAAGTTTCTAAGACAGCTTCTGCTTATCGAACAAAAACCACTTACGTAGTCCTCACTTGGGCATTTCAAAGTTAGACAGAATATTCAATATATTAACGAGCACACTTGCCTTCTTATAGTCTTTTTTTAAGAGAAAAGGCGAGTTATGATAAATTGTAGCTTAGGTAAAAAATGTTTATACCAAACATATTTTGCGTTAATGAATGAATGAATGAATGAATGAATGATTTATTCCGTCAAATTTGCTACAAAGTACAATATTACCTTTTTACTATAATATTAAGTTTACAACATGAAACAATCAAAAACAAAACAAGAAATAACAAAGTTGTGAACTTAATGTTGAATTATACTAAAACTAGCAAAACGAACATAATAAACTTATAATTTTGTAGCTAGTTAATTTACTGCATACCCTACTCAGAACCACTTAACGTTAACTTCTAATAGTTTAAGAGCCGGGTTTAGTAATTAAATACATATGGGAGGTATTTAATATAAAAATTTCCTCGTTATATATTGTGGTTTAAAATACTCGTGCTTGTAAAATGTATTTTAATTCCTTAAAATACTTTCAGAATGTTAACTCTTGACAAGCCGACTTTCATGAGCAACACTGTAGTCAAGAGTTATGGTTAAATGATGAATTATTATTGTCAATGTTTTCCTTACTTGCCTTTAGCTCAGTATGTTAATCAATGATAAAGCTAATAACGTTTGGGAAATAATTAGGGATTAGAGTTTTGCACTAGATGATCTAATTTCATTTACAAAGCCAGAGCAATGTGATGGTTAAATTCTCTGCATAACAGTCAATTTACAGTTGGTTTTACAATGGTTAATTAACACAACAAAATTACTATTGATCACTGTTTTATTCATTTTCTTTTCAGCTATTGATATTGGCAGAGTACCTACATATATTCTGTTATTATATTAGAGTTTAAAAAATCTTAAAAGTGTTTTGACAACATTTAAGAAATGATTGGTGTGTTACAAATTAAAGAGTTCACCTAGGTAAAGTATTTAAAAATGCAATAAATATTGTGTTTATAATCTAATAAACACATAAGGAATCAGACAATTTTACTTCCTATATACATATTATTATATGCCATTGGTATATGTCGTATTATGGAGATCATTGGTTTCGATACTTTGTGATTTAAACTGCATAAGTTTTTGTTTAATAAAATAGCTACTGTACTAAACTTTAGATGCAAATAATGTAAAAGCTAGATAAATAATTGATACTTTGCTTTAACATTTTTTTTATAAGTCAATAAATAAACTATTTTGCCACTTGATATCTAATATAATATAAGTGTAGAGTGGTAATTGTAAAACTATAAATAACATTTCCCACTTTATGAGGAAACTAGGATTTAAAATAAAATTCTTATTAAACCTTATGACGTATTGTGAGCAGCTATGAATACTCGTTTACATTGAATCAGGTTGCTGGCTTAAGATTTTACATTTGATAGTTTTACCATCAATTTCCTTATATATTGTAACATGACTATTTAAAAAAAAATCGTCTCGATCGTCTTTCTCAAATGAGGTTAAATTTATTAATTATGTTCCAACAACTTTCTTTTCACAGAATGGGAAAAGATTTCTAATCTCAAATTGTAATATTTTACCACCGTTCTTAAATTGCTTAATCTTTTTGGAAAAAAACTGGGATGCAGATAAATACTAGATACTAGATTTAAATACTGTATTTTGCTATGCAAAGTCCGTTTGTAAACTAACAAAAGACATTAATCACAGGATGACCGAGATGTCAAAGTCAAGCAGCAAAACACATCTGAAGGTATAAATCCCTGCCTTCAGCCAGAGCTTCTGTTGGTCCTTGGTCGAATAACATCTTCCACCAATAAATCACCCCTGTCCATTGTCCATTGCAAACTATTTTCAGTATTTGTTATTTCAGAAACTTTGCCAGAAAAATATTCTAGAGCCGGACTTAGAATTTTGGTCTAGGAGTTTAAAAAAATGTATCATGTTTAAATTAATCATGTAAGGAAGAAGTAGTAGCCTACAATGAGTAAAAATTTTTAACAGTCGTCGATGTCAGAAGATATATGAATGTCGCCAACACAAGAGAGGTAGCTAGCCACAAGAGCAACAGTTCTCAGATGTTAACAAAGTTAACCTTATCCTCTTAAGGTAATAAAGTTAGTGTATTCATCGTATTTAAGATCTGAATATTAATTGGTTTGGGTTTAAGCCAAAAGCTGTAGTAGGTTTTAATTATATAGGAAGATTTATTCCAGTTGACTAATAATTTACTTTTTTAATATACCTTACAAATCAAAAAGGTATCCCTTCAACTTAATAAAAAAACTTCGTTTGTATATTATTGCTCAAATTATTTCATCAGTGAGGTTGAAAGTAATTTATAATGGTGCACGTGAGTTATGTGTTTCACATTTACAGTTGAAAGAAAATTACTTCACTTACTTACTGTTATAAGCAAGCAAGTTTACAAAGTTACAGTTAAAAAATGTAACGTTGAAACTATATTTAAAAAATTTCTAACAAAGGTGATTTAAGGAAAAAATAAATTTATCAGACATATCGAATTTTTTGACCTAGGAGGAGTGTTGACCATTAATTGTATTTATCTCCTTGTGGCTTCGACTTTTGCTTTGCGAAATCATTCACAGACGTTTATTCCGGAGTATTAAACTCCAATTTCATATAATAATATAAATTGTATTATTTCACAAGCCAAAGAAATGCTGAATGAATACGCTAATAAGACTACTTGCATTTATACAAATTTGAGTTTTTGTTTGTCTTAAAGGTACTAACAATCGATTGAAAATCAAACATTTTTACACTAAACAAGGAACAATTTTAGTTTCATGCTTATAGCTCAATATAATGCTGACTATTCTATTCCAAGCGAAACATTAAATTAATAGCCAAAGCTGCATCTATGTTCATTCTTCTTTCCTTTATAATTCTTCTTTTATTATAATTTCTAAGAAGATAAACAACCATTGTTAATGCTAAGGCTAAGAAACGAACATAAGATCTGTCGTGCAATCTGCTTGATACTTCATAGATCCAATCTAATGTATAGGCTTTCCGAGACTGTGGTGTGTTATTTTGCTCCAGACTCTAAAGCTGTGATTCGTTTAAACTTCAATTTGTACCTGCAAAACTGTTTGGGCCATTTTATTGAGCTTAAAAATAAAAACATTATTATAGATTGTACCTAATTAAATTTATATATAATTGCTCTATTGATTTATTATATTTTGTAGACAACATTTTTCTCCATAAAGTCCTAAAATGTAAAGACCAACCTCACGTCGATAATGACCTTTCATGTATGATTGATTTAAAACTAGAACCAGAATTATTTAAAATAAGAAAACACTATATTTTTTTCAACCATTGCTATATGGTGGATTTCCCTACTCTATTATCTGTTACTATGTAATTATCATTATCATGACTATAACTATGATTGAACCGTTACTACAAAATTCTGAAAATATGTAAAGGTTTTAAAACAAATTAAAAAATGGTTTCCTCTAGATACCCTTCAAATGGATATTTCGAATAAATATAGAGAAGTGTTTTAGCAAATCTAACGTCACCTGCTAAAAAAGAAGATTCTTTTGAACAGTATGAAGGTAAAGCTATGTTCTGGTCCCCAGAGTCAGCAAACGATTCCAAATTGATATTAATTCTCAGAGGCATTGAACTTTGTACCACACACGAGTAACAATGGACTACGTTTACTAAAAATTTTTATGTTTTCTTAAAGTGAAAGTATGTAGTAACGTTTTATAGTATGACTATTTCTGATCATAATACTGTTGTAAATTGCCTAGTAGTTTTTTTTTTTTATATTTATTACAAACGTGATAAACATTTTTTAGATTTTAATTTAAGATTTTTCAAAAAATCTTGCATTTACATATATATAAAAGGATGACAATTAAGATTAACCAGTTTAATGTTGTTGATGGCTAATGTACAATGCTGTTCATTATGTGTTATTTTTGTACAGATTTATGTTACCGTAGTTAAGTCAAGGACTGTTGTTTGTTACTAACTATTTTCATCTACTGTATAATAAAATCTTCTACATGAGATGTACCTGTTGTATAAAGTACACTTGTGTCATAAAAATATTAAGACAAAATTATTTGTCAATTAACAAATAGTCAAATAATCATCATACATATGAACTAAATTTGCCATAAACAAATTATATACGGTTGCTTATTTGTTACCTGCTGTTGAGGTGGTTAGTGTTATTAATTTTGTTGTGTACTTGGCAACACAATAAACACAACATTTCAATGTTGTGAATATTCAAGTGACTAAATCGGTAGACGGTGGAGGCAGCTACGGAATTTAATATCTCCTTACGAAAGATGCTCGTGGAACTTTCATATTGAAAAGAAAAGGAAAAATCTATAGTACCCCATGACAGTGACAAATATATCTAGATTTTTACTTTATATGTATCAGTTTGTAATATTTTAAATAAAAATTATTTAAAACTAAAGAGTTTTTCCTAGTATTTATAAAATGTAGATGATTAAACCTTCTCCTATTTACAGTTTTGACCCACATACAATGCAGATGTGATAAGTATTTTTTTTTATAACATTGTAGACCACAAAAGCTGACATATAATTAATTATTTTTTTTTAATACGAACTTAGCTTGATCGTAAATAAAGACTAAATTTATTGCACGTTGTTAACTCTATTTTTTTAATTTTTTTAAGTAAAAAATAAAACTTCTTTTAAAGGTGGACAGAACTTCTCCTGGTTGAGCATTATCAAAGGAGGTGTATAAAACTTGGCTTGCTCTGTATTGCAGTAAATAAAAGTTAACTCACTTGCAGTAAAGCTGATGAGTTTTTTGCTCCCTGTCACCTCTCCTGGATTAAGATGTCTGCAAAGAGAAATCCGTCTAGACATATTTTATGATATTAGGAGTTAAAAGTTTCTTCTCTAAAGACAGAATAGCTAAATTAATTACAAAACTGCATTTATAGTTTCCTTTCTAGTTTACCTGTTTAAAAAAATGGCTTGGTTATAATAAAATAAATGCTGAAAGTGTTAATGAAAATTAGTCTAAGAATAGAATAAAAATATTTGTTGATAGCCTAAAAAACATGTCATAAATAATAAAAGTTTTACGATACTATTTGTTTTAATTAACAGGTATGTACACTGTATTTTCAATCGATATATCGATATTAACGAATTGAAACCTATCAGCTGACAACTACGATAAATAAATATTGTTCAGTATAAAAAAAATATTGAAATGAAACTGTTCCAAACCAACCTAACAAAACTGCTGTAACATTTAAAAATTCCATTTAATATTCCCCTCATGCCTTTTCTGTAATCAATCGGAACTTTTTAAATGGTACCTACAGCAATTAAGATTGGTTGGTTATGTTAGTTTAGCTTAGAACCGTTTTAATCCATAATAGACTAGATTTTAGCCTAAACAAGATCAGTTGTCAATTAATTTGTAATGGATCGTAAAGCGAAACAAAAATATCGATATATCGATTGCAAATCATCGTTAATAATGAGTGTTCCCTTTAACAGGAAAGTACCCATCGAATTATATGATACACAAATAAGTCAAAAGTATAAAACCTAGATCAAAGTCAATTGCAAATTATATCTTTACTTAATAAAGAATATTTTAGCACGTCAAATTTTCACTTTTTACAAGTCAATGTTCTCATAACTCAACTGCCAGGTGTGGCTCTGGAGGTGATGAAATAAACATTTTATTACGTCATGATTCACGACTTTCATTTCGCACTTGATTAGAGTCATAAGACTTTCTTATCGCCATATTGTTTGGGGTGGTAAAAGTTCCTAAAAATATACGCGCTCTGTGATACCTTTGGGTAACTTTTAACTATTAAGATGGTTACCATTACATTCAATTAAGAATAAATGCAAGAATAACGTATTGAGTTTATTTTTTGTTCTTGCGTTATTTGTTAAGATCGTTGAACCTTGGCAGAACAATTTACTTACTCTGAATTAGTTTAGTTTTTAATAGTGCTTATAAAGTAGGTATTTTTCAATAGATAATTGTGTATTAAAACCTCGTGTATTGTGTTTAAACTCAACTCGTTAGTAAAAATATGGGTAAGTAAAAGGAACAATCTCTCTCCTAGAGAAAAGTAAAGGATATTCACTGAGGAAGAGAATAGGTCCAAGAACAATCAAGCTACAAGCTACATGCATTCACTATTGTCCAGTGGTCTTTGCAATGTCCTTTGTTTTTAAAACTACAATATGTGAATTTTAAAAGCGAAATTATTTTATTTCACAGCTTGAACCTAAAGGTCAGATATTTGTTATAACTTATAACTAAATAATAGCACGTACTCTACATAGGTCCCCATTTATAAGCTTAAATGCAGGTTAGGATATTTGTAGCTTACACATCTCCATTTTGACCGTGAAAAATTTGTCGTTTATTTCCTGCTTGATGGTCAAACTGGGTCATAGTTAATCCTTTTACAATCTCAATGTGTGTTTTTTTACAAGTAAAAATATGGTGACTTGGTGTCATACGAATAACGTAATAGCTATTTACCTTACAAGTGTAGTAAGAGCGTTTTTAAATCACGCAGGTGAACGTTGTGCAACGAGCGGAAGCGGGTTGCATAATTTACCTAAGTGATGTAAACACGCTCTTGCGTAACGTGTAACGTACAAGATTTTACCTGACCCGACAATATACAGGAGGATACGAACAATATTTTTCATTATCCATTTCACTCATCTTCTAACAGTAACGTTCATTTACAATCAAAAGCTAGGTTAGGAAAATTCTCCAAAACATAACAATAAAATTCAAGCGCACAGCTGATTTCTAGCGTTGAACGTCGTTGGCTCCATAGAGGTATATTTTTTAAGTTAAACACTCAATGTTATTTAAATGGGTTTCATTACCTCACCGAGTGGGTTTTTCTCAACTTTACATCACTCGAGAAATAAAGAAGTTGTATACATCACGCTTGGGATAGGGAAGTTTAACATGGCGGGTTAGGTAAATTCATTTAGGTGATAGTTTTATTTTACGAATTGTAGTATTGGGCTGATATGTTACCCTCGTAAGACATTTAACTCAATTTAAATGTATCTACAAAAAAAACCTAGAACCATAAATTATTCCATCGAAACTAAATAGATGGATTACAGATATTCATACAGTAGCCCACAATTTTTTGATTGAGAACCAACTTGTATTTTCTTGCTCTTACTTTGAACTAAAGAATTTTTATTTTGAAGCCATTGTTCAATTCAAAATCTAATGGTACGACTGCTTTGTTTACTAACCATGAACCTAATGGACTCGTATAACAAGTCAGTAAGGCACTCCACCTTCTTAGAACATAACAAACGACGACGATTTAAGGCTGTCTTTGTCGGACTCTCATTATAAACGTCTTTGTCGCCAGAACAATAAGGAAAAGTAAAATGCATAACCAGTGTATTTATGCTTTAAAACAGACAAGAAATACATGCAAATATTTAATTTAAAATTAATTTGTGTGTTTGTTTTTGTAGAATATTTAAGATTAGATTATACTATAACATATCATTTACAATTCTAATTTTTTTAGGTCATACAACCTTCAGAGAGCCACGAAATGTAGTGAGTGCATAGGTATATTCTATTTTTAATGGTTATTTTCCCTCGCGTGATAAATGAATTAAAGTAGAATGGTTTATTAGAACACTTTCGATGTAGGTTTATTCCGCTTCAACAATGGAGGTGGTTACACAGATTAGCGCCAATTAGTTGAAACATTTTATAAGAGAAACTTGTTTTGATGTAAAATAAATTTATAATGAATAAGGAAATACGTAGTTACGACAACTATATATAAAATGATAGGTACGCACCATGTTTCTGTTAGTGCCCAAGGAAGCATACTCGTATCTTAAGACAAGCCGAAACAAAGTAACATCGAACCATATTCATGTTATGAATAAGTTACAACTCCAATTAGAGCTGAGGTTGTACAATGTTTTTAGAATCAAAGAAAACCTTGAAACTTTAAATTTACAATATAATAATTATTGTTGAAAACTTTATCTCCTTAATACGTTGCAAAACAGATTTTTCGTTCTTCATATAATGAATACATAAGGTGTATAAAGCTCAGTAAACATATAAACTCATTCTTTAGCGTTAACATATAGCACACCCCTAATGCAAGGAATATAATTCACTCGTTGAACATAAAGTCGTAAAATATTCAACAGTACCTTATGAGATTCTTTAGGCTCCACATTTAATTATGTTTAAATCATGATGTGAAAATACATTTAAGAACTAGTAAGTTGTGGGAATAAGTCCAGAAAGTGTGTTTCGTTAATAACAACGATATTACACAACATCATGTTCAAAGAGGGGTCAGTCAACTTTATTTACATAATTCTGTTGTTTGCCTTGTCATGGATGTTTTCGTACAAACGTCCAGTAATTGTTGTAAGTCGACGCTGAAAATTTTCTAAGTAGTATTATTTTATGCTATATTATATCTTTCAAGTTTCATTTCAGTCTATTTACTAAAACCTTAAACAATTTTCTAACAAAATGTTTTAGGTGCGAGTACAGTAATAACTGCAAGTACACAGTATTTCCATTTTCGGATTCTGTTTAGAGGCTGCAACCATAATTATAATATTAACATTAGCAGTAAAAGATAACAGTTATTTCCCGTGTGGCTACCCGGGTCAAATTGGGACCGTAGCCTTCCCCGGCTTGTTATACGACGGGGCTAAGAATACATAGAATGTATTCTATAGCCCCGGTCATACGAGGCGACTAGGGTTGAGACGTCTTTCTATTCATGATCCCTACTTTTCCCCAAGTCAAGCATTCTTCTTATCTTCAGTCTGGTCCTCAAATCCTTTTCCCTTTGACTTAAAAACTATAGAATTTACAACATTAAATGTTTATATTCTATCAAATCTGAAATGTATATTTTAAAATATTTCCTGTTGATTTCAGGCATGGTATGTAATATTAAGTGTTATAATGAAGGATTAAAACAAAGCTCACAGGTTTTTATACACATTTCTCAACCTCAATATTCTGAAGAAATTTTCTGAATTTACAATTCTAAGTTGCTAAATAACCTGTTAACACTCTCCATGTAGGAAGGTTCTGACAATCTCAATTGCCAGTTTGGCAAAGTTCCAAATGTCCTTACGTCAGCCACTTCCCTCGGTAAACCTCGTATATGAGATATTATAACTTAAGTAATATCCTGCAACGGTTGGTAAGACTGCTTGAGTTGTACTTCAACAGTTTTAAATGCAATACAATTTTTAAGAAAGTGAAATAATAAATTGTCTGTTTAAGCTTTTTAATTACGAATTATTAAATATTGTTTCGTCTAAAGGGTCCCATTTTGAATATTTTTTTCCTATATGATACGCACACATCATCGCCCTAAATGTTGAAATTTAAGTTGATGACAATAAAGTTAATATAATTATTTAATGTAAATGAATATCCCAAAAGAAAATTTCTTAGATTCTCTATTTTCTACAGAACAGATTTTACACTATTGCCTTTAAATGGTTTAATGATTCAAAATGCAATGTTTGATGAATTTATCTGTGTCCTATTTTATTGAACGAAATTATTAATTATTTTAAGATAAAAATCTTAAGAATATTAAAATAAGCTGTAAGTAGAAATTTATTTCCAAAACAAATCATTAAGCAACAAAAGTTTCCGTCGCGATAAACGTTTGCCTGGTTCTTTGAGGCAAAACCGTTAACTCTTCCACTAGATTTATCTTGGTAAAAACATAATCAAGTCTCATCAAGCGTAGATCAACACTTTTTTTAGAAAAGAAATCGTTTAGCAAGTAAAACTTAACACAATGACGTCTCTAATTATATCCTCTTTATGTTTGTGAGGATAGGTTTATAATTGTAAAAAATCATACTTAAACTATACGTAAGCTTTTTATATCGCCATGGACTTAGTTAAAGAGCTTCTGACTTGTAGGACATTTTATTTTGTTAAAAAATAACCTATATAATATATACCTATAACCTGAGTCGTGTTTTTGTTTAGATACTTACTTGGTTCTCTGAATGCCACATAGAATAAGCTTACTCTGTTATTACTTACGCTGCTCAGAAGCGAAATGGTCTAGTAGTACAGCGTAGGACTTCAGACCCCGAGATCCTGGGTTCAAATCTCTTTAATCACCAATGTATTTGTATCTTATTGATAGTCCCACGACGCCCTTTAGACCTAGCCTGAAGTAAGGTAAACTCAAACTGATTATTTTTTTGTTTAATTTCAAGCTACAATTTATGTTACCATTTATCTGTAGTTAAACAAAATGGTCATACGACACTGCCAAATCACAGTGTAATTTTCTTACGGAAGTTATATGAATGATTTGTTGTACTGACATAAATTTCGACATAAGTTGCGAGTAAATATTTATGAACTGCAACATACTAATACTAAAAATGTTGGATTAAATATTTATGTTTTAAATGAACTTTTTGGTAAGTATATTTAGTTTTACTTTTGTATGATTTATGCTTTAGTAGCAGAATAAAGTATGTGAAGAATTCAAATTTGATATCATATAAATGTTAAAAATACGTATGAAATTCTGGAACTATTAAAAAAATCAAATGGAACCTTATTAAAACGTAATTATTATAAAATCTAACAAGTTTTATGATAGAATTGTATTCTTCTGGGAAATTATTTCTGACGAATGACTTTCAGCTGTCACCAGAAAATAAGATGAGTTAAGAATATTACTTGAATAATACTCGAGGGAAATCATATTATATCTTGACAAAATGTAGCAAAAATGTAATTCCATAAGAATTACGAATGATTACGATTGCGAATAATTAAGTTTCTTAACACAAAATTTTTAAATACATTGTGTTCTTCACGTTTTTTTTATACCCATGCATATATAGTTTTATCCTATAAAATTATTCTCCCCTTCAATGTAACGCAGTTTTACTTAAAATTAAAGTAAGATCTACAAAATACAAAACAATGTTACATCTACCAATTTATCGTATCCAATTTCTTAATAGAACACTTGTAAAATGATTTTTTAGCTCCTCTAACTATTTCTGTGACTGCGTTTATTACTTTTTTTAAAGAAATTCCTTGCCAAAATGTAATAATCCTTTACATATCTTGCATTGTAAGTCTGAAAATCTCATTAATTCATTTCAGATAATGAACAATTCAATTTAGTTTCTTTATCTGCAATCTCCACCAATTGACCATTTATGTATTATGCCAATTTACCTTTACTATACCGGATCTTCATTATATTATTACGGTGCTAAACCAAATTCTCCACAGAAATTTGTAACGCAGAGTATATGATAACATTATGTATTATGTTGTATTGTATGGTAAAAGCTTTAACTACAAAAAGGTGTTTTTCTAAATAATTATATGTTCAGGATAAAATATATGTATCAATCACTAAACTATGATTGATCAAAAACTTTGATATTTGCTTAACACCACACTATCTGCCACGGAAAGGGATTGTCAAACGTTTCATTATCAATCTGAATACACAATCAACTTGCTTTGTTGTGGGTTATGTTTGATCTGCTGCAACATATTACATGATATATGCATGGACAATCATAACCTTTGCCACTGAATCTTAGTTACATACTAACAAATAATTGCAATCAAAATAGTTAGAAACACTACTGTTTACACATACATTCTAAATTTTAACAAATGAAAGTAGATTTTGAAAGCTTAGACAAATAAATCTTAAATTAGTGAGTTAATCTTTTTTGTTATAAAAAGAGGGTTACTAACTTAGCCCTTTTATTACAACAATTCATTGCTTGCGTACACTTTCCATCTGCATAATTCTTTATAAAATTAACAATGTTTAAGAATATAACTTTTAGTTTAATGTATAGTTAATTTCAATGTATCTGAGCTATTTTTATAGTTAATTTTAAATTACTTCATAATTGTTTAAAACATATTTTAAACGAAGATATTTTAAACATCGTTAAACAACAAAAGTATGGCATTAGGAACTGTCCTTAGCTAGGCGTTAAATACTGTGGAAAGTAAACGTTGACAAGGACATTTGGTACTCTGCCAGAACGACAATTGAGATGTTCAGTGTGTTTCTACAAGAAATGTAGTATTTGTCCAACCTTTTATTTTCAATTTTATTTTCAATCTCGTTTGTTCAAACGAGTTGAACAAACCCCTTTGAATGCTATAAATTTGGTTATTAAGACTAAAATAAAAATGCATTATTTAAGTGGCATATCTAAAACAATCACATCTGACTGAGTAGCTGAGCGGTTGGTTGTAGGGCTCGCCTAGTCAGAAGCTTTTTGCTGGTTTGAAACCGGACCCAGCTGCCCCTGATCATTGGGGTTTAAATAAATGCAACAGCTGATCTTAATCAGTAACAAATGATCACCTGGCTCCATTTTACACCACACTCATTCTTCACTCATCTTTGGGTAAAAATACGCACCTAAGTGGCGTGTTCATCTCGAATAATTGAAAATTGATAAACCAAGGGTGGCGTTGAGTACACAATCCAATATGACTTTGTAAGTTACTAAAATAAACCTCAAATGCAGTGAAATAAAGTCATATTTAGCTCTGGTTTGGAAAACGTACATACTAAGTACCCCGAGCCATGAAAATACTATACATTCTGAATATATTCTAAGAAACACTGATAAGATTGCAAACAAGAGTAACTGTGTACAGTAACACTCTACCCAGTTGAAGTGAAGTGGTAAACATTGACTTTCCAATCTGAATTCTTGGAACATTCCGTTCTGTACCTTTGTTTTCCTTGTGTAAACAGATAATAAGAGAATATTCATTAGGATAAGTTGGAACACAACTTCCCTCAAAACTAAGCGATTTATTCTTAATCTTGTTTTAGAAAAGTGAGAGTTATCTTTGAAGGAGTTTCTCTAAAAAATCTAGGCCTACACAAGCTACGTTATTGCAATTGACTGTCAAGTAATTTTAAATCAACTATAGGAAGAATTTTTTCCATGAGAAACATGTTGCTAGTAAAAAGTGCATTTTATTTCATTAGTTCTCATACTATTACTACAAACTAAAAGCTTGTACACACATGGAGTAAAATTAGGCCTGGATAACTTTTCAAGGAGGTTAAACTTTTTGATATTTTACCAAAGGCAATTTAAATTTAAAATAGCCTAGTAAATTTAACGGAGAACCGTCATATCATAGTGAAGTGTGTAGTACATTTGTGTTTATAAACACCTTACAATTGTGATTGTATGAACAAATGTTTATACTATCTTCATTACTTCTTGTGCTGAGTTAGGTGTGACTAAATTGAAATATTGGTTACGAAATTTTCTTTTAGTAGTAAAATAATCCTTTTAAATAATTTTGCCATACTAAAATATAATTATATATTCCCAAACCGTCATTTCCACTGGTTTATTTAGTATAAAATCTTTGAAATAAAATGCAATTATTTTTTTTTTTTGCTTCTTTCAAAAATAATTGTTTATAAGAGTATTTTGTTTGTATGTGTAAATATAATATTGTGTACTTATCCGTATTTACCTTCTAATTTGAACGTAATGCATTTGATCTTGTTGAATGATTGAGAAGCGATAGAAACATGATAGATGCCACGTAAAGTAGGGTAAACTGACGTTAAAACTGAAACTGGAGTTGAGTGGAATTGACGTTTCTCCAGCGGATATAATTTAACTTGATATTACATATTACACCCTACGGCGTTATTCCAGTCATCGAAACAAGTTTGTATTGTTATATTTTGACATAAATATTATCACAAGAAATATGTCATAGTTATTTAAATTAATATCTCATTGTTATTATATGTTTATATAGAGTCCGTACAACAATTTATATAACTACTTAATTAGACAGTAAATGTACCAGATGAGTTTAAAATGTAACATATTATTGTTTTGCTATTTCCTTGCAAAACTACCTATTCATTACTGGTGCAGTATTATGTTTGTCTTTCGTAATTAAAAATATGTCAAAAAAGTTAAAAATGTCTATTATAAATTTCCCGAGACTATATATAAATATAAAGTATACACTTTACACTCGTATCAGGTAAAACAATGCATTCAACAGCACGAATTTAACATGTAAGCTTCTGATCTACAACGTTCAAGAATATGTATGATTTATCTTATGTTTGGTAAGATTTTTTGTTTACTGACTGTCATAAATCTTAAATTTTATAAATTTATCTTAAGACTCTTATCGTTACTGCAGGAGACTAGGTTTTTAGCAACAAGAGCTTACAAAACAAGACTCTTTAACATTATGTTTCTTCATTGTTCTTATGTTTTGTCGCGCCTTGAAGGCTTGGTATATCGTTGTAAATTAATTTTACGCAAATAATCAAACAAATAATTATATTTTAGTTATTTTTAAAATACATTACATCATAAATTGATAGGCCATTAGTCAAAATTATACATTTCCCACTTAATAATAATTTTTAAATGCGACCCTATCGATTTCTTCATAAATGCGTCCATTTTGCATTTATTTATTATGCTGTTATTATTTTCCAACTAATTACCTCAATTATGGTCAGCAGTATGAAAGAGCCTCAATATTTTGTAGTTTCTGCAAAGATGTATGTTTAGCTGGCTGAAGAGGACATGATCCTCACGACAACTAAATGCACACGAAACATACGATCACGAAACATCACGAAACTAAATTACTTAAACGACTTTGGAACTATTTCACATTATAAACAATATAGATTGAAAATGTAACGTCTCAGGCAATAAGTTTTAATATATTATTTACAATCGTGACCAATGACTTGGATTGATATTTTGTTTCTCCCTTGGGACCGCTATGCTTTGACAACCTTCATTATACTTGAGGTCTCCAGAGAGCTGCCTTGCATATAGATCAGGAGAATGTCGTTAGAAGTCGTCCCATAGTTTTGAATGCGGGGAAAATATTAACTGCCAACCTTACATGCTGTGAACAATAATTAAGGAACATTAAAGTTATTTTGAAAAAAGTCATCATGCTTTTCGCGCATATATATTGTGGTACAATGGTTTTGAATGTCGAAATACAATAGCCAGGGCAACATATTTTTGTCAGATAAACTTTCTAAAATAATTTTTCAAAAATACTTAGCCTCAAATACTTATGAAAATATAATTATTCTTTTAATCATCACAAAAGTAAAAGTTATAACCTCCATCAACTGTGTTCTATGTTTGGTCTTGATAATTTTTGCCAGTGACACGAAAATGTTTCCAATTTGATTGCAGTATGAATGTTCTAATTGATTAAATGGCTGCCCCGTGATATGTGCTTGTGACAATGAAAGTGCTTGACGATCCACGAATATTATAAAGCTTCAAAACTAGCCATCTTGAACATAGAAAGTGGATTGACTACTATAAATTAGTACTTAACATAATAGTTATTACAATAAATTTACTAACCTTAAAAAATTATTAAATATAGACCGACAGTAGTGCTGCGGTTAGCATACATTCTGGCGTCCACCTCTAGGAGTGCCATGTAGTTTCGGCAAACACCGTTGCAGCGTCAAGCGCTAGCGAGCTTTGTCATGACAAGTTGGTTGTTGGAGCCAGAATTGCTAACTTCTGGAGAATTCACCGGAATCCGAGGGATAAGAGTTTGTAAAAATTTACAGGGATTTTCGAAAAAAAAATGGGTGTTTCCATTACAATAATGGGATTTCAGAATTATGTACTTTCCCAACATTTAAAAGTGGTTCGGAATCTGAACTTCAGATTCGTTTGCAAAGGTGGTAGTGCGGGTAGAATACGGTGAGTCGACGACGGCAGCAAATCGACGAACGGCACATCGCGGAACCTTCCTGTTTCTATATTTAATTATTTTATCTATGCTTTAACAAAGGGGAATATACCAAAAATAAAACTCTTATTAGCTTAAAATATTAACTTTTTAAATATGGGAGTAAAATATAGGGAACAGTACGTAAAGCTTTACAGGCATATGGGAAGTTAGAGCTTTACAACGGTTGTAAGGACGTTTTGAAAGTGAATTAAAGACATACTATAAATTTAATTATACTAAAGTAGATACAAATGTAAGCACACGCTTATATGTAAACAATATAAATATAAAAATACTTTTAGAACGAATCTTGTTCAATTTTTTGTCTCAATAAATGTTACAGTTATACGTTTTCAACGTAGATAAAAACTGTTACAAGGTGACTGAAACATATGACTATTGAATCAAGGTGATAAATCATTATGAGATATGACACGGTTTGTTGCTCTTTCCATTTACCGTATCAACATGAAACCATATAACACTCAGTGTTCACCCTGAATATTTTTAAATCTAACATTTCTCAGTGTTGTATATTCTAGGTTTACTGCCAGAGTATTTTTACGTAAATATTAATATATATATAATTAACATAAAGTTTACATGATCTTATTTCGAGTTTAAAAGTCGGAATTTTTTTTGGTGTGTTTCGGTTATGATTTTCATGTTATGTTTGATCATAGTTTTAGAGTTAGTGTAGTTATAACATAATAATATGGTACAAAAAATATACATTATACATAATCTACCATGTATGATGGAAGTTGTTGCCTACACGTAGGCAGGGTTTATCAGAGTATGAGATTATCAAAACTATTATGTATGTTGTTATTTCGTCTTATTGGCTTGTCAAATGTAAACAATAGTTTTTTGTGCAACTAGTGAGCAAAGTGAGCAATTGCCACTCGAGAGCCGTAGGCGAGTGAGGAATGGTTTCTCGAGTGAGGCGATTGCACTTTGCACTCGAGTTGCACATTATATTTTTCCAACAGTTACCATAAAACAAATAAATTGGTAAAGAAACGTGCCTTCCCGTTGCAAATCTGGAGTGAGACAATGTTAACATTGTCTCACTGATGAGCGAATTGGTCACTTTTCTTTATCAAATCAGTGAGAGAACATGTACATTGTTAGGTAACTGTAGGAAAATAAATTACTTCACATATTTATTTGAATTGCCAATCAAGTTTATACAAGCTGGAATTGTAATTTGATTTAAAATATATGATTCCAAATTACAAGGACATAAACAATTAAAAATAAATACAAAATTAAGAATAATGTTTTTTTTTAATGCCTCAAGCGAGTTATACACAGTTTTTTTTGTGCTTTTAATTTATTTATTATTTATTTAGTAGAGAACCCAAAAGTGTGTATTTAGTTTTATCAGAGCGATAGTAATTTTGAGCCTACAATAAGGAAATAAATCATAATGGACAAAGTTACTATACGGTATGTCTATTTGGAGGTTTGATAATAATTGTAATAGGATATGGCATTTTGTTAATATTAATTCTTGGTATATAATAATACTTCCTTGAGTATATGCTTTACAATTTTGGAATCGCTATATGTATGCCAATACTCTACATTAAATTAATTTATGGTGACCCATCAGTGAAAATACTTTTTGCTACAAGCTACTATTCTAAAAACTAATTTATCTGTATTTCCCATACAAATTCATGTTTACAAAGTATTAAATACTATTTAATAAGAATATTATTTCGGTTTTTTTATACTATTTTAAAGGGTTTCTTATAATGTATTGAAATAGATCTGAATTGTATAAAAAAAAACCACAAAATGATATAAAACTAAATTTTTATGTTGTCTTTTTTTATATAACGCTCTATTTATTGCACACATTTTGCCACATAATTTAGGGTATTTTGTTAACATAAATACGTACACAATAAGTATCAAACTCTTACCACTTGATTAATTCTATTACTTATTAAATAGAGATTTGTGTGCTATGAATATGAATCAGACATCTAATTAATTACAGGTGCGTTGAGCTGAATACAACAGTAGACTTAAGAAAGCAATCTCACAGAGGATAGCGTTAGTGAGAAGATCCCAGCTTAGGCGAGAGGAGTTCATTGCAATGAATGCTTCTCGTCATCTAAAGGCATTGAGATGCTTCAATTCCACTGTGATTGGACTTAAACCTATTACGCTAGAATGTTTCAAATTATATGGACAGTATTTCTCCGTTTTACAAAAATGTGATGATGACGTATGATGTCTGAAATTCGTGTAATATAGTTTATTAGTCTAGACACTAGATTGGCTGTAAATTTTAAAAGAGATCAGATAATAGGAACAATATTCCCTGGTAGTTTATTATTTGATATTGAAAAAAGGTTAACATATGTCCACTGAGTCGTTACTAAAGACGTAACTTAAATGGCAAAAGACAGCAAAAAAAAAGGAATATTTTACTCTTTTTTTGACGAAAACCCTATTTCATAATTTATAACAAACAGTTACAATTTAAACTCAATAAACTCAAAAAAGTCAGTAATATAGAATCTACAAGGATAGTAAAAATGAAAAGGAGAAAAAACTTAATAAATAACAACAGCTAATGGTTTAAAATTAGGATTTTTGTATGTGTCAAATAAATGTATTGTATTGTTTTTAAATACTCATCTTTTGAGAATGATCATAAACCACGTCTGCCTCAGGAAGAAAAGCAACTATTGAATCGTGTTGGTTACAAATAACACAAACTGGACAATCAATTTGATTGAACCTTTGTCCCCTACCTGACGGCCAAAGTTTATCCCATAATTGATTGGGCAATCTACCTTAGATGGAATTTCTAAACTAGGCAATCAATGCTACTCAAATTTGTAAGTGTATCACTTTAACGTTTTTGTAATCTAATATTGTTCTGACTAAAACAATAGTTAAAACTATAAATAATAGGTGTTTTGATTTTAATCTGATGACGATGTTTATTAAGAAGTGCCTCTTTTACTTTGCATTGATACACATACATACACTGTTAAATTTATATACATGTGTCCTGTTAAAGAGTTCATTGGCTTAATAGGAGCGAAAATAGGTTTTCTTAGCTACCAACTATTCACCAAAACTATCGTGATTCTCTAGTTGAGGAACTCTATCTACAGGGTCACTATGATAAACTTACCCTCTACTTATAAGTTAAAACAATTTAAGACCAATCAAAATTGAAAATGTTTAACCAATTAGATATTTAAAATTTAGTCATTAACATGTCACGGCTATACGAGGACATATAATAACAATTAATTAACTGTGCACATCACAATTATTTTGTCTCAACCAATTTATTTTTTTTTATTTTACAACACTTTTAGATTATTTATTTTTATATATATGTAAACAAGTACATTAAACTAAAACAAATAATGCGTTTGGTCATTTGTGCTTTTTCGAGACCGCAAATTAAATATTAAAAACGGATATATAAAACAATACAAAATTGTAAAAGAAGTTGTATTTCAAAGACTGAAATGGAATACATTTCCGATATTTGCTTTTGTCCCTTTGTGATTTTCTAAGAGAAATTCATGAACAAGTTTCAAATACAGTAATGAACCAGGCGGTGAAACCTGCACAATGCTCCCTTAGCTTTACCTGTAAATGTTTTCATCTGTACATATATTTACTCTTTTTAAAAAAGCACGGGTTTCCAACACTACTGTTTATTATGGTTTTCATAAGAGATGTGTTATCAAAAGAAACCTATATTTTGTGTTTCAGTAAATCTATATTTTGGGGGAAAAACTACTAGATCTACAACCGTAGTACAAGTTTACAAAATAATCAGATACTTGCAGTAATATATTTTTTTCGTTCAACATTTGTACTGTTTGTTCGACATCCCACCAAAAGTATATTATAAAATACCGTTAAGTATGATGATAATACTAGGTTAAATCAGAGCCCAACACTGCAGGCTTCATTAGCCATCGTCGTTTATGTAGTTGTGTAAGTTGTATTAGTGATAATGTAGCCAGAAGTTTATAGAGTAGTGTCATGTTTTGCGATTATGGTAGTATTAGTGAGTGTTTAGCTTAATATAACAAAGTATAAAACATTATATACCGTAAGTTAATTAAATAAACAATTTTGATGTTTTTTTTTCACTGTGAAAACTAGTTTGTAAAAAAAGTTACTATTACCTTTGTTATTGTATGAAACTAAACTTATTCCATAACAAATAAAGCTTTTTACAATAAAAACAAATTGTGCACCTTAATGACGTTCTTATTAAGAGCCTTTGTGATTTTCAATATTCCCTTATTATCCGTTATAACTTAATTAGTATCGGAAAATTAATAAAGTCTTTCGAATTGAGGAAAAATAAAAGATACCATATAAAAGACGTATGTGGTATGTCGTAGGTTGGCTTTTAACATTGACATCCAATGCAGCTAGTTACTTATGCATTACATAATTTTAATGAATTTTATTTATAATATTTTGTATTATAAAATAAAGCAGAAATAACCTGCACTTTTCTAATTTATGAAATACATCTTTATCGTTGCCAATACTGTATCATCAATTGTGGACAATCACAAACCTCAATGCACTATAATCAATGTTAATTAATATATTTTATATCCTTGTTACTTATAATCCTAAATAATAAACGTTACAAATATTAGAATACGCAAAACAAAATAACAGTTTTATAATAATATCATTTGTATCAAATTAGCCTAATGTTGTTATTTTTACTAAATTATTTAAGTAACAATTTATTGAATCTTGCTTTATACTAATTTTATAATTTTACATAAGACTCGAGACACTGATTGTATACACAGGTAGAAGTATAAGCAATGGTCATACGAGAATGTGAGAGAACAAAGCAGACATAACACGTTCCCATTGTTTCCTATTGTTCTTTGAGGGTGATGAATAGTTACTACTTATTGTTCTCCTTTAGTTCATTGACTAGGTTGTTCAAGGACCTGGTGATAACTTGTTCTAGTTAACCTCGTAGCCATATTGTGCATTGCAATTCAACATTCTGAAAGTAAGCATTGCATAATTTGTGGAGACACATAACATTATTACGCTTGGCAACCCTACTGGAAATGGAAATGAGTTCGAATACTAGTTTTGCAGGTAACATAAATTTTGCAACTTTCTCGCACCCCTCAGTGATGATATCGCCGGCTTCACTTGCACCCAACTATAGCTTGAGTCTTCTGATTGCATTGCTGTGTTCGTGAGTGCAATTGGAGGCGTTGATTGAAATTTAGTTTTTTACGTTTTCATTCACATAATTGCTAATATTTTAAAAATTTTACTTTTGTAAATATTTTTGTTGCCCTAGGTTCTATCTCCTTAGCTATCAGAATTTAAGTCCGGTCATATTTCCCGTCACAAAAAAAAACCCTTACTTGCAACACGCAAATAATAAGAAACAATAATCATGATGCTTTCTAATCCAGAGGCAACTGCTTCCTATATCTATCATACACTGATTAACTGGATTTCACATTTTATTCCTGCTGTTCGTCCCCAAATATCTTTTTGAGTAAACCTTCAGCACTTGAATATATTTCAGTCGTGAATTTGTTTGCTTTGATGGGAGTATTAACAAATGTTTAAGGAATTGGAAAATAAGGATATATTAAAAATTGTGTTTTAATCGAATCCTAAGAATCTTTGATAGTAATTTCAAGAAGGTATAGTTATCTACGTATGGCCTAGAACCAAAAATAGTTTATAAAATGTTTGATTATCTATGTATTAAATTATTTGTAACTTAAGAGGTCTTATATGAAGAGAAAAATTTATCGAACAACAAACCTCACAATAAAATAAATAGTCCCGATTATTAATATGTTTTCATAACCGTACTTTCCTAATTTGTACCAACTTCACAATTTCACTTTCTAATGTTTACGTCTTTTCACACTTTTACACCCATCAAACCATAATTAACATGTTGTTGAAAGGTAGTCTGGTAAATCAAATATTTTTATTTATATAAATGTAACTTCAAAAGCTTTCCATATGTCATTCTAAAAAAAGCCTCAATAGGTTGCAGCTAAACTCAACTGGATGAACACAGCTCTATTTCACATTTCACTACGCACCACTTCATTGAGTTTGCTTTCAAAAATATGACATACAAAGGTTCGTGTGTTGTGTATCTTCCGATTCAGCAGATGCATCTCCGTTTCTTTCTAAAGCAGTTTTGATTGTAAGTGTTTGAATCTGAGATCTTTTAAAATAGTCTTCTCAATTTTTTTTTTTTTATCTTGAAACCCTTTTGGTTAACTGATATGTCGATTTCAAATTTAATTTGAGAAAAAAATACACTACAAATGGCAGAATTATAATAAATAGCTTTTAGTGTTAATTGATAAGGTATATTACAGAGTTTCGTAGTCCATTAGTGGATTAATTTATTACCTTTAAGGGTTGTTAATTTTAAAAATTTAAGTACGCTGAACAGTTTTTCCTGCTTAGTCACACAAACACAATTTGTCTTTAGGCAGGCAAAATTTATTTGATAATGTAATCGCTGTTTACTCACTAATATACAGGTCCAGTTATCAAAAGGTTGTGTTTCAACACATTTTACAACATTTTTTAATACTATAAAACTTAGTATATACCTCCATTTTTGTCAATGTTTGATGAATTGACAAATCTTTTAAAAACTAAAAATCCCTCTTTTAAAAACTATTTGAATTTACTAAATTACATTACCTAATATTCCCAAAACTTTATTGAGAGAAACGTAAATTAACGTGTTATTCAAGCCCTCAACATTACCACATTTTCAAGCACATACCGCAACAATACATGAGACCTTGCACCTCTTGTAATGATTAATAGTGCTGAGTTGTATCACAGGTGTTTTATACACAATATACAATATACGGGCTGCTGCTTCGCCGTGTATAATGTATTACTTGTCACAATACCTGATCGTAGATATATAATTTCCTTTCTAAACACTAATAATTTATATAAATTATTTTAAAATTAAAATGAACTCAATTAGCGTCTATTTAAGACAGCAATCAAAATCCTTATCGTGTCTGTAATTAATGGAGTTGTAACAGTCACTCCTAAAGTTAGTTGCTGGGTGTTATCATTATTGTATAATGAATTATATTCAATTGCACATATGACAAAATTAGGGTTTCTTCTTCAATGTTCTTAGAAGGAACTATCTTAACTTATTCACATTATTAAAATGGTATAATATTACCTGTTTCCGTCTGTGATCCTATATTTGTTGTATAGAGCAACCGGTTTCAAGGTTATAACCTCATCTTCAGGCTCTTATTGTCACTCTTGCGAGATCGTCGAGTTTTACAAACACACAAAAACACAAACATTGAAATAAATAAACACGAGACATTGACAGACGAAGACGATTAACATAAATTCGGGAACTAGTTCCACACACGACGCGGCACGGGCAAACGTTTTGTCATGACTGGGACCCCAGTCGACGATCTCGCAAGAGTGACAATAAGAGCCTGAAGATGAGGTTATAACCTTGAAACCGGTTGCTTTATACAACAAATATAGGATCACAGACGGAAACAGGTAATATTATACCATTTTAATATTCAAGAAGTGATCCTGGACGAAATAACATCAATATGAACTTATTCGCATTAATTCATTAAACTGGCATATTAATTAATAAATAAGTATAAATGTTCACCAAGATCTGATTACTCATTAACTACTGTGAGAAATCTAATAGATCATATAAATAATCTAAATACATATAACATAAAATATAACATATAAATAACCTGCATTGTTACTGGTTCTTCTTTGCAGAATTATATTTCTGTAAGGAATGGAAGGAATAACCAAGACAACAGATTGCTTGAATGATGAATGGTTGTTGTGACGTCATTTTACATTACAGAGAAGCTTGATTACATCAATGTGGTTTGACAAACGCAATATCCGATCAATATGATATATCCTGAGAGGCCAGTAATATATATAAAACGAAATTCGCGCAAAATGTGAGTTGTTTGCAATACAACAATAGTTTATTTCCTCCTGAAATGAAAAATTAAAAATATTTATTCAATGGACCATTGTCGTGAAAGGTTAGGGGGGTCCTAAATCGACTTAGCACATATATAATATAGAGTTTTGGTTTAATGAAATAATTTCTTATTTAGATACAATATATTTATATTACGTTTACGGATAATGCGGAAGGATTTTTGGCTTAGTCAAAACGTTAATGCGATTGATGAGTTTTGAATATCAGTCACGCAAATAAATTATTACCAACAAGCTGGTTTTCAAAATTATACCAAAAATATTAACAATAATAAATATTAATTTGGCCTTTTCTTTTTAAAAGTGAGGTGCGTAAAGTCTGCGTTAACGTTTAATTAAATTATTTTGATATAACAGTTGCTATAGCAGGATAATAGCAGTATTTTAGTTTCAATTTGCATGTGATAAAGCAACTGTCTACATTGTTATTCGATCATGAACAGTTTTGAATAGTGTATAGTAAGGAGAGAATATGAGTATAATATTACATATACTTCCATATATATATATATATATATATATATATTTCCATATATTTACATATACTTGGTACATGTTACCAAGCACAACCAGTAGTTGAAGTTTAGTTTTAACGGTTTTGTTCTGTAGCATCGATTTTTTTTTTATTTGACTTATAATACGTTACAAGAAGAAAAGTAGTAAAATCAACTTTGTTAAAAAATGTATATCTTTTAGCATTTTAATTAGGAATTAAATACTACAATACTAACTGTGACATTTACGTTTTGTGTTCCACAAGAGGTAACAATCCCCGAGTTTCAATTCGATTATTGTAGATTATTTAAGTAGCAAATATACAACATTTGTAAACCTTTTGCACATTTAATGGCAAGCACGGTTATGATTGAGTTGTACAAACAATAACTGAATAACTTAAGAACATTATGAATCATTGCATCATGAATCATTAGAGTGAAATGTATATTGTAAAGAAATGTATTTACCTTTTAAAATTCATTAAATCAGCTTTATTTTTCATAAGCTACAAGCATTTTAGTCTTCGAATCATATACTGATTATGTATTTATAGGTTACTTTGAACAGAACAGATTTAAAAATAACTAGCGATGTTGCTGTTTTTTGTTTTTTTTTTTTTTTATATAATCGAATTATCTTTCAACTAACCAAATAACTTCGACCTTTGAGTAATTTAAACTAAAATTTGCAGATGCAATAATCCACTTCAACCCGATCACTTGTGCCAAATCAAATTGATAGCCTAGATCTGCTCAAGGACTCTTCAACAGATGGCAACCTCTTAAGCGAAGTAAGAGATCAATTTCGATGATTTGATGGAAACGGCTTCGGGTGCAAGTCCGCCATTGATATTCTTATGACTTTTCAAGCTTGCAGGCAAATTAATATATCATGATTTTTTCAAAATATGTTTCTTAAATTTTACAATGATAATATTCTAGTTTTAATAATATGTGTTTTAGGTTAAATAAACGTAGAAGTAAAAAGTAATATTAGTTCTTGATGACAATATATAACTTTGAGTAATATTAGTGTCAACTAATTCAAATGTTATGATTTGTCTTGATAGATATAGGCCTATATGTGTAATTGAATTTATGATTGACCATTTGATTGAATTTAGTTTTATATTTTATAATCACAATATCATATTTTGTTTAGTAATTATTGTACTATCAAGCGTAATTTAATTACTGTCAGTGTGAGGTTAACCACAAGATCTAAGGTCTCAGACATTGATCACAAAATCCCACCTCTAACAGAGTATAATGGGATTATCCCAGTGACAGCTGAGGCTTGCTAATTGTAGTTAACTAATTAATTATATATCGCAAACATATATATAATATTGATCATTTGTAAACTACAATTAATTTTTAAATTAATCAAGAAAATCCATACATAATGGATAAACTTTAGCTAGAGCTCATGAGAATAATTAATACATGTTGTTTGTTCAATAAGGCTTTGCACTTATAGAAAAGTTCATGTTTGTAAACACAAGTAAGCACATTATTTGTGTTATATTTTACTACATATTAAAATGAAACATTACTTTTAACCTATATAGAAATATGTTATGAATATAATTATATCCTTTTGCATTAACCAATTTAAATTTTACTAGAGGACCCATGCTGCTCCGCAGCGTTAAAATAAATATAATATCCAAGAAATAATTAAATTTATGATTTTTGATTGAGTATTCCAGTATCTTGAGCTTAACTGATTCAAACGATCAATAGCTCAAATTACAGCCTATAATTTACTGATTATGTTGAGTCTAAAACATATAAAAAACATTAACAAGACTGGAGGGACTGATTTTTAATCACAGAAAAACCTTAGGCCAAAATATATAGGGTTATATAATAATACCTGGTGAAATACATCCAATACATAATACATATTGAAGTCAGAATTCAAAAATACCTGGTGAAACACATCTTAAATTGAAGTAAGAATTAAAAAATTAATCAAATTATGTTTTTATGTGGTCGAGTAATACAGTAGGTAAATATATGGCGAATCTTGATGGCAAATATGTGCGTGCCCATCAATTTGAGACCTAAATCATGAAAATTGGTCGGGTAGAAGAGCCAAACGAACTCGGAAAAGAAATACCAAATTTAACTCCCATAAGAAATACATGGGGAGCAAATTTCGTTTAGTTATAAACCGAGTAAGATTATAGATAAACATATGCCGATGATTGATGGCAAATCTGTACGTTCATACCTTCAATTGAGACCTCATTTATGAAAATCTGTCGGGTAATGAAGCCAAACGAACTTGGAAAAGAAAAACCAAATTTGTTTAATATATAAGATTTAACAGATGTAAGGTTTAAATAAGATAACTTACTTGGTTTCTATTATATCTCGTGTTTGTATGATGTTAACACAGACTATAGTATTCCATCCACACTGAATTTGGAGTGATAAAGTAGAGAAAGTAAAATGAAACACCGAGTCTGAGGCCATTTGTGACTGTCAAAGATCCAATGTTGACTGTGGGTAAACATTTAACCCCAGTACTATAGACTTTGGCCCAAAAACACCAAGGTATTCCTGGTATCATTATGTATGATCAAACAGATGTCTCACACTCTTGATGTTTAGTTCGAAACCTAAATGTTTTAGCATTTTAGACTGTTGCTACATGTTTAAGTATTTTTCTAGAACAAAGTAAACTAATGATGTATTGGGTTATTGCTTTGAAACGTTAAACGTACTATGATTTTGTCAAATCAAATCAAAAACTGCGATTCCCGGTTCTATGTTGGAATATGTGTTATGACATTTTATTAATTAGTATCCATTCCATTGGCTAGATAAGATGATATTTTTATTTACTCAAGGACAACTCGTCATATCACAATGATATCATATACTTTTTAGCTACGCAGAACATATCTTTTCCTTCAATACACTACAAATTAGGTTAATTTTGAAAGTTTGTTAATTATCAACAGAAAAATTTTATATAATAGAATTAAAGTAGGATATAGTAGAAAATGGCGAAAGATCTGGTTAGAAAAAGTATCTTAAAATTAGATTTATAATATAAAAAAATAATTAAATGGAGAGAAATGATTCATGGGTTTATTTCATTTTATTAAGAGATGTGATACATTAAAGAGAAATACGTAGAGTGTGACAAACAACGTTCTGAAAAAAATTGTATTATTAGTAACATAGCTTGGGAAACTGAAATCAGTGATAAAAAGCTTGTAATGTAAGGATATTGTACAAAATACGATTTCTTGTTTATCAGGTCCAGTAAGAGAAAAGTTAAACGTTTCACCAATATTACAAGAGTAAAACAAAAGAATTGTACACGCTTTTGGGCTTCGGATCACGTTGTCCTTTCTACAAGTTATTTATTGTTCATTGCGTTGGTAGTATTGAACGTTTTAAGCCGTTTCACGATTACTAGTCTTGTATACAGTAACAGTCGTGCAAAATACGCTTTGATGCACGATACGCTTTCTAATTTTAAATTTATGGATTTTAAAACTATGAATCAAATTTAAAAATGCCATTAGACTTATTGCGTCATTAGTGTAAATGACCAAAAAAATTAAAAGGTCACCAAATAGACACTCAATCCTAAAGATTACCTACAACAATAACGTTCATCCTTGTTTATGTAATATTATCTAGGTTGTATACTCAATCTACTTAAGTGTGCTACTGTACTTTATACTTTCACCACATGGTACGATTAACAGTTCATCTCATTCACTCGCTTGTTCGGTGTACTTACATGACTTTATCACTTGGCAATAAGTTATTGGAAAACGCTTTGAATTGAAATGAAAAATAATTAAGTTTTTAAAAGTAATTAATCCATATAGGAAAACACAGGGTGTTGAAAAAGTCTTAACACACCCAAAAAAATTAAACTGCGTAAGATTAAAATTTGCACCTTCAACTTCAACATAAAATTATATGACGACTTTTTTAGCTTTTTGCAAGAAATCAAATTTTGGCCCCTCTCCCTTTAAGGGTATATAGGGGGTGACTAAAATTTACAAATATAAAGACCCATGTTGTGACCCCTCATTTTAAAGGTCCTAATTAGTAAAATACAATGCCGCAAATTTGAACTCAAACGGACTGCCATTTTTACTCAGTAATTTTGAGCACAAACTTGTGGTATTGTATTCTGCTAATTAGGACCTTTAATTTGATGTGCATATTAATCTATCCATACGTTTATGATTTTCCTCCGACTTCTAGCGGGCGGGTTCTTAGAGGTGAGGAGGTACCGCATAACTGAATTATGTGTTTAAATCATAAACGTATGAATAGTTCAATATGCATATCAATAGTAGAATACAATGCCGCGAATTTGAACTCAAAAGAACAACTGAGTAAAAAATGAGAGCCGTTCAACGATTTAAAATGGCAGATTCAAGATATCTTTGAACGGCTTCCATCCGATTGAGTCCAAATTTGTGGCATTGTATTCTACTAATTAAAACCTTTAAAAAGAGAGGTAAAAACATGGGTCTTTACTTTTAAATTTTTTAGTTGCCAAATTTCTACCCCGGGGAGGGAGGCAAAATTTTTATTTCTTGCTAAAAGCTAGAAAATTCATCATAATATGATATGTTGAAGTTGCAAAATTTTATCTTACGCAGTTTAATTTATTTTTTGGTGTGTTAAGACTTTTCAACACCCTATTTATATTTTATACATAAATGTAAAAACCAGTACTAGTTTACAGCTTTTCTTAAAAAAAGAAATATCGATGGTATATATATAACTTATGACAATATTAGCTAATTCAGGTCTTCAATCTGACCAGACTGAAAATTCAGAACAGTTTGAAATAGCTGCAAAATTGAGTAGAAATTTAGTGGAATCAATAAATTATCAACAAAGAATAACGTTTACCAATTTGCTTCGTTGCAATATGTATGTAGCACGTTAGTAGACTAATGATCCAAAAGTAATAAAAACTATCTATTCAGTTAAAAAGGAAACTTATAACACACTTATTTTAAGATACATTGACAACTCATTGACTTGGAAGAGGTAAAGTGGAAAAGCCAGTCATGTGACCCTAGCGAGAGTAGAATGCATTATACATGAGACCTTTGTTATTTTATTCCGATTACGAAGAATACATTCACGGAAGCGCGTTTGTATTACCTTGTCTCAGGTCTTAGTGGTGGACTAGAATGGAAATAGTTTAACTACATAAACAAAATGTTCTTATGTGTGATTTTTACAAATAAACAAATTGTTTCAGAATATGTTATTGACACTCTTAATCAAAACGGGTTGTTTAAAAAGTTTTGTAGAATAGAGTATGTTATGTTTGAGTTTTATAGAAAGAGATTTTAGGGTTCATGAGAACTCGCCCCGTGGTTGGTAAACTCGACCAAAAATATGTATTGTGCAAACTTCTCTATTTTCACCCCACGCTGTAAATCAAACATGTGATTTGAAATTTCTTCCATTTGTTTTGATTTTCTGTTTAATTTTTTTTGTTTTTTCGTCACCAACATGGCAACCCATAAGACCAATGTTATTTTTTTTATTTTAAATAATTTTTTTGTGGCTATTTTTGAGCCTATTTTAATTTATAAAGGGATTCTGCACATCTACAGGAAAATATTTTTCATTTGGTACCAACTGCGTGTAATTCAGTCCAGTAGAATGGCCAAAGGTTTGCAAAAGTTGTTTAGTATTAAAGATTACGAATGATTTTAACTAATTAGTTAAAATTTAGTTAGTTAATTAGTTAGTTAGACATTTCTAAGAACTGCCAATCTTTCTAGATAAATCTAAAAACTCAATTCAGTTTCTTAGCCTCTTTTTATACTCATCTGACGGGGATGTTCAAATGTATTTATTCTTTCTTCCCTGTACATATAGTAATACTCTGTATGTAGGCAATGTATTGAGTACTAGGTGGTGTTTGCATAGGCATCCGCAAAATTGATCGGAGTCATCAGAAACATTATTAAACTTTTTTCAATGACTCTAACCGTCATACCTACAATTTAAGAATAAAACAATATTTGTGTTAAAACTATTATTATTTTTAATTATATACTTATAACTTTACTTGCACTACATACATATTCTAAAACTCTTCAAACTTTGCATATGAACAATTGTTATTGTTTATCAAATATATTCTATGACTTACCACTTTATCCACACTTGCTCTATATTAATAATATGATGTCTATAAGAGAGAGAGGGGGGATTACTATGTACCACGTACAAAGGCTCTGTCTCCATGCAAACATCTCAAAAGAAGATATCTCAGTATTGTATCCTTTTCAAAGAGACAGGAGATAATATACTTCTTAGAAAAGAAGAAATATTGTAATGCATGTCAGCTATTGTCAGTTTCCATTGAAAAAGAGATATAATATTTTCAAAACATTGCAAATACGTTTCATTTAAGTCCTTATTCATTAAAAATAATAAAATATTCTTCTAAGTTGTTTCTTATGCGTCAAACTACCAAGAAAACATTACTAAAACTTCGCGTGTCAAAAGCTAGCTGTCAAACAAATAGTTAAATGTGACGATTTAGTCTAATTCAGCCTTAGATGCATCAACTTTAAAACGAGTATTTTCTTATTTAGAATTAGAAACTTGAATACTGCACGTAAAAAATTAATCATTACTTCATGTTCTATACAGAAAGAATTGTGTTACTTTTGGTATTGCTACAAAGCCATTTATATAACTGACGGAGGATGCACTAACAAATGGACATGTAAGTTCAATCAAGTTGTGCAAGAGTTACGTTTCTAGTTTACAATACAAGGTTTTATCTATAAAACTGTCAACTTATATAAAAACCCCTAAATTTTCGGTGGAAGTTGTTCCCAATCATTTATATGCATGAGGTATTATTAAGCCCCTTATGCGAAAGATAAATAACTGACTTAGAAAATAACCATTTATCCATTCATGACTTGAACAATTTTTTTTTACACAAAAAATATGAAGTGATAACACGAACGTAAATTTACATTCTGATCTGGTTTGAATGACTTAATAAATGCTTTTTAAATAAACCAATTAATTGTCTTATTGAAAATATTTCTGTTTAAAGGTATTTTGATCTGTTTATTAATTTTGTGCTGCTAAATTCATTGGCGCTTAATTGTACAAAACACGAGAATGCACGCTTATATATATACTAACTGAAATTGTAGTGTCTTTCGTTTTTTATAGATTTTTTAGAAGCATTCGTAACGTATAAAAAGATCAGAACTGCAAGCTTTTGCCGGTACCAGAGTTTAATCTGAAAAATTATCTTAGTGTTACTTTCATATTCTGTGTAACTTTACTTTGAGTTGAAAATACCTTAAGTTTAGAGAAACGTTAAATGTTCATACCGAAGGAAGAATAAAAGTCTCGTAAATTATTTGTATTATATACTCACAGCATGGAAGTAAACTGTTGTGTTGTTATCCTTATTTAATACAAACTCATATAAAGAGCGAAAGAGAGGCATATTCTTTGCCAAGTTAAAATTTAGGAGTTATTAATTCAAAAGGGTAACGGAACAAACAAGAAGGCCTGGTTCATAAATCCATAAGACTAATCTCCCGCTATTGTTTCTAAGCAGTTCTAAGATTGTAAACTAACGTTTATTGGGTAGCAATCTCGTTTTAAGGCTGTATGATGAAAACTCGTTTGCAAATAATATTTTTTTAAATTGTACTTTTTGATGCAGAAAAATCTACACTGGTACCATTTTTTTTATCGAAAAACATTTGTTTGAGAAAACACATTTTTCGTTAACTACAAGATACGGTAAAAGTAATTGGAAAAGAAATTGGAAAAACTGTTTTACATATCAGCTGATAAAAAATTCAATAACGTGGTAAAAATTGGGGGAGGCAGTAAAAATTGTCTGCCAGATGTAGTTTAAAAGGCAAGTCAAGCTCAATGCTTTTTATGGCCATAGTGTTTAATAGAATTGTTTTATGTGGTAGGTATTCAAGCCGCAACTATCAGTTAACAGGTAAGTGAAAGAGTCTACTTTAAAAATTACAACGCAACAAAAGTAGGTGAAGACAGATGTGGCTAATGTGGTCATTTCACACTGATGATGTTGTCACTATGAAGGTCTAATGAAACGTCATAATATGGCTTAGTGAAGACGTCATAACAGTTGTTATTACTGCTTTGCATGTTTTTACTAAACATTCATTTCTGTTATAAAAAAGAATAGTCAGCAACGTTGGTTTTTATTAAAGGATCTCACTAAATCTCCCTATTATATAGGTCGTTTGAAAATAAAATAAGGAATACAAATTTTATAAACGTTCCAACATCGATCTAATTACGCATTTTGGAAATATAAATTACCAGAATATCGTGTACACATTGTTGAGCTCATAAGAAAAAACACATTATTTCTTTGTTTGTTTTTAGAGGTGTCTCGTTTGTCCAATTTAAGCAAAGTCATAAATAAAAAGAGCTTATCAATCACTGGTCAATGCTCTCGCTTAGAGTTGTTCTCTTTTTTTACGTTTGCCTCCTTCGCAGTACTTGAAGTACTCCGTTTTTTGTACAAACTACGATAATAATCAGTCATTTGTAGAAATTCCATTCATTCCTTGTTACTCAATTATACTATTTTACTATTTAAAACGTCGTGTGACAGTGCATATAAATAGTATAGTGAACTCAATGCCCATTTAGTTGTGCTACACCAACTTCTCTTTGTTTTAATGAAGATTTTCCGTATTTTTTTACAAGTACATTTCCTATTTTATTTGTTGGTCTTGTTAAGCTCTTCACAAGTTACACATCAAACCTGATAACGTTTAATACTGTATTTTAAGAAGTTGTTGTCTTATTAAAGGCAAATCTTTATTGATATCATTCAATTTATAGCACTTAAGCTTGAAATGTTGTTTTCATGACAACATTAGGTAGATAAAGAATATGTTTAAAGTGCATATAGAAAACCGTTAAGGTTAGTTAGTATTAAAAGCTTCATATTAATAAATCAAATTTTCTTTTACTTTACATGTGCATTTTTCGTATGCAGTTAAAAAATCGAAGGACATAATGCGTAGAATTATTGCAAATAAAAAACATAAATATATGTTTAGTTTGATCGTCAAACTTCATTGACCTTCTTGTCAACAACTTCATTCCAATTTCATTTAATCACACATATTAGTACCGGGTATATCGTTGTTTGTCAATCCCTTATTGGTCCCAAAGTCTATAGACCTAGGGACAGATATTTACCCGTAAGACACTGCCTTAAATGAATCTCAGTTCCGATTCTAGCTTTCGTTTTATTGATTTCTTTTACCATAAACATTCATAAACTATAGAAAACACACAGAGCAAATTAAATTGACACGTCATATCAGTGACATTCGCAAAATCACACCACCACACTTGCCAAGCTGAGTTATAACGTAAAACTGTTGTTCATTGAAAATATATCTAATCTCCATGACTAAGATTAGAAGTGCAATTTTGCACCCGGTTGAAAATTCTCAGAGTATACTAGGTTAAAACAAAGTAATTATGGAAATAGGTCTGTGAAAAGAAATATTTAATAGGCCTAATCATTTCTATCAAAAACATACTCCTTTATAAAGGCAAAGTTCAGCGTCAAACTGAAGAACATGTAATAAAAATGTGTAAAATATATAAAATCACTTTGGTAGTATTATAACCTTACCCTAACCACACCGAATAATTATAACCTAACCTAGCCTAACATAACCTATCCTAACCTAACCTAACCTAGCCTAACCAAACCTAACCTAAGGGTGGACTATGTTTTGGGTTAGTTAGGAAGATGTTATTATTTAAACTAATTAAAATCTAGAATTTGATTTATCGGTGTGCTTGGTATAATACTAAAGTACCAAAAATATAACTGATTGATCATTTATATCTCCATCACAATAACATTTAGAGTAAATAGACAATATATTATGGGAAATATTCAACTGTTAAGTTTCAGGTCAAGTATCAGTCAGTAAATCAGCTATTAAAACTCGTATGGATATTTTTAGTGACAAAAGTCTCTGTCTAATACACTTTATTTAAGTTTATAATCACAGTTTGTAGCCAATGTTTTTTGGAATAAACTATATATTTATTCATTCATTCATTCATTCATATTTTATGTTCACAATCATAATTATTTTAATTAAATTTTATACTTTTATAAACATTTACTAACATATTTTATGGCTTAAAATAATACCAGTACTTCGTATGTTTACTTTGGGGAGACAATGTTTCAATATGAGTATTTACTGAAAAACGTAGAATTAATTTGATCCTTGATCATGTTCCTCATAAGCTAGCTAAGTATCTTTGTCATTATAAATTTCTACAATTCGTGTTTTCATAATGCCTTTGTGTCTGGGGTCCGTGACATTTACATTTACATTTACATGTGTGACTCCTTCACACGGACAGAATCTAAATTTGAGTAAAATAATTATTTTACTTAATTGCCTTAGTTGCCTTAATTTCTATGGTATTATCTAAAAGTGCTGTAATTATCTTATTGCCAATTAAGAACGTCTTAATTCAGTGATGATACTTTTCTTTTTATCTGTGTGAAATGAAAAATGCTATCATGGTGGCTATGGAATGTTGTAAGAAACACGTTTTCCAAGCATTTTCACTGTGTGAAATAATGTCTGGGAAGGATCAGAACTGTCATAACAGTTTCCGATCGTGTAAGTTTGTTGACGACTAAATTTCCGTAAGGTAACGCTTGAAGCTTCTAAAGTTCTACGACTTTTTACTTGCCTTCTCATTTACTATTGAACAAATTAAATACGTAATCCGTTATAAACATATTGTACTGGATACTTATACAGTAGCATACTTAGATTTTAATGGTTTGCCTTACAATCGAAGAAGAACTTTCACACTTCATTTTGTAATCAAAATATTTTTGTAATTGTTTAATCCCGTTGAACTTGAACAATTTTAATTAAAATACATCTTTTATTTAATGTGCGACACATTTTTAAACTACTGCATCGAAATATTAATTCGTTCTTAACCATATGTAAAACTGAAGGTTGTAATGGTTGTATTTAACAAAATATGTCAAAATAATCATTTAATTGTTTAATCTGTAACCTTTTAGAGAGTGTAAAGTTAAAATCAAAAATTCGCCTCACGGGGGAAACAAAATTTGGTTTATTTGTCTACATAGAAAAAAAATTAATGATAACGTATTATTTAAAAAAAAGCTTACATGCATACCAAATAGTAATAATGACTTTTTAAATAGTATAATTTTTATCTTATCTTATTATTTCCTTACACGCAAAATTCTTTAGTGTTTTAATAATTTAAAAAGTGTTTATTTGCCTATTCCTATTTCAGCTGTTAGCAGTTATTTATAAACAATATTGTTTCAATTACAGCTATTAAAATACGAATATAATAATATTAGTATATGTTTTCTAAATTGTTTAAATATTTAAATACACTTGCATAATGTTTTACACTTAAAAGACGGCTAGTAAATAAATACAGGATTTATTACAATGGCGATATAGTTTAGCAAGTCACAGTGGTTATCAATAGGCCTGATCAATAAACTAAAGAATTGAAACGACATCCTTGCACAAATAATATTTGTTTCCAGAAGTTTAAGTGAAAAGTTAACATGTTTATTTTATAACTCGTTACAGTTAGTAAAATTTGAACAAAAATCAAAAAAAAAAATAAACAACAATTGAATTTATGATACTGCAAGTTCACTCGGGGTTTTAATTAAAAACTATTCCTACTCCATACGCCCTAAAATACAAACCCAGCTTTGATTCTACTAAACTAATTACACAAGTAAGTAGGCATGCTTATATATTGTGGAGAGTGATAGTTACAAAGTTTAACAGTTAACGAGAAATCTCTAATTAACTTCACAGTAACTTGCTTCTTATTTGTTTTGTTTTCCGTTTTAAATTCACGTTAAAAAATGACCGTTATTGGCATTTTAAATTGTTTTTTATTTTATTTTAACTATCCAATTCTCGTGTTCTATAGTGACCTGTACTTGGAGATACAAGATGAAGACGTCTGTTTTATTGTATTTTTTTACTGATTCACACCAGTTTGTCAGAAATACTTGTTAGTAGCGCTTAAAAAGTTAAATCTTTTAATACATTGAATACAGTTTTTTGTTGTTATAGTTTGGACAAAGAATAATTGAGAAATTATTTTGTTTATGTCTTACGTACAGTTTTCTCCATTTGAACCATGTTAAATTGATAAAACTACTTTATGAAGGTATGACAAGAAAAAAATAATTTCTCAGTTATTCTTTGTCCAAACCAATTTTATAAGATATCGTTGTAATATCCATAAAACTTACTAAATTTTACATGTATTGCAAATATTTTGTTATATAAACAGTTTTCATAGAATTGGCATGAATTATTTTTTCAAGGGACCATTTTTAAACAGTTCAAAAGTTGTTATTCATATTTTTCATATAAATAGTGGTCAATAGGATAATCAATTTTACAGAATAACAATGCTGTAGCTCAGGCAGTTAAGAGTTATGAATGTTTTTAGTAAAAATCACATACAGACAGATAGCCCAAAAACGGAATGAGATCGGATACATGTTATTTTCTTTTTTTTTCTTTTGGCATGCTGAATAACGAGACAAAGTTTGTTTTCATATGGTTGCAAGACACCCTGTATAAAAAATACTGTATAAAAATAAAAAATGTGTAAAAAATAAAAAATATAAATCTATAATAGCAGAGCGTGGTTTCGATCCACGGACCTCTGGGTTATGGGCCCAGCACGCTTCCACTGCGCCACTCTGCTAGTTGAAGTATAGCGTTTTAGGTCCTCCTTATCATAATTATTCATACATTATATAAACAACATGAAACGTAGCCTTCTGGATTTTAGTAATTTCATACCTTTTCACAAAGAATAAAGCTATTTATTAAATACCAAAAGTCAACAATATTGCTGACATCTGTTCCCTGGATTGAAAATTAAGTTTTCGTCCTCGTCTCTATAGATGGTAACTACATTTTAATAATCTATTTCCAATATTTTATATGTATAAAATAAAATATATTTGTACACCAGGCATTGTTAAGATGTATGTATTTCACAGTAGTATAGCTTAGTAATTATTAACTACTTCATATCAATTGAACACAAGATGATATGCAAATCTCAACGGAATTAACGTGATAAATGAGATTACATAGCATTATGCACAATGCGATAGCTCGAGGAGTGAACGTAGTGATGACACGTTAGTCATCAACAACCTCACTGCTAGGGTTCGACTGCCTCATTCCTCCCTATAAATTAATTTGTCTACTACTACTTACATCCAAATTTTGAGCTGTTCGAGGTTTACCTACGTATGTAAAAGTAGTTGCGTATAGACATAGTTTGAAAATTTTTAAGCTATTCGTGTTATGCAACATGATCTTTAGATTGGATTCTCAAAAGTAAAAACCACTACATCACTCAGAACACAGAAAACAGGAAGCCAGTTTTCTGTGGTCAGAGGCTCTGAATCATCTTTGATGCACCTGATGACCGCTGACACTGGCCGAAATCTGTCATCATTGTAACGTATTTCAAGCATATTTTAAGGACATTTTGTGGACATATCGAAAAGAATTGAAATACTTATTTTACTGCTTGTCAGATTATCATCTTCCCAAATGTCATCTCTTTCAATTTCCATAACAACGTCGGAAAACTACTACTTTGAAATTAACATTATTTTTACATATTTGAGTAATGTTGGTTCATGTATTGTATAATATTTTGTGGTTGTGGATTCAGGTAAAATTCGCAATATAATAAATATCTATCCCAATCCCTCCAATAAAAAACCTCAAACTTAAGATAATATTATACATATTCTTAATATATACATATTCACATAACATACTTAAGCGAATGTGACACTTAAATGGTACAAATTTTCTTTTAAATTCATATTTCACAGGTAAATTAAAATGAGATTTATTCACTGCAAACCTTATAAGTAAAGTTAACGGAAGAAAATCAAACAAGAGTGATGTAAGTGAAGTGGACTGAAACATCATTGATGATGAAGTGGAGCAATATTGACATTCCTGTCTAAACATATTTCCAGCAACTCGTGAAGTGCTCATTACGTGCCGGGGAATGTGTTGCTGAACGAAGTTGGCAGAAAATCTGTCTTTACAAAATACAATCAGCGTAGTCATTCTAAAGTGCTTGGTTATTTTTCAACTATTTTTCACTGTTCTTACAAGTTAGCTGATTTCGGTTACGTTTAGAGTTTTCAGTGTCCCTGGATGTAGTTAATGTGATAAAATAATGAGTTGAAGTATAATCTGTGGTTTTGTTTGTCTTTATGCTTTTCAACTAAACTTTTTTCTCTACTAAGAATCCAGAACGAGTAGGTGGTAGTAAATAATACAAAACGTACCGCAGAAACTAAACAATCTGCGCTTTAGTTTTTTAGTTATTAATTTCTTCCACAGCACATTGTGACAATGTTTTCTTGAGAAGACCCTTTGGCTTAAAATGTTCTTATCAATAGTCGATACAAGTATTCATATTGCATGAAAAGTATGTCCAATAATATTTATTGAATAAATATTTAATCCGTTAATATATCATAGGTACGCTGCGGAACTGGACCCACACTAATATCAAAATTATTACGTCCCTGAAGCAACTAGTGAGTACTACCGGTTATTACAGAAATATTAAACAATTACGAAAATATTATGACTATTTTGTAATATTTAATATAGTTTACACGTTATTTTGACCCTTGTATTGTGGATTATTTGATCGACCGTGAAAAGCTTCTGTACCTTAAAATGCTGACAAGCCAAAGAGCATAAGATCTTCAGGCCAAAGCGTTGATCATTTCAGTATTATACAGGTAACTGTCCATTTTAAATTGGTTATTGGGGTTTGCATAAATAGTTATAATACAATAGAAACCCTGAATACTATAATCTTCCGGGAAATATCTTTCTACCTTCGAACCAAGGCCTGAATCCAATTAGCTAATCAAAAACGAAATTTTTACTGTTATGGCAAAATGAATATGCAAATAAAAAGAGTCAATAGATCATTTGAATGAGTGTCATTGATATGTTACACGTATGCAGTTTTTGATTTCAATAACAATGCTTTCACAATGACTATAAATGCATTTTAACATGTAAAATGTTAAAATTATCAAGGTTTTATTATATCATTGGAACATAAATGATTTTATGCTAATCACTATAACTTGAATTCAAATATTTGTTTCCTAAAGGGGTTGTTCATAGATTTAGTTTTCATAAGTAGTGTCTTCAAATACTAACTGCAACAACACCCTTAGCACCGCAAGCTGATATTTGCAGCTCAAAAGACAAGCAGGTCAAATAAGCTGTAAAGTAAAATAAAACAGAAAATCTCTCTGTGTGTTATAAGAAACAACTGCAAAATCCCCGACATCTTTCTTTAGTTAGACAACAAAAGCGGGTTGAAGTCAATACAATAGCACTTGGCATTACCAGTAAATCGTATACGGTTTAAACTAACGATAAAATAAATGACCACGATATAATAAAAGTCGGGTTATATTGTTCTCTACACTCATTTAACACAACAACCTGCAATTTTGTTGTAGTTGTGTTTTTGTTCATGCTATTAGGTCTATTTCTTCCCTTTCTTAACCATAATTCATAATTCAAGATGTTTTAACTACTAGTAAAGATCAATAAATGTCTACGATTTGCCTAATTGTTTTTTTTTAGTGTGATGATATTATTCATAAGGTCCGTTATATTACGGTATACATAATAAAATTCAAATATCAAGTGAAAATTTGCTATACATTGGTCGTTATTCATGTTGAGATTTAAAATGTTTTCATACTCTTTTTCTCTTTAAAATCTAGAAAAATATTAAATGGGGGGTCATGACTTTTTATTCACTCTGTAGAATAATACTGTATTTCGAATTTTGATGGACAGGATTATTTATCGTAATGTAACAAACTTATGAGTATGAAAAATGTATATTTTATTATACTGTTTCTGGCGTGACGGGTTCGTGCCGATGCTTGTTTTTGCTGTTCCTTGCGCTTTCTCATATCCTTGTACCAAACCATTCTCCTGTTCTAAATCACTTCTTAGTCTTCGATCACTACTTTGTCCTAAATCACTGCCCTAAAACAGTTTCAGAAGTGCGTAAACTACAGCAAGCAAACTTGAGTTGTTACTTTGACTGTTTAAATGTGAGGATAAACTTTCATCGAACCCATTTCAAGTTGGTTAAATAGATAGTCGCAAGTTAGCAGCATGCACATTCAATCTTAGATAATACTGTTATAAATTCCAATCTAAGTTTTTTTGCACATTGTCATGGATGAACTATCGTTATTTAAAAAATGCAACTACAATTAATAAACATTCATTTAGCAGTATTTATAGTTTTTGACCTGTCACGTTTTGAGTCATCGATTTAATGTTTCTCAGTCATCTGAAAGTGTGTGTACTTTTCCGTGTACGATGAAACTACTCTTATAAACCATCCTAATGCTCAAATGGAATATTTCAGGCAATTTCTACAGGCGCTGTTTCATAACATTCACCGCAGCAAGTTTCAGCTCTCCTACGTTGAAAAACCGTGTTTGTTACAAAAAAGGAAATGTTAATATTATTTAATTACCAAACCTCTGTTGTATTACTTGCATTACATACATTGCCCATATGTTAACTTGGGTTATCGGTGCCTAATAATAATGTTTTTGTTCTTTTTTCACACCAAACAAGCTTATTTCTATTCTTTTATTTTTTACATAAGAATTTCTTCAAATGGTTCCTAAAAGTAATATAGTAATTAGTGAGTTCATGACAATCACAATAACAGCCAATGTAAGTGACTTTGATTAGTTGATTAACTATATCAGTCCTTATCTACAATAAAGGAGTATTGTTTGTTCAATTCACTTAAGGTAATTAACTATAGTTTAAAACAATTAGATTGATTTGCGCAACGCTAAAGTCTTTTTTCTCCAATCCAATTTGAGTAGTTTATTTTCCCAAAGGCTTTACGTAATTTTATTTTTATATGTGTTTAGAAAAAACATCTTGATAGGCATTTTACGTGTAAATATGTATTCACTAATTTGGCAAGTGGTCGATTTAGATAGGCCTACATTATACAATATACTAAATACTATGTACTGTGCATACACTCACAAGACTTGAACTATTTTAGCAGTTTATATCCAGCGTTATCAGAGTGATATGTATGAGCTATACGGGTCAGATATTCCAATCAATTTGGACACTGACAGGTATTATAAATTCACATCCACATTAGGTTTAGATCTAAACTTAATAAACTTCTGAATAAATACTATATCAAGAAAAGTTGTACTACTACCAAAATGTACTTACCTAAAAGCTTAAAAGTAAAAAAAAAATTATTTTAGGTTACGTTGGTTTCTTAGACTTGGGTTTCTTTTTTATTAATATTTCTTTATTTATTTATATTCATTGAACATAATATATATTTTGAACAAGTTTAATTGAATCCAGTTCAATAATTTACACTTTGGTGTGTAGTTCAAGCTGGATATGAAGGAAAGGTGAGTGCAGAATGGAGTGAGATGATTTGTGTAGTTTACTATAGTTGTGTCTGTGTATTGTGTATCTGTATAGTTGTATGTTTACTGACAAGCTGTTTTTCAGCCAGGACTAAGTAATAAAAGCCTAAATCAGCTGGGTTCATTTTAAAATTGTCAAAAAGCTTCTCACTTTTCTTAGGATCGAACCGTCTACGTTTGATTACCAGGCGAACACTGTAACCCCTTACTCAGCTAAATGCACGGCCGCCTTTAACTCCAGGCCGCGGCCTGGTAGAATTGGCAACGCTGCAAGTAGTGTTGTTTAGCGCCTGACGTCCCGTAAGATAACATGGCGGACAGGTGACCCTAGCTCATTAACTCGTGTATTATTAATTAAAATTTCAATTCATGAACTTAAAATGTATTAATATGAAAATAAAACATATAGAATTGAAAACCAAATTAATATTAATTGAAAATCTATTTATGTACATGGGGGTCAATAACTGGGGACAGTGGGTTCAATGTTTACATAGCCCAGTAACCAAGCTTTTGTGTTGTTAAAAAATACACAAATCAACCGCTCTCCAAGAACGAATAAACCAACCTCTGTTATTTACACACAAAAAAAAATTATTCTGGTAGTTGTTTTTGTTTATACGTTATTAGCCGCCTCCAAAAAAAAGCTGTTACAACACTACTTGCGATGTTGCCACTTCGAAGGCCACGGCCTGGAGTTTAAGGTGGCCGTGACAGTGTACTATTAACAAATTCAAACAAAGAGTCTAGATTGTTATTTGTTTTGGGACGGATAAGATAAAAATTTTCTTATTAAAGAATAAAAGTCCTTTAAAAGTATATCATAAATATAAATTAAACATTAATAGCTCAAATAGCTAATCCCAAGACATGTAACACCTAGCACTTATGATATTCTTTTATTACGAAACAATTGTTTATGTACACACACATTTTTGCTTTAAACATATTTTCACAATTTATTTTTTTTCTGTATTAAGTTTTATATAATTATTTTACTTAAGTGAATTAAATTTATATTATTTTTTGAAACGTCAGTAAAACAAAAGAATTTGCATGTTTACAAACTAAGAAATTGAAATTGCAAATGCGCAAAAAGAGTAGGTGAGATTCAAAGCGAAATAATACGGAAATTTCTATATTTGGAATTATCCTTTGTGAATTGCAAAAAGAAATACTTTACAAGTCTCTTTGAGCCATTTTCCCAAAACAGATGTTATACCTGCTGTCATCAATGCTTTCAAAAGTGTAAGTAGACTGGTACTTTTTTATAATCGAGATACATGGAGGTAATTTATTCTTAATTTGCATAGCTAAACCATGTAAAGAAAACTTTCAAAATGTTTTCAGTGGCAAATTAACACCAGTAGATTACTGATATACACACTTTTAGAATGTATTGTTAAGATTGTTTTCAATGTTTTCAAAACTATTTCTAATTGTTTTAATTTTTCTGCATTCTTCCTCACAGCCATCATATTTATCTCTCAAATGCAATTGGATGAAAATACACATACCTTTATGCTGTGTAGACCTTCGGATTTTGCCAATATCAATAAATAAGTTCACATTAAATACATGCGTTTATTTAATAATAGTTTGCAGTTTTGGAACCGTTATTTTTTCGGTAAGTTTACCAACTGCAGTTCCAATACCTGTAGTTCCGTTGTAGTTCCAAAGCTAATATTGAAGGTAAGACTGATTGAAACGCTTTGTCCGCCGTCATGTTAGTCTGTTGTTGCTATTGAAGGTTTATACCAGGTATTAGTGGAATATATTGCTGAGTTTCGTCAAAGGGGTTTTGTCGTATTAAATCATCTCACGTCTCACAAGCGTTATCGCAAGCCTTCCATTGATATCTGATCGAAAAGAACGCAGATTGTATTTCGTCAAGTCCGTTCTCATATATTACATTGTTATAGATGAGTAAATTGCCAAAAAAGGTGGTTATAAGGGTCTTGGGTAAACTGTGTTCCAGTCACAAGTTTGTAGTTTCAGGGATAAAAGAATCTTCGCTTATAAAACTATACTAATTCACAGACATTTGTATAGCTCTTTTAAATAATGTTTTTTAAAGATAAAATGTATGTCTACTTGTGAAGGCTAATCGAAGATTACGAGGAGAAATTGTTTGATTGGTAGCACATTTACTTTCGAAACCTTAACATGAATTAACCTTTCAAACCATACTAACATCTAAACATGGCTTAGGAAGTATTAAAAGGCTCTCAGGCACTGCAATACAAAAAGTCACAATGTTCTACATGTTTTCCCCTAGTGCTCAAGTTAAAGAAACTCAACAGAAGTGTTTTAATGTGTGTATACAAATTTACCTTTGCAATTAATAGGTTTCTTATGGAAATGAAAAATGCACAATCCGAACATTCGGTTGGTGTTTAGGTCCGAGAAAGGATTATATTGATTACCTGGTAACCATTTAGGAATGATAAATACATCCAGTACGAAAATTTAATATAATTAAGCTGTGTTAATATATTATATTCCTATAAGTGTGGTGTCATTGGCTAATCACCGTCTATACAGTACACACGTAGCTGCAATAAAAGGTTCCAATCAAATGAAATGTCGACAAATCCAGGTTCCAGGCCAATATTGGAGTATTTCAGTTTCCTCGAGGCACAAGTGGCGTTGACAACTATGCATTAATGTATTTCTCTGCTTTTGCCACTGTAATGGCAATAACACACGACTAAAGGAATACGGCTATTTTATGTATATTTAGTGGCAACCAAGAGTAAATATATAGCAAATGAATAACATAAAGTGAGTTCTTTTTGTTTTTAAGAAAACATTTTTTTGTAAATTAAAATGTTCAAAACATTTAGACCATTTCAATAACTAAGAATGAAATTAAATCAAACCTCATCATTTTGTAACTGCGAAAAGGCAATAGCTTCTATAGCCTACTATTTCAAATGTTTTCTTCAAAAAAACGTTTGCTTAATCCTTTTATCATGTTATATTTGTTATATTTGAGACTACGAGTATTATAAGACGAACACTTTGTGAAGTTTCTAACCATCTCATGGGTTTTACCTTTCTTTGGCAATTTATTGGTGCAATAGAGCCAACCGTTTTAATACGCACTTCTGCATGTTGTCTACTATAATAATAGGATTCCTATTTTTATGAATGTACTCATTTAAATTCATATAAGATGCAGAAATTTTATCCTATAACGTGTCTATACTTACCCCATAACAAACTAAACACGATAAATCTTTCCAGTGCAGTATTTGTAAAACAAATCAACTGTATTTTCACACCAAACGATAACTCGAGCAAATGTTCTAAGCATACTCAGTTACTCACCTTATAAAAGATGTTTTCCGTTTGCTTCAACAATGCTTCATCAAATTCATATTCATGAAAAATATACTTTTAGTTTAATATTTCATAAAATGTTTGACACTTTATTAAGTTTCAGCCTTTATGGACTGATTGAAAAGGCAAAGTTCTTAAATTAAATGTATAAATCAGCTGAATGTCAAAATATGTTACGCATATTTAGAGGTAGAGAGGTACTAACTTTGACTCTTAAATCAAGGCATTTCTCATTTAATTTCATTTTATATTTGTTTTTCCAAATATTCGTTTTTGAGTGTCGCTGCTGATTTCGTCCACGAAATTGAACGTTTGACTGATAAGTAATTCCATAAACGCAATAGAGTAGCTGATACGAGGCGTCTTTTCATGGTAAAATTGTATTAGCAGAATCAAATCTCTCACTCGTATATCTCGACCAATCACATGGCCTTAGCGTTTATATAAACACGATGCCTTGATAAAAAATAAAAAAGATCGTAAAGATTCTTTACCAAAATTTACTTCTGTATGGGCTTTGAATTGTATATTCAGCTATACTCTCAATACCTAAACCACATTATAGTTTGTAGTACGGGCATACTCCAAAAGCATGCATCAAATTATGTCACTCAAATTGCCCATATAAAAACCAAAACTACTATATACTTTAAAATAACTACTAATAATATGCATTTGAAAAATTCCTGTTAACTAATTTATTAAATATGGTTAGGCCTAGTAATATATTCACTAATGATTATAATTATTGTATGTTTCAACTGAGCTTTGAACTTGAAAACATTTTCTTCGGTTAAAGACACAAAATGTTGGAGTGTTCTTAGATTTTAGCCTAACATGGAATATTACTTGCTATCCACATAAAACCAACAAGCTGATTCTTACTTAATGATTAAAATAATTTATAACAATACGATATTCATTTGTTTGTTACCAATTGCTACCCGAGAAGGAAACGGATAATAATGATGTTACATTTTGCGACAAATTATACGAAAAAAGCCTTAGAAATATATAAATTTGTATATGTAGAGGGTGTCCCGGAACTCTCTACCAATATTTTAGGGCATTGCTCCTGGGTAAGAAACATAACTAAATATCATATTTAAACTGTCCGGAAGTCCATAGTTACTCACACAGCCGCCATTTTGTTTTTTTCAGTTATTAAATTTTTTTCTAAAGAATGGTTAAACTTACGAAATGGAAACTTTGCACAAACATTTATGACAACTAGACAAAGCTACCAAAAAATTATCACGATTATTCAAATTCATAAAACAAAATGGCGGCCATTAATTTTTTTTGTAAAATCAATGGTTTTTGAGTTTTTTAAGAAAGGAAATTTTAAATTAGCGCCATTTTGTTTTATGAACTTGAAAAATCGTCATAATTTTTTTGTAGCTTTGTCTAGTTGTCATAAATGTTTGTGCAAAGTTTCCATTTTGTATGTTTAACCATTCTTTAGAAAAAAATTAATACGTGAAAAAAACAAAATGGCGGCTGTGTGAGTAACTAAGGACTTCCGGACAATTTAAATATGATATTTAGGTACGTTTCTTACCCAGGATCAATGCCCTAAAATATTGGTAGAGAGTTCCGGGACACCCTGTATAAACTCAAAATAAAAGTAAAGCCAATTTAAAGAAATGTTAGGTTTCAACATTGAAGCACTATCGAAGGTTGAAGAATTTAAATAACATTTTCATCCCACAAAACTGTTATTGAATCGTCAGAGTTATGGCTTGTTTTTGCTTAAATATTTACATCAACACTCGATTATTAAAATATGGTAAAGCAAATTAATTAATTCTAAAACAGGTTTAATTTTTTGCACTGAACTTTATACAAGTTTTATTCTCAAGACAAGTACGTTTGTCTTAAATTCACTGACGCTCAAAATAATTTACTTTCGATTCAGTCTGAATTTCATTTTCAAGTTAGATTTCGTTTTTCCATTAATACCAAACAAATGCCTACATGTAAAAGTAGACTACTATAGACCGAATATCCGTCGCCAGGCATGTTGATTATTTGTATCTGAGGTATATTTTCTAGTAAATAACTCTACTGTGTAAAACCGAAATAGATACTTCGAATATAAGGTGAGAAGTTCTCTCTTATTGCATTCAACACACGTGGACGAAAGTATTTGATTCACGTGATTGCATTTTACCAATAAAACTTGCCTCGCCCTACGAATCTGATATTTATGAGTATTGGACTCGACTTTTTTCGTACTAATGTATATTCCTTCGGTTGTTTTCTTTGGAATCTCAGTGATATTTAACATTAACTTTCTTCATTGATAGTCTATACATCTCAGAAGTTTATCGTTTTAATATAAACTTTGAAATTATTTTACGTTACCTAAGAAAAGGTGTTGTGTTTTATCTTAACTTAAAAAAGAATATTGTTTTTTATTGCGTCAATACCATTAAAAATGTTAATGAAATGTGAATTGTGACTTGATTCTACCAAATTACCTTTCAAAATATATTAAAGCTGTATATTTTAATATTTACAATATTTAATGAGCATACATTTTGCTTTTCCCTCAATTTACTATCATTTGTTCGTTTAAAGCTTTAACGACTATTTATTGGAACAACGTACGTTTAAATAACGCAGATATTAAATTATATTAAACCGGCAGAGTATATTGAATTATCTATAGTATCATTAAAAAACATATCATAAGAAACATCTATTGTGTACAAAACTCTGAACTTTGCTTTTACAATCGAAGTATCAAGACTATGACTATAACGCCTAAGTAAGTAAAAGTAGTAATCTAACTAATTAGTACACTAATGTAACATTGATCCTACGTTGAACAACTCGCTGATAAGCTAACGGTTAATTAATAATCAGTCAACAGTAGATACCAAAATAGGATACTACTTAAGCTTAAGAGTCTGAGTTCTCACCATCTTAAGTCTGATTAAACATATTTAAAGTAGTTCTCAACTACTAACTGCTGCGTGGCAGAAATACAAGAAGCAAGTGATAATCTTTAAATAAAATGCAGACTCACTTTATAAATTAGGGTGAAATCACATGATGATTAAACAGTTAACAGTTAGAGGAAAAAATCTACCCCCTTCACGTCTTTATCCTACCATTAAAACTAAACGTCAATCAGCTGCAGAGTGCAACATACATTAAACAAAAAAATGGTGGGAACTTTTCCCAAACCACCTCAATGTTGTGAACGAACTATAATCTTAAATTAATTTATTTCATTTTAATTTATTGTTTGAGTTCAAAACATGTTCTTACCCTCAAATTCAATTACACTTAAATTCTACACTCAATTCCTGGTCTATCAACCTACAGTACCAATAACATATCATTGACTCAAAGCTAATATTGATCGTACGAGGGATAAGAACGCATTATAAGCGTATGAGTCTCATGTTTAACTGTGGTATTAGTAGAGGATTATACCCAGGATTAGTGAATATATTGCTGAGCTTCGTCAAAGGAATTATCATCCATCAAATCACTCTCTCTACCGAGGTTTATACTTAACATCTTATGTTCTAATGCACATATTTTTATTCCGTCACAGCATTGAAATTATGTGATTTAAATGTGTCCCAATATTTAAACCGTGTTAACCAATCATGAAAAGTAACATAAAAATCTCAACCAAATTATATATGTATATATTACTTGTAAACATTATCTTAATGCTTCCTATTTGTCTTATGGGGCAAGCCAAGCGCTAATTCTTATGTTATTTATAAAATTATGTTAAATAATATTAGCATCTCGGGTATAAGAGTTTTTGGATTGAAAGTTACAATTACTTTAATTAATAATAATTCATAATTTATAAGGCCTGTTGTTATAGACAACATATAGTTTTTTAAGTGTTTGACGAACACCGGACCAAGTTAAGGAAATGGTTAACAAAAAATTACTCAGTTTATTATGTTTATTTTGTATTTTATTATTTATATTATTATTATATTATATTATATTATATTATATTATATTATATTATATTATATTATATTATATTATATTATATTATATTATATTATATTATATTATATTATATTATATTATATTATATTATATTATATTCGTATATTATTTTATAATCCTTTGGATTTCATTATTATATTATTAGTGTCCTTCCTCCTTTGATATCCTTTGATACCAAGTTATCCTTATAACTATAACCTTGAGGAGGGAATCCTTAAGAAGGGTATCAATAAGGAGGGTATATTTAAGGAGGCTATTCTTAAGGAGGCTAACCTTAAGGAGGTTATCCTTAAGGAGGCTAACCTTAAGGAGGTTATCCTTAAGGAGGCTAACCTTAAGGAGGTTATCCTTAAGGAGGCTATCCTTAAGGAGGTTATCCTTAAGGAGGTTATCCTTAAGGAGGATATCCTTAAGGAGGATATCCTTAAGGGGGTTATCCTTAAGGAGGGTATCCTTAAGGAGGGTATCCTTAAGGATGGTATCCTTAAGGAGGCTATCCTTAAAAAGGGTATCCTTAAGGAGGCTATCCTTAAAAAGGGTATCCTTAAGGAAGCTATCCTTAAGGAGGCTATCCTTAAGGATGGTATCCTTAAGGAGGCTATCCTTAAGAAGGCTATCCTTAAGGAGGCTATCCTTAAAAAGGGTATCCTTAAGGAAGCTATCCTTAAGGAGGCTATCCTTAAGGATGCTATCCTTAAGGAGGCTATTCTTAAGGATGCTATCCTTAAGGAGGCTATTCTTAAGGAGGGTATCCTTAAGGAGACTATCCTTAAGGATGATATCCTTAAGGATGATATCCTTAAGGAGGCTATCCTTAAGGAGGGTATCCTTAAGGAGGGTATCCTTAAGGAGGGTATCCTTAAGGAGGCTATCCTTAAGGAGGGTATCCTTAAGGAGACTATCCTTAAGGAGGGTATCCTTAAGGAGGGTATCCTTAAGGAGGCTATCCTTAAGGAGGGTATCCTTAAGGAGGCTATCCTTAAGGAGGGTGTCCTTAAGGAGGCTATCCTTAAGGAGGGTATCCTTGAGGAGGCTATCCTTGAGGAGCTATCCTTAGAAGGTATCTTTAAGGAAGTTATCCTTAAGAAGGGTATCTTTAAGGAGGCTAATCATAATAAGGTTATCCTTAAGGAGGCTATTTTTAAGGAGGGTATCCTTAAGGAGGCTATCCTTAAGGAGGATATGCTTAAGGTGGTTAGTCTTAAGGAGGTTATCCTTATGGAGGTTATCCTTAAGGAGGTTATCCTTAAGGAGGGTATGCTTAAAGAGGTTATCCTTCAGAAGGCTATCCTTAAGGAGGTTATCCTTCAGGAGGCTATCCTTAAGGAGGGTATCTTTAAAGAAGTTATCCTTAAGAAGGTTATCTTTAAGGAGGCTTAGCATAATGAGGTTATCCTTAAGGGAGGTATCCTTAAGGAGGTTATCCCTAAGGAGGGTATCCTTAAGGAGGCTATTCTTAAGGAGGTTATCCTTATGGAGGGTATCCTTGAGGAGGCTATGCTTAAGGAGGTTATCCTTATGGAGGGTATCCTTAAGGAGGGTATCCTTAAGGAGGGTATCCTTAAGGAGGCTATCCTTAAGGAGGGTATTTTTAAGGAGGCTATCCTTAAGGAGGGTGTCCTTAAGGAGTGTATCCTTAAGGAGGGTGTCCTTAAGGAGTGTATCCTTAAGGAGGGTGTCCTTAAGGAGTGTATCCTTAAGGAGGTTATCCTTAAGGAGTGTATCCTTAAGGAGGTTATCCTTAAGGAGGCTATCCTTGAGGAGGCTATTCTTAAGGAGGCTATTCTTAAGGAGCTATTCTTAGAAGGTATCTTTAAGGAAGTTATCCTTAAGAAGGGTATCTTTAATGAGGCTAATCATAATGTGGTTATCCTTAAGGAGGCTATTTTTAAGGAGGGTATCCTTGAGGAGGTTATGCTAAAGAAGGTTATCCTAAGGAGGGTATCCTTGAGGAGGCTATCCTTGAGGAGCTATCCTTAGAAGGTATCTTTAAGGAAGTTATCCTTAAGAAGGGTATCTTTAGGGAGGCTAATCATAATGAGGTTATCCTTAAGGAGGCTATTTTTAAGGAGGCTATCCTTAAGGGGGATATCCTTAAGGAGTGTATCTTTGAAGAAGTTATCCTTAAGAAGGGTATCTTTAAGGAGGCTTAGCATAATGAGGTTATCCTTAAGGGAGGTATCCTTAAGGAGGTTATCCCTAAGGAGGGTATCCTTAAGGAGGCTATTCTTAAGGAGGGTATCCTTAAGGAAGCTATTCTTAAGGAGGGTATCCTTAAGGAGGCTATTCTTAAGGAGGGTATCCTTAAGGAGGCTATTCTTAAGGAGGGTATCCTTAAGGAGGCTATGCTTAAGGAGGTTATCCTTATGGAGGGTATCCTTAAGGAGGGTATCCTTAAGGAGGCTATCCTTAAGGAGGGTATCCTTAAGGATAGATATTATGTTTTAATATTGTATCATGGTTTAGCCATATTAGTATCCAAGCTTTTTAAAATCAAGTTATTCTATGGAATAAATTAGGTCATTTTAAACATTTTTACGCGTATAAATATAATATACCTGAAGGCAACCTCGAGCATGTAATTTAGTTTTAACCAATAAAACACTTTTAAAATGATGACCTTAGTTCTCTGGAGGAAGCCAATCTTGTGGTAAAAAGTTGGAAACTTGATAACAAGTGTGAACAAGTGTGAAAGGATTTCCTGGAGTTCTATATGTGTTGGTTGGTCTTAAACTGAAGTGTTAATTTTCATGGCCCTTAAACCAACGGTGTTATTCAATATGTATTTTTTACAAAACTCAAGTTTATAGTCTCAAACTACCGATTTACAGATTTATATCCTATGTAGATTGTGTAAAGTTATGTCTAAAACAACGTTGTTTATTTTAAATCATCTTATTTTCAATAAATTTTAATAAGCGAATCCAATGATCACTGATTTGCCGGAATCAACGTTTGTCTATTCCAATTATCAGAGAATCATATAAAACATTTTCAACTTATTCCGAAACACTTTATTTTATTCATTTTCACGTATATTCCAACAATACTTAGTTAATTGAAATTTAATATGTAGTATTTTAAATACTTGTACTTATTTTCATAAAAAGGTTACTTTAACAAGTAAGTTCTGTTGAAATGAAAAAAGCTTACCTCAGTATGATTGGAATAGTTTCTTTTGTTCGTTTTTTTGCTGCCAATCAACCCTCTCTCGGTGTATTCAACGGATAATTTCATTTACTCTCACTGTTCAGAGAAAAAATTAAGAAATATTTATATTTTAATGCTCATGGAATATTCCATATAGTATTAAATCTAATGTGCTGCTGCTAACATATTTGATCTGGAATATGACAAATATCATAACTGTCGAACTCTTACTGCATTACAACAAATGGTTGTATGTGTTTTGAGCAAACTGGCTGTTTGAATAGCCTACATAAAAATACCAGTTATTTATTTTGACAGCTAGTTATAACCGTATACATAACTAAACACATAGTGTGAAGTGAAGTAAAGTACTACTGTATAAACTGTGTATGGACCTAACACAATATTCTATACGATATTAATAATTAAAAACCTTAATTTAATGTATAATGTGGATATGTTACAGTACCATTTCAGTATTCTAATATTTTTCAATAATAATAAACCACTTATTTACAGTATTAAACTCGGATTGGTCCAACTGAGGCAGTGGTTGTTCAGACAGATATCATAACAAGCTGCAACGCCGTAACCCACATCAAACGTGGCCTCAACACTGCAAGTTGGTCGAGTGGTCAGATTGATAACCAAATTTTTTGCTATCCGCTTCTAGAGCAAAATGTATTACATTACGTAGATGTTCACTCTGGAATATCCTGGCTCGTATAGCAACAAAACAATGCGCTTGCATGCGATTTAAATTGATTGTTTTTATTCGTTCTACAGATATGATGTTGAACAATATGGACATTACTGCGACAAATAAAAAAAGACACTTTTACCAATGTATTTGCTAAAAATGCAGAGTTAGTGCATACTCGTTCTATATGATTTGTGATCCGTTTCCACGATGCATACATTTTTTTTTAATTTTTTTTACAAACTAGATGGGAATGCTCACTGGCCATAATTAATCGGATTTCTACCACCCTATCCCACGAACGTGCTGAGAATATTAAGTTCAAGCGCCCCACAAATCATTTTACCAACGAAAAATATATTAATACATATCACAATTGAATTATGGAAACGTGATATCTTAGTATTATTTTTACAAAAAAAGTTTTACACATATTTTAATTTTAAAAATATTATTATAATCCACATATATTTACATAATGTAATAGAACCTGTTCGTGTTTATGGTAGTGGAACGAAGCTCACAAATTTTAATTTTTGAAAATCTAATGGTTACATTCGCGTAATTCTAAATGTTTACGATCCTTATTTACGTCTAGTCGACATTAATATGTTTTCCCTCGAGTGGTAGTCAAATGACGTTTTAACTCACCTTATTGCCTTGTAATACACAAAGGTCATTCACCAAAAATTATTTCCCCGAAGAATAATTTAAGGCGATTGTAAACTGAAACGTTCGATCCCAGATTCCTTTCTTACAGTGTATAGCACTTGAGTTTTTAGTTTTTTTTTTTTAGTTTTTTTGTTTTTTATTCACTATAATTATTATTTCATATGAATTGCATCGTCTTTATCTTTACATACACTTTTAAGAATTTTGTTTTCTGTGTGATTTTCGTCCTCTAATATCGCAATTTTCGTAGTAATTATACCTATATTTTATGAGTAATAATCTTAAGAAAGATACAAAATTAATGGTTGAAAATATACTGATTACAAAATTTATAATAGAGCATGTTTGTGGATATGTTTTTTCTTTCTAGAGCCATCGCTATACCATCTATACGTCACAGTAGAAAGGAAAAATGTAAGTTTTTTATGCTCTCCACTAATTATTGACGTCAGATAGCTACAAAACCCCCAGAAAAACTAAAAGTGCTAATGGTATTAATGAAAAAGAATGATCGAGAACCGTCGGGGCTACAATGAAGTACAATACGAGTGTCATGTTATAAGTTACCCCTTTGAGTATTAAAACATTCACAATGTAATTATTCGGTAATTTTATATATACACATTGTATGTTTTGAGTAAAAATTGTTTAACTGACTCCCAATAAATTAACTTTGCTATTTAATTAGCATTAAATGGTTGTTAAGCTATAACTTGGGGCTAATGGCTTGTTGGACGCGATGGGACGGTTCATAGATTGGTTTAACTAGTTTATAAGGCGATTTGAGGCCAATCCATCATTCAAGATTGTATACATACTTAAACTACTTATATAAAAGTTTGTAGTCCCCTTTAAACTTTGATAGAGTACTATGTTTAGTGTACTTAATTACCATATTAAATTAGTTGTGAAACTAGGTTACTATGAGCTAGGCTACCCAAGTGTGGTATGATGAGTACGGTTGATATATCTGTTTGTATTTGAATGCCAAATAGTACTGGTTATTATTTTGTTGTCTTTTAAAAGGGTTCATTCCTGCCAGATATTTTGGAGACCAATTTAGCCTTAACAATATATCTATTTAAGAGTTAAAAATTAAAACCAACACTCGACAGTTATTCAAATTAATTTGGCTAGTTATCAAGCACAATCGTACAAATAGGGGTTTCTTTCAGTCATAAAATAGCAGAATAACAATCTTAAACGAACCGATTTCTTTGCACAAGAGAATGAATAGTGAAGATACCCTTTTGCCAATAAACTCCCTTTGTTCAATAATCGTGTTTAGTTACTTCTCGGGTTTTATGTGAGGTATTCAACGGAGCTTTACGCTAGAGGAGTTTGATAAATGAAACAACAGTTTAATAAAACTACAATTGGAATGTTTTTTACTATAACGTTTTTAGTACATTTTAACTGCGTAAATCTACTAAAAAATAATAAGATATTCTCAAAACCATAAAAAATTATCTTGAAATCAATAAACAAACGTAAAAGAAATATGACACTAGAACTGAACAGTATAATGGGTTAATAGTTTAACCATAGCTTGTAAAAGACCTAAGAGGTACTGCAAAACACATTTAATACATCCTACATTTTATAAGAATCTGTGGTATATATCTCACTACCTAGTTGTTATTAGGCTCCTCCTCCTCATATAAATTGAATATCTCAGGATCATTTCTGAGGTTATAAACTATACCCATAGCTGTAATCGATCATCGAGCTTTGAATAAAGTATCCTGGGAAAAAAAACATGTTGTAGTCGAGAAAAATACGTAAAACATATCTCCCGTCACGAACTCATACTTTATTCATATCTGGGTTAAAATACGTGATATTATAGTATTTTTGTAAACCCTACTAACGGTTTTCGCTCATGCAATGTAATCATGTATCTTTGTGATGTATTGACATGACGAAACCACCCACTCCCACTGGGTGGAAGTGGTTTTAAACGAGTAAATGTTAAATGTCAAGGGTTTGTGTCAGACCATTAACATTGAGAACGATCTTGAGTGTATCTTTGTGATGTATTGACATGACGAAACCACCCACTCCCACTGGGTAGAAGTGGTTTTAAGCGAGTTAATGTTAAATGTCAAGGGTTTGTGTCAGACCATTAACATTGAGAACGATCTTGAGATCAAAGCAGTAATGATGTCACATGTCTCTTGTCTCTTAATGACCTCCGAACTTCCGATCCGTGTGATCTTTGTACCACTGCTCAATATAGTTGTATTCAATCTGCATACTTGTATTTGGGCTAAACAAACGTTTGTTTTAGAATCATTCGTTGCCATGTCATGCACCAATGGATTTTATTTTCCCCTACACAATTATGTCGGGACTAGCATTTATCAAGTCATATTTGAACGTACGGGTTTAAAAATTGTTATTGATCATATATCGAGTTATACATCAGATAGTTTAAAAGGAGAGATTCTAGACGAAAAATAATTTATGTTCATTAGTTTTTCACAGATTTGGAAATTTTATCATACTTTTCAAACGATTTTTTACAGCTGTGAGAAGGAAGAAATCAAATCTAAATATAGTTTATTTCAAAGGAAATATACATAATACAACAATTTTAGCACCACCAATAATAGATACGATAGATATATATAATTGTAAAAATAATGTGACCGTATTTTTTAAAAAGCTATTAAAACTCAATGTAGTAAAATATTTGCCCATAAATGAGAAATTCACTTAGGTCCGGGGGTAGTCATGATTGTTTGAACTTTTTTTCATGGCGTTATGAATGGGGTTTTTGGATGTACAAACAGCAACCTTATAGAAATAAAATTGGCTCTTTACTTTACACGTTAGTACTCGTTAGTAACATTTTTACAAAATATGTATCAAACAAAATACGGATGTTCAATACAAGAATACAACAATTTTAGCACCACCAATAATAGATACGATATTATATAGTTTTATAAAAATAATGTGACCTTAATTTTTTTTTTTAAAGCTATTAAAACTCAATGTAGCAAAATATTTTCCCTTAGTGATAAATCTTTGGTTAAATTTGGCCAATACTACTTAAAAACAGTTGGTCTTAAAGCACAAATTATTCTACACTGATGTACATTCAACGTTCGACTTCTTGACCAAGGATAGTAGCAAATAGGCGAAGAAAATGAAAAGTCTGTTTCTAAGACCACCAAAGTTCCAAGCATTTAGAGAATAATAGTAAAGCTGAGAAAGCAATCTTACACAGATGGGCGTTAGAGAGAAAATCCGAGCTTAGAAGACGATGAGTTCATTGAGCTTGGACTACAATGAGGTTATATCATTGTATTCTTCTCATCATTCACGAGTTTAGATCATTTATGGTTTTAGTTTAGCTTAAAAAAATTCAAATTAAGTTACTAACCCACTTAAACAAAAAATACCACATTTAAAAACTAATGTCATAGGGTCCATTATGTCTTATAACAAAATTGTTTGTGTTATTACATACATTACATAGGTTATTTATGTGTTAGTAACTTTATGAATTATATTAATTTCCTCTTTAAACAATATACAAACGCAACATAAAGCTTTTAAGCATTAAAATAAAACTGGTCAAGAATACAGCCACTATTGGAAGTTTTCTGATAGTTTATTTCATTTGGGCATTTCAATGATTAGGTAGGTTAAACCAAGAGTCAAATAAGTCCCAAACATTTTATTTAATACAAATTGTTCATCCGTGTGTATGATTAAGTTAAAGTTTACCGGTTTGATGTATTTTAACTAACATTATTACGGAGTTGTATATTTTTTTATTAAATTCTTAACACCAACTCTAGGCAAATCAATTGTTGAGGTTCTTAAAAAATTTTAACCCAGACTATCTCTTGACGACCTTTACGTTTCCGTATTTTTCTGATGAGAAAGACGTTTATAATGAGAGTCTGGCAAAGACATCGCTTTAAATTGCTGCCGTAACTCCTCACAAGAAGGTAAGAATGATTTACTTCACAAAAATACTTCCTAATATATTGTTTAGGTACTTATCGTGATTCACAAGACTTCTTTATTGAGTCATTTGTGTCTAATTAAACTAATAGGGTCCAGTATAACTGTATCGCTTCAGGGATAGCCTAATAGCAATGAAGTACTCACAAAACGAACGATTTATTTGTTAAATTATTGTAATAACTTAGTGGTATTTTTACACTAAAAAATATGTGAAATCAAATTGGTTTGACAGTTCTGCTTGTTTACATTTAAACTTTATGGATTTGTTCTTTGTGACCATGGACTTGACTTACTTGACTTATTTCCTTGAGCTCCTACGGGGAGCATAGGGCCTCGACGAACACTCTCCAACGGTCTCTATGGTTTGCCAGTTCCTTTGCTCTAGCCCATGTCATGCCTTGTCCCTCCAACTCTCTCTTTGTTACCATGGAGACCAATCAATATTTACTTTTAAAACTATCACCTCAGAACTTTGAAAGCCCGCGGGGCAGAGTCCTAAGTGAATATTGAAGCGGGATGTGTCCTCGGAGCTGTAGCTTTACTTTTATCCCATTTGAGCCCAGTCGGTTTAGCAGTTTTTGAGTTTAGCTCATACAAACACACAAACAGACAGACGCCACATCTCCTTTATATAGATTGATCTTTACCTAAATAATTTTAATTAGTAGAAATATGTGTGCTAAGACAGTCTCATAAATATGTTTTTGTCTTGTTTCAACTATTATACTTGCGCTTAAAATGCATGCTTGTTACTATTTTATTTACTGCAACACACGTTTCATTTTTTTCAATAATCTTTCTGTCCTGTGATTTGTAATCTTATATTTCAGTAAATCTTTAAATACATTGTGTTTGGTAGACAGTGTCAAAGACTTTAAGTCAATATTATGCATCAAACACCATGTATTTAGAAGTATCTAATAAATATACTGTAAGTTATTAAAATAAAAATTTTCAACAGAGATTTATTAATTCTGTAGGTAAGGAAGGAAGCTATTTATTAAAGAATAAATAAGCAAACAAGAAACAAATTAGGGTTCATAAATCTTAACGATAAATCGTCTGAATTGTTTTACAGCCGCTCTATGAAGATAAATTAACTTATGCTCTGTAAGTATCGGCGTAGAAAAGAAAACGTTTATCAAAAATGTCAACTAGATAAAAGTGGTAATAAACTAACTAACTATTGATATCCATTTTTTTCAATTTTTTTAATTGCCGATCACCATGAGAATTCTTTTTTTAGTTTTTCGGGACTTTATTAACTTTAACCTCATACATTTTGCACAATATGTTTTTAAAATATTAGATATTTGATTCAAAGTTTTAATTTATGTTTTTTTAATACTATCACGGTCATTTATGTGCTTCTATGAATATTTTATTATGTTATAAAAAAGAAAGCTTTACTTACAATTATTTATAAAGCGATTTTAAGTCATTTTCTCTAGTTTAGGTAAGTGTCTATGGGTGTAAGAATATAGACTAGATGGTGGAAATAAGTCCCGGAACAGTTCAATAGCTCAAAATGTTATCAAGATGGAGCTACAAGACTTGGTACAAAGTTAGTGGGCATTAAAATCATTTGACAGTGCAATTTGTGGCATTGTAATCTACTAGTAAAGATCCGTTAAATTTATGTACATACCAACTTAGGCTGACATTTAAGATATTCTTATGACTTGTTATCCACCCGAGGTAGCGTATCACTGAATAATGTGTAAAAGTTATTTTAGTGCCCAAGTAACTTTGTACCAAGTTTTGTAGATCTGTATTTATTTATATTTTTTAATAGTTAACTGTATCGGGACTTTTTTCCACTCTGTAAAAACTTATATATATTCTATCATATTTTAAAATGCAATTTTTTTAAGTTTACTGTTTTTGTCTTATACTAACATGAGCATTTATTATACTGTTATCATCGAAACATTTTTTTTATGCAGCCTCCAATAAATACAATTGTGTGAGCACACATTTAATAACGCTAAATGATTGTAATACGTGTGAAATGACAGTTGTGAATTATGACGTTATAAAATGTTGATTTCAGCCCCTTCTGACCTGCCTAGCCACTGGGTTGTGAAAACATTGACTATGTATGAACTTGAAAATACCATTAAATATTTCATCAGTTTATAAAACCGACTGTCTTTGCGGGTTTATAATATATCACTACAGACATAACATTAACATTCAGAATTCAAATATTAAAGACTTTATCGTTTAAAAGACATTATATAGCTAAACTGTCACATTCTTAACAAATGTTAATCTTTTATTAATTAGGATTTTCCAACATTTACCAAACATTCCAACTTTATGGTTAAAAAATTTAAAATTCAGCTAGATGTTTCTAAATATAAACTTTTGGTTTTTAATACTTATGGATCCCTTTGAGAAAGCAGAGATAAATAATTGAAGGGATTATTTAAGTTTGTCAGAAGTTAAGTTTTAAGTTTTAAGTTTGTTGAATCTCCGTAGTTGTTAGAAAGCCACGAAGACGTTTAATCCGCATATCGCTTCTTGCCACTCACGGGGATTTAAGCACTTTTTAGTTTAAACATTCTAAAAGCTTTCAACTAATCTAAACAGGAGCTTTTCTGGGCTTTCATTCTGTTATTTTTGTTACAACACCTTGAATTTGTTGCTAATCTTTCATTTTCAGGGCTATATGTTTTTATTTCCTAATGTTTTAGTTAAAAAAATCTTATATAAAGGATTGTCCAATACCTGTGTATTTATTTGTATTGGAATTCGTAATAATGAAAGATCAAACTTGGAAAAGTGTTATTTTTAAGTTTTATAACATTTTGCCTTGGTGTCAAAAGGTCATGAAGGGAAAATCAACTACAAAAATTATAATGCCATCCCTAAATAAGGCAGGGGCCTCTACAATAAAAGGCAGGGGTACAAGAGGTTTTAGGTTTGTTTGGATACGCAGGGAAGGGGAAAAATCCCCTCAAGATAGGAGGGAAGGGGTTCAATAATATCTCATCACGTACAACTCATGAGTCTTCCATTAAGGTGTTAAAAGAAATTAATTAGTTAAAGAACATTGATCAAAGTTAGGTTCAGTTTGTAACAATAAAAACTGTGACTGATACTTTTTTGTAACCTCATTCAATTATACATTTTGTCGCCTAGAGACACCATCTCATTATGATTTTTTTTCAAATGTGTGACAATGTTTTATTTTGCAAAAACAAAATAAAAAACTTGATCTCGAATTTCAAATATTCCAGACTCTCGGCCCCAGGTCTTCCTACATCTCAATGGAAGCGTGTTAAGTCTTCCACCATGAACTTCAGTGTTCATTGCATCAACACTCGGCCTGTTCTTTCTAGAACAAACCCCGATATATCTTTCCAAAGTGACAGTTCATCTTCAGTTAGGCCTCTGCCTTTACGACACCTATTGCCTTATTATTCTGAACCTTAACCTGTTCACCATCTTTCGGAAATCTCAAAAACTACTTTTCACGTTTTAGGCATTTTCTTTCAGACGGTCGGTCGTTTCTGGTAACCTTCTTGACCCCCCTCTTTTTCACCTCACCTTGAAATGATGTGGTCTTTGTTATACTTTCTCTCTGCGTTCAAGAGCTAAGCTCATTTTGCAGGCTTGAGACTGCCAGTGGCCGCATTAAAAGTGTTGACCCTCAAAGCCCCAGAGGGAAGGGAGTTTAGAAAGGTTGAATAGGGTATAGAAGATTGAAAATATGGAAAAGCCTAGAGCAAGAGGCCAGTGTGGTGTATGGGACAGAAGAGGGGCGGAGGGGGATGTGTAAGAGTTTCAAGAAGAGAAGTCATCTGAGAGGAAAATTCTAAAAGGCGAACCCATGTGAAACTTGGTGTATTTGGGATACGGGAAAAAGTAAGAGATTAATGTTCAACCGAATGATTTCGAAGCATGTGTTGTAAAGGCAAAAGTCATGTAATTGAGAATGAGGTCTGGCGTTGGGAAGATATGAAGATTGGTTGTTGGAAGATAAGTAGACCAAAGTGATGTGAATGCGAAGAACACTGAAGTTCATAGTGGAAGACTTTACTTGCTTCCACAATGATATAGGGAGACCTAGGGCCAAGAGTCTAGAATATTTCAAATTTGAGATCAAGTTTTATTTTGTTTTCGCAAAATAAAACCTTCTGTCGCGATTGAAATATTTATAATGAAACAGTGTTTCTAGGTGTTTATAGGCCACCAATGAACATAATTATCGACAGTGGTGCTTTGGCAGAATCTGAAGTCAATTTAACAATGTTAAGATCAGTTCTTTCTCTGTGGTGGACCATTATCCTGTGGTCCCTGAATATGATGTATTTTATTTTAAGGTTTCTAGGAAGTACACATTTATGGAGCTAAATAAATTATACAAATGGTTAAACAAAAGGCTATTTAACTGCACCCTACACTATTGAAAGGAGACCTGTTTAAGTATTCAATATTTAGTACATAAAATCTTATTTGCCACACACTCGGAAATAGTATATTTCATAGCAAGAGTAGAATGTGAGGTATTACATATTTGAGACTATGTGTTTTAAGTGTGATATTTATCGAGCACTTTAAATGGTCGAGAATATGTAAAGACCCTCTTTTACTCGTGTTTAAACGTTACTTTTTTTAATTAAAACAGGCATTGGCTAGTTCTTTATTACAGTTAGGAACATTACAAAAGTCATACCGTATCATTTTTCAGTCAATCCTTCAATTCAATTTAAATTAAATTTACTTTGGTTGTACAGTTTTGGTTGTTGAAAATTTAAACAGTTGACAAAACGATAACAAACCATAATGTATATAGTGCAGTAAAAATAAGAGAAAAATTCCATAAACCTAAAAAAAAATTAGCACAACCGAGGAATTTGGTACAGATGTTGGGTGTACCTTCCTTTTGAACATACTAAAAGTCCCCTAAAATTGAAGATGTGCTACGGCCGCCATATTGGAAAATGGCGGCATATTTCTGTATTTTTCGCTATAGTGACTTTATTATTAGAGATACAGGAAAAAGCTAAATATACAAATTGTAGGTCATCTAAAATACACATTTTTTGTATTTACCATCTTTCTCTAAATCCAACGGTTTTTGAGTTATTTGTTATTAAGTATATTAAGTATATTTTTTTCTATTTATCAAAAATAGGTGAAACACATTGAAATTTACCGTTACTTTCAAGGATTATGATAATTTATCCCATTAAGGAAACGAGTACGTAATTATACAGTAGAATTGATGTAAAAGTCAATTAATATTTTTAGCAAATAAAGCAGGTTATAGATTACACGTGTACAGTATTAGAGAAAAAAAAGTATTAGAGCCAAACCACTTCAACATAGATTGAGCACACTTAGGTTCAGCTTGAGCAAATATTAACTGAACTCTCCAATCTTAAAACGCGTCATGTGATAGGATTGGAACAAATACATGAAGCGAAGCTTCAACGTGCAAGGTTTAGAACTCGACATGTTCAAAATTTGAATATATTCTAGACTAGGTAATTAAATTCTGATCTTTCTATCGGAGATACTGTTTTCACACGAAAATCTAATTGTCTTTTTTGAATAGCAAAAAGGAATTGTACTGTACAATTTAACAGATAATATATGTTTGATAATGTATTTTGTGGATGACACTTTGCACTTAAATTTTAAATATCCAATATTTTACTATGTATAGGTAGTCCTACTTAAAATATTCATGTAATTCAAAGTGGATATTCGTATGAATGAAGATGTCAATTTAAAATAACCATATAACGTAAAAACTAATTATTGGTATTTCTTTGTTAACCCAAAATATTCATTACAATAAAAGTGGGATGAAGAGTATGTATTGAAAAAAATAAGAATGTGTAATCAGTTTAATGATGCTGACGTATCAATGTTTCTTTTAAACCTGGTTAAATTGATCTTAGTAAACAACTACTGTACTTAATAATACAAAATTATTGTGACATGATTTTGCCACCTTTGAATGAGATATACAGGGTGGCTGAAAAGTAACTTTCACCCCGCTTAACTTTTCAACCATATGAGATATTTGAAATCGGTTTGCGGCAACATTCTTATATATGAGGGCCTACAATAATGATAATTAATTTTAAAACTTTTGCGCTTAAGGGTAGCGGGGGTAGGTAGTAGCTTAAAATTTTCAAACGGCAAGTACAGTCGAGTTTGGTTTCATTTTACAGAGTTTGGTTTTTTTCACAAAACTAAACAATTAACATAAATAAAATATAAATCGTTCAGTTAACAACAAAATGGCAGCTAAAAATGATTAAGACCATGGTTATTAAAAGTAATTTTAACTGCCATTTTGTTATTGGTTGTCCGATTTCTATTTTTTCATGTTAATTGTTTAGTTTTGTCAAGACCTGTAAAATGATAGCAAACTCGACCATACTTCATATTTGAATATTTTGAGCTACCCCCACACCCACTACCCATAAGGGCAAAATTTTCAAAATTTGACATTATTATTGTACGCCCTTATATCTAAAAAGGTTGCCACAAACCGATTTCAAATATCTCAAAAAAGTTAAAGGTGGTGAAAGCTTATTTTCAGCCATGATTATTTGGATTTGATACGTTGTAGGGCGCCATTTTGTTGTTAGTGGTTCGATTTTGGTTTACTTTATGTCAATTGTTTAGTTTTGTCAATACCTGTAAAATGATACCAAACTCGACTATACTTGCCGTTTTAAAATGTTGAGATGCCCCCTACCCCCCAATACCCCTAAGGGCAAATTTTTCTAAATTAACCAAAATTATTGTAGCCCTCATTTAAAAGAAGGTTACCACAAACCGATTTCAAATATCTGTAAAGGTTAAAAAGTTAAGGGGGTGTGCAAGTTACTTTTCACCACACTATGATGTTTTTTAGCTGTTTTACATACATAGGTTAATTGATGGCTGAAAGTTATGTTTTCCTGGCCATGCCAGCTGGTGTCTTCATTTGGGGACCGAGCAGGTTTTTAGCGAATTTCCCTATAGGGAAGTAGCTATTACCGTAGGTCTCATGGTAAGACCTAGGCCCGGGACCGATTTACTTTTTCATTTTGATGTCCCCAGAGGCCAAAAACACCATTCGTTCAAATTTTTATATATCTATATATAGAGATATATATATATATATATATATATGTGTCCATCCGCACGATAACTTGAGTAATTTTTGTCCGATTTTGATAAAATTTGGTTTGAAGGTGTAAGGCGGGATAAACTCGAACGAGTTCGCGAACCAGCATGATCGGACTATGGGAACGGGGGTTTACGGGGGGTTTTATGGGGTAAAAATAGGTTTTTCCCATTTTTGACCCAAAAAAAATAAAATTTTGCAAAATCTTTTCAAACCATTTTGTAGAGCTTAAAAAAACAAATAATTTAGTATATTGAAGTGTTACTATGCGCCTAATGGTTACGGAGAAAATTCCAAAAAAATGTAAATTTTAAATTCCCATGTTATTCTTATGGAGAATGAGTAAACTGTTGTAGTTTACTTGTTTATGAACATATTTTGATCAAATTTGGAAAATGTTTTTATTTCTTACTAACTATTAACATTTTACAAAAAAAAGTTTTACCCTCCCTGATGCAGCAAACCTAAGTACCTGTTAAAATAATTCTATTTAAATAGGAAATAAATGTTAAATTTTTAAGTAGACATTTTAGTGTAAATCCAATCAGACATATGGAAATTCGCTTAGTCTGCAGGTTTGCTGCGGCGGGGGTATTATAATAATAGGGCTGGCAAAACCTGATTTTCGGCCCTAGGTACGAAATATACTATTTCAGCCAGCCTGTATACGCCATATGTACTCAGGGCTCCATCTAATATGTATCTCTTTATCAATTACCTATTGTGATATTGGGAATTTCTCGCCTTACCTTTTAGACTATATTGTGAAAATAAAATATGTGTTTGTATTTTAGCATATTGTAAAATAAACAGAAGTAATCATACTTGTGTGGTTAGGGCAAACTACTGTATAACTTTTTTTCAATTATGTAAAATGAACAGCTTCTCGCGCTAACTAACTGAAAGGATTCGTCAACACATTTTAAATGTTTTGATGTATTCACAAATGAAAATCAATTAAGGAGAACGTTTCAATAAGGTCAAAAGATCTTGTTGATGCATGTCTAATTGGAGGGGTCTGAAAGCAAAATGATAATGTATTTAGGTCCTCTAATTGGTTCTGTATGTGGGCTCCTTGTAAACTTAAGTTATTGAAGACTCTCAGTGTGGCACAACTTCTACAACAAGCTCAAATCAAATCACGTACACGAGGACAGAATTATATACCCTTACATTAAATATTTCGGTTTGGAATTAATTATAGTCCTCTATGTACCAATATATCAACTCAATATCAACTTGACATAGTAAACCCATAGTTTCAATGGTAGGTAAAATTACAATATATAGTTTATTACTATACTTATTAATTACTAAAGATTACTATTGCCATCAATAAATTGCTATACAATAAATACACATGTTTGTAGCCCTTTTAGCGAATTCCCTCAATTGTCCACAACTTTTTCTTTAGGTTTCATGGTAAGACCTACATCTGGGACAGCTTTACGTGTTCGTTTTTAAGTCACCAGAGAAAAAATACTGTTTAGGTTCAAATCCATACATACGTTGTTCGCAAACCAGTATGATCGGACTATGGGGATGGGGTTTAATAGGTTAAGGATTGGGTTTTTCCTAAATTTGACCCTCGAACATAAAACTCAAGAGTCAATCGTGATTACCAGAGACCGGTAGGGGTAAGAGTGATCGGCAGAGTTGGAAGCGATCTGTAGAGTCGGGAACGATTGGCAGAGTTGGGAGCGATCCGTAGAGTCGGGAACAATCGGCAGAGTTGGGAGCGATCCACAGAGTCGGGAGCGATTGGCAGAGTTGGGAGCGATGGGAAGAAGATGGACAGGAATAGAGGCAATATACCCCATTTACAGATGGGCACAAGCCTATTTTTATTTTAAAGTCTACCAGAACTCCACCTCACTGGTTTTCAAAGTTGTTTGTAAGGTACGTTATTTTTATTTATTTGAATGTCCATCTTATAAAATCATAGTTACAATATTTTGAACACGTATCAGCACCTCTTATACACTAAGTTAACTAGCAAATTTTAACCCCTTACCTGAAAATTATAAGGAAATAATTTTAACCAATTGGTAAAATTAAAGTTTTGTTTTTAAAATGACTTATGGGTGTGACTATTCAGTACAGCATGTCTGAAAACCCACATTATTCTCTTCCCGTTGCAAGGGTAAATTAAGCTAATGTTTTATAAAGAAATACAAATTGTTACTACGCAGTATGTAAAAATTATATATAACTCAAAGGTGTCCTCATAAACATAACTTTTTGGACCAAATTCAAACACCTAGGTCTTCTTAAGAAGCCGTTATTTACCGATTGCTACATAAATTAGAAACTAAATTTATATGTATATGTGGTTTTTTCCATGTACAGTTCAATGCAATATGTAAATGTAATAAAGTGTTAGCAGAATTGAGCAAAATTGAGTTAAGCTTCAGTAAGCATTACCATGCGTGACATTTCCCCGGGCAGTTCTCCAACTTCACTTGTACCATAACTCATAACTAGCAAGTATTTTAAAGCGTTCTAGATGCAGATAAAAAAGTGGCCTCCAGTTTTTATTTTCATTTTTAACATAGACTTATTAATTTATTTTCTATTTTCTGGTGTGTGTAAATTGCTTAGTTTTTTTTTATTGAACTTATTTACTGTATTAAATAATAATCATTTCTCCTTTCTCCAACTTTAAAAAATTGCATTTTAAAATATGATAGAATACATATAAGTTTTTACAGAGTGGAAAAAAGTCCCGATACAGTTAACTATTTAAAAATATAAATAAATACAGATCAAAAAACTTGGTACAAAGTTACTGGGTATTAAAATAACTTTTACACATTATTCAGTGATACGCTACCTCGGGTGGATAACAAGTCATAAGAATATCTTAAATGTCAGCCTAAGTTGGTAAGCACATCAATTTATAGGACGTTAACTAGTAGATTACAATGCCCCAAATTGTCCTGTCAAATTATTTTAATGTCCACTAACTTCATACCAATTCTTGTAGTTCTATCTCGATAAAATTTTGAGCTATTGAACTGTTCCGGGACTTTTTTCCACCATCTAGTCTATATTCTTACACGCATAACTAGCAAGTATTTTAAAGCGTTCTAGATGCAGATAAAAAAGTGGCCTCCTTCAGTTTTTTATTTTAATTTTTAACATAGACTTATTAATTTATTTTCTATTTTCTGGTGTGTGTAAATTGCTTTTTTTTATTGTACTTATGTACTGTATTAAATACTTATCATTTCTTATTAATACACTTTGTAAGATAAAGTAATTAATTCAAGCAATTGATCTTTTAGTTATCTGCAATTATCTTTTAAAGCAGTGATCATGATTAAACAATTAAGAAACTTGTTATTTTTCATTCTCTTTTTTCAACCAATGTTTCAAAAAGCTTCGTACCAAGACCAAAAGTAGTAAGGACACATCCTCTTCTTCTATGAGGTTAAAAAGAATCGTCACAAAACAAAATAAAACGGTCAGCAATCTGATACATACCGTACTTTCTCTCATTGGCTTGTCAACAACCCTTATTTTGGGTAAACGGTGGAACTATGGTATTTTATGGGGAAAATCACAAAAGTTTCTTTTGGGAACCCTCATTTTTATAGCAATTGGGGTTGTACCATCTTCTTTAGAGTTAAAAGAGCTATGAAATACGTACTTTTAAAGTCTGAGCTGTTCTTGTGAAAATCTAATGTTTCATTATTTTACAGGTATTATAGGAAAATTCACATTAAAAATAAAAATTTTTAAAAATCCCTGGAGATACCGTAGATTGGCACATACAGTGTCAGTGCTTACAAAATCTAATCAAATTATATCACATGAGTAGTTTGTAGCTCTGTACACATCCTTACATTCACACAATAATACTTTAAAAAATTTAACCACTTGATTGGGTTCAGGGGACCAAAAAAGGATATTCCTACCTAAAACTAATTTGAAAATTAGGTTTTTCCTATAAAATTAGGTTGGTGGATCTTTTGTAGTTAAACACTTCCGCGATTTCATCAGTGTAATGCAGATTAATCTACGATTTTATTTGAAAAAAAATATATATGTTTGTTGGGAAGACACGTTCTAACTTCAAAGGGAGGAATAACCGTTACAGTGTAAGTTTGATTTTTCCTTCATCACGTCGTGTCAGTTCACATCGTACTTCTGTGCCAACGAATAACCCTCTAGCGCAGTTTTGAGAAATTTGTTGTGGGGTTACTATTAAAGCTGGAATTCCTTGACATGGGGAATGTCAGTTAGCTGTCTCAACTTTGTCTCGAACTTAAAAACTATCTCGAGCTGCAAAACCATTTTGGTCCGTAGTACGAACGCTATTTATCATTACACTGTCACTATACCCTTTTACCACTATTCGCCACAATAATAATGCACTCTAACAATACAACTTTAAAATATTTAAAAATAAATACATGCACAGTTAAGTAAACATTACAATTTAGGTGTTAAAATGTGGAGATTAACACACTCAATGACATTGGAGCTCCTCTATCCAACGGTCAATTGTTCTCCTTTATCACAGGATTAATTAATTATAGTCCAATATCCAATGAGGGTATTTAGTAGGATTATGTGCTATTATGTGGTATAGTATGATTATGTTATTGTAATCAGATAAAGTACTGCAATATCAGATTTGCAGAGTTATTCCAACCTAATGATTTAGAGTATAATTTGTGTTTTTTAGAAAGTAATTCTTTCTGTGTCAGATAATAGAGTAAATGCAATAGAAACGGAAATTATTTCAACTTCCGGAAATATTTTATTAATTGAATGATCAACCATATTTTAAAAACTAACGCAATTAATATCATTATTGTTTTTACACTTATTACTCTTAAAACACTGCTAACTGCTCAAAATATGTATAATTTCACTCAATTTATTGCAGTTAGATGAATTAGCGTATGCCTTGAAAGTAACCGTCGATTTCGACGGGTTTCACCTAGTTCTTTACTAATAGTTCATATTTCAACATCATAATCCAATTTAAACATGTCTCTTACTCTAATGACCTCATTAGAAGTGATTCATCAGAGAGCTTCATTAAAGGCTACTCTTATAGGGAAAGCTTGGACCTTATAATTACCTTTCACAACCTCCCTATCCATTAGAATATCGTTAGTTTACTTTAAACATTTTTTTTTTAATAATACTAAACACCATGTTAACATTGATGCTTTGTTGTCAAAAGCTCATCAAATGATTAATTTTACCTTTTGGCAATGTTAGGTGTTTGTATGGAAAAAGTTACTGCCAAGAGGCTGAATGTGCATGTTAAAAAGTATCTATCATTTCAGCCTCTGGATTGCTTATATAATCAAATAAATAGTAAATTCTTACCTTAGCAATCCTTATTATGGTTGTCCGATATTAATTTCGAACCCGTAGGTTCATCTTCAGTCGGAAGTTTAGGTAGACCAAATGTTTATTCTAAAATCCACCCGATGAGTTTCGTAGAAATGTCGACATTTAACACGAACACGACACACATTACAATTGACATAAATAATATTCGGAGTTTAGGGATAAAAACCATGGTTTTATAAAACAGTGGGATAACCTCACTTCATTCAAGGAACACGCTGCCGGCAGAACTGTCAAAATTTAGTACTTTAGTACTAAATTTAGTATAAACATTTTAGAATAAACATTTGGTCTACCTAAACTTCCGACTGAAGATGAACCTACGGGTTCGAAATTAATATCGGACAACCATAATAAGGATTGCTAAGGTAAGAATTTACTATTTATTTAAAAAAGTAAATGAGGTAAATGAGGCTTACTCAGTACTCAGTACATGTCGATGAATGTGTCAAGAAAATACAGAATATTGTAATGATAAGTGTTGGTTGTAGTATATTGGCAATGAACTAGACACTATTCTGCTACTTTTTTATTTCCTAATGTTCATTTACATGGGTTTCTTAACTACATAAACACTGCAGTAGAACTAACATAAGATAACAGCTTGATAAACATTTCTAGTGAGGAATGTTTTATACATCATAATATAATCATGTAATTATAAACAAACTTAACAATTTTAAAATAGTTTTTGAAAATAAATATAATCTTTTAGTGTTTGAGTCGACCCCCAACAATCCCGGATCGCAAAACCTCAAACAATCCCCGGGTTTACACAAACACGCATGCTACGACAGTTTTTACACATAAATATATTAAAGTCATCTAATGATTTCTAATTATTGTATTTTGAACACTTTAAAAGCTGTACAGAATTTAAAACATATACATTTGTCGTTACCGAAACCACAATATACGATTAAAAACATCGATATTATCTTACAATATATGGCGCAACAACAATAAAACCGATACAGCTTCAACAAAATATCATAAGTACCTAGGCAAGCTACAATAACCCAGACCGATCGGATAGAACCTTATTGCTTGAATCGAGTAGGAAAGGGACGCACACATACAGAGAGGGGAATGTACCGTCAGTGAAACATACATTATGTGCGTTAATACAAAGCAACCCGAGAAGAAAAATGTACATAAAACGATAAAAGCAAATAAAACGAGACAAAATGTAAATTAAAAATAAGAAGCATATACTAACAGCCCAAACTACAAACTTTATTACGCTTCGAGAAACCTCAAATAATACTGTAAAAGGAGAAAAAGCTTGTAAAATTTATACAGAGTATATTATTTTAAATGCGTAAAACTAAAATAAACCTTTTAAACAATAATATCGGTCGGACAGCTTGATCAGATGACGACAGTGGAATGCTATATCTTGTGGGCCTCTACTCCCTCAACGGCCTCTACTCCTTGTTGGAGGTGGTTGGACTTAGTCCTCTAGGTTCCTGAAGGCTTGCTGGATGTCCTCATACAGCTGTTCAAAGTCTGCCTTAATCTTGGCCTCTCCGTCCTTCACTGGGTCCTAAACATTTGCCAATATACAGTCATTGATCATTCAAGCTAATCCGCAATCACATTTTACCAAGTACTTTAACATACAATACTACTAGAAACATTAGATACAGATATATTTTCAAAGATTTCTCCAGTATGGGGCAATTAGAAATAAGGTGTGTATTAATAATTCTTTTTTTCTAAGGTATAACAAAATTGCATAACAATAAAATTTTCTGTACTAGCCATGTTTTTGAAGTAAAAAAAAAAATTAATGTTGTCTAGTTTACAGTATTTTTTCTGAGGATGTTAAGAACATTTATATATTTAAGTCAAATTATGTACAAAATAATTTTCTTGGACAAAAGTATCTTTAAGAAGAACACAAGATTCACTTGCATGAAAACTAAGTATGTTTGCACAAAATTGATTGCTTCATTTTTGCAAATATCAATATAATTTATCAAAAAGATGTTGTTGAACCTTATCATACACAGCTTAAAGTTGCAATGAAAAAATATCATACTCTTTTATTTTAAAATTTTGTTTTGTCTTGGTGTACAATTTTTTTATAGGTTAAGAAAAACCATTGATTTACGTTATCTAGTATTTCCAAAGCTTTGCAGTTGCTTTTTAACATACGGTAGCCTATTCTATTGAATCAAATATCAACAATAACTATATTATTATCAAATTGAGATGGGAGCGTCACCTAGGTGCGTATTTTATTTGTTTAATCCAAATATGAGCAAATCATCAAAAAGCTACTGACTTTTGTCAAAATGGATCCAGCAACCCTCTGATTTTCAGGCGAGCACTATAAAGACTCAGCTACCCAGCCAGTTGGTATGTTGAAGTCATGACTTCTATAAGACAGTTGGGTTTATAAGTATAGTTTATTTGAATGCGTAACCATTGTTACAAATAAACTACATATACTTAAAAATCCAAATTACTTCTTAATCAAACAATTCATGGCTTTTCAAGTGTAGCGCTGGTTTTAAAGTAAATGATCAACTCACTTCAGAATAAATTGGAGTTAAATAAGTAGAATTAAAAGATATGTTTGATAACCGGACCAGAACAAGAGACTAACCTTGAACTTCATGGATGACAATTGGTACAGGATGCTGCCCATGCTGTCCTTGATCACAGCCCAAGTGATCTTGTTTTCACTTTGAGCGGTTGACTCGACTGCATGTCTCGACATGTCGAAGAAGGCGATCATGTTGCGAAGCATGCCGACTGTCTTGTAGAAGGGGCAGAACCGATCATAGGGCGAGTAGCTGAAAAATGGAAAACTTTCAGCTGGTTGCACCGAGAAACCAACACTGTAAGATCGATCAAACCCAAATTTTCTAGCTATTACTTTTGTCAGATAACTATTTTGACGTCATTTGAACTTGACTGAAAGAGTTAGAACATGTTAACTAACAGCCTATTTGTTTAAGTTGTTGGCTGGTATATATATAGTGAATGTCATTTTCTTTTAGAAAACCATTTTCTGTTCTAAGTTTCCACAGATGTTTAATAATCATTAGTACATAAGAGTACAAAATTGTTTAAAAATGTACGACAGTTCAAAAATTAAAATGGTTTTCAACACATGTGTAAGACAATGTAGATTTAATATTCATAATGATTACTGAAATGTTGAAATTACCTGTTTTGTTGGAGGAAATCTTCCTTGAGGAGACGTGCTACTTCCAAAGTTATTTTGTCAGACTCGGCCAGAGAGGCTTTACCCACAAGTTGTACAATTTCTGAAAGGTCTTCTTCCTCCTGCAAGATTTCCTTTACTTTTGTTCGCAGGGGCACAAATTCAGGAAAGCTCTTGTCATAAAAGTCATCCAGGGCCCTCATGTATTTACTGAAAAAGTTCCATTAAATTTGTGAAACAAATCAAAATATACAATCTAAATAACTGTAAGTTGTTTGAGGCTCTTTTTTGTTCAGCAAAACCAAGACAAGAGGTCCAGGTTTACCAAACATCTAGGATTTCTTAGAAAGTATCAAACTGACATTCAGGAACATCTCCCTTTTAGTTGTAGTTAGTTGCAGACGTAGGCTACCAATACTAATGTTGACTGTGTTGGCAGCAGTCTGACTCTAAACTGTGAGTGACGCGACAGACTATTTGTAAAAACAGGGCGATTGTGCTATCTGTCATTTTTTTTTTGTACCTAGTCTTGTGTCGTTACGTTTTATTGTGTAATCTTTGACGAAACCCTAGGCTAAACTTCACATAAACTTGCTGCTGATTACACGATCATCATAACACATCCAGGTACAAATTACCACATGAACTGTTCAGATCAACAGTTGTTAATTATTATTTCTTATGTTTTGGCAATGAGTTTAAATTTCAGATATTCTTTACATAATAGTTTTTGACGTTTTACAGTTGGAGTGGACTACAAAAATTGTTAAACAATACACTTAATAATTTTAATACACAGGATAAACTTAATATTTATAAAATCATAGACTTACGGAAAACTGACTGGAGTTGTATTAAATCTAATTGAAAAGAATAAAAAAAACCTCTGGTCCTAATCAGGCAGTAGTTTACTCCACATGTAGGCCAATTGCACAAAATAATTTATGCCCATGCATATAAAACAGGAAAAAATGAATAATACGCACAACTGTAAAAAGTAATGCTTGCTATCAGGCATCGTGAATGGTTGGAAACTGTAAATTGTACTGTGCTATCTAGAGAGGTGAGCAAACAATCACTGATATCCAAACCAAGCATAATTGCTTATCAAGGTTTTCCCAATACCTACCTGAACATTTTTATTCAATCAGAGACTGGAAGTTTGTTAAATTTCATTGTACCCTTAATCAAAAATGGTTGAATATTTTTTATGGATCAAACAAAAGGAGATTTAAATTACTACGGTTCATTTTTAAATGCAATGTTAATTGATTTGCATTGCAACTAAGCACAAATTTATTATAACTATAGATGAAACAGATTTTACATTTAACCGATCCAACATAAAATCTTAAAGCGGCTATAAGGAATGTTTTTATTTAACGTAACAAGCTGAAACAAGTCAGCTGTTTAGTATGATGATGTTAACAACAGTATTAATTGTGGCATGGGCTACTCTGATTGCTTTGTCTGATAGTTTGCTGCGATTAAGATATTCTAACAATATAAAACTGATACAACTTATATACCTGTAAGAAATGAGCCAGTTAATGGAGGGAAAGTGTTTTCTCTGAGCCAGTTTCTTGTCGAGACCCCAGAAGACCTGGACGATACCCAGAGTGGCGGAGGTGACAGGGTCTGAGAAGTCACCACCAGGCGGAGACACGGCTCCTACGATACTGACGGAACCTTCACGGTCCGGGTTACCCAGACACTTGACTCTGCCAGCTCTCTCGTAGAAGGAGGCCAGTCGAGCACCCAAGTAAGCAGGGTAGCCACTGTACAATGGCATGGTTAGTACTAGCGACATTACATCCTCGGGTTATAGTTGTCGCTAATTCCATCAAAATGGTCATGTTGAATTTAGACACCAACAAGGTGTGCTGATGTAAATTACTGATTTCTGTCGAATAAATTAACCAAGTCAAACTGATTTATTATTATTATTATTATTACTTGGTACAGCACATATTTGGATAGGACAATATTTTGTATGCTTACAACAAATAGCCCTATTAGTTTGGCTGGCATATTTTATCTCATCATGTCTTTTTTTTCTCTCTTTTTGGTCTTATTAACTATCTCAGTAACTAAAATTAAGGGAGAGAATAGAATTTTAGACTGAAGCACACTATTTGAGTGACTATTTCAATCATGTTCATTTTGGGAAAAAATTTGCAACAGATGGTTCATGTAGACGAGATGTATACTTCATTATCAAAATATAACGCTTCCGTATACTCATCAACCGATTGGAATAACTAAAACAATAATTATTATTTTTTACATTGTGCTGCCAAAATTTAGTACTGTATATTTAAATATACAGGGCTATACAAAAATATGGACCCAACCTCATGACTTTGTATTTCAAAAAGTATAATCAGACAGACATTAACTTAACACCATTAAAAAGAGGAAATTCAAAGTTTTATTTTATTTTTTGACCATAGTTTTGGTAACAGCCAAAACGGTTATCGCAACAATGAGTAGCCATTTTGTTTTACCAGAAGTTGATAGTAAGATAGCTAACATGGAACGTGAGATTTTCTGTGTGACAAGAGTTTGCAAAAACTGAGTCTCCTATTACAGTGCAGCAGGCTTTTCTCATTGAATTCGGTACAGTATTAAACCACCGACTAGAAACAGCATAACTCATTGGCTTAAGAATTTCAAGTAATTAGAGACACAAGAGATACTGTCTCGTGTGTGGGACTAATTCGGCTATCACTTGTTTTACGTGCAGCACAGGGAGGACAAATTGAGCATCTATAATCAGTGTAAATAAAACTTGGAAGTTTTCTCTTTCTAATGGTGTAAAACATATTTATTTCCGATTTATAATTTTCAAGATACAAAGTCCTGATACTGTGTCCATATTTTGAATAGCCCTGTATATTGAAGATTAACTTTGTAAAATATAGTAAATTACAATTATAGTTATTAGAGCACAGTTTTTGGAAACACTTTTTATGAACTCAACCCCTTTGTTATTTATTAATCAATATTAAGAGATTGAGATGTCAAAATTATACTTGTAATAGTTTGTAATTATACTAATGTGAGCCTTTACTTCAGTGCCAAACAGTTGATCCTTATGTCTGTCAACAGTTCTTTTAGTTTTTGTGATTTTTTCACTATACTAGGACAAGATATAAGGTGATTTTGATTTCTTTTTATAAGATTTTATTTCATTTTCATTTTGTCAGTCAGGGACAAAGCCATTGCATCTAAGTAGTTTGCACATTGCAAAAATTGCCTTGAAACTATTTTCAAGTAAATAAACTGTCGGCCAATAGACACACCTTCACATATCAACAATTTACTAAATAAGTAATGATCCCACCAAATTAATTGAGGGGGGGGGGCTATCTGGTCTAGTGGCAGAGTGCAGAATATGGGTCCCTGAGGAAAAGAGCCATTGTGACTGTTCAACAAAACTTTTTTTTTAATTGGGGTTGTAAAATAGCCTATGTTACATTAGTTAGACTGTATTTAGATACTCACCTGTCGGCAGGCATTTCAGCCAAACGTCCAGAGATTTCTCTCAAGGCCTCTGCCCAACGAGATGTGGAATCAGCCATCATGGACACATTGTAGCCCATGTCACGGAAGTACTCAGAAAGAGTGATTCCTAACAACAAGGAAAAAGAGATTTAAACCTGTCTGTCCTTTCCTTCTTTTAAATTTTTTGACAAGTGGAGACTTAACTAGGATAAATTATTAAGATCTAAAATAAGATTGTAGTAGTGTCAATAGTCCAACATTCTAAGCCTGACACTGAAACAGTACTAATATACAGTAAGGTACTGTATACATATCTGGTGGGTAGGGGTGTGCGATGCATCAAAATTACGATTTGATTCAATTCGATGCATTGAATTGCGATTCGATTCAGTGGTGGTCAAAAACGATTTTATTCATGAGGGAGTCAGTATCCATTTACGAAAAACACCTGCAGAAGGCAATGCAATACCCGCAGTACAGGAGCGTGTTGTTGTTGCATTTCCTTTTTGAAGGCGTTCTTATTTAATTAATTCTTTGCATGTAAATATTGCTTTAATTGTATGGTAATTTTTTTATTTGACATTACAAATGATGAGAGGTTTTGTTAAGTGTAAGCAATGTGAGACATGTTTTACTACTGTAAACACAGCCAAAACAAGTGACTCCAAAATCATACAAAAAATAACACAAGTCAGAAAGTTTGTTACTTGATACTTAACTAGTAAGATTGATGTATTAGACTGATAGATTTTGTTTTTTCGTATGTCTGAAGCTATTTATACCTTGTAGTCAGTAAAAAAGCTATTGATATATTGAAACACAATCATGACAGTATTATAAGTTTTCCACACCTGTGTAAATGGAAGCTTCTCGGGCAGCTACAGGCATGTTGGAAGTGTTAGCGACCAATGCAGTTCTCTTCATGATACTCTCCGTAACACCGTCAATCTCCACTGACAGTTCGGGGAAGTCTTGCAATACCTACGAATGTGTTCTGTGTTATTTATTTCAACCTTGTTTATTCAAATCTTTACTAAAATTAACAATTTTGTTTTGCATAGCTTAGTGAGTCGGTGGCTCAGTTGATAGCTCGACAGGCTACAATCACAAATCAATGGCAATGATGTGGTGGTTTAGAGTCCTGGTACCTATGTCCACCACTTTGTTGTAATATTTTCTTATGGTTTTGAGTGGCCTTTGTCTTATCAGTACAGTGTTCACTCTTGTACTGTACCAGCTCATTGCTAGGCCTATGAGAATACTTTCCACGTTCACTCCCAAGGCCCATGTGGAAGGGCAAAAAGGTTAGAGAAAACTGCCAACCTCTTAGTAAAGAGTTTAAAAAATTAGAGCAATAAGTAACTGTTATATTAAATTTTTTTACCCACAAGTATGTCAGATGTTTATATCATTTTGCAACATTTTTAATTAACTAGAATGCACCACAACTTTAATGAATAATGATTGCTCACCTCAGACATTTCATTTCCTCGCTCACCACACCCGACGTAGACGATGACATCAGAGTTGGAATACTTAGACAGAGCCTGCGAAATGACAGTTTTGCCACAACCAAAAGCACCGGGGATGGCAGTAGTACCTCCTTGCACGCATCTGCACCAAACATGTATATATTAGTTGGTCTATACAAGTAATAGTTGGTCTATTAAAGCTCTTTAGTTTAACCTGCAACAGCCTAGCAAAAGGCTCTATGCAGTAGAGAGAACCCTTGTCGGAACGGTCTACCATATTGTTAATGATTTTGTCGTCAGACATTGATGGTATGTTTTACCAAAACTTAGGACATAGCAAGTTTTGGGCCAATTTAACCCATTCCTGACTGAGTTATTTGTCTAGTAGCATGCAGTTAGAACTGAGTTAAAATGGGCCAATGGGCAGTGTTTTAGTAAAAAATCCATAAAAATTGTAATTTATGAAATAAATGGCTAACACTTGTGTTTAAATTGATCTACATAAAATTTCCTTTTATGTGACACTAATTTCCAATCAAAAAAATTTTATCGCAATTTTAAAAATATATATGGATTTTATATATATTTATAAAAAAATATATTTTATGAAAGCATACCTAAAAAAAGTATTTTTAATTTTTTTTTCAATCAATTTCTTGGCCAAATTCATAAATAGTATTCAATTCCTTACATAAAAAACTTTATTTGGTTTGTTTATATATAAAATCCTTCATTTTATAGCTGTTTTTGTAAAACTCTGCAAACAACAAAATAGGCCTGAATAGGCCTAATAGAAGCTTTTCACAAAAATTGCATGTGTACTAAGTTATGGTGTTGTGAGTATTGAAATAAATGGTAAATTATATTCTTAGCATGATTATATTAATTTTTAACTATAAAATGGGTAAAATTAGCTGTCAGGGAAATTTTAGGGAATTTCAGGGAAATTTCCCGGAATTTTAGGGAAATTCCCCGGAATTTCAGGGAAATTTTAAGAAATTTCAAGGAAAACAAGTTTCGTTCCAAATATCTTTGTGGGTACTCAAAGTGTTGGGGTTTTCATTCTCAATATGATTATATTATAATTATTCTTACCACCGGACAATTACCAAGCATATTATAACCAAAAACGTGATTCGTCTTATTTCATACTCAAATACTCAAGAAAACCTTATAGCCTAATATAATAAATATAAGATTGATCACTTACTTTTTTTGCTTATTTGTGAGCTCCAGACCTCTCTGCCACAATATTATATACAGTTTTACACTATTTACACACTATTTACACTCTATTTACAACTTTTTTCTGGGTTTCAAAAGTTTGTTTGGGTGTGAAACACCTCGAAACATGTTTCTAAGTGCAGAGGCACAAGGCACTTCCTGCACTCGTAAACGGTTTCACTTCTCCTGCCTTGAGCACTACACACTCTACACTTCCTTGAAGGCCTTTGCTTAGAAGTGGGCAAAATCTTCCTTATAAAATGACCCCAATGCCTGGCCTGTAACCGCAGTGGTGATTCAGCTGCAACCGATGGCCTTCCTCCTACTGGTCTGTTAGTTAGATTGACACTTTCCAAAATCTGTTCAGCCAAATTTATCCTAAATTTTGACATAGTAGACTTTTTCTTTGTTACAATCTCATGAAACACTCGGGCATTGTTCAATGTAACATCGAAAAGATAAAAAAACAATTTTTTGTACCCTTTCATGCACTTGCGCATCACCGGGAAGCATGAGAGTCGTTGGTCTTGTTTGTCCACACCGTTCATATTGTTATTGTAGTTTATCACAACATTTGGTTTGAGTTGTGGTTGAGGATTTGGACGTCTTCTCTCTCGTTGTGGAATGACTTCCTCATATTCCGGTCGGGTATGGATGGTTGATAGCATGGCTACATCCTTCCTGTCCTTCCACTTTAGGGCTAAGATTTTCTTAGTGTGCAAAAAGGTAAGTTCACCTAATTGGAGCTGTCTGTTTTTTATTTCTTTTGGAAAGTTTGTTCTATCAGACCTCACAACTCCTACAGCGTACGTATGCCTGATCAAAAGCTCTAAAAAGAGTTTAGGTGAACTATACCAGTTGTCTAAGTATAAAACCCGGCCTTCATCCAACAGATCTGCACAAATTTCTAATACAATTTTTTCACTAAGTAAAAAAGATTTCTCCGGGGTTGCAGCATTTTCTGTCAGATTTTCGCCAACCTCAAGATTTTCTCCATTTTCAGGATCATCGACATTCTCCTCATTTTCTTCTTGGGGCTGTATATCTGTCTCTTTGCCAGTATAAATTTTGAAGTCATAACAATAGCCAGTTTTAGAGTCATTCAACTTGTATATCTTTATACCAAACCTGGCTCGTTTTGATGGGTTGAACTGTATATAGCTCAGTCTGCCTCGAAATTTTATTAGGCTTTCATCAACACAAATTTCTTTCTGAGGAGTAAATACTTTCTTATAGGATGCAATCAACTTCTCAATAATAGGCCTAATTTTTCTTAGTTTGTCATTAGGGTCCACAGAAGATGAGAAATGTAAAAAACGAGAGATAGTTTTGAATCGGTCTCGTGACATCGTTTCGCCAAAAATAGGTTGATGCAAAACCCTTCTCGTCGACCAGTTGTCATGGATATTAGCTTTCACATTTTGTGCCATGAGTACCACTAAAGCAAAATAGGCTTTTAGTTCATCAATGGTCAAATCTACCCATTTCACATTAGGCATGCCCTCATCTAGGTATTTGTGAGCATTCCTGTTTGTTTCGTCACATACCTGTTCCCAAAAATTATTTCCCAAAAACTGATCTAGCACATCCAGTTCATTGCTCTTGTCTGTCAGTTGTCTAGATATAACAGGATTTATCCCGTGTTTCCCGGTAAAAGGAATATTTTCTACCTCATTTTCACCCTCAAACCAGTCCCAGGGCTTTGGTTTTGTTATGCGTTTTCGAGGCCTAGGCCTACGAACGGGTTCATTACGGTTCACACGGTTACGTCTGCGAATAGGTTCACGCCTAGGTCTACGCCTATTACGACCAGGATTCAGAGCTCGATTTTCAATATTTACATTATTTGGAATATTTACATTATTTTCAATATTTACATTGTCACTTTCTTCAACATTCGGTAAATCAACGTCATATTCATCAAGAGTAGGATTCAAGGTTGCTAGGTTAGCCGAACTACAACTTGGTAGACTAGACACACTTGGAACACTTACGTCTTCATCACTGATAATTCGTTCGTCCTCTTCATCACCACTCACTTCACAACCACTTTCCGCTAAAATATCATCAACAAACTGAGCAAAACGATCACTTTGTAAGAATAAATCATCGCGACGAAACGCCATAGCAACAACAAAACGAACCGCTGTTGCACAACTAAGGTTAGAATACAACGTCATGACAACAAATCAATAATACAACAAAAAAAACATTACAGGCTACCAGCAGACAACGCATAGAGTATAAAAACAAAGTATAGTAGTGAATAAAACATAGTGGATGGTTATTGATCGTTTTTAATCATGAGAACAAAATATAATAATGCATTATGCGTGAGGACGGGCGCTGCCCGTCTTTAGTCTTTCGTAACCTGGCGCGCTAGGACGGGCGCCGCCCGTCTTTAGGCGGGAATGGGTTAAGAAATACTCTGTTTCATTACAACAGTTTTTTTCATCCTCACCCATCTAGGAAAACATTCTTAAAAATAACTGCTCAAAGTTAGAAAAACAATCAAATCAAAAATATACATTGGGTATCGTCAATTCTATACTAGTGCCTAGCCACGTAAGACACATCTATAATATCACCCAGTCAGTGTTTACAGCATAAAAATCTTAACTTGTTCAAGCAAATAACAATATCCTCATTCAGGAAACAATAGAATTGTTTTTAACATTGAAATCTAAGTTCAGGGCTGTGCGAATAGTTCGAAAAACGAATCGAATCCGAATCTTTTTAGAGATTCGATTCGGATTCGAGAACGAATCTACTGTTTCTAACTGGATTCGGATTCAGAATCGATATTCGAATTTACTGGTAAGAGATTCGGGTTCGGATTCGATATTCAAATTTCTTGGAAATAGATCAGAGTTGGGATTCGATATTCAAATTTAATAGATTCTGATTGAATATAATTTTCAATGTAATTTTTTAGACACTAAAAACTACTTGTGCACTCCGATTTGCTGTTGACTGGTTCATGTTAGGAACCTGACCAACTTGGTGTTAGGTTTTAGGCACATTAGTGTAGGTCACATTTGAACCCTATCTTGGCTATCAGTAAACTTAACCTCACAGTGTTAGTTGTTACTTGTAATAGTAATGCAGACATAGGCTTGTGTGGAGGATTAACACCGAGATGTATAATAGGCTGGGCCTATGTTTTAGACTACACAAATTGGTAGTCCATCACTTTTAGCGAGTAACTTAGGCCTAGGTGGTATGCCTAACTTATGCCCAATTTTTTAGTTTCAAAACTTCAAATAGGTAGGCCTAAATTTTTATATAACTTTTTTATTTGGCCCATTTCAAGAATTTTTTTAAGCAATTCCCTAAGTTATTTCAGCCCCAGAAAATGTGGTCTAAAAATGTGAAAATTGGTACTGCTGACTTTCCTCGGATTTGGATTCGACTCTGAACAGGTTTAAATATTCGGATTCGATAACAGCTTTAAATTTCAGATTCGGATTCGATCCAGGTTCGATAATGGCTGTAAATTTGAGATTCGGATTCGATCCAGGTTCGATAATTGCTGTAAATTTGAGATTCGGATTCGACCCAGATTCGACTCGGGATTAATTAAAATATTCGGATTCGATCCGGATTCAATCAAATCTGTACAGCTATGATTCGGATTCGGATTCGAACCAAAATTTCTGGATTCGCACAGCCCTGTCTAAGTTATGAAAATGAACAAGCAAAGCCAACTTCAATCAGATAGAATCAAGAACACAATCTTGAATTTCAAATTTGGTTACTTCCATTCTGTCTGCACCACCTCACCTGTTTTAGTAGTTTATGTTGTTTTAAGCATAGGCCTACATATCTGATGAGAAATTAAAGTTCTTATTCTCTTCCCCTTTGCCTATTTTATGTTTAGAGACGCACCCTCAAGACTTCAAAGTTTGCACATGTGATGCAAATATTTCTTCCCGCAGTAATTGGTTTTTAATTTCTGGATAAAAAATAATATATGATTGACATGGTTTACTAACGGGAACAGCGAGTCGAGGACTCGTTGTCCTGTCAGCAGGGGATGATTAGCTGGCAGCTTCTCAGTGACTGGTCTGGGTTGACGCACAGGCCACACTTGCAACATGGTAAACTTGGACTTCTCCCCGTCAAACTCTGTCTCCAGCATGACGTCGTCCACCTTGTAGTTGCCCGGGGGCGCGATGTACGTCACTGTACCCTTGGCACGCGGAGGCAACAGCATCTTGTGTTTAACCAGAGTGTTCTCATGGACGATACCGTAAATGTCTCCTCCGGTGATGTGACTTCCGACCTGAAATTTAAAAATTATAAAAAACTGAACCACTCCACATATGAGTTTATCCATCTTAACATAGAGACTATAATTTTATGGTGGAATAAGATCGTTGGATGTAAGAAAAAATTGTTGCAAAACAAAGATTAACTATTTGTGTAGAAAAATTGATGTTGGTGGCATTAAAATTTAAAGTGCATTATACTATACTAAACAGGTCAGACAGCTGCAATGTTTTCTTATGATGCAGGATAAGAATAACACTCCTGAGAATAATTTAAGAATACCTAATAGGAACTTTTTGAAAAGGGGTTGAGTTTAGCTTGGTTAATAGAGAAAACTAGACTCCAGGGACTGATGAATAGATATACACACAAAAACTGATATTTTGTCCTAAAATAGGACTTCTGAGATTAGTTTGAATACAAATCAGGAACATTAAGATTTTTTAACACTTGAAGTTGTGCATAGTTCAAGGAAAATTTTTAAACATTTCTGAAAATCATTTGTGTTGTAGCTTTAACAAAACAGAACCACAGTAATCATTATTGTATGATAGTTTTTTGGTCTCGACTTACCTTAATGTTGAGAGGAGCAAACTCCCACGAAGCAGTGCGTGAGAGTGCAGGCACATTGACACCCTTGGGGATGTAGATGCTCTGTGACAGCTCGTTGATGTCCTTCAGCGGCCGTTGGATACCATCAAAGATACTACCCATGATGCCCGGGCCAAGCTCAACTGAGAGCGGTTTGCCTGTACGCAGCACCGGGTCACCTACCGTCACTCCTGATGTTTCCTCGTACACCTAGACATAGTTGTCAAAGTAATTACAGCACTCGCAGATTGAATTTCTTATCTGTCCTAATTGCTCGGTTTTATTCTAAAAACAACACCCTCTGCCCTGCTAGATAGAAGGATAGGTCACTTCCTCAGTTGCCCACAACACATAGTCATAACTGTCAGACTGTGCCGCCAACAGGCCTTGCTGGTACTTGATTCAAATGGATTGCTTGTTACTGAATTGGTTAGTTACAGATTTTATGACATTTAGATTTATACAACATCAACACAAAAGATTTGTTAGTGAGTAACTTTAGCCAATTCTTTAGCCAGGACTATTTTAGCCTAATGATCAAGGCCAGCTGGGTCCAGCTACCAATTATCAAAGATTGCTGACTTTTCTCAAGATCAAACCACTTATGATTGTTATGCGAGCATTACATCCATCCTGCTATTCAATTAGTTTTACCTAAACTCTTCCAATAGTTTATACTTATACTATAGATTTGTTCAGTACCTGAATGGTGGCCATGTCTCCTTCCAGACGGATGATCTCCCCGACCAGCTCAAAGTATCCGACTCGCACCAACTCGTACATAGCAGAGCCTGACATTTTCTCTGCCGTCACCACTGCAGAAACCAACACATGGTTAAAGGGTATAACAATCAGGTTGTCTTAAACAGTAACTCATTAGTAATTAATATTTGCCTTATATTACACAGTAGTAGTATATTACACCCTCAGTAGGGGTAAACCTTTTTAGGGCCATGCATCAATCAATATCAGATGACGTAAAATAAGTGCGATTCAGTGATGGTTTGCCCAGAAAATATTTCACTATAATGTGTTTATATTTTCACAGTATTAACATGTATTCAGAACACAGAGACAGAGTATATATTTTAAAAAAACCTTTTCGACACACGTAGTACCGGTAACCATTGGGATATTTAAATATTTTACATTTCCTGAAAACGCAAATCCTTTATGGTAGGAGAAATAATATTAGTAAGTGTAACAAAAGTGTAATACCATGCTCACTAAGTTGTAACTAGTGATCTTTGGTATTACACTATTTGTTGGTATTATAAGGACCACCAAGTTATAAATAGTGGGGAGCGAGCTGGCATAGTGGCAGAGCTCGAGGCTTCGAAGCCCAAGGTCCAGGATTCAAACTCCACCAACCACCAATGCCTTTAATCTATGTGATAATGCAGCTACTAATACTAGGACTAGCCTGAAGTAATGTGTAAAACAGTTCCGGGCTAGAACCTAGCGTCCTAGGATGTAAAGGTGCGACATAAACAAAAATTTTAAATAGTGGCGAGTTGGTAATTAAAGGTGATTCTCGGCACCAGTTGAAACAAATTTAAAGATAACCGATGTTGAAATGTTAGTAGGCCTACAGGTAATTCGTACAAACAGGGGATGGGCCGGTTGGTGAAAGTCCAACGATGGCAGAGCATTAGTGGTAGGTAAGTCCAAACCGAAGATCGATACTTAGGAAAAGCGATTTTAACTGCATCTATTACTATTAGCAACTATGGCAATCACAACAAAATCCTAAAAATTTTCCGCAATCTCAGAAAGATTTTGAAATAATCATCACAATCAAGATTTATTTGTTCTTTTTTTTAAGAGGTTGGCGGCCTCTTTTAACATTGCATTTGCCTGTCCACATAGACTAACCGCCCGTGCATGGAACGTTTACAGCAAAGCAAGGAGTGAGCCGGTACAGTACAAAGGTGAACAGTACTGATAAATTTTAGTGGCAGTGACCAGGATCCGAACCCACGACATTGCTGCCTTGGGCCCGAAGTCCGCGACGCTACCGACTGAGCCAACGACTCACTAACATTGTTATTTCACGCAACAATGTGAAAAGAGAACCAACTAAATACTATTAATGAATCGACGCTTGACTGTAGGCTATTGATGAAGATTGCTAAGAAATATAAACTGTATATAAGACATTTCTCTGTCCTATATAAAACTGATGTATATTTTTCCAGGTGACACAGACTCCGGGTGAACAAAACTCAAGTACAGCACATTTTCTTAATTTCTCCGTCGCTCATACATCCTAGATGGTGCATAATAATTTTATTTCATTTACAATTACAAATCACTGTAACTTTAATGCAAACAATTCAATTTTTATTTATGTCACAAAATTAATTAATCTCACTGGGTTTTTAAAATTGTCTTAAAAACCATGATAGGTTAAAATTTACTGATTCTAAAAAACTTAACGTAAACATACCAGTGGCAGTTTGCTGAAATAATCCAAACAGCTGATTGTTATTTCATAATTGATGGGATTTTTGCACAAAATAACAAAAGCAACAGTAGTGGGAAAGGGACTGGATGCTTTTGATCTTTTGATCCTGCATCCTGTTCATTACTCTAATATACTACAACATTAGACACTAGTAAATAACATTAAAGTAGGCCCAAACAAAATACTTACGTGAATGGTTTTTGAAGTCGTAGAATACCGGTACTGATAACAAAAATAGGCTAAACCACCAAATTTAGTAAATAGGCCTACATATTCAAGTTATTAAAAGAAAGTTAGGTACTTTGGTATTATCCGGAGGCCACCCTTATACAGCGCGCTGCGGCGGTTATGTTAGGTTGGGTTATCAAAAAAATGTTTGTAGGACTTTCCTCATTTCATTATGAATCGAACGATACCAGATGAGTCATACTTTCACACACCAAATTCCTCAAAGTAAGTAGGCCAAGGTCAGGTCAGTGACCGGAGCACACGCATTACCTGTCACCGCCTGTATCTGGGGTATTTGGCGGTCAAGAGTATGACTTATCTGGTATCGTTTGATTCATAATGAAATGAGGAAAGTCCTACAATCATATTTATGATAACCCAACCTAACATAACCCCCGCAGCGCGCTGTATACCTACTTGGCGGAGTACATGACTGTGGTAGCTAACGGCGGCGACGGCGACGCATTCAACTCAATCCTCGGCGACATCGCTGCCTTCTGGAAGGCAGAACTCAAAGGCCGCTAATCGTAATCATGTCAAATTTGGACTTAAGTCTATTAAAGTATGTTCTTTCCAATTATGTAGTTATTTTTGGTCCCCGGTAAAATAAATCTATCTAAAATAAGTGGCCTCCGGATAATACCGAAGTACCAAAAGTTCTTTGTTTGAAGTTCATTGTTGGTGATGGTGAGTTAATGTTGTTCAAAGGTTTATTGCGGACATTTTCCATCACGAATGTAAAAAAACAATACACAACGTTTCGGGATCTGGAATCTGATCCCGTCTTCAGGTGAAAAAACTTAACTAACACATTACAACTAACAATACACAAACGCCCAACCTAAGTTGGAATACACTACCGAGGGTAGTAGTCAAAAAATATGCACTGTATAGACAATAGACAATAGACAATAGACAATGATCTTTATTTACATATTCGTTGAGAACAGTACATGCGTCAGAATAATAATTAAAATTTGTTGATTTAATATGTTGTTAAAGCTGGTTGTCAAGGAATTCTTTTTCTGAGTAGAATGGCCTTTCTTGCAGCCATGTTGTTAATTGGTTCTTGAAACGGTGAGTTGGTTCATTTCTAAGTTGTTCTGGTAGGTTGTTGAAATACAGGGCCCCTTTGTACGATGGCTTCTTTTCAAAGAGACTTAGATGGTGAGGTGGTATTGCAAAGCTTGAGGCGTTCCGTGTATTGTGATGGTGAATGTCTCTGTTTCTTGTTTGGTTTGTGGAGATGGCATGGAGAATTGCCTCACGGATGTAAAGTGATGTCAGTGTGAGGATTTTTAGTTCCTTAAATGCATCACGACTGCTTTCTTGATATTGAAGGCCTGCTAGGCATCTTATAGCTCTTTTTTGTTGGATAAGTACTCTTTTTAGGTAGTTGTTGGATGTACTTCCCCAGACCACCAGACCATACCTGAGGTGTGACTCGACCAGGGCATGGTAGGCTGTTTTTGCGGTGTCCAGACCACCAACCTGCTTCATTCGCCTGATGACATGAATGCCAGAGCGTAGCTTCTTGCAGAGTTGGTCAATGTGCTGTTTCCATGTCAGTTTTGAATCCATGATAATGCCGAGATATTTGGTACTATTTTGTGCTTCTATCCCAGGGATTAATACGTTTGTGTCTTTATTTTTAGTAGAGTAGTTTAGCTGAACAGTTTTCTTTTCATTTAGAGCCAATTCGTTTACTGTACAATATAGTTTAGTCATGTTGAAGGTTATATTGATGTTTCGGTTTAAAATTTCCGTTGATTTGTCGGTTAGTGTGATGACAGTGTCATCTGCATACATTGTGGTTTGGCAGTATTCTTGTAGCTGGTCTGGTAGGTCATTTGTGAGGAGGAGGAACAGGACTGGTCCGAGAACTGATCCCTGTGGTACTCCTCTCCGTATAGGGACAGTTTCGGAATGTATTTTATGGCGAGTGTTTTTTTCTACATGCTGAATCTCAACTAGTTGCTGTCTGCCATTAAGATAGCTGTGGAACCATTGTTTAGACTTTCCCTCAATACCCAGAGCTCCCAATTTTCTAAGAAGTGTCTTGTGGTTAAGGCAGTCAAAGGCCTTGCTAAAGTCCAGAAACAGACTTGTGACTGAGGAGCCGTCTTCTAGTTGTTCTATTATGTGCTCGGTGAGCTGTATTAAGGCAGTGGAAGTGGATCTTCCTTTAAGGAAGCCATGTTGCTGGCTGGTGAGCAGCAGGTTTTGGTCTAGATGGGATATTAGTCTGTTAAGGACGATTTTTTCAAAGATTTTAGAGAAGGTCGGTATAAGTGAAATTGGTCTGTAACTTTTAGCATCTGTGTTTGGTCCACTTTTATATTTAGGGTATACCTTGGCAGTTTTGAGCTGTGTTGGGAAGACCCCTTGTTTGATCGGAAACACGGAGACAACAGAAATGGCTTCCGGTCCCTGGAAAAGTAAAACCAATGGCTCCGCCATTTTGTTGGTTTTACTTTTCCAGGGACCGGAAGCCATTTCTGTTGTCTCCGTGTTTCCGATTGGTCAGCCATGTTGGTTCAGTCTCATTGGTGGAGTCATAGCGTACGGTGTTGTTAGTGTTCCATTGTGTGAGTTTTTTGTACGTAAACCTTTTATAGATTATAGTGTTTTGTGATTTGTTATTAATTGCATGTTGTATCATGACTTGACTGCTATACAGTGCATATTTTTTGACTACTACCCTCGGTAGTGTATTCCAACTTAGGTTGGGCGTTTGTGTATTGTTAGTTGTAATGTGTTAGTTAAGTTTTTTCACCTGAAGACGGGATCAGATTCCAGATCCCGAAACGTTGTGTATTGTTTTTTTACATTCGTGATGGAAAATGTCCGCAATAAACCTTTGAACAATACCAAAAGTTATTTACATCCACTAACATTTACAATAAAAATATTGTCAACTTACCAGGTCCAGATACAGCATAGACGTATCCAAATTTGGACTCTTTCTCTTCATCTTTGATTCTTTTCAAGTTTGACATTTTGATTTCTGTCTTTTACTTGAATCTAAAACAGAAAAGTGAAAATCCCTTGATATTGTTTACCATCATATAGCTCTTATATAACAAAAGGACTAATCCGTACACATGTTTTAACAAGTTGATAAGCCTCAAAAGATTTATTTGTTTTTGTTATTAGCAAAAGAAAGTGACATTGCTCGGGTTTGGAGGTTGATTTCATCAATTGATGATGTGGATCAGACCAGTTTGTAGTGGCCACTGGCACTGGTACAACAGGCACACAGCCAACCATTGTATTCATCACATATCACCAGAAAAAGACGGCACTACTACAATGGTCAGATCAGTTTTAGCTTGTATAATCAATGCTTCTAGTGTTCCTATTCCTGTCAAAACATTTTTTTATGAATAGAAATGGATAAATGGAATTTTTCCTATGGTCCCATGTGCATATGGTTAATGTAATGAAAATCGGTTAATGTAATAAAACAGAGTAGGCCTTGGCCTAGTTATAAATTTAGGGAAGAACTAATTCTCAGAATATGGATTCACAAAATATGAATATAGATGGGCATTTGTAAGAACTCGTCTTAAACAATTTATGTGATAGGGAAAAAACTTCAAGTCTTCATATCAATTTTAATAAAATATGTAGTAGGTACAGGTAAAAAACAGGTCACTTAAATAATTAACTCAACTTAAAGATTTTAACAAAATAAATTTGATTTACAGAACATTTAATTCCTAAGATAAATGGGTTTTTACTGTTATCATAGGCAAAAGCATATTTGCAGGGGAGCTGCCCCAAAGCTAAACATTTAATTTTTTTCCCTCACTCTAATTACAACTACTGTGCAGTTGGTGTCAAATAAGTTAACATTTTCATTGTTCTGTTATAGCAGCGGTAACTGGCGAGTGGAGCGAGTTTTAGCTAGGTCTACTGCAGACAATCTCTATTGTTCACTTTACTCCTGAATATCAGTTGGTGTGAACTCTAGTCAAGAATCAAGAATATTTATTTGCCATTAAATAACAGAACGTTACAATAGGCATCGTCAATGCAAAAATACATCACAGTCAGTCTTAGCGTCTAAAAATTCATCTACAGAGTAGAAAGCCTTACTTTTTAACCATTTTGTAATTACAGCATTAAATTTCTTGTTAGGCAGCAACCTCACAATCTCTGGCAGTTTATTGAAGAACAACAGTTGTTGGTATTTATGGCTCTTAAAGTACTTGTGCAGTCTAATATTAGGTTTAACGAGATTACCTCTATTTCTTGTGTCATGATCATGAACTGATAACTGTTGATTAAAGTTTCTAAGTTCGATTTTACAAAAAAAAGATTGCTGTGGATGTAAATACAAGCAAGGGTCATTATATTAGTGAGCCTGAGAATCAATTTCAAATACCTTCCCGCAGCTGTCGTGAGCTAGGAAATGTAAGTTTTTGATAATTTTAATTTTTTTATTAAATTAAGATGGTCATTTGTTAGATGGGAAAAACTTTGCCTATACAGAAATAATATTAAACTAATTGCATAAACCATGTCTTAAATATCCTTCCTGTGGGGGAGCTACCAACCACATGTTTTGGTTTTTTAGGGTGAAAACATAATGGGGCGGCGAGGCTAGAGTGTAGCGGAAAGCATAGCTAAGCGGGTTTAAGATCATCTCCACTCCGAAATTCTACCCCGATTTCTTTACCTCGAGGGTTTGGTCGAGGGTCGAGCCTCAGTAGTCAAACCGACTATAAAATGTAGTTTTATATCGTCAGTTCGTGAACATCGTCCTGTTTGGGAAAAGGAATAATTTTATTACAATTCATGAAATGATATTGTGTAATTATTCTTGTCAAAAGGTACAGTTTTCTCATAAAGTGACATATTTAATATACAATTGATCCTTTAAAGAGTTTTTTTTTTACTTTTTTATACAACGATTAGAAGTTTCTAAAAAACATATCTAATTGTTATTATTTTAAATATGTACAGTAGGCAGTTGTTCAATGAATGGCCGCTTTGCTGGGTTTTCCATTTTCACCATTCATTCATTTACAAAATCAGTAAATTTGACCCTCATGATAGATGAATCAGTTTTAAAGTACATTCAAAAGTACTGTACTTCAGCCTCTTGACTCGCTACCGTCGCTGCTCCACTATGTGCATGTGCAGCTCTGCTACCATCAGGGGTAAAAAAACTCTTAGCTTCGCTCTCCGCTACAATCTAGCCTCACCACTCCACTATGTTTTCACCCTTAGGAAGTCAAACTGCACCGCTGAATATAATTGTGGGCAGTGTAAGACTACGTGGGTTTTCAAGATGATTAGTGGTTAAAAGTTTCAGTAACAATTTTTTTTTTTCTTACTAAGTTATGCCCTATTTTGTTCTTACAGTGATTCAGTTAATCTGTTATGGCACCCTCTAGTGAGATTTTTCAGTTTTTTTCTCTTGACAAGTATACTTATTAATTAGCCTAGTAGATACTACTGTTTCGGTTGTAGCCTATTATGGGTGTTAAGGCTGTGTTAGGATGACTGACTGCAGCTTGTTCCCCACAATCTATCCATTTTTTAATATAACTAAATATTGTTATAGTAATTTATCTTTTTCAATAATTTGTTTTTAATTGTGATCTTGTTAATGTTAAATATTACTACATGTTATATTTGACAAAACAAACTACGAATCAGTCAAATTTAAAAACTTTAAATCCACATTTTAAATTCTTAATCATTATTTATCTCTTGTTATTATGGATGAATATTGTTGATATAGGCCTGCACGAGTAGGCCTATAACACAAGAAAAATAAAGACTGCCTAAATGCCCCCAGATTTAGGCTGGCAAAGAACGTTAAGTGTAATCCACAAGACCGCAGCATTTAGATCCACGCTGTACCGAGCATATAAGATCCCACTTAGCCAAGCCAATAGGAAGAAAGAACTGGACCCCATTAAGAAGATCGCACAAGTTAATGGATTTCGAACCAAGACAATAGAGGACATCGCAAGAAAGACGAGGAAAAAAATCAATAGCCAAAATAAACTACACAGCAGAACAACATTAGAAGATATAAAAGAGGAAAACACCAGATATGTCACATTTAGCTACACGGTGACCAGGGGCGTCGTCTTGGGGGGGGTAGGGGGGGGAGCCTCCCCCCCCTAGAATCTGGGAAAGAGAAAAGTTGGGAATTTCCTTGCCACGAGTTGGGACAGTTGGGAAGTCAGATACAAGAAAAATATATTTTTAAAGTAAACAAAATTTAAATATATTTGCAAAAATCCATCGAAGATAAAAATTTCTTTGACTTGGGCAAATAAACTTGACGGTTCTTTGATTTCATTAAACTTTGATTAAACAAGGCTAAACCAAAAGCGAAACACGCCTTAATTTAACTCTTTCAATGCGGTTGTCATGTTTACTCTTGAAAATTCCGAAATCAATAATCAATTAGCGGTATAGCTTGTTGGAATTTTGTTTACGAGAAATTTTGTTCCTTATTGGACATATGTTGGCTACCTTGATCCTGTCCTGTGTTGATGATTCTGAATGATTCGTCTGCGAGTTTGAATTTTGAAAGTGCAAGCAATGTAGCTCTTCTGTTCAAAACTATTAAACTTATGTTGTTTGTTAGTGTTTACAAGAAATTCAAAAATATTGTTCACGTCAGTCACATGAAATATATTTTATACCTTTTTTTGTGGTATTTGGAGCAGGCTAACTGACCGGAATACTTGGTAATAAGCAGATTAAAATAACATTAAAGATAGGGTTTGTGTGTCGGTATTACCTCTAAAACTCTTATTTTTTAATAACCTAAATGGAGTTTTATTCTCTGAATATATTTAAAAAAATCGACACAAGTTATTTATCATTCTTATTAAGGATTTACAAAAATGAATCAACTAATCACTCTTAAACAGATCTACGTGGACCAAACATAACCTAAAATTTGATGTTTGACTTTCACTCTTAAGTTTGATTTTTGTCTAAGTTCTAGTTTGATGAAGATGAATGTTAACATTTTTATTGTATGTATAAGTTTATTATCAACCAAGTTGAACATTTTTATTTTATACGAGTATTATTTTAGGTTTATTCTTTTCTAGACTAGAATAATGTTATTCACAACACTGATATTAATATTTCATCATTACAAACTTGTTTAGGCCTACCCTAGTTGTAAGTTTTATGAAAGTTATAATGTTGATCTTAACTTCTAAAAGTATTTTAATTTCATTATTTTGTAATGAATTTTTTTTCTATACTAATTTGTATACCTACTCTGAGGCCTATTTTATATCCCTAAAATTTTACACTGCTACGTCTGCTACCACAATGGTTTGTAAAGTTTTTTGGATTTGAAACATTACTTGTTCAAGCTTTTTAAGTCATAAAATTTCATTATGAATTGGTAGAAGTTTTAGAAATTGAGTAATTTTGTATGGTATGTAAATTAGCTATGTTTTGTTAATGCAAGTTTATAAATACTGAATTGAATATTACTGCAGGGTATTATAATAATTTGTAGATTTTTAAAAATAGTCAGTACGACGGTAATTGATTTCTAAAAAAAAAAAATAGTTGGGAAATCTATGTTAAGCAGTTGGGAAATTTGAGGCTTCTCCCCCCCCTGGAATTTAACCAAGCAACGCCACTGACGGTGACTACAACACAAAGGACTGCTAACAGATTCAAGAAATACAGAGTTTCAATAGCCTACAGGACTCAGAACACCATGAGTAAAATACTGCATCCAAAAATATAAGATTGTAACAAATTCGACGCTTCGGGCATCTATAAAATCAATTGTAACGATTGTGATAACTTCTACATTGGATAGACTGTGAACTTTATCAACCGCTTCAAAAACCACATATCTGCATGGAGGAACAACAAACCGGAAAGATCAAATGTCACAAAACACCTGTTACAAAATGGACACTCAATAGGAAAAATGGAGGATAATCTATGTGTTTTGAAGAATTGTAAGAAAGGATATGTAATGAATGCTTGGGAAGAATTGTATATTTATAAGGGAAAATGTAAAAATAGGAATAAGCTGATTAATGAACAAGTAAATTTTGCCTCCCGTTGTAGGGCCTACTTATAAAAATGAACTGACCTGTGCTTCCAGTAGCCAATAGGATATAAGCAGGGACGTCATTCAAGATTCTTGTCATTCGCCTATTGGGTCTGATTGGAGTGTCCAATCGAAATCGATCACCACTTACTATCTTTTTAGCAAATTTCCCATATAGGGAACTTAGCGAATTTCCCATATAGGCCTAGGGAATAAGCTATTCCGTAGTATAGTCCAGGACCTGACTAGGGTTCTGTGTGCATGTCGTGTATAGAGATTTTTGCTTTTGCATTTCAATATAGGTGTCTTAGGAAGTGTTTTCCACTCGGGTGTCAAGTTCGTACCTGGTACGTTTTCGAGCTATGACGTCATCAAGATGGCGGCTCGGCAATTTTTAAATTCGTATATTTCGCAAACCGTTTAACGGATCGGGATGATTCTTTTTTTGTTTGAAAGATATTTTTACAAACTATCTTTTTTGTATTTACACATTTGTTGTAAACTTAAATATTCACCGCACAATATTGAAAAACGTCGTTTTTATTGTTATTATATTTATTGTTTTGCTTATAACTTCTTAACCGCTGATAAAATCAAATACCACCCGTTGTAAAAGTTGTAGATAATTCTATACCCTTTCCAATGATACCAAACAATATGTGATTAGACCTAAAATTAAAGCAAAGAGATTGAATAAACCGTAAAAAAACACTGAAAGTGGTGTACGGTCCGGGAAATATTAGTCCTGGACATGACTAGGGTTCTGTGTGCATGTCGTGTATAGAGAATTTTGCTTTTGGATTTCAATATAGGTGTCTTAGGAAGTGTTTTCCACTCGGGTGTCAAGTCCGCGCCTGTTTCGTTTTCCAGCTATGACGTCATCAAAATGGCGGCTAGGGCAATTTTTAAATGCGTATAGTTCGCATACCGTTTAACGGATCGGGATGATTCTTTTTTTGTTTGAAAGATAATTTTTAAGCCTATCTTTTCTGTATTTACACTTTTGCTGTCAACTTAATATTTATCTCACTATATTAAAAAACGTGGTTTTTAATATCATTGTTTTTGAATTTTTCCTCATAACTTGTTAAACGCTTATAGAATGAAATAACTACCCATTACAAAAGTTGTAGATAATTTTATGCCCTTTCCAACGATACCAAACAATTAATGTTTGAAACTAAAATTAAAGCCAAGAGATTAAATAAACCGTTAACAAACACTTAACAAGGTAGAAAGTCCGGAAAATATTGCGGCTAGAACAATTCTTTAAATGCGTATATTTCGCATACTGGTTAACGAACCGGGATGATTCTTTTTTTGTTTGTAAGATATTTTTCAAGCCTATCTTTTTTGTATTTACACTTTTGTTGTTAACCTACTATTCATCCCACAATATTAATAAATGTACATTTAATTGTTATTTTTATTTTACTTTTGCTTATAACTTTTTGACAAATAGTAGGTTAACAACAAAGGTGTAAATACAATAAAGATAGGCTTGAAAAATATCTTACAAACAAAAAAAGAATCATCCCGGTTCGTTAACCAGTATGCGAAATATACGCATTTAAAGAATTGTTCTAGCCACAATATTTTCCGGACTTTCTACCTTGTTAAGTGTTTGTTAACGGTTTATTTAATCTCTTGGCTTTAATTTTAGTTTCAAACATTAATTGTTTGGTATCGTTGGAAAGGGCATAAAATTATCTACAACTTTTGTAATGGGTAGTTATTTCATTCTATAAGCGTTTAACAAGTTATGAGGAAAAATTCAAAAACAATGATATTAAAAACCACGTTTTTTAATATAGTGAGATAAATATTAAGTTGACAGCAAAAGTGTAAATACAAAAAAGATAGGCTTAAAAATTATCTTTCAAACAAAAAAAGAATCATCCCGATCCGTTAAACGGTATGCGAACTATACGCATTTAAAAATTGCCCTAGCCGCCATTTTGATGACGTCATAACTGGAAAACGAAACAGGCGCGGACTTGACACCCGAGTGGAAAACACTTCCTAAGACACCTATATTGAAATCCAAAAGCAAAATTCCCTATACACGACATGCACACAGAACCCTAGTCATGTCCAGGACTAATATTTCCCGGACCGTACACCACTTTCAGTGTTTTTTTTACGGTTTATTCAATCTCTTTGCTTTAATTTTAGGTCTAATCACATATTGTTTGGTATCATTGGAAAGGGTATAGAATTATCTACAACTTTTACAACGGGTGGTATTTGATTTTATCAGCGGTTAAGAAGTTATAAGCAAAACAATAAATATAATAACAATAAAAACGACGTTTTTCAATATTGTGCGGTGAATATTTAAGTTTACAACAAATGTGTAAATACAAAAAAGATAGTTTGTAAAAATATCTTTCAAACAAAAAAAGAAATATCCCGATCCGTTAAACGGTTTGCGAAATATACGAATTTAAAAATTGCCGAGCCGCCATCTTGATGACGTCATAGCTCGAAAACGTACCAGGTACGAACTTGACACCCGAGTGGAAAGCACTTCCTAAGACACCTATATTGAAATGCAAAAGCAAAAATCTCTATACACGACATGCACACAGAACCCTAGTCAGGTCCTGGACTAGTACTCATGGTAAGACCTGGGTCCGGGACCAATTTACTTTTTCGTTTTGAGGTCCCTAGAGGACAAAAACACCATCCGTTCAAATTCATATATTTATATATGTATTCATATTAATGAGCAAAATAATAAAAACCTGAGTACCCTGAAATTCATTTTTTATTTAAACTGATACGTATTTCGGCACTAAGGCCATGATCACAGTATGAGCTATATAAAAGTATGTAAACAAATCATGATTTGTTTTAATGATTTGTTTCAAATTATGATTTGTTTACATACTTTTATATTGCTCATACTGTGATCATGGCCTTAGTGCCGAAATACGTATCAGTTTAAATAAAAAATGAATTTCAGGGTACTCTGTTTTTTATTATTTTGCTCATTAATTGAAAAAGAAGCCCTAAAAAGTGAACAGAACTATCAAAAAATGTATTTATATCTATGTGTCGGTTAGCGCGATAACTCCCAAATTTGGTACAAACGTGTAAACCTACATTTATTCTAACGAGTTTGCGAACCAGCATGATTGGACTAGATGGGAACGGGGGTTTATAAGGGTTTTAGGGGGTAAAAATAGGTTTTTCCCATTTATGACCCTAAAAAAAACAAAATTTCACAATTTCTTTCCAAACCATTTTGTAGAGCTTAAAAAATAATAATTTAAACTTGGCAAATATAATTATTTTGTACTAAGCTATTAATATTTTACTACAAAATACACTTGATTAAACTCCTTGTAGCAGCAAACCTAGGTACTCGTTAGACCTATACTCCGCGCCAAAGCTGGTGGCGGCTGAGGGATTAGGACCGCCAGGTAGGACTACATAGTTCGGACCTGCTCACCGACCTGGCGGTCCTAATCCCTCAGCCGCCACCAGCTTTGGAGCGGAGTATAATGTTATTTAAATAGATTTACCTAGAATTGAAAATCAATTCAGACAAAATAGAAATTCGCTTAGTCGGCAGGTTTGCTGCAGCGGGGGTATTTTTTGTCTGCTTTCCTTTCACTAACTTAAAGACGGCAAATGGTAATTGATTACAAATAGCTACCCTAACTTAAGTTAGGGATGTTGGAGTCCTGAAATATTTTGAGAAATGTTTATTTTTGTTATGTTACAACGTAAAAGACGTTTGGAAAAATTTAGGTATATAAAGACAGAAAGCATGCAACAATTAATTGTTATCATTATGAGATGGGGACGCCATCTAGATACATATTTAAACCCAAATAGCCTATGTGTGAAGATGTTGTGAGATGATCTGTGTAGCTTTGTTACTGACTTAGATTATACCTAGATGATTCATCAGCCAGGATTATTTATTTAAAGCCCAATGACCAGGGACAACTGGGTCCAGTTTCGAAGTGTCAAAAAGCTACTGACCTTTATCAGGATCGAATCGGCGACCTTTTTAGTAAACCTGTCCTACCGAAAAAGAAGGTCTCGATTGAAGCATCTTCCAGCTAGGCTAAGTTATGACCTGGATGATAGTGTACAACCCTGCTTCTTTATTTATAGGTAAGTTTCAAACATCAATTCAGGAAAATGTTAACCAACATCAAGCTGTGCCCTTTCCTCTATTACTTACCAAGTCATATAGGCTAATATAACTAATGTTTCATTGCCGGTAATTATTTAGTACTAGCTGGCCCGACACACGTCGTCCTGTCCTAATGTGGTTTTATGTCAAATGCTCGTTCATTTTCAAGAGAGCTCGTTCGCATGGCTCAATCTCGACCTGGTTGAAGTTCGTTCGCTACGCTTACTCACATTTAGTTTGGAGCGTTAACGTTTGTTATCCAACATTATATTTTTTTAAATTGCTTTGTTCGGCAAGCATAATGTGCAAAATAATTATTTATCAATAACTAGCTGTACCCACGGGCTTTGCCCCGTTTAACTTCATAAGTATTCGCATGGCTCAATCACGTCCCGGTTGAAGTTCGTTCGCTGCGCTCCCTTGTTTTCAGGTTAGCTCGTTCGCTACGCTAACTCGCCTCCAGGTTGATGTTCGTTCGCTACGCTCACTCACCTCTTGATTGCAAATTAGCTGTTGTCATAAATTTTAAAAAGTCATCCCTTTTATTGTTTATAATACTTTGATAAAGGTTTTTATGTTTTAATATTTAACATTGGAGAATTTAAACGTTGTTAAGTGCACAGGTGTGCTGCGATTGGGGTTTAATACATTTGGACTTATTCAAAAGTAAAATAGTTTTCTGTGCTGCACTCTGTAGAAACACTGTGGCACTATTTCAAATCATGACTAATGCTAATACAGAATGTTGTAATTATTCAAACCTACAAAACAGTTGGTAAAAGTAAACATCTGCTTTTAAATTATATTTATTTGTAAACATTGTAGATCAAAAAGTCTGACATTGGCCCACTTAAAACCCTCTGGGGCAGAGCCCTTTTGATAGATCTGCACCAAACTTCACTCGAACCATCCATGAAAGATGCTTAATAATGCCTGAAAGTTTCATTACAATCTGTCGAGCGGTTTCGGAGTCCATAAAGGACACACAAACAAACAAACGTACATTGTACTTTATAGCTTAGGCCTCCAAATGAATTTTTAATTTTGATGCCTAACTTTATAGTTTTTTACCTCTTGAATCCAAATATAGGCTACCGTTATTTTTTGCCACTGATAAATATGTCTCAAGATATCGCCGTAAAAATAAAGAACATTAAACTTAGGCCTACAATCAAATAATTGAAAATAGAGCACAGAAGGACACTAGTCCAGGTCTTATGAATAGAAAAAGGCCTACGCTGTTAAGACAGCATCAGGATAGGGTAACAATAATTAGGCTACCAGTTAGACTAAAAGAATTAATTGACTATCGTCTAAGTAATGCTAGGCGACTGCATTCATAGACAGCATAGCTTACAAAATCCGACAATAGCTGAAAAAAATATAAAGGTAGTAAGTAAGTGAGTTTAATGTGAAGCTAAGTGTTTGCCCTTAAATCTAAATATATAGGCTACAATCCAATGTATGTTTGTATGTATGTAGGTATGTTTGTTTGTTTGTTTGTCCTTTATGGACTCCGAAACCGCTCGACAGATTGTAATGAAACATTCAGGCATTATTAAGCATTATTCAAGGATGGTTTGTGTATGAAGTTTGGTGCAGATCCGTCAAAAAGGGCTCCGCCCCATTAAGCTCTGGAGTTTCCCACGTTAACCTTATGAGTAGGCCTACTCATATTTAAATGGAATTAAAAAATCTTAACAGCTGGTTCAGTTAAGCAATTTTATTCTGTGATGTTCAATAGCTTAAAAAGTTAATAAGTTTACCAACAGGGTGCAGCACGATTTTTTTTTAATATATGACAACAGCCAATTTGCAACCAAAAGGTGAGTGAGCGTAGCGAACAAACTTCAACCTGGAGGCGAGTTAGCGTAGCGAACGAGCTAACCTGAAGGTAAGTGAGCGCAGCGAACGAGCTCCAACCTAATAAAGGTGAGTGAGCGTAGCGAACGAACTTCAACCAGGATCTTGAAAATGAACAAGCATTTGACATAAAACCACATTAAGACAGGACGACATCTGTCGGGCCAGCTAGTTACTAATAAAAAGGGAACTAATAACCAACACACAGCCTAGTTCCTAGGTTACTGAATAGGACTTGACTATCACAGTTTGCCCTATTAAATAATGCAAATCATCACTTTAATTACGTGCAACCAATAAAATGTAATGGAATCTCTGGTTTATTAGAATAATCTGTATAAAATTGAAGGAACAGCATTCGCAGATACGAAAACTGTTCTTGTCCTAGTCTACAAGTTCCCTGGAGCGAGTTAATGAGTTGTGCATTTTGGGTGTAAATTTGCATAGCATGTGGTTGGGCATTTGATTTTATTTTAACGCTTACAAAATATAATCACTATACAGCAATTTACGTAAGATTGCAAACCCAAAATTAAGTAAAAACTCCAAAATACTTACATGCAGACAATGTAGCTACCTCACCCAACACCCAGCTGATATCACGAGACTTGTCAGCTGACACTTGACACTACGCGTGACAAATACAAACACCAAACTATGTACACTTAATAAAAACATTTTTATCGCCCACTAAAAAAATGTTGTTACAATACGACCTTCAAATTGATTAAAGACATTTTATCAACTTTTTAATTAGTTGGTAAAGAGGGGTTTTCATAGAATTACAATTATTTCATCGACAAGTAAATGGCTTAAGTGCTTACTTGACTACTAAATCAACCGATTAGATACGAACAAAGAGGAAAACCCCTTTCGTTTATGGGTACATTTATATAAACGTACTCATATTTATACATAAAACTACAGATTAATTGAATACCTTTGATTTTAAGACGTAATGTAGAACAATACAGTAGTGCATCAGACAGTTCTCAAACACTACGAAGAATTTTACCATCAATAATACACATTCTTGTATAAAATAATTTAATTAATTTTATAATTTAATTAATTAATTGTTTAAAATTTAAATACTTCTGAGTATTTTTCCCAAAGCAAACATTAAACACTCACATTAGCCATTTGATTATTATTATTTAATTACTGATTATAAATTATTATTAGTTTGTTTCAATAAGGTTGGTTTCAACTATTTTGATCTGCTTGCTCTAAAAGAACATACGTTAAGTTTACATAATCTGTGTTACGTAACTCACATTATAATTAAGATCATTATCTAAAACTTCGTGTTAGTTACACGGCCAGGCGGCCGTTAAAGGAATACCTGGAAATACCTGGAAGCAGCTAATGGTATTTGTATATTTACTTAAGCTTGGTTACTGGACTATGACAATATTGACTCCACTTATAATGTATAGATTTTTAATTCATATTGTTTCAGTTTTTCATTCTGTATGTTTTTTCTTCAATATTTTAATAAATTTATGTTCATAAATTTAAATCAATAAAGTGCGAATAATTAATAAACTGATGTCACCTGTCTGCCATGTTATCTTATGGGACGTCTGTCACGAAACAACGGCCACTTGCGACGTTGCCAATTCTATCAGGCCGCGGCCTGTAGTTAAAGGTGGCCGTGGTTAGTTAATTACCGTAAAAAAATATGGCTGAATCACGGCCACCTTTAACTCCGCGGCCTGGTTAGACTGGTCTCCCTATGAATCTCTGACGAAGCTATTTGAAATAATTATTTTAAACTCTTAATTAAGTGTAACGTTGTTGGCCAAACTGAGCTATTTCATTACGATAGATACGATTGAAAATGCCAATAATTTTCGTGTGTATAACAATGGAGTTTGGTATCAACATTTCGCCATATAAAAATACTATGGTTATTAAAAAACTGTATTCCGAATTGCTGCCGATCTACCTTGAGTAATGGAGCCCCACTGCCACACAGTCATTTTTGCAGATGACTCTGCTGTTCTCTTGACCAGCAGGGAGCATCCTGAGTGTCTGGATGTCGACAACTTCATCGCAATCAATCAAGCTATGGATTACTGCGCAAATAACGACTTTAGTCTTCAACGAGAGTAAAACTCAGCAACTAACTCTTCTTTGGGAAATTCAAAGATGCCGTTTCAAGTCCTCCAACTATCCAAGTGACGGACACCACCAAACATCTTGGACTCATTCTAGATAACGACCTTCGTTGGAATACCCACATCAATTCCCTTTGCCAGCGGCTCAGCTCATCGCTATTTGCGTTGAGACGTCTCCACAAAGTAACCTCTCTAGCCACAACACGTGTAGCATACCATGCACTTTTTGAGACGCTTTTCAGGTATGGAATAGTGCTTTGGGGGAACTCTTCCAAGCAGAATATGTCCATTGTCCAGCCGTGTCCTGAAATTGCAAAAGCGTGCCGTGAGAATTCTTGGTGGCCTCCAGCAAGATGATAGCTGCAGGGATGTCTTCAGAATGCTGAAAATTCCAGCTATAATCGCCATATACATCTCTGAGGTCGTCAATTTTGTCCTCAACCAATTAAGGCACTCCTAGAAATGCAAATATACACTTGCATTACACAAGGAACGCTGCAATGCGAAGAAGCCATCTTACGCAGGAGCCAGGCTCTACAATCTTCTTCCATTTACCATTTACCATCCGAAGTCCTTGCCACTATCCAAGGAAAGGGGAGTCGTCATCTTCTTCATCTCTTCAAATTTCTTCACTCCTTATCTGTAGAGTGATTGTTGTTTTGTGTAATTGTGTGTTAGGCAATGTGAGTTCTTAGATGTTGAAAGGTGTGTTCTTCGATGAATTCAGTAATGGTGTAATATGGTCTGTCAAGTAGGTATTGTTTTAATCTATTGGCAAATTTTCTGTTGTTGTTTAAGGATTTGAGGTGATCTGGAAGTAGGTTGAAGAAACGTGACCCTGTATGTAGTGGGGTGTTACTAGATTTTTTAAGACGGTGTTGCGGTAGGTCAATGTCGGATCTATGTCTGGTGAAGTGAGTATGTTGATTTTGGCGGAGAAGTGGTGAGGAGTTTTTTGCTAGGATAACTGTTTCGAGGATGTAGGTTGAGATTATGGTGAGGATATGGTGTTTTTGGAAATGTGGCTTGCAGTGTTCCTGGGGGTTCTCTAGTCTCAGTATTGATCTTAAAGCCTCTTTCTGTAAGACAAGAATTTTGTTGATGTTGGCTGCTGATGCTGCTCCCCATGCGGTGATTCCGTATCTTATGTGTGATGCAAAGATTGAGTGATAAGCTATGAAAGCAGTTTCTTCATTTGTCAGTGTTCTTATTCTTCTTATGACATGTAGTGAGGAATTTAACTTTTTACATAGAAATTCGATATGTTCTTGCCAATTCAGGTGATTGTCTAAAATGATTCCAAGAAATTTTGTGGAGTTAGCTGTTAGTACTTCCAGATCTTTCCAATTATTGTCGTTTTCCTGTCTTATTTTGTTTGATAGAGTGAAGTTTATGTGTGTTGTTTTATTTTTGTTAATCTTGAGGTCTATTGATTGACAGATTGATGTTGCCTTTTCCAGGGTTGAATTTACTATTGTGTTTTTGTTGAGAAGATTTATGTGGGGGATTAAGATTGTTGTGTCATCTGCAAATTATATACACCTTTGTTGATCTTCAAGTTGTTCTGGGAAACTGTTGATGTAAAGTAGGAAGAGAAGAGGCCCAAGTATTGAGCCTTGGGGAACTCCTTTTGAGGACTGTTTTAAGGAAGAACTTGTCTTTAGTATTGCATTGTTCTTTATTTGTTCGACTACAACAAATTGAAATCTGTCAGTTAGGTAGTGTTTGATCCAGTCTAATGCCTTGTCCTTTATATTAAAGTAGGTCATTTTTTTAAGTAATATTTCCCAATTAATAGTGTCGAAGGCCTTTTGCATATCAAGAAATAGGCCTGAGGCAGATTTTTTGTCTTCCCATATTTTTGTAATTTCATGACAAAGTTGACTAATAGCGGTGTTGGTGCTTCTACCTTTCCTAAACCCATGCTGTTGTTCTGCAATTAAGTTGTAGGTTTCAAGGTGGTGGACTAGTTGATTGTAGACAATGCGTTCCAGGAGTTTATTGTTGGTTGGTTGCTTATAGGCCTGTAGTTTCCAGGGTCGTGTGCGTCACCTATCCGACAACAATCAAGACAAGACCGGCACTGCAAAGACATTGAAAAACAAACTACTTACGATAATCCCATCTACAACATGGAAGAGTTCTAAACCCTCTGTGAAAAAGACTGATGAAATATATTTTTTTTTACCATTTATGTATATTTTCAGATTTGTTTTTATTGTTGACAGCATTTCTAAGCTCTACGCGTATGTAATAAAGATTCTCTCTCTATCTCTCTATACAAACACAGATTAAACATAAGTTACTCAATAATAATCCAAGATATACCACTTTTCTTTGTATGACTTTGCTTGATATTTTATAAGTTGGCTAGACTAGTAAATCCTGAAAAGAAAAGGATAAAAATGGTTTCTGTCTCCGATCCGATCCAAACTCTGAAATGTGAATCATGTTTGATGAATTTCAATTACAAATTTAAATTGTATATCAGACTGGGATTATTCGAAACCTGATATTTATCAAAAATTAAACCGAAACACCATATTTTGTAGTTAGATTTCAATTTCCTGAAGATATGACCAGGTAAGCTTTGCCTTTTTTCAATATTCCAAATCGAGGTTATGTTTATTTGTAACTAGTGTTGATATGATTTTCGTTTAAATTTATAATTCCTAAATCTAAGTCCATAGCTAAACGTTTGAATCTTTGCCTTAGTGTGTATTGGAGCAATCCCTGAAAGGAGTTTTCTAGATATTTCCTTTTAGAAAATGTCCTTACTCAGGTGACAACCTAAGTATAGCCTAGGCCAAATAGCAGCAGGATAGTTTGGCCTAAGCCTATCCTGTTTTAATGTTACAAAATTTCGAGCCATCTCCTTTGTCACATAAGTTATGGCCCTTTTGTTTCTACCACAGGTTATCAAGTAAAGTAAAACAGCATTTAATAGGTAACTCACCCATATTTGAGTTAGGGCCGGTAGGCCTACCAACATAAGTTATCCTTATCAGATGACACTCCCACACGTGTAAGTTTAACTGTAGGCCTACTTGGGCTTATTGTCCTGCTTTAACGTAACGCCACAATAAATTTTGAGCCTATTTCCTCCACAGAGGTAGGTAGTTAAAGCTGGCCTTGGTTTCACACAAGTCTCGTCTAGAAGTTAGAGCTACCGTACTCTATACTCTTTTTAAAGGTCTGTGAGATTTTATTGATGTCTAAATGACTGGTCTGGTAGTAGAATCAAGCTGTCTGTGAATCAAGTCTGTCCAGTAGATGGTGATAATGATTCGCAATTCCGAGATTTTCTGGTTTTGGAATGGTTGTGTTTACAATAAAATCCATTTTTGAAACGTCCTGTTTCAGATGAATTGATTTGAAAAAATCCATTTTTAAATTCAAATTTAGGGTTGCCACTGGCCATTGTGAAAACCTTGAAAATCTTGAATTATGCATGAGTTCTTGTGACCATGAAAAAAGGCATGGATTATACATGAATTTCTCTAACGGACCATGAGTTTTCAAAATCCCGAATGTTATTCTACCAATACCATTAAGTTTACCAAATAAAAAAAAAATTTCACATATTTAAAAAATGAATATGAAGAGAGAATACTGCCTGGAGATCATTTTTAACAACTTTCATGATTAGAAAAAGTTGCATAATTCATTCTAAGTAATTAGAGGTCAGTTGAGTCTTCCGACTGCATATGGTTTGGAAAATCATTAGTATGCTTAACCCAGCTTATCTATTATGGAGTATGGGAATTTAAATCCCAAAAACAGAAGTCTTAGATCTTGCATGGGATCGAAACTAAATGTGCAATTTCATGGAATTTTGGACTCTGACGCCTCCATTTTTAGCCTTGTGTATAAAACCAATCATCGTATAAAATTAGATCATCCAGAATAATACAGGATTTTTCTTAACATTCATGCAGGTGAATAAAAGGGAATTTCTGCCGGGTGAGCAGTATTTTTGTTTTATTGTTGTGGAAACACAGAATAAATAAATAAATAAATAAAAAGGCCTTTATTTACAAGCGAGTTTCATATACATGATTTTCAAACTTACTCAAGTCAAACTAAAACTAAACTAACCTAATATATACAGAAATTTAATATACAAAAAACTACAAAGAAAAACATTTACAATTTACATTTGTTTTTATACATTGCGGCCCTGAATGAGCCATACGATTTGGAGCTCTTTATGTCCTGAGGGAGGCCATTATACAACTGCGGGCCAAAATAAGAAAATGACTTTCTTCCAACCTCAAGCCTCACTTTAGAATCTGACTTAATATTTTTTTTAATTCTTCTCCAGTATTTCATAGCATTTGTAATAAGTTAGCTTGACCTGTTTTTTTCACTTTGTTTTAATAAATGTATATATAGATGAATCACTCTAAATTATTTTTATATCTCATATAAACTATGACAGGTTATTCGATTCTAAAAAACAAAGAAACTGCCTTTTACACATTTCTGGATAGGCTATGTACATTTCTGGAATCAGCAAAACTCATATTTGTGTTAAAATTATACAAGCACATTGACCATGAATTATTTAAACTAGGTAGACCAATAAAACCCATAAATTCTGCATGAACTTTTTCATCGCACTGCGGGTGGCAACTGGCAACCCTGTTCTATTGTAAACAACAACATGTAAGTCGCCTAGTCATTTAATCGAATGCTATTGTAACTTCCACAAGTTCCAGGATTGAATTATTTACATGTCTTCAGTAGACAGCCCTAAGCCTCTTGCTTATGAAAAAGTATGTACGCCCTTAAATGATCTTTAGCTGGCATAGGCTAATTCATAATGTTCATTGGTTCCTCTGGTACCACAATTTGTGATACCTAATTTACTTATGTTATCAGATGTATAGGAACAATGAACGGATGTAGGCCTATTCAAAACAACTGTTGTTTTCATTGGCTGCCAGTTCTTTGCAATATCTCATTCACCTAACGCCCAATATCCTCGTTTATCATTCACTTCTTTTATCCACTTAGGTCCAAATACAGCCTACTGTTAGAGGTGGTAGTAACCCTTTTATCATGAACTGGTAGGGTTTATACAGTTTTTGTGTCAGTGATTTTTGGAAATTCCTTTTAACCGCAAAATCATGTCCAACCAATAATTTTAACTCTTATGTATTTGAACTTTTATATTCATATTATATTCATATATATTATATTCATATATATTATATTCATATATATTATATTCATATATATTATATTCATATAAAACAAGCTTAAAACATTCACATGGCTATTACTTTGTATAAACATGATATAGATCTAGTCTTAAAAGAGTGTAGAACGATAGTTATTCTTAAAACATTTCTTACTTTGAGAATTGTCTGATATCATCAGCATAAGGATTGAACATAAATATTTAATACCTAGGCTTACTTTTTTTAGTAGGCCTACCTAAGTGAATTTTTAAAATCATAATCTCTGTTTTAGGTCTAAAATTGAGCTGGGTGACGTAACACAGCACAACATAAAACAACTCAAACGTCTAAATACAGTTGTATTTCCTGTGTCATATAATGAAAAGTTCTATAAAGATGTCCTGGAAGTGGGAGAACTTGCTAAACTAGGTGAGTTTTGTATCAAAGATATTTAATACGCTAAGCAGATTTTGTTAACAGGACTTTTCTCACATTTTTATTGAGAAGATTTTGTATCTCTACCATTCCTAGACTGTGTGCAGCTAATCAAGACTACTTGGGTTTTGTTGTAGCTTACTACAATGACATTGTTGTGGGAGCTGTGTGCTGTCGCATTGACACTTCCGATCACGCTCGCAGACTGTACATAATGACCCTTGGATGTTTATCACCCTACCGAAGACTAGGTATAGGAACAATGATGGTTCAACATGTCCTTAACTATGTGGAGAAAGATGGCAACTACGACAACATTTATCTGTAAGTGGTGAACATAGAGTATATCTTGAGTTTAAATTTGGTCTAATATTGAGAAAATGCAAAAAGAATGGGTGAAAATTTGAATTACAATCCATGTGAAGAGATCAGAAATGTAAAGTTTATATTTAGCCTTTAGTATATACGTAAGCTGTAAATTTTGCGGTAAAATCTGGAAAATAGGTAGGTCTATGTGCAAATTGGGTTTCTTGAGTTCTCCAAAACTTCTCTAGCAGTAACATGAAAAAATCGTCCATTCATGGATGGTTTCTTTAGATTTAAGATGAATCCCAGAATATCTGATGACAGCAGATAAATTGTGAATTTTTTCACTGCCCAAACTTTTAGTAATAATTATTCTGAAATTTGTATTCCTAACTTCAAGGGGAGTGGGGGGAAAGCCCCAGGGGGATTTTTTGGGACTTTTGGAAAAATGTATACATCTAGTTGTATACTAACGATTGGTATATAATCTTGCCTGTTGCTAATTTCTTCCCACACAAAACCTTTATTGACTGAGCTACATGGCGACTTGAGATATTTGAGAATTTGTGGATAAAGAGAAACCTAAGAAGATAAGGTAAAAAAAAAACAACATTCTTTTAAAAAGAATGTAAATCCTAACATTAATGTTGCCCTTGGCCTTGGGTCCTGGTAAGGCAATCTTAGGGGGTTTTCAAAATTGCTGTTTCTGTTGTAAACTAAATTATTTGGTAGGCCTATTACTGTTTAAGTCTACTGAACCTTTTTTATTGTTACTGAGCTTTGTGTTCTTTTTTTTGTACTAATAATGTTGGGTTTTGTAAGCAAGTGCTGAGTTTTATTCCTCAGCTACATCACCCAAAGTAACGGTGGGTAAACCTCCAGGCAGCTGGGTTATTACTGTTACAGCTGTTTAAACACAGTATTGCAGTGTTTTTTATTGGTTTATAATCTTTGTACTTTCTCCCCCTAAACAGTAGACTCCCTCTTATACGGACTCCTCGGGACCGAGGCCAGTCCGGATAACGGTTTTTCCGGTTAAACTGACGTCCCCAAAATCTCGTTAAAACGGACCGTTTAAATGCATACTCTATGCAGTATTTGACTTAAATTAGGAGAGCATTGTATTTAGACACGTAATCACTAGTCTCAAATCTTTCTCCCGAGAACAGTCGTTTCAGTACCGCCCACTTCCTGCCAATCTAGTCTGGTTAAACCGATGTGCTGATAAAAATTATCCGGATAAAGAGATGTCACTTCTACCGAGGTCAAACCGATGTCCGGTTGAAAGGTGTCCGGATAAGAGGGAGTCTACTGTATAGGCCTACATAGTATCTAACAAAAAACCACTAAGTGGTAACACTTCCCCCGCCAAGTCAGCAACCCAAAAAAGACAATAAATCACCACTTTTCCGCCAAGTAAAACAATGTAATGTATGTAAGTTTGGCAACTTGGCGGCAGACTTTTGCTTGTTTTTTTCATTAAAGTTACGTTGGTGGATAATTTCACAAATCAACTTCTCTAATTAATTAGTCCAACTAAGTATAATAATTTCGAGGTAATCAGTAAATATAAAACCATCACTATTATGATTTTATGAAATGTGACACAAATAAGGTCAAATTTTGTAAAATAAGCTCTCATCTAGCAATGTACTATTGGGAGAGATACTTGCTCAATGAAACTAATTTTATGGTATTTTTTAAAGTGATCAAGCAAAAGTCTGCCGCCAAGTGGCCAAACTTACATACATTACATTGTTTTACTTGGCGGAAAAGTGGTGATTTATTGTCTTTTTTGGGTTGCTGACTTGGCGGGGGAAGTGTTACCACTTAGTGGTTTTTTGTTAGATTGTATTTATTTTTGTAGAAAATTAACAGTTAAAATAAAAATCCTCTTTTCTCTTATAAATAGACCAGGGCACAACTACACATAAAATGCATTGGTGTTACATAAGTGTTCCGATAATTAAACCCGTATATCTAAAGACTAGTGTAAATTGAGCCCTTATTAGAGAAGTAAAAATGTAATCAAACAGATTAGGTTTGTTAGAAATAGCATAAGGCAAAACAAATATTGAAAAACTCATTTTTATCCTAAATTTACATATCACTTTTTACATTCACTTTTTTGCTTGTTTAACATACGTAGACGGATTTTCCCGATTGTTTTATTTGTTTTAGTGTATCAAAACATAAAACTAACCTTATTTAGTTAAATAAATTTTGGCAATATTATGAAGAAACAATGTTAAAACTAACCTTAGTACTAGTACTAAGTTTCAAGTTCCTAGGTTTCATATGTTTTGATAAGTAGTATTAAACTGTTAAAAATGACGAGCTGCTGTACCAGTGTACCATCGGTACACTGCATTTTTCAATGGAAAGTATCGAGGAATATCACTGCTCTAAGTAATTTTATATAGTAAGTAGCTCAAATCATTCGGTATACCTGAAAAAAATACTTTATAAAAGTTTTAAAATAATTTTTCAGCTGATCCTATGAATTTCTCTAACATTTTAAATTAATTGAGATTTAATCGCAGCTGATCCTTCTTTTGTTTTGATTTTAATCCCATGTTATTTAAATGGGCCAAAATCGTACTTTGAGGGCTTGCCAAGTGTTTATGGGTCAACGCACCGACTTGTGACCCTCAAAAGGCACATCTACACGCTAAGGGCTTTCAAACAACATAAAAAACATTAAAATTGAGCCAGTGGTTTGGGCTGTAGGTCCGTCAACATTTAAGGAGAAGAAGGAGAACACGGAAAATTTGTGAATTTTCAAACTAGTTTTTCTTGGCTCAAACACAACCTTTTTTTAAATTCTTTTTTTTATTTTGCCAAGAATGATTGCCCCTATCCAGTGGATGAACAATTATTTTAATAGCTTTTGTTTCTTCAGAGCTATAGACGAGTAAAAAAGCCACTTTGTCACGTCATGTATATATACACTGCAGCAGCTGTGTACCGCTGGGGGACTTGGCGGGGCGGAACGCTGCCGCGTTCCTTAATATGGAGAAAGTATTGTTTTCGTAAAAACTTTCGAGATTGAGTTTTCTTTCAGTGGATATATCCGTTTTGGGCCCCCCTGAACCCAAAAAAAGTGGTTTTCGAAATAATGTCTGTGTGTATTTGTTTGTGGATGTGTAAACAGAGCTACAAATCACACCTGTTGTCCAATTTTGATGAAATTTGGTATGTAGAAACTAATGCATGATATCTCCAGGCGTTTTTTTCCATTTTTCAAAATTTTGATTTTTAATAGTAATTAAGTAATAGTAATTAATAGTATTCAAGATATCAAAATGAAATTTGGTATTCATAATAATTAGAATAGCAAAAGGAACACAAAAAAAAAACTCATTAGAATCTGAGAACATGGGTGTCATTTTCTTTTTTTGCTGGATGATTTGAAATGGATTGACCCTTTCCAGAAAAATAAAATAACGGAAAATATGATTTTCTCAAAAACGGCTCGAACGATTTAAATAAAAATTAATTATGCAAAATGGTACAAATCCCATTTATGTAAAAATTATGGTTCAAAAGTTATTATTACTTTATATTATTCTCCCCTTAAAATAACAAAAAGTTGGATTTTAGGAAAAAAGCCTGTTTGGTTAAAATTAATGTGTTATGGTCCTTATAATTCTAAACAAAAAAATTGTAACCTAGCACTCATTGCTGTAACAATAATTACGGTTCAAAAGTTATTGCAACTTTTGTGATTTTCCCCATAAAATATTATAGTTACTCCCACCTTTTACCCATGATATAGGTTGTTGACAAGCTAATGGGAGAAAGTATGTGTCAGATTGCTGATACCGTTTATTTATACCATGTTGGATTAACCGTGGTTTTCTCTATCCGTGGTCTCCTTCCCCATATTACCACGACTAATAGAGGTTCTACTTTACAATACAGTAGCCTGTGCTTTTTTATTGTGTTGTAACGAGGTCCAACCTCGATCTATAGTGACTGATGCTATTTGTGAACAAACCGCCCTTTAAAGAAATCCTAAATAGCTAACAAATATTTAGTTTGGTCCCTTGAGATTTGTTATACCGAGGTTAGACTATTATTTTTATTCATGCCTCAGGGACGTACGTTTTCCTTAGTTTCTGATTAGATAATAAATCACAAGGTCTCAGTTTAGTCTATTATTGCTGTATAATTTTTTCACACTTATCTTCTATTGTATTTTTGATGAACAACAATGTTTTAGACACGTTCAAGTAAACAACACTGGGGCGATTGAATTTTACAAGAAATTTGGATTTGAAATTCATGAAACAAAGAAACACTACTACAAGCGTATTGAACCTGCGGATGCACATGTTCTCCAGAAGACTCTTAGACCAACCTTGACCAACGGAGAAGTAAACCATGTATCGGAAAAGTGATATTAGATATAACACCATCATCATTCATACTTAAGTTCAGTTATAAATTTGTTTTTGTAATTGTTGACATTTTCAATAATACAGATAAGGAATTTTCATTGATTTGAGTCATGTTTCTTTTTGTCTTTTTAAATATAAAAAGTAAGTCTTTTATCACGAATCCAGTTTAGAAATTAAATTGAGGTAAGAATCAGACTCCTCAAATAGTTAGAAACGCATGCTTTGTAAAATTGCATTTCCATGATTGGTGTGTTAATTTGTTATCATTTTAACTATTTCAGTTTACAGTACATTAACTATTTGTATATTTTGTTTTCTCGTTTCTATAAATATAACTGATTTATATAATTTTTGGAATTTTCGTTCTATTATGTCTTTTTTTAATGGCCTTAAACTTACTGCTAGGATGATTCAACTAAATCCTGATCAATATACTTCTGTATTTCTGTTAGTTCTTACTTTTTTGATGATTTTTTAGGATTGTTATTCCAATTGTTGTTAATTTTACAAACCAAGTTACATTGCCGATCAGGTTCACGTTGATACCACTTTAGGTTTTGTAATTTCATGATTTAGTAAATAAATTGTTTGTTCATTTTTATAAAACTTATTTAATTTTCCCCATTGCTAGTATTGAAAACAAAATAGTTAACTAATAGGCCTACCTATCACTACAATAATAGAGCTTCAAAAGTGATTTTTTGTAATACAAGCTCAAGTATAATGATGTAGGTGACACCAAAGTCAGAAAATGAGCAAGGTTTGACATGTATAAATTTGGTCTGTTTGATGAACTACAGTTTACTCCCTCTTATCTGGACTCCTTGGGACCGAGGCCAGTCCGGATAACGGGTTTTCCTATTAAACTGACGTCCCCAAAAACTCGGCTTCAGTAAGTATTTCATTTTAACCAAGTCAGTAAATGTTTGCAGCAAACTTATTGACTGTTTACAATTAACATATGACTCTCACTTTTCATTTTTAACAACAGCTGGAGTTTCATAACAATTTTTGTTTCCCATGTTAATCTTTTGGGGAAATACGAAACTTTAAAGGGCCCCAGGCCCTCACTCTCTAATTACTTCCATTGAAAGAAAGTTTCCTGTACAACTTCACGTTATCCTTTCCAATGACACCAAATACATATCAATCGGTTCAGTAGTTTTGGAGGAGCATTTGTCACAAAAAACCTGCTTGCGTATTAAATAAGCACTAGTGGTCGAAAATTTGACCAAAAACATGTAATGTGCACGTATTGACTATTGGATACTGAAGTAGACGTTCCATCTATATAGAACAGATGTCGCCTTTTTTTTATTAAAAACATGTAGTTGTGTGATCCAGTCACCAAATGCGAGTCAAATGTTTTTTCTACCTAATTTTTTGTTACTGGCAAAGTAGATGGGTCATAACAGTTGCTATAGCTCATAATAAGTCATTTCATAAGTTTGACTTGGTAAAAAAACATCATCTATTCGACAGAAATTAGTCATTTTAGACCAGCGCAATCTATTGGTGGCTCACATAAACTACGACAAATTTAATTTTAAAAAACTGGTGACAATGGGGATGGAATGTAAAGGTACAGGCTCCTCTATTTGCACCCAAACTGTAAATAAAACATGTGATTGTAATTTCTTCCATTTGTTTTGATTTTCTGTTTATATTTCCTTGATTTTTCGTCACCAGCATGGCAACCCATAAAGCCCTTGTTAATTTATTTTAAATTTCAAATCTATTTTTTGTGCTTATATTTGAGCTTATTTGAATTTTTAAAGGGAGTCAGCACTTCTACAGGAAAATATCTTTCCAACAGTATGCGTAGATTTTCCCTGCGATGCACACAAGCTGAGAAAAAAGGTTTTAAAGAATCATGCTTGCCTATTAATATATAGATAGATAGAATAGATGTTTACTTGTTTATAGATATATTTTTTTTCAAACTTGGCTAATTTATTTATTTTATATTAAGCTATTAATATTTTAATAATGGTTTAATTTACCTGTCAATATGGTCCTTGCGTAGTTTGTCACTACTGCAGTTTCGTGCTCGTGGAGCACATCTTCAGGTGAAGATCACGAAAGTTAAAACATTTCTTCATGTGAAGGTCGTCAATTTTTGAAAAAACACCGAAAACATATAACACACGAACGGTACGAAGTTTTTCAGTAGTACGGTCAGTTTTTTCAAAAATTGACCACCTTCACATGAAGAAAATGTTTTAACTTTCGTGATCTTCACCTGGATGCGCTCCACGAGCACGAAACTGCAGTAGTGACAAACTACGCAAGGACCATATTGACAGAGGTAAATTAAACCATTATTATTGTTGCTGTATCGTCCAGAGGCGTTTAATGAAATTAATATTTTACTAAAAAACACACTTTATTACCCTCCCCTGTAGCAGCAAACCTAGGTACTTGTTAACACTAATGTTATTTTATTAGATTGAATTGAAAATCCAATCAGGTAAATGGAAATTTGCTTATTCTGCTGTCTTTCATCTAGGCCTATAGGTAATTGAAACAAGAAATTTTTTTTTATTTATTCTTTAATGTAACAACATCATCACAAGTCAGGTTAGGAAAGGTATAAAAAATTCATAAAAGACAATTAATAAATGTCATTAAAGAAGTGGAGACAACATGATCAATAATATTCTAATATTGTACACTTTAATTCTATTGACTAACAACAATGTCTAATTAAAATCAGACTAATCATTTTGTTCATTTTATTTTAAGGCTTAAACTCTTGAGGTATTTTTTAGTAACTGCTTAGTATAAAATAGAACTCCGCCTAATTCTGGTTGAACGTACGCCTCGCTTAATCTAAGCACATTATTTCCAGAGTTTGTTTACAAAAACAGAAGTCATGCCCCTTCATGTCTAGCTACTTCAGGTTCCTGAGTGTTTGTATAGATTAATACTTAATTGCCTTATTTCAAGCATAGTTTCCGTGAGTCATCTTCACCTCCAACATATTCATGCCATGAACCCAACTGTGTTCAACATGAACAAACAACCTAACTTATGCTGACCACTTTTATAACGAAATATTAATAAATAGAAAAAGTACAAAACAGTAGACTGCAATTTACACATTATTACTAAGTTCTTTGAAAGAAGGAATCAAGCTCCAAAAGCACCGAGAGTCTTTTTTTGCTGAAGTTGAAAATGCTACTCAACCTTATAACTGACGATTGTATGCATTTTATGAAGGGAAGTGGAGAAGGAGCGCATCTGAAGCTCTTGTGAGTTGGCAATGAAGACAGGCTGAGTCTCGTCCCATTCGTTAGGAACTTGGCAATCCTTCTTTGTATAGATGAGCAGGTCAAAGGAACCTAAATGCATTAAAAAAATACAATAATAAAGGTTATGAAGTCAAATATAATGCTATTTCCAAGTATTTGTCATAAGAGATGTACAGATGAATTAACCGACCCATCGATCACTATTACTACAACTGGATCGCGCGCTGTACAGCTCAGATATACACACACACGTATCGGTCCGGCACTCCCCCCACCACCTGACGTATACACCGCGCCGCCGCTGCCATACACTTTATATTGGGAGAACGTGTTTTCATTGATAAAAACTATCGTAGCTTTGTTGATAGTTATTTGATTTAAACGCGGTTTCCACCATTGTACTTGTTATAAAAGTACGAAGCTTTTGATGTATCAGTCAGCCCGTTGTACCAGTATTAAAACAATAAAAGTGCCTGACTTAATATTTTTTTGATTAAATTACTATTATTAAGCCTCTTAAAATGCAGGTGTCTGAGATCTTATTTACTAAATGCATACTACTTTGTACTTATAAACAAATCACTTTAAACTCGATTAAAGTTGATTTAATGACAAAAGCATCAGTAATTAGAGAAGTTAAGTCACAATTATAGTTTTTAGGTTTTAAAAATTATAAAATTTATTGCCACAATTAATTGAAAGTCTAGTACTTAACATATTTAGGGATATTTTAGGAAATAAGGGAATTTGGTCTTCGGTAAAAGTTGCACAAATTAATACTGTTCAAAAACACATAGGAAATTATAATTGTAAAATTGTAAATGTCTTTACAATTGTATTGTATTAAAATATTATTGTCATAGATAAACGGCTTGTTTCGTAAATAACATGTTTTTTCATAACGTATTCTAAGCCTTTTGGTGCTCGTTTCATTTGGCACTTCAACTGAACAAATATATGAATTTGTTTAACATAGCTGTATGAAGCATAATTTATTACTAACATACAAAATCTTATATATAAAAAAAATTGGTTTTTCATATCCGTGTTCGTTTGGCTCTGCTAAGCGACCGATTTTCATGATTAAGGTCTGAAAATTGAAGGTATGTACGCACAGATTTGCCACCAAGCATCGGCATATATATATTTGTAATCCCACTTGGCTTATACGTAAACAAAATTCGCTCCCCATGTATTTCTTATGGAAGTTAAATTTGGTTTTTCTTTTCCGAGTTTATTTTGCTCTTCAACCCGACGACATATATTTATCTAGTGTTTGTATTCTTACATCAATTTAAGATGTATTTCACAATCTATATTTATATAATCCTATATTTTGGTTAAAGAACCTTCAGTGAAATACCGGCTTTCACATAAGCTATTAGTTATTCAAATCGGACAAGTTTCAAGCAAACGCAAGGTAAAGAACCAACATAAAAACCATTTTTCATGAGGTTTTTCTGTACTGGTTACGAGAAAAGTCAAGGGACTTCAGGAGGTATCGCTGCCACCACTGCTCTAATTAAGGGAGAGTAGGCCCTAATGAGATTGGGAAGATAAAATAATAATAATAATTTTGATGCTGAATATTTAAGGTTTATTTGAACTATTAGATGCGGATGTGTGAGTATATATTAATTATGAGCAAGAGCAATGATATAGACAGTACGATGGGTGAATCTCTATTAATGCCTATTAATACTATTAATAATTGATGACAATGCCCGTGTGCCCCCTCCCTATTCCAATACGGGATCATAGTAACTTCAACGCGACTCTTTGTTCTTACACTTGCATTGAAATCACGTGATTCGCCTTTAGATAAGCCTTAAAGGCCGAAAAGAACTAAGGAAACTGTTACAACTTAACCTAAATAAAAAAGCAAAAAAACAATTAAATAATACACTTGATTTAGGGGTGGTGACACGCTACATTTCTATGATTAAAAATCAATAGCTCCAGTAATGTTAGTGATTTTTATATGTTTTGGACTCAAAATAATCAGTAACCTATAGGCTTTAATTTGATTTATTGATCGTTTGACAGTTAAGCTGAAGATACTGTAACTTATTACTCAATCAAAAATCATAAATTTGATTTTCTTGGAATATATATTTATTTTAACGCTGCGGATCAGCATGGGTTCTCTCCTACATGTTAAATGCATAAAAAACATAAGATTAAACATTAGAAACATAAGTGTGTGTGCTAAATTAAGTTAGGCCTAATTAATTGTAGCGAATCGCTACAATAGCGCAAGTCACGTGACTCAGCTGCGCGCGCAGCTACGGCAAGCACTGCGGCGAACCGGGGAGAGTAGAGTACAGTGGTAGTGTGCCCGCCTGCAGCCGTTCAACTAGTCCGGATAAGTAGTAGCATAAGAATGTCTAGCTAATAGATATAGGGGTTGGGGAAGGGTGTAGGCCAGGGCAAACTTAATCTGGCAATCAATATCACAAATTTAGAATTCACTTTTGCTAATCTAATTACTATTCAAGAATTAGAATAAGTCCAGATATATATATAGTTTCCATGCCATAGAGTTGAGCAACGACAGGAAATGTGCGTGATTTGGTAGTGGTCAGAGGAAGATATATAGGGCCCAGGTATCTTCATTTACACTCATACTACTCCACATCATCACATAATCATTAGCAATGATAACAGCTTTAAAATTAATTTAAAAAGTGGCAATAACAAACAGTATTCAGTAGATTTAAGAATTAATATAATCTAAAATAGCTTATTCCCTATATGGGAAATTCGCTAAAAGAATGATTTTGATATAAAACATATATCATAATCTCCGCAATTTCATGCAGATTACAACTGTGTAAACAAATTGACAATCGAGCCACTATGAACAGAGTTATAGCGTATTTTGTGAGCGCAAACGCGGAAACGCCATAAGACGTAATGAGTAAGATAGAGACGGTAAATTTGTTACACAAATTAAAAGAATACGAGAAAAACTTATCTGAGTTTGATAGCATTTAAAATGCAGAAACAAATCCTAGATTGTTTCAGGTAAGACCTGCCAACAATTTCAATAACCCCACAAATTTAATTAGGCTAAATCCATCTCCGGGACAATAAACTCCTTTAAATAAACTTACTTTTCATTTTAAAAATTAATTTAATTTACTCCCTTCAACATTTTACCAAAGTATCCACCTTATATTGCCTCTGTTTACACTTCACTTCTGAAGTAATTTTTGTTTATTTTAAGGTGGTGCTTTGCTTTCATACTTACAAGGACAATCTAGAAGGGGGAGAAAACTGACAGTTGAGCAAATCTGTCTGAGAACATCTCTGATTTCTTTCTGGATCACTTTCAAGTCTTTCTTTCCAACACGGTCACCTTTTCCTGAAGCTTCCCCCTCAGGCTTTTCATATTCAAGCTTGAAATCCCACCGCTCCAAAACTTCCTTTGTAATTACGTTAGCGATTATAAGGGACATTTTGTTTACTTGTTCATTTAAAAGCCAATCTAAAACACACATTATAGAAAATAATTAAATAGATTCACTCAAGAGACGATTGAAGAATGGGAATAACCTTAGAAGCAGTACAGGTAGGTCATAGAACACACAGAAGGCACATAGAATAGGCACACATTATATTTCAACCCCTACGGGAAGGATTGGATGACACAATCGGTTAGATAGCCAACAATCAGATAATCAAGACTGCCATAACTTAACTTCCTTTTCAACATTTTTCAAAACAAATGCCTGTTATTTTTTGCAAATTCTTAAGTTTCTTTTGGTTTGAATTCATAAATTAGCAGAGAACAGTTTCACTTAATCATAAACAACAGCTAATAAACATAGAAGTTGGCAAATTTACCTTTAATCTGTCCCAAAACACTCTGGAGGAAACCTATGATTTTTTCATCAGTTGAAACCAAAATTGACAAACCAAAATGCTCCTCAGTTGTAAAACTCTCTGGAGGGTAAATGCCTCTTTGGAATAGAATACTATTGATCCCATAATCTGTAACAAATTAACAGGTTAACTTACAAAACTTAACCAAATAACCCTGCCGCAGCAGACCTGCAAACTAAGCCAATTTCCATAAGTACTTAGGTTTGCAGCTACAGGGAAGGTAGACCTAATGATGTTTATTTTTCATTGAATTGGTAGCTTTAAATTGTCAAATTGATTAATAACTAGGCAAACAAGCGAACTACAACAGTTAATTTAGACTTTCATCCATAAAAAAACATGGGAACTTTTAACACTTTTTTTAACTAACTTATATTCAGCTTTTACAATGCCGGTATATATGAGGTTACATTAAATCGCCAAGTGATCCATGCAAGTCCAAAAATAGATCACAATGATTCAGAAAAAAACAATATAATACATAAACTTTTACCCTTGTGTTAAAAGTGAAGTGTGATTTTGAATAAAAATCTATGTAGGCTTAACCGCTATCATCAAGTAGAGTAGGGGTACTTGAATCAAGTTATATCACCGACAAAATGCACTAATGTAAAATAGCCTAGGCCTACTGATTTCTGTCGAATACTCTTGCACACGCTAACTTCAGTTATCAATCATCAATCATTGAGATAGTTGGCACCATTAGGCGGCAAACAGATGATCATAAATTCATTGGGTAAAGGGTAGGCTACAGTTCCTCAGAGAACCTGAGATACCGTACGTATAAGTTAGCCTATTATCGGATTAAATATCTATATATATATACTAGCTGAGTACCCGTCCTTAGTACGGGTTTGGTACACAATGCTTATTGTAGTTAAATACTCGTGCTTTGCATTTGCAATGAGAAAGGACACGTTTTGTGAAAATTTGGTTTACTATAATCTACGGTATACTATAGTATATAGAACATCTACCATAGCCATAATGTTTTACCTCTTCACCCAAACAAAGAAAGAAGTAAAGTTCTCACACTCAGGTTTTTGTTGCTGCTTGGTTCAAATTAGCTGTTGTCATAAATGTATTAAGAACTAATGGTGCTGCACCCTGTTGGTAAACCGTATAATCTTTTAATGCTATTGAATATCATCATAGACAAAAAGAATCAAATATATACTGTCAGCCGTGCTGCGGTTACCATGGTTACCATAAGTTCCGGCGCACACCGCTGTAGTTTACGTAGCGCGTACGCCGTAACTACTGTGGCGATCCCAGCGGTGTGCGCCAGAACTTATGGTAACCGCAGCACAGCTGACGGTCTATATTTAATTCTTTTTGTCTATGATATCATAGAAACAAATTGTGTAGTTGAGACAGCTGGCAAAATTATTTATTCCTTTTAAATATGAATAATCATAAGGTTAACATGGGAAATTGTAGAGCCGCTGGGGCGGAGCCCGAAAGGATATTTGAGGTAAGAATATGTCTACATGTTAATCGGGAATGTGAGCTATCATCATACCAAATTTCAACACAATCCGACTATTAGATAATGCGTGATTGAACATCAAACAAAAACAAACTTTCACATTTATAATATTAGTATGATATGATATAGGCCCTAATGTTTTTCATTCGGTTCGATCCTGTTTCAAACCAAATTCAAATTGATATAATCATAACGATATTAAATCTGTTACTATATTGGAGGTTTTCTGCGGAACTGCACCCTGGGTCACTGTACAAGCTTAACCATTAGCGAGGGTTGTTACTGTGAGTGCTTCTTAGTTTAACTTAGCCTACCTTTGTCCTCATTTGTACAAGCATAACTAATAAATTTAGTTAGTTTAGGAGACAAAAACCGCTTAGGTTCAAGAGACTGCATGCACTTACTATTGTGGATATTTATAGGCATGCACTGTGGATGCGATACTCCCTGGTGTGGATTTACGTCCACACGGGTGAGTACTACGACTATCCGCAGTACTATCCTGATAATTAGACCAATTCGTATATACGAAGGAAAAAAAGTGGTTCGGATTCCACTATAGACTATAGGTCCCTTAGTCGCCATTAGCTGTATGGGCTATAAATTAACCAGCTGTGTCTAAGGAATATGTCGACCTTAGTCACTAACAAGACAACAAGATCGCGCCACTCATCTCCATTCATACTTGGCTTAAAATACCTACTTTGTATGGTCGCCATTTTAAAGAAAAGTGTAAAAGTATAAAAAAGTATTCAGCATTGAACTACAGCATCAGGGAAGCTACAGTAGCAGTAGATAGTTAGGCTAAGTAGGATAATACTACCCAAGTTAACTTAGCCTAGATCAAACAGTAGAAACTGCCGAAGACCAAGCGATTATTTATAGTTAATTATTAACAAAACTAAACTGTCAAGGATACAAAACTCATCATTCTCATGTAACATAAGCACATGAACCTCTTAGATAATCACTGTTTTCATTAGTAGGCTACTTACTTAAATAGTCAATTACTAATTCTACAGAGCCTTTAAGAGTTATAGTGCTCTTCGTTTGTTGTTCAGTGCTAGTCATTTTTTCTCTGTCTCTTGTTTCCTTTCAGATTAATATATTTAAAACTTTGAAAACGAATCCTAGCAGTAAGCCTACCGGTAGGCTAACCTAGCCTATAACTATTACAAAAACTATAAAAGTACTACTTAAAATAAAACTATTTCATCCAGTCTGTCCTATTAACACTACACTACAGACACAGATACGAACGACAAATAATTAAATTATTCAATTCAAATCCAATCAAAACCTGCAAACAGTGCAAACTTTATGTTAAAAAATCAGAAACGACGCTAGCTAGCAATTTTGGCGGCAACAGTGGCGGCAACCCGGCAACTAACACTACAGACAGACAAGCAGGCACTAGGCAGGGAGGGCGGGCAGAGCGGCGAGCGTTTCGGGGCAGGAATTGGACTAGCCTACTGCGCATGCGCAAACCGTAAAATTGAGCTGATCTCAAATGAACGACTCTCACACAATTGAAGCAAAAGAGTTGTTTACTGTTCTCGTTCTGTCGTTCTGTCATCATCAGTGTTGCCAAAAAGCGGGTAATTACCCGAAAAGCGGGTAATTTAGTTACCTGGGGGTAATGCTGCGGGTAATGGCAAATAGGCGGGTAAAAAGCGGGTAAATGACAACTGATCAAATATTATTTGTTTTTCGTATTATTACTTATATTTCACTAGAAGAAAAATATTTCCCTGTGTTTTTTTCCATTAAAGTTATTTCACAGACTTTTTATTGTTTTACACTACTTCTCTTAATCTTCATCAGTTTGGTTCAGTTCTCACTCAGTCACTAGTAGTGTAGATATAAAGTCAATGCGAGTAGGCTACAGCGTTCAGTCTGTTCGGTTCGGTTCAGTTTCAGTCAGTACGGTTGTTTGTAGTCTTTTCTTTTGGATTGGAGTGGAAAAACTTTTGGTTGCCTGGCCTTAAATGCCTGATCCGTGATCCTGATCTCACTCTCACTTCACTTTTCAGTCTCACTATACTACAGTCAACGCTGATACCATGGTGGAAGGAAAATACCGTACTAGTCTACTTCTAAAGAATATGAATAACATAATACCCCCGCCGCAGCAAACCTGCCGACTAAGCGAATTTCCATTTGTCTGAATTGATTTTCAGTTAAATATATTTTAATAACATTAGGTTTAACAAGTACCTAGGTTTGCTGCTACAAGGAAACTAATAAAGTGTGTTTTTGAGTAAAATATTGATAGCTTAGTACAAAATAAATAAATTTGCCAAGTTTGATCAAAATATATTCATAAACAAGCAAACTACAACATTTGACAATATTCTCCATAAGAATAACATGGGAATTTTAAACTTACAATTTTTTTAATTTTATCCGTTACTAATAATCGAACAAAAATACTTTTATATACTAAATTATTTGTTTTTTTAAGCTCTTTAAAAAGGTCTAAAGAGAAATTGGGAAATTTTGTGTTTTGAGGGTCAAAAGTGAGAAAAACCAATTTTTACCCCATAAAACCCCCCGTAAAGCCCCGTTCCCATGGTCCGATCGTGCTGGTTCGCGAACTCATTCAAGTTTATCCCGCTTTACACCTTTAAACCAAATTTCATCAAAATCGGACAAAAATTACTCAAGTTATCGCGTTCACGGACGTATATATATATATATATATATATATATATAAGTCTATATATATATATACATATATAAAAATTTGAACGAATGGTGTTTTTGGCCTCTGGAGACATCAAAATGAAAAAGTAAATCGGTCCCGGGTCTAGGTCTTACCGTGCCACCTACGGTAATAGCTACTTCCCTATAGGGAAATTCGCTAAAACAGGGGAATAATTATGTTGATCGGTTATAATAACTATTTTCTCCCTAAAACTAATAAAAAATAAAATTTTTAACAGTACTTACTCATTATTAAACAAGTATATGACATAGGCTATCATAAAAAACCAAATCATATTGTAGGACTAATGAAATTATTTTTGTAAGGTCAGTAAGATTGAAAATTTCATTATGAAGGTTAATTACAAGTCTCAAGTCCTATATTTAGTTCTTTACTACATCTTAATTTGTGGGATTACTCAAAACTAATTTATCAGGGTTTTTATTCGTTACTTTTAGAGACAGGCAAGAGTGTTAAAAGGGAATTTTTTGTTTGTTGAGGGTAATTTTTAGAAAAAGCGGGTAATTCTTTGCTTTGGAGGGGGTAATCGGGCCATAGTGGATTGGCAACACTGGTCATCATCTCTCTGCCCCTGCCGTGCCCCAGCGATTGTAGTTTTCAAAGTCTTTAAGCTGTGTTTTTTTTTTTTAAATAATTTGAGGTTTTATCGAAGTATCGTATATGTTTTGAAGTCGGATTTAAGATTTAAGTGTATAAAAGAGTGTTTATTGTTATGCGTTCTACCGTGCCATCCCCGTGCACCCTTGTAAGTTAAAGTTAGTTTTTATACTGTAGGCCTAGTCTTTAAAAGTGTTTGTTGTGTTTTGTTCCAAGTGTTGTCCAAATAAAACAAGGATACAGTTTCTTAACTGGGCTACACTAATAACGATTGAAACTATCGATTCGATTAGTAAACTGCGATTTTTTCACCATCAACAAGTTAGGTTAGGTTATGACAGATTAATTTTATAATAGACATTATATTTTAAGATATCGATTATTAATCAAGATTTCAATTCGATAGTTCCAATCGATGGTAATTATATCGACCTCCGGACCTCACGCGAAATTAAATTTTTTTTTTTCCAAAATGTTCGAAATTTCACGCTGATTTCAAAAATGATTGTCGTTTTTTTCGGAAACGTCCCGTTTTCCCGGAAAATGGGAAAAACGGGAAAAATATTTTTTTGCTCAAAACCCATGTTGTGAGTACTCAGATTGTGCGGAATTTCCTCCTGAACAAGAATATGTAAATTTTATTACGATCGGACGACTATTAAGTAAAATATCACCGAAAAACGGGAAAACGGGGAAATTTTTCTTTGCTCAAAACCCATGTAGTAGGTACTCCTGAACAAGAATATGTAGTTTTTATTACTATCGCTTTTAAGTATAACATCACCGGACAGGTTACCTAACCTAACATAACCTAACTTAGGGTTAGATTAGGTTAGGTTAGTTTAGGTTAGGTTAGGTTAAGTTAGGTTAGGTTAGGTTGGTTTAGGTTAGGTTGAGTTTCGTTAGGTTAGGTTAGGTTAAGTTTGGTTAGGTTAGGTTGGTTTAGGTTAGGTTGAGTTTGGTTAGGTTAGGTTAAGTTAGGTTAGGTAAGTTGAGGTTAGGTTAGGTTAAGTTAGGTTAGGTTAGGTTAGGTTAAGTTAGGTTAGGTTAAGTTAAGTTGGTTTAGGTTAGGTTGAGTTTCGTTAGGTTAGGTTAAGTTTGGTTAGGCTAGGTTAAGTTAGGTTAGTTTCGGTTAGGTTAGGTTAGGTTGAGATTTGTTAGGTTAAGTTTGGTTAGGTAAGGTTAGTTTAGTGTAACCTAACTTAACCTAACCTAACTTAGGAACTTAGGTTAGGTTAGGTAAGTTTATCAATAACATGAGTATTGTAAGTAAACTAACCTAAACTAACCTAACCTAACCAAACTAACCCAACCAAACTTAACCTTACCTAACCTAACGAAACTCAAACTAACTCAAACCAACCTAACCTAACTTAACTTAACCTAACCTAAACTATACTAACCTAACCTAACTTAACCTAACCTAACCAAACTTAACCTATACTAACCTAACGAAACTCAACCTAACCAAAACCAACCTAACCTAACCTAACTTAACCTAACCTTACCTAAACTAACCTATCCTAACCTAACCTTACCTAAACTAACCTATCCTAACCTAACCTAACCCAATCTAAACCTAAGTTGGGTTATGTTAGGTTGGGTAACCTGTCCGGTGATGTTTTACTTAAAAGCGATAGTAATAAAAACTACATATTCTTGTTCAGGAGTACCTACAACATGGGTTTTGAGCAAAGAAAAATTTCCCCGTTTTCCCGTTTTTCGGTGATATTTTACTTAATAGTCGTCCGATCGTAATAAAATTTACATATTCTTGTTCAGGAGGAAATTCCGCACAATCTGAGTACCCACAACATGGGTTTTGAGCAAAAAAATATTTTTCCCGTTTTTCCCATTTTCCGGGAAAACGGGACGTTTCCGAAAAAAACGACAATCATTTTTGAAATCAGCGTGAAATTTCGAACATTTTGGAAAAAAAAATTTTTAATTTCGCGTGAGGTCCGGAGGTCGATATAATTACCCAATCGATATTAGCGTAGCCCAGTTAAGAAACTGTTGTACCCCTGTAGGGTCACACAGTTAGGACTACAGTACCGACATTTCCCATAAACATTGCAAAAGGACAAATCTTATAATTATATAACTGTCTAGGCTGTGTGGTAAAAGGCACTTAAAAATAAGTTACCAAGCGGTGTAACTTTTGTATTAGAAACCCTTGGGTGAGTTGTATAAAGGCCTACTAATCTTTAGGTTGACACATTTAAACCTATAGCCTGTAAACCATTATCTGTTTGGAAAAAAGTCTATGTCGTAGACTAAATATGGTCCTTAAGCCAATTAAATGTGTAGGCTAGGCTAACTAACTAACATTTAAATAACTTAGGCCTTGGCTAGGCTTTGCATTACCCTGGCGTAGGACGACCGTGAAGACAGCTATCGCCAGCTGTCGATGTCTGTGAAACTGCCAATAAACCAACATTAAGCTATGACGTCACGTCAGATCAGTAGATCAAGAAGGCCGTGGCATCAAAACTTCCTAACCTCAAATGCATGTATCAAAACTTTCTAACCTCAAACACATGTGTCACATGTCAAAACTTCCTAACCTCAAATACATTTTATGTTTAAATTACACCTTTTGAGCAGTTATTAAGTGTTTGTTTTACTAGTATACCATTTTTATGTTAATGCGGTGCCGAAATAAAGTGCAATGACCACTAATAACACTTGTTTTTATTCCATTGATATGTAGGCCTACTTCCACTAACCTCAAAGTGCATTTCACACTACAAACATACATCTGACTAGATTTATGTAGATTACTTTTATGGATTATGTTTAGTGATGTAAAATACCCAGGTGTTTAAAACTCAGGGTAAATACCCTGGGTATTTACCCGGGTAAATACCCAAAATCCATAAATACCCGGGTATTTTGGGTATTTATGAAATCGATTGAAATTCATTTTTATCCACCCCTAAATATGTTATGGTTATCATTACATGATAAATTAGGATAGTCTATAACACCTTTTACAGTAACTTGAAGCTTTGCTAGTACCTTTTATTTAAAGATTTAGGCCCTAGCACTTTTTTTGATGAAATCAAGACAACACCTCATCAGAGAAATAGTGAACCTAAACCTACTTCTACTGTTATTAAATTATGATAGTTAAAAAAATTTGTATTTTGTAAAATGGCTTGGAAGGCTAGACAGACCCAAGGCCTGATTGATGTAGGCAGAATGGCAGAATACTGAAAGTACAGTAGACTCCCTCCTATCCGGACTCCTCGGGACAGAGGCTAGTCCAGATAACGGTTTTTCTGGTTAAACCGACGTCCCCAAAAACTTGTTAAAACGGAAACCGTGTACTGGTACTGTCATACTCGACTTTAATTTAGAAGAGCATTGTATTTAGATACGTAATCACTGGTCTCAAATCTTTCCCACGAGAACAGTCGTTTCAGTACCGCTCACTTCTTGCCAATCTAGTCAGGTTAAACCAATGGGCTGATTAAAATTGTCCGGTTAAAAGGTGTCCGGATAAGAGGGAGTCTACATTAAACTTTTCTGTGTTACCGCTTAGTTGGGAACAATAATATATTTGGATAAACCTACTAAAAAATGTATCTCCTGTTTTTTGGTCTAACTTTGATATATTTTTGAAAGATTTATTGTGCTATAGATTCAAACTTTTTGTATCACAAGTTTATGAAATTAGTTTTATTTTTATTTTGATACCAACAAAAGATCTAGAACAAAAATATTATTAAATCCTGCCATCCTACAGTTTGAATTTTAATTATTTTCTTAAGTTGTTACACATAGGCCACTACTAGGTTAGATTTTCCTGTCTTTCTAAATAATAATTATTATTTTACAAATTATTTTTCTTCACTTTTAATAAAATAAATTCATCTATCTATCATAGAAATTAAAAAATCATTAGTAGTCAGGACCAGTGCAACCATGCGACCAGGGTATTTATGCCGATTATGCTTTATGCTCAGACCTGGGTATTTATGGTGATCATACCGAGAAGTAAAATGCTAGTAGTGACCATATGAAATTTTGTTTAACACATTTTATTATCATTTTGCTATCTTTACAAGGTAATAATTGCAAAAAAACATCTCAATCTTCGCTAACTTTAATACAAATTATAAATACCCAGTTTTTGGGTATTTACCCGGGCCTGGGGTAAATACCCAGGTAAATACCCAATTTATATTTACCTACCCACTGGGTATTTACCCGGCCCACATCACTAATTATGTTACATTATAAGTCAATACATGTGATAATAAAATAGCAGGCCCATACGATGCTTATGATGGTTTCTATATGTGGTAACAGTTAGACCTGCTCCTTACCCAACTACCGATTTAACAGATTAAAAAAAACAATTATATTTTAAAATTCGCTCGATAAATTTTCATTATTTTAATGGAGAATGTTATTTACACGTCTACACATGTTATAATAAAATGGCAAGCCCATTCGATGCTTATGATGGTTGCTATGTGTGGTAGAAGTTAGGCCTGCTCCTTATTGAGCTACCGATTTTTTACAGATTCTAAAAAAATTATATTTCAAATTTAGCTCGATAAATTTTCATTATTTTTATGGAGTATGTTCTTCACACGTTTACACATGTTAAAAAAAAATGGCAAGCCCATTCGATGCTTATGATGGTTGCTATCCTATGTGGTAGAAGTTAGGCCTGCTGCTTATTGAGCTACCGATTTTTACAGATTCTAAAAAAAATTATATTTCAAATTTGGCTCGATAAATTTTGATTATTTTTATGGAGTATGTTATTTAGACGTCTACACATGTTATAATAAAATGGCAAGCCCAGTCAATGCTTATTTATGATGGTTGCTATGTGTGGTAGAAGTTAGGCCTGCTCCTTATTGAGCTACCGATTTTTACAGATTCTAAAAAAATTATATTTCAAATTTAGCTCGATAAATTTTCATTATTTTTTTGGAGTATGTTCTTCACACGTTTACACATGTTATAAAAAAATGGCAAGCCCATTCGATGCTTATGATGGTTTCTATAGTTGGTAGAAGATAGTCCTGCTCCTTACTGAACTACCGATTTTTCAGAAGAAAAAAATAATATTTTAAATTTGGCTCGATAAATTTTGATTATTTTTATGGAGTATGTTATTTACAAGTATACACGTGACATAATTAAATGGCAAGCCCATTCAATGCTTATGATGGTTTCTATAGGTGGTAGAAGATAGGCCTGCTCCTTACTGGGCTACGGTTTTTTTTTCAGATAAAAAAATTATATTTCAAATTTGGCTCGATAAATTTTCATTATTTTTATGGAGTATGTTATTTAGACGTATACACATGTCATACGTAAATGGCATACGTAAAAGCATTGAATGGGCTTGCCATTTAATTATGTCACGTGTATACGTCTAAATAACATACTTCATAAAAATAATGAAAATTTATCGAGCGAAATTTGAAATATAATTTTTTTCTTCTGAAAAATCGGTAGCTCAGTAAGGAGCAGGACTATCTTCTACCACCTATAGAAACCATCATAAGCATTGAATGGGCTTGCCATTTAATGATGTCAAGTGTATACTTGTAAATAACATACTCCATAAAAATAATCAAAATTTATCGAGCGAAATTTGAAATATAATCTTTTTCTTCTGAAAAATCGGTAGCTCAGTAAGGAGCAGGACTATCTTCTACCACCTATAGAAACCATCATAAGCATTGAATGGGCTTGCCATTTACGTATGACATGTGTATACGTCTAAATAACATACTCCATAAAAATAATCAAAATTTATCGAGCGAAATTTGAAATATAATTTTTTTCTTCTGAAAAATCGGTAGCTCAGTAAGGAGCAGGACTATCTTCTACCAACTATAGAAACCATCATAAGCATTGAATGGGCTTGCCATTTACGTATGACATGTGTATACGTATAAATAACATACTCCATAAAAATAATGAAAATTTATCAAACGAAATTTGAAATATAATTTTTTTCTTCTGAAAAATCGGTAGCTCAGTAAGGAGCAGGACTACCTTCTACCAACTATAGAAACCATCATAAGCATTGAATGGGCTTGCCATTTACGTATGACATGTGTATACGTATAAATAACATACTCCATAAAAATAATGAAAATTTATCGAGCGAAATTTGAAATATAATTTTTTTCTTCTGAAAAATCGGTAGCTCAGTAAGGAGCAGGACTACCTTCTACCAACTATAGAAACCATCATAAGCATTGAATGGGCTTGCCATTTAATTATGTCACGTGTATACTTGTAAATAACATACTCCATAAAAATAATCAAAATTTATCAAGCGAAATTTGAAATATAATTTTTTTCTTCTGAAAAATCGGTAGCTCAGTAAGGAGCAGGACTATCTTCTACCAACTATAGAAACCATCATAAGCATTGAATGGGCTTGCCATTTAATTATGTCACGTGTATACTTGTAAATAACATACTCCATAAAAATAATCAAAATTTATCGAGCGAAATATGAAATATAAATTTTTTTTATCTGAAAAATTTGTAGCATAATAAGGTACAGGCCTATATTCTACCACCTATAGAAACCATCATAAGCATTGAATGGGCTTGCCATTTAATTATGTCACGTGTATACTTGTAAATAACATACTCCATAAAAATAATGAAAATTTATCGAGCGAAATTTGAAATATAATTTTTTTCTTCTGAAAAATCGGTAGCTCAGTAAGGAGCAGGACTATCTTCTACCAACTATAGAAACCATCATAAGCATTGAATGGGCTTGCCATTTACGTATGACATGTGTAAACGTCTAAATAACATACTCCATAAAAATAATGAAAATTTATCGAGCCAAATTTGAAATATAATTTTTTTATCTGAAAAAAACCGTAGCCCAGTAAGGAGCAGGCCTATCTTCTACCACCTATAGAAACCATCATAAGCATTGAATGGGCTTGCCATTTAATTATGTCACGTGTATACTTGTAAATAACATACTCCATAAAAATAATCAAAATTTATCGAGCGAAATTTGAAATATAATTTTTTTCTTCTGAAAAATCGGTAGCTCAGTAAGGAGCAGGACTATCTTCTACCAACTATAGAAACCATCATAAGCATTGAATGGGCTTGCCATTTAATTATGTCACGTGTATACTTGTAAATAACATACTCCATAAAAATAATCAAAATTTATCGAGCGAAATTTGAAATATAAATTTTTTTTATCTGAAAAATGTGTAGCACAATAAGGTACAGGCCTATATTCTACCACCTATAGAAACCATCATAAGCATTGAATGGGCTTGCCATTTAATTATGTCACGTGTATACTTGTAAATAACATACTCCATAAAAATAATCAAAATTTATCGAGCGAAATTTGAAATATAATTTTTTTCTTCTGAAAAATCGGTAGCTCAGTAAGGAGCAGGACTATCATCTACCACCTACAGAAACCATCATAAGCATCGAATGGGCTTGCCATTTTATTATGGCATGTATATACGTGTAAATAACATACTCCATAAAAATAGTAAACATGAATCAAACCAGATTTGAATAATACACTTTACTCATTCTGTTGATTGTACCAGTTGAAGCTGTTTTTGTTTACTGTAACACTGTTACATTCTCATACGTCTGGAGTATATTTCGTGATTCAATATTATGGTATAAGAGTAACAGTGTTATATCATTATTTTTTTCGTATGTGCCTTGGTTACATTTAATAATCAAATTAATAAAATTTAATATTAAAATAGGCTGAAAGGAATGTTTACAACTTGTGTGAACCTGGCAATAACTCCAGCCATAAGTAGTGCGCGCGGCCAAAAAAATTTATTGCTGGCCGTTTTGCGGCAAAATACGTCCGCGAGCAATATTACCGATGATGCCAACAGATAGAGGACACTTTAACGGACACGACAGTATCAATATCATGTACCTGGGGGATAAGTTAAGGGGGGTAAAACCAGCAATAAGTTGTGCGCGCGCCCGAAAAAATCTATTGCTGGCCGTATTGCGGAGAAATACGTCCGCGAGCAATATTACCGATGATGCCAACAGATAGAGGACACTTTAACGGACACGACAGTATCAACATCATGTACCTGGAGGATAAAATAAGGGGGGTAAAACCAGCAATAAGTATGCGCAAGGTGGTTTTTCAAATTCGTTTTGTTATTGCGTAGGTCCGTGAGAACACGGTGTTACCTAAAATAATGTGTGGTGTTTAGTTTGTAGTCAATGTTTATTGTAATCTATGTATAAAGTCAAAAGTACCCATGAACTTTTGAGAAAACTACAAGTCACACCCCCATAAACCATATACTTAAAATGTTCGTCTTATTGCTGGTTATACCCCCCTAAATTTATCCCCCAGGTACATGATGTTGATACTGTCGTGTCCGTCAAAGTGTCCTCTATCTGTTGGCATCATCGGTAATATTGCTCGCGGACGTATTTTTCCGCAATACGGCCAGCAATCGATTTTATCCGGCGCGCGCACTACTTATTGCTGGTTATACCCCCCTAAACTTCTCCCCCAGGTACATGATGTTGATACTGTCGTGTCCGTTAAAGTGTCCTCTATCTGTTGGCATCATCGGTAATATTGCTCGCGGACGTATTTTTCCGCAATACGGCCAGCAATAGATTTCATCCGGTGCGCGCACTACTTATTGCTGGTTATACCCCCCTAAACTTATCCCCCAGGTACATGATGTTGATACTGTCGTGTCCGTTAAAGTGTCCTCTATCTGTTGGCATCATCGGTAATATTGCTCGCGGACGTATTTTTCCGCAATACGGCCAGCAATAGATTTTATCCGGCGCGCGCACTACTTATTGCTGGTTATACCCCCCTAAACTTCTCCCCCAGGTACATGATGTTGATACTGTCGTGTCCGTTAAAGTGTCCTCTATCTGTTGGCATCATCGGTAATATTGCTCGCGGACGTATTTTTCCGCAATACGGCCGGCAATAGATTTTATCGGGAGCGCGCACTACTTATTGCTGGTTTTACCCCCCTTTTTTATCCTCCAGGTACATGATGTTGATACTGTCGTGTCCGTTAAAGTGTCCTCTATCTGTTGGCATCATCGGTAATATTGCTCGCGGACGTATTTCTCCGCAATACGGCCAGCAATAGATTTTTTCGGGCGCGCGCACAACTTATTGCTGGTTTTACCCCCCTTAACTTATCCCCCAGGTACATGATATTGATACTGTCGTGTCCGTTAAAGTGTCCTCTATCTGTTGGCATCATCGGTAATATTGCTCGCGGACGTATTTTGCCGCAAAACGGCCAGCAATAAATTTTTTTGGCCGCGCGCACTACTTATGGCTGGAGTTATTGCCAGGTTCACACAAGTATGTTTACATATCTTTGTTGCGAGTAATGCACTTTGAGGTTAGTGGTTCATAGAGTGATACAATGGAATAACAACAAGTGATATTAATGGTTATTGTACTTTATTTAGGCAACTCAGTTATATAAAAATGGTACATTAGTAAAACAAACACTTAAACACTGCTCAAAATATATGATTTCCACATATTTCAGTGAAACATGCATTTGAGGTTAGGAAGTTCTGAAGCCACGGCCTTCTTGATCTGCTGATCTGACGCTGACGTCATAGCTTAATGTTGGTTTATTGGCAGTTTTACATCCATCAGCTGTCGACCCTACATTTTTTCCCCTCCCACAACGACTTCCCCTCTTCTCCCTCTCGACCAATCAGATACCGCCTAGCTTAGAGTAGTACAGTCGATGTTCAAAAAAGAGACCTCGCATATGCAACTACCTACTACGGATAATTTACAGATTTCCAAACCAAAACTAATTCGCTATACTTATTTATTAAGTAGTGAATATACTTAAATAATATATGTATTACGACAAAGTATACTAGTGGAAAATTATATAGTTATTTACTTTTATCGCAATATACATATATTACCTAAATAATGTATAAACTCGTTTCTATCTAAAGCTACTGTTTGAAATATAAAAGTAACTATAAAAACTCAGTATAAATAAATTTTTTATTTCAAAATCTCAATATACACTATATTATTATATATTATAATTATATTAATTATATACATTAATTATATACATATATATAGAGGTAGGTCTATATGTAAGCTTTAATTGTAAATATGTAAATTATAACCTAAAAGTGTACATATGTTATAACAAAATAAAAAGTGGTGGAAAATAGGTCAAAGTTCCCCTAATCTCTTCCATACCGCTTATGCTGAAAAATCCAGTCAGCCTTCGACGGGTTATACAATTATGTTCCTTAACAATTCCCAAACTTTTTATTGCTGAAATTAGTTAAATTACATGTAACCTTAAGGTGGACATATGTGATAAGACAATAAAAGTGGTGGAAAATAGGTTAAAGTTCTCCTAACCATTTCCATACCGCGTACTCTGAAAAATCCAGTCAACTTTCGACGGGTTATGAAATTATGTTCCTTATCAATACCCAAACTTTTTATTGCTGAAATTAGTTTAGGTACATGTAACCTAAAAGTGTACATATGTTATAACAAAATAAAAGTGGTGGAAAATAGGTTAAAGTTCCCCTAACCATTTACTTACCATTCAATCTGTAGAACTCACTCAACTTTCGACGGGTAATAAAATAATCTTCCTTATCAATTCCCAAACTTTTTATTGCTGAAATTAGTTGAGGTACATGTAACCTAAAAGTGTACATATGTTATAACAAAATAAAAGTGGTGGAAAATAGGTTAAAGTTACCCTAATCATTTATATACCGCTCACTCTGGAAAAACGAGAAAACTTTCGACGGATAATAAAATTATGTTACATATCAATTCCCAAACTTTTTATTGCTGAAATTAGTTGAGTTACATGTAATCTAAAAGTGTACATATGTTATAACAAATTAAAATTGGTGGAAAATAGGTTAAAGTTGCCCTAACCATTTCCATACCACGTACGCTGAAAAATCTAGTCAACTTTCAACGGATAATAAAATTATGTTACATATCAATTCCCAAACTTTTTATTGCTGAAATTAGTTGAGGTACATGTAACCTAAAAGTGTACATATGTTATAACAAAATAAAAGTGGTGGAAAATAGGTTAAAGTTACCCTAACTATTTTCATACTGCGTACGCTGAAAAATCCAGTCAACCTTCGACGGATAATAAAATTATGTTCCTTATCAATTCCCAAACGTTTTATTGTTGAAATTAGTCAAAGTACATGTAACCTTAATGTGGACATATGTGATAAGACAATAAAAGTGGTGGAAAATAGGTTAAAGTTCTCCTAACCATTTCCATACCGCGTACGCTGAAAAATCCAGTCAACTTTCGACGGGTAATAAAATTATGTTTCTTATCAATTCCCAAACTTTTTATTGCTGAAATTAGTTGAGTTACATGTAATCTAAACGTGTACATATGTTATAACAAAATAAAAGTGGTGGAAAATAGGTTAAAGTTCCCCTAACCATTTACTTACCATTCAATCTGTAGAACTCACTCAACTTTCGACGGGTAATAAAATAATGTTCCTTATCAATTCCCAAACTTTTTATTGCTGAAATTAGTTGAGGTACATGTAACCTAAAAGTGGACATATGTTAAAAGAAAATAAAAGTGGTGGAAAATCGGTTAAAGTTCACCTAATCATTTCCATACCGCGTACGCTGAAAAATCCAGTCAACTTTCGACGGATAATAAAATTATGTTCCTTATCAATTCCCAAACTTTTTATTGCTGAAATTAGTAGAGGTACATGTAATCTAAAAGTGTACATATGTTGTAACAAAATAAAAGTGGTGGAAAATAGGTTAAAGTTCCCCTAACCATTTACTTACCATTCAATCTGTAGAACTCACTCAACTTTCGACGGGTAATAAAATAATGTTCCTTATCAATTCCCAAACTTTTTATTGCTGAAATTAGTTGAGGTACATGTAACCTAAAAGTGTACATATGTTATAACAAAATAAAAGTGGTGGAAAATAGGTTAAAGTTACCCTAATCATTTATATACCGCTCACTCTGGAAAATCGAGAAAACATTCGACGGATAATAAAATTATGTTACATATCAATTCCCAAACTTTTTATTGCTGAAATTACTAGAGGTACGACGACGACGACGACGACGACGACGACGACGACGACGACGACGACGACGACGACGACGACGACGACGACGACGACGACGACGACGACGACGACGACGACGACGACGACGACGACGACGACGACGACGACGACGACGACGACGACGACGACGACGACGACGACGACGACGACGACGACGACGACGACGACGACGACGACGACGACGACGACGACGACGACGACGACGACGACGACGACGACGACGACGACGACGACGACGACGACGACGACGACGACGACGACGACGACGACGACGACGACGACGACGACGACGACGACGACGACGACGACGACGACGACGACGACGACGACGACGACGACGACGACGACGACGACGACGACGACGACGACGACGACGACGACGACGACGACGACGACGACGACGACGACGACGACGACGACGACGACGACGACGACGACGACGACGACGACGACGACGACGACGACGACGACGACGACGACGACGACGACGACGACGACGACGACGACGACGACGACGACGACGACGACGACGACGACGACGACGACGACGACGACGACGACGACGACGACGACGACGACGACGACGACGACGACGACGACGACGACGACGACGACGACGACGACGACGACGACGACGACGACGACGACGACGACGACGACGACGACGACGACGACGACGACGACGACGACGACGACGACGACGACGACGACGACGACGACGACGACGACGACGACGACGACGACGACGACGACGACGACGACGACGACGACGACGACGACGACGACGACGACGACGACGACGACGACGACGACGACGACGACGACGACGACGACGACGACGACGACGACGACGACGACGACGACGACGACGACGACGACGACGACGACGACGACGACGACGACGACGACGACGACGACGACGACGACGACGACGACGACGACGACGACGACGACGACGACGACGACGACGACGACGACGACGACGACGACGACGACGACGACGACGACGACGACGACGACGACGACGACGACGACGACGACGACGACGACGACGACGACGACGACGACGACGACGACGACGACGACGACGACGACGACGACGACGACGACGACGACGACGACGACGACGACGACGACGACGACGACGACGACGACGACGACGACGACGACGACGACGACGACGACGACGACGACGACGACGACGACGACGACGACGACGACGACGACGACGACGGTTTTTATGTCAGCTTGGTGGTTGAGTGATTATAGTACTGCTGTACTCGCCTTGTAATCAGAAGGTAGCTGGTTTGATTCTATGTTACTTTGTTTGTATTACCTGTCAAAATCCCATCCATCCTCATACTAGACGAGGCTACCAAGTCAGTTGCAAGGGAATGACTTGATCGTAACATGTGGAAATATAAGAAGTTAAAATGTAACATGTTAAAATGTAACGTGTTAAAATGTAACATTTTAAAATGTAACATGCTTAAATGTAACTTGTTAAAATGTAACATATTAAAATGTAACATGTAAAAATGTAACATGTAAAATTGTAACCTTTTAAAATGTAACATGCTTAAAGGTAACTTGTTAAAATGTAACACATTAAAAACGTTATGAGTACTGGTATGAGTACTGGTATGACGACGACGACGACGACGACGACGACGACGACGACGACGGTTTTTATGTCAGCTTGGTGGTTGAGTGATTATAGTACTGCTGTACTCGCCTTGTAATCAGAAGGTAGCTGGTTTGATTCTACGTTACTTTGTTTGTATTACCTGTCACTAGTTTGGTATTACTAATTTAATTAATCTTTGTCACAGGTGTACGTGGCTGCTGGGCTGGCCAATGCTGACAGTTTTATCCGACAGTTCCCTGATGGCTACAGTACCATTCTGGGGGAGAGAGGAGTTACCGTGTCTGGGGGCCAGAAACAGAGGATAGCTATCGCCCGCGCTCTACTGAAAATCCCATCCATCCTCATACTAGACGAGGCTACCAGGTCAGTTGCAAGGGAATGACTTGATCGTAAAACATGTTAAAATGTAACATGTAAAAATGTAACATGTGGAAATATAAGAAGTTAAAATGTAACATGTTAAAATGTAACGTGTTAAAATGTAACATTTTAAAATGTAACATGCTTAAATGTAACGTGTTAAAATGTAACATATTAAAATGTAACATATAAAAATGTAACATGTAAAATTGTAACCTTTTAAAATGTAACATGCTTAAAGGTAACTTGTTAAAATGTAACATATTAAAAACGTTATGAGTACTGGTATGAGTAAAAGTTTTTATGTCAGCTTGGTGGTTGAGTGATTATAGTACTGCTGTAATCAGAAGGTAGCTGGTTTGATTCTATGTTACTTTGTTTGTATTACCCGTCACTAGTTTGGTATTACTAATTTAATTAATCTTTGTCACAGGTGTACGAGGCTGCTGGGCTGGCCAATGCTGACAGTTTTATCCGACAGTTCCCTGATGGCTACAGTACCATTCTGGGGGAGAGAGGAGTTACCGTGTCTGGGGGCCAGAAACAGAGGATAGCTATCGCCCGCGCTCTACTGAAAATCCCATCCATCCTCATACTAGACGAGGCTACCAGGTCAGTTGCAAGGGAATGACTTGATTGTAAAACATGTTAAAATGTAACATGTAAAAATGTTACATGTGGTAATATAAGAAGTTAAAATGTAACATGTTAAAATGTAACATTTTAAAATGTAACATGCTTAAATGTAACGTGTTAAAATGTAACATATTAAAATGTAACATGTAAAAATGTAACATGTAAAATTGTAACCTTTTAATTCAAATTCAAATTCAAATTCAAAATTCAAATTCTTTATTTACTCATCACATCTTATAATGCACAAGGTACAAAAGATTGGAGTGTCGTCAGAATATAAACTAAAACTAAAACTAAACTAAAAATAATAAAGTTAACATAAGTAAAATATCTCATATAACTAGAAAAGACCTTATCATTCAGCGTATCAGTTTAAAAAGTATCCTTAAAAAACTCTTCTACAGTGTAGTATGGTTTTTGTAAGAGAAGTTTATGTACAGATGTAAGGGCTAAGTTTTTGGAATTATTTTTTTGTAAAATGCTGTACCATTTATTATAAACTTTTACTGCCATGTATTTTGGAGAGTTTTCATAGAATGAAAGCCTATGCCGAGGAAATTTCAATTTGTTCTGATGTCGTGTTGGATAGGTATGGTTGAATTTACAGTCATCAAAAATTTTAATATCATTAAACATTAGTTTAACAATTTCAACTATGTAAAGATTTGTAAGTGTTAAGATACCAATATCTTTAAATAAAGATCTGCAGCTTTTTCTTCTTTTAACTCGGGCCATAGTCCTCACTATTGATTTTTGAGCGTTAAAAAGGATTTTAGTTTGGGGCTGACATCCCCAAAGTACTATTCCATACCTAATTATTGATTCGATGTAGGCGTGGTATACCATTTTACATACATCCATTGATGTTGTATTACTAATTACACTGAGTGCAAACCTAAACGAATTCAACTTTTTGGACAGATATTGAATATGATTTTCCCATTTTAGTTTATAATCAAAGTGTATTCCTAGAACCTTGTGGGTATTGACTGATTTTAGCTCTCCACAAGATAAATTCTCCAACTTGTTTTTCTCACCATTTCTAATTTTAAAGTGCATTAAGTGGGTTTTAGAATCATTCATTAAAAGACCATTTTTGAAAAACCATTTTTTTAGTTCATCCACAGTTGTTTTAATTGATTTTTCTAATTGCTGAAAATCATTGTTTTTTACCACAACATTAGTATCATCAGCATACAAAAATAAACTACCACTTATATTTGAATCAAGGTCATTAATGAAAATCAGAAATAGCAATGGTCCCAGAATAGAACCTTGAGGTACACCATAATGGACACTATCCCATCTAGACGGAAACCGTTTGTTTTGTTTGTAAACTACTGTGCGCTGTTTTCTATTTAGTAAGTAGTTTGAGAGAAGACCTAAGACCTTTTCTCTTATACCAATGTTTTTTAGTTTGTAGATTAAAAGTTGATGGTCCACACAATCAAAAGCCCTGGACAGATCACAGAAAACCCCCGCAACACTCTGTGATCCATCCAGAGCCTCCGAAACTGAGTTGATAAATTTAGTGAGAGCCAAGGTTGTTGAATGATTTCTTCTAAAGCCAAATTGAGATGGCGACAGTAAATTATTATTTTCTAAAAAATCAGTTATGCGATGGTGAATCAATTTTTCAAATATTTTAGAAAGATTACTAAGTAGAGAAATAGGCCTATAGTTTTGTATATTTGTTTTTGATCCTTTTTTGAAAATAGGTTTCACTTCTGAAAATTTGAGCTTATCGGGAAATTCTTCATTTAAAAAACTTTGATTAACTATTTTGCTTAAAACTGGAGCTATGATGTGTTCTGACAATTTAATGAGTTTGATTGGAATTTCATCCCATCCAACAGCAAGGGAATTGTTTAGACCTCGTATTATTTTAATGATTTCTAATGTGTCTGTGGGTTTGAATTCAGTTAATGTTTTAAGAGATGTATTACAAGCTACATTAGTGTCTGTCACCGGAACTTTAGGGATTTTGAGATAATTAACTGTGTTGACATAATGATGATTAAAACAGGTAGCTACGCTTTGTGGATCTTTAATCAGATTGCCGTCCATCTCTAATTGAATTTCTTCTGTAGGCATTTCTCTAGTTTGTCCTATTTCCTCTCTGACTATGGTCCAGGTAGCTTTCATTTTGTTATTTGAGTCTAGAATAAATTTATTATTAGCTACCTGTTTACTTTCATGAATCGCGTTTCTAAGATCTTTTTTACAATTTTTATAGTCTAATTTACATTGTACATTATTTGTTTGCTTAGCTAATTGATACAATTCTTTTTTCTTGTCAGCTAATAATTTTATTTCATTAGACACCCAAGTTGATTTTGAGTTTTTCTTGGTTTTTCTTGATATTTTAAGTGGAAAACATTCATACATGGTAGTAATAAATACATTTAAGAACCAGTTATAGCTACTATTACATGAATCAAAAATAAAAAAGTTTTGCAGCCTATTATTAAGTAGAAATAAAAATTGCTCACAACCACTATCAGTAAAAAATCTTCTAGGAATGCTAGGAGTACACTGTTTAGTCTCAGGTAATGATAAAACCAAGGCATTATGATCTGAAAGACAGTGCTTAATATTATACAGTAGAGAGCCATTATAATTCTGACTTGATATAAAGTTGTCAATACAGGAAGTAGTATTAACTGTTGTTCTGGTAGCTTCAAAACAATGTATATTATAACCATATCTACTAGCAATATTCTGAAATCGGTCTGAATTTGTATTCCTAACCAATAAATTTATATTGATATCTGAAGCAATTAAAATTTTAAAACATTTCTTTTCTTTTGATAGTAGTTTGAACAAATTATTAAGCTTCCTTAGAAATTCCTTTGTAACTTTATTGCCAGGTATTCTATAAATTGACACTATTATTAATGCTAGTGAATTAATCTGAATAAATGATCCTTCAAATACATATTCATCATTAAATATCTTTAAATCATTTCTTACAACATAAGTCAAAGAGTCGTGGACTAATATACAAGAACCTCCCTCCGATTTTTCCCTAAAATAACCATCTGCCAAGCTAAAGTTTAACATTCTGTTAAGCAAGTAGCTACTATCTTTTTTTACACAGTGCTCATTCATACATATAATTTTAACATTACAACCTTTTAAATTTAAAATAAACAATTCTAGTTCTTCAACTTTTTTTTAAAATGTAACATGCTTAAAGGTAACTTGTTAAAATGTAACATATTAAAAACGTTATGAGTACTGGTATGAGTAAAAGTTTTTATGTCAGCTTGGTGGTTGAGTGATTATAGTACTGCTGTAATCAGAAGGTAGCTGGTTTGATTCTATGTTACTTTGTTTGTATTACCCGTCACTAGTTTGGTATTACTAATTTAATTAATCTTTGTCACAGGTGTACGAGGCTGCTGGGCTGGCCAATGCTGACAGTTTTATCCGACAGTTCCCTGATGGCTACAGTACCATTCTGGGGGAGAGAGGAGTTACCGTGTCTGGGGGCCAGAAACAGAGGATAGCTATCGCCTGCGCTCTACTGAAAATCCCATCCATCCTCATACTAGACGAGGCTACCAGGTCAGTTGCAAGGGAATGACTTGATCGTAAAACATGTTAAAATGTAACATGTAAAAATGTAACATGTGGAAATATAAGAAGTTAAAATGTAACATGTTAAAATGTAACGTGTTAAAATGTAACATTTTAAAATGTAACATGCTTAAATGTAACGTGTTAAAATGTAACATATTAAAATGTAACATGTAAAAATGTAACATGTAAAATTGTAACCTTTTAAAATGTAACATGCTTAAAGGTAACTTGTTAAAATGTAACATATTAAAAACGTTATGAGTACTGGTATGAGTAAAAGTTTTTATGTCAGCTTGGTGGTTGAGTGATTATAGTACTGCTGTAATCAGAAGGTAGCTGGTTTGATTCTATGTTACTTTGTTTGTATTACCCGTCACTAGTTTGGTATTACTAATTTAATTAATCTTTGTCACAGGTGTACGAGGCTGCTGGGCTGGCCAATGCTGACAGTTTTATCCGACAGTTCCCTGATGGCTACAGTACCATTCTGGGGGAGAGAGGAGTTACCGTGTCTGGGGGCCAGAAACAGAGGATAGCTATCGCCCGCGCTCTACTGAAAATCCCATCCATCCTCATACTAGACGAGGCTACCAGGTCAGTTGCAAGGGAAAGACTTGATCATAAAAAATGTTAAAATGTAACATGTAAATATGTAAAATGTAAAAATGTAGAAGA